>NC_071403.1:33725000-34350000 GCF_017976375.1 Cuculus canorus
AAATTTCTGACCACTGCAATATCAGACAGATATGGATCTAATTGTAATAAGGTACTACCACAGATAGACAGTTTGTTGTAAAAGGTTAAGGTTACCATCTGGAACATAGTTCCCCTGAGTTTATCTGAAGTAAATCAAAACATATTCTTCAATGACTCTTCCAATATTTTTGACCCTGTTCTGTCTTGTCAGTAAGGTTAGAAAGCTAGAAAAGGCTCTTTTTGTTTTGTAATCCAATTAAAATCAGTTTGAATAGGGATTATACTTTTGTGGGTTATAAACAAAACATATGAGAACTGACATGAGTAATATAAGCATATTTGTATAATACTGATGGTATGTTTGTTGCATAAATATTTCTAAAGAAATAGTAATTTGATTGAAAAGTTAAAATGTGAGTTTTATCTTTTTTTATTCTCCTTGCTTAGCAACACATGACACCCTATTACTGCTCCCAACCATTTTACAATTGACATAATTCTACCTCTGGATGAAACGGTTATATCTACGAGCACTGGTAAACAAAATACACTTTATTCAGCAGTTTTATTTTATCAAGGGCAGTTTGATTAATTTTGTACATGACTAGAGCTCTTTTCCTCTAAAATGCTGATGATCTTTCCTTTCTGATGCTTAGTACCCTCACATTATTTAATAAACAATGGAAATGGTCTTTCAGACCCTCACGAAATTCCTAGTTTCTGCCTTCATCTTAGGTGTTGACTGCTTTTCAGGAGTTCTGCTGCTGTGTGATTGTCATGGGAAATGATTTCCAAGAGACATATTTTGCATTTACAGCAATGGATTCTATAATGAGTTTCTTCTTAATATAATAATTATGATAATCATAGAATCATAGAATCATAGAATAATTTGGGTTGGAAAGGACCTTAAAGATCATCTAGCTCCAACCCCCCTGCCATGGGCAGGGACATCCCACTAGATCAGGCTGCCCATGGCCCCATCCAGCCTGGCCTTGAACACCTCCAGGGATGGGGCAGCCACAACCTCCCTGGGCAACCTGTTCCAGTGTCTCACCACTCTCACGGTGAAGAAATTCTTCTTAATGTCCAGTCTAACTCTGCCTCTCTTCAGTTTATACTCATTCCCCCTCGTCCTATCCCCACAAGCTTTTATGAATAGCTCCTTTCCAGCTTTCCTGTAGCCCCTTCAGGTACTGGAATGTCACTATAAGATCTCCCCTAAGCCTTTTCTTCTCCAGGCTGAGTTCTAACTCTGGACCCGTTCTAACAGCTCCACATGCTTCTTATGTTGAGGATTTCAGAACTGGACACAGTATTCTAGAGGTCTCACAAGAGAGGAATAGGGGGAATCACTTTCCTTCATCTGCTGGGCACACTTCTTTTGATGCAGCCCAGGATACATTTGGCCTTCTGGGCTGTGAGCGCACATTGCTGGCTCATGTCGAGCCTCTCATCGACCAGCACCCCCCGAGTCCTTCTCTGCATGGCTGTTTTCAATCACGTCATCCTCTATCATGTACTGAAAATGAGGATTGTCCCAACCCAGGTGCAAGACATTACACTTGGCCTTGTTGAGCCTCATGAGGTTCTCACAGACCCACTTCTCCAGTCTATGCAGGTCCTTCTGGATGACATCCTGTCCTTCCAGTATGGCAACTACACCACTCAGCTTGGTGTCATCTGCAAACTTGCTGAGGGTGCACTCAATCTCAGTGTCAATATCATTGATAATGATATTGAACAGCACCGGTCCCAGTACGGACCCCTAAGGGACACCGCTTGTCATGGATCTCCATCTGGACTTTGAGCCATTGACCACTACTCTCTGAATACGACCATCCAACCAGTTTCTTCTCCACCTTACCGTCCACCCATCAAATCCATCTCTCTCCAATTTAGAGAGAAGGATGTTGTGGGGAACTGTGTCAAAGGCTTTACAGAAGTCTAGATAGATCACATCCATCAGTTTACCCGTGTACACTTCTGTGGTTACCCCATCATAGAAAGCCACTAAGTTGGTCATACAGGATTTGCCCCTGGTGAAGCCATGCTGGCTGCTATTAATCACCTCCCTGCCCTCCATGTGCTTTAGCATAGCTTCTAGGAGGATCTGTTCCATGACCTTCCCAGGCACAGAGCTGAGGCTGACAGGTTGGTAGTTCTCACGGTTGTCCCAGGTTCCCTGTCCCTGCTTGCACTGCCTGTGCAATTCCTTCTTCATTTTTAGTTTAACCAGCAGGTCTTGACTCAGCCATGCAGGTCTCTTCCTTTTCCTGCCTGATTTTCTACATATGGGGATTGAGCGCTCTTGCGCCCTGTGGAAAGCTTCCTTAAATATTTTCCAGCTCTGTTCCACTCCCTTGTCTTGGAGGACCATGTCTCAGGGGGTCCTGCTGAGTAATTCCTTGAAGAGCTGGAAGTGTGCTTTCCTGAAATTAAGTGTCCTGACTATACTCCTCACCTGTCCTATATCCTTCTGGACCTTGAACTCCGTCAGTGCATGATCACTGCAGCCCAGGCTGCCACCAATCCTAACGTCACTGATGAATTTGCTTGTATTGATGGCCTTAAGGTCCAGTATTTCTTCTCCTTAGGTGGGGGTCTGTATCAGCTGGACTAAGAAATTATGTTCAATGCACTCCAGGAGTCTCCTGGATTGCCTATAACTTGCCGTACTACTTCTCCAGCATATGTCTGGGTGGTTGAAGTCCTCGAGCAGGATGAGAGCTTGCTAGCGTGAAGCCTCCTGTAGCTGGAGGAAGAAGGCTTCATCAGTTGTCTCACCTTGATCAGGTGGCCTGTAGTATACACCAACCACAAGGTTCCCATTGGTTCTTCTTTTTTTTAATTTTTACCCACAAGCTTTCAACCTGTTCGTGGCTACTCTTCAATAACAGCTCTTCACATTCTACCCCTTATCCGAGATACAGGAGAATGCCTCCACCCCTCCTTCCTGGTCTGTCTCTCCTGAACAGCCTGTAGCCATCGATAGCCACATTCCAGTCATGGGACTCGTCTCACCAAGTTTCCATGATGGCAACCAGATCATAGCCTTCAAGTAGCACAGTAGCTTCCAGCTGTAGTGAATTTCTTCTTACTGTAATAATTATAATGATAATAATTATAATGACGATGAGAAAGATGATGATGATGATGATAACAACAACAATAATAACAATATAAAATATCAATAAAAATAATAAATATCCAATACAAAGTAGACAATGGTCCAAGGTTTCTGATCTCCAGGAAAGTAGAAATCATAGCAAAGAAAGAAAATAAGCCCTTGTATATTAGAAACTGGATTCAGAACTCCTTCATATCATTCCTAGCAAAACAAGAATTGAACTGTTCAGTAGCATGAAGGTAAAAGCCAGTAGGTAGTATTCGCATACCAAATTAAGGCAATGAGATACCTAAATTTGGAGGCCCGTCTTTTTACAGTCCTTTACCAGCATGGGTAATCCCTGGCCCATATCTATGAGTCGCAAACCAAAATATTCCCATGGCTTAGAACCATGGTGTATTTGCAGCACGTCTTTCAGAAATAAAGGAAAATTAGGAAGAGCTCATGACCAGAAATGGACAAGAAGCCATTTCTCCTTGATAAAATGAGATTGGCCTCACTTGCATGCAGTGTCTTCCTGACCCCTATGGGAGGAATTTAAAGCACTCAGCATTGCCCTGTCAGCCTGGCCCTCCTCGTCACGAAACAGCCCTGCAAGAGCTGAGATGAACTGCCTGCTTGATGACCCAAGAGCTGGATACCCCTCCGCTAGCTTCAGTGAATACTGAAATGCTTCTCCAGAGTGCAAATCAGAAGAGAACTGGAAATATGCCACTGCCCTGCATTTTCCTTTGGATAAACCCATTTCTTTCCATTGCCTACAGAGATACATTAGAGATACTACAGAGATCAGATACCTAATGTTAGTAGTGTGAATACATCACAGAATGTACTTCACCAAAATGACTGTCCATGTGTCCTGCAATAAAATTATTTTGCCAGAGCATGCCAGAATTAGTGACCGAGATAGACTGAAAGACAAAAAATGAACGGGGAGGGAATGGCAGAGAGCTCTTCAGAATGCAGCAGTTTTGCAGTATTTAAAGGCTTTTAAAATAAAACACCTCTTTCAATGTTCTCCCTCAGGACTTTTAATTGAAGCCTTATGAATAGAGATGACTGCAATTGTTCCTCTGGGAATAATAATTGTTGGGAGTGCCCAAGAGAATGGAGCAGAAATATTAATCCCAAAGATAGTTAAATGAAACACTGTGTATGAGGCTGGGTCATAAGCAGAACAGAGAAATACTTTTTCTCAAAGCTGCTGCAAAAGGAATGCAGTAGGAAAACTTGTACAGTGCTTGAAATTTCAGCAGTATTTGCAGTATTTTTCAACATGCCGTTAGCTAGAAAATAATGTCATTTTGTGACTAAAGAGAACAGCGCACAATCTTCTATAGTAAACATAACCTTAGAAATTTTTAAATGGTAGCTACAATAGTTTAAGAAAAATGTAATTTGTTGTCTACAGGAAATTTTGAAAAAGCTGCAAACATTTTCACTCTGACAAGTTTTTTTTTCAGGGAGAACTTCCCAAGTTGTCATTAAAACTTCAGACTTGAAAAACTTCTGGTTGTTGAAATGAATATTTACTTCTGTGATTTTTTTTTTGTTGAATGTAAAGAAAACAAAAAAAATAGCTATTATTTTTTTGTTCTATTTAAAAGTACCTAACTCTCTTTCTCATATGACCAGGACTTTGTTCAGAGCTACAGGAATGAGCTGTTTTCAGAGAGGAAGGGAACTGCAGAGGCAAAATGTGGCCCCCCCGGGCATTTTTCTTATCTCTCCTCCAAAACCTTACCTAGGCAATTTATTTACCAAGGTTTCCCTTTCCCACTGTAGATCTGTTTCTGATGGAATTTTTTTGCTGTTCTTGCCTATTGTATATCCATTTACTTTGCTTAAGTACAGGAACATTGGGCCATCCTTCATAGGCTGTTGCAGGTCCAGAAATTGAGACATCTACAGCTTGTGGATGTTGTAGCTATTTTCTACACATTCGTTGTAGTTCTGAGGTTTTCCTGGCACATGCAACAGAGTTGGCATGAGCACACACTGTAAATCCCACTCTTTGGAATAGAAGCAGATTTATTGTGTTGGGATTACATAATCTATCTCTGCTTGGACATTAGATCAAATGCTCCCTAGAAGTTTTGGGCTTGGGGACCCTGAGCTAGCCAGTGTACTCACACTCCCATCATTTATAAATTGAGATACAACAGCTTGAGAGAATGCAAGTGAATAGATTTTTTTTTCTCATGGAGGGAGGATGGTCTCACTTTCCCAGTAAGAGTCAAAAGAGCAGATGTTTTAAACCTCTTATTCCTTGGCTTCTTCATCTTCCCTCATCTTCCCTCATCTTCCTGTGGCTGCAAAATAAAGCTTGTTACTGACTGCTGGTCAATGATGGCCTAGATTTAGGAGACGAAGGGCAGTATCAGTAAGGAATTTTCCTGTTAGACTCAGTGTTGTCATAATTAAACACTGGATTTAAAAACTAGTAATCTTAGATTGACGGGAATATTTAGCTCATCAGAACTTGCAGCTGATGTTCAATGTAGATTAAAGAAGTAAAACACCAAAGGAGAAATCCACTTTGACACCCTGTTTAACTCATGAGACTAAACTGAACCTTATTTATAGGCCAAAATATATTTAGATTAGAAAGTTTGTTGTGAGATTGGTGCCACAGAAATCCTGTGCTGGACCTTGGTGCTGTACTATGCATGTCAGTACTTGCATGGAGAAGCAACATCTTTCGTTACACCTGTTGATTACTAGGATCTCAGAGCTATAAAATGTTGTTGCTGTGTTAAACCAGCTGTTGCAGCCTGCCATTGAAATCTGCATCTGTCTCCATCTTCCTGTGTGAATGCACTAATCACAAGGGTAGAACATACAATGAAAATGTTTCTATTAATTGAAACTTTATCATTTTCTGGAAGGAGAATATGAGTATTGTAATACACCCTTTTTTCTTGTTTAATGGAGCATTGCTCCATTGTTCATCCATAGGTAGATGAACGGCAAAACTGGAGATTAAGCATATATTTTCTGATTACAATGATACTGTATCACTTTCATTGTTAAAAATAAATAATTTCAATGTAAAAGAATAAATAGTTTCTGCCAACTGTAGAGCATGCAGCATGTCTTATCCTGTTGAGCTTGTTTCAACACTTGGCTGTGAAGTTACTTATTTTATTAGATACTTAGGATGTTTTGAATACATATACGTGCAGGGACTGCTTGCAAATGTATGGCATTTCATAATGGCAAGACAGTAAGACACAAACATATAAGAGCAAGCCATACACATTTAAATATAACTATATTTAAATATGGATATGAACTGTTCTGTTATATTATTTCTTCTGTGCATCTTTTCTTACTAACTTATCCAAATTCCATGCAATCCTAGCTCAAGAATTAGATTCTTCATATATATTGTAATGGTTTCCCTTTTCACCCTGCCAGAGCACAAAAGCGTCCTTGGCATTCAGTATCCAACTTAATAAAACACTTTAAAAATAGTAATAAGTATTGGGGAAAGTATCATAAAGCATGAGACTAATAGAAGAAAATAATTACACCGCGTACTTCAGAAACATAACCTTTATCCCCGAGTCTGACACATGCAAAACTTAGAGAAGGCTGATTTTTACAGGCAGAGCTACTGCAATGTCTCTATAAGATTTTGGCACTGATTCTGCGAAAACAACATAAAAGACAGTCATAAAGATGCTCAGCAGGTGAAGATGCCACTCAAAATTCCAGTCTGGTGCACTGTTCCATGGCAGATGCTTCTGCCTGAGCCCGGTTGCTACATTTACAACCTTTGAGGACAAGGTAGTTGAGACAAATACAGCAGATGGGAAGAGAAAGTATTTAGCCCTGGGAGAAACTCCACTGGGCTGTGATGGAGCAGTGAAAACATGAGGCAACACCCTTGCCCCACCCGTCCCCCCTCCCCCCCCCCCTCGCCAAAATCTACAGCTATATCTGAAAAGCTAGTGAGTCACACAATTGGATCCGGATTCGGTACATAATTGTAAGAGGAAAGGAAAGCATAAGTTGTGAATATCAGTGAATATAAGGAGGGAGATCTCAGTTACTTGGCTTTCATTTGCTTTTCAGTCTTTCCCCCCAAAGAATATGAAGTAATACACTGCAAATCAGGAACCTGATAAGTGGATGTATGAAAAACAATGGTAAATGCATCCCCAGTGGAAATCCACTGCCATTATGGGAATTATTCCAAGGCATGAACCAAGGCCATAATTTCATATTTGTATTAAATCCTCGCAGATTAGTATGAACTGTTAGACTTGAGTATCAGAATATCTGACAAAATCCTTTGCACAATCTCCTAGAATCCCACACTTGGCATATTGTTTATGTTTTGGATACTAAAATATAAGTTAAAAAATTCAAAACATAAGTGAGTGATATAAGTTTTGCCACATGTTACTGGAGTAAAATAGAATAGCACGCTACATTATAAAAGAAAACCCTCTACAACATTTTATTGTTCTACTACCATGGATTTTGGATAGTTTAAGGAATTTAATTTCATGCCCATTTTCTTGGTTTTGCAATCTTTTTTTGGTTTGTTCTGTTTTGTTTTATGTTTTTCCTGAAAATCATCCAACCATTTGCACATCTAAAAAGCAATGTACTTAATCTGTACATAGTTTGTACATAATATGTACATATCTGCAATTTTATAACACAGCATTAAAGAGCAGGAACAATAATGTATTTCATAGAACTACATTAGTGCTTAGGGATATGATTTAGTAGTGGACAGGTACGGTTGGACTCAATGATCTCAAAGGTCTTCTCCAACATATTGACTTTATGATTTTCCTCTCTCTAACTGGTATCACTCTTGAAAGAATACAGAAAAGTCAGTGACTGCTCATAGTCACTGAAACATGTGCATGCTTATGTCAAAAGTGAAAGATGAGACTCTGATAGCAGTCCAGGGGTGTGCAAATTAATGCTGCAGACTAAAGTCAGCATTTTACGGAGCATAAAATCCAACAGAGAAGGAGTAGACAATAGGCCTGGGTAATTGCTGGACAACACTGACCTGTCAAACTTAAGTTCAGCTACCTGCACCTCAGCTGCAGTGGCAGCATAAGGTGAGCAGAGCAGTGTGGTCAGTGACTTCAGACCATGCATGAGACAGTGCTGGGTTGTTTGAAGGGATGCGGAGCCAGGTGCTGAGATAGAAGTCAATTGCAGAAAGATTCCCTGAACCTGCTCTCTTCCTAATACACTACCGTTTTCCCCTTTAGCTATTGCAAAGTACTGTGACATCATCAGATTTCTTTACTGAAACTGATATTTTTCAGCAATAAAAAACCCTTTCCTAAGAGAATGACATTTTGGATTAATAGTGTCTGCCTTACTTTGCAAAGGGCACAGATTCAGCTGTCAGTCAATAAGTAAGGACAAGAGGGAATGGCCTCAAGTTGCTCTAGGGGAAGTTTAGATTGGATATTGAGAAAAGTTTCTTTACTGAAACAGCAACAGGTTGCCCAGGTAAGTGGTGGGACCTCCATCTCTGGAAGAATTCAAAAGCCATGTAGACTTCACACTTGGGGAAATGGTTTAGTTGACATAGTGGTGTTGGGCTGACAGTTGGGCTTGATGATCTTAGAGATCTTTTCCAACCTTAATGATTCTATTAAAGAACGTACCTTCCGATTTCCAGAATTTAATGAGGTCTGAGGAGAGATTGATGGCTTCAGGGACAGGACTGGACTTACTGAAAGAGGCTGAAGTGAAGAGGTTAGAGTTACAACGTTGGGTACTAGGAATATAAAGTTTCTATTGGCTCTGTCGGAGACAACTGCACAGATGAGGAGCTGGTGGACTGCAGCCCACAACCCTTTCATAAACCATTTACCTCTGACTGACTTCTTAGAGGTGCAACAAGTGTGACCAGCATCCCTCCACCTTGCCCTTTACACTAAAGGGAATGTTTTACAGTTGAGGCAAATTACTTCCTTTAATCATAATAGGCTGAAAGCTCCAAGAACTTGTCCTTGAAAGGAAGTTGAATTAAAAAGAAGAAAAAAAAAGAATAAAAAAATATAAAAGGAAAGAGAAAAAACATGAGTGAAGCCACAAATGTGTATTTTGCTTAGGAACCTACTGAGTTTGAAAGCCAGCAAACACTTCATATCAACTTCTATACTGCCTGCAAATAGAACAAATCCACTTTGATTTAGGTTAGTGGAGCACCAAAGATCTATGGCATTAGTGAGCCATGCACATTCCAGCAGAAATCAAACCTAGTAGCTAGAAATAATACAAAACTTGAGTAGCTTCATTGGATTTGATGGATTCAATGCATTTTTGTCTGAGCAGAGAATATTATACTCTGGTTTCTCAGTTCACAGGAGCTTTTCATGAGCTTCAAAAATCTAGAAAAGATAGATAGGCTGCAAAACAATGTGTTTATATTTCTAGATAAATCCATTGTGCGTGTACTAAGTTTCCTCAAAACTAGATAAGAGACTTAAATAGCTTGCAGTTGACAATATTCAAACATTGACATCCCAATTAATATTGTTATTATTTACCATTTGCATGAAACATGGCAAGCTACATGTTTCTAGAAGTTTTGAGAGATGCATGAGAAAAAAATTAGCCAGGGGAGACTTATCCAAAAGCATGGCCATGCTCTACAGTGCAAAATTTGTCCTAGCCTTTAATGCAGGTCATCAGTTATTGGATATGCTGATTTATAGCATCTGCAGATCTGCACCAAAACTTTTTACTGCCATGAATAGTCTTATTGAAACTTAGAAAGGCATTTGCAATGTTAGGCTTGACAATAATAAAAGAGATCTAGGAACAATTGCATTTCAGGCAAAAGGAGAAGGCATGAGGAATCAAGAGGATAAGCAAAAGCATGAAACAAAGCTGTCAGGTCAGTGAGGCACAGAACTGATCACTGCAATTTCTTTTCCTACATCTGCTTTGATACTGAATTCATTATTCCATATACCTGAAAAACTGTAGGCGAAAAGTCCTTTGCAAAACAGTTTGAAAAAAAAAAAAAGAAGAGAGAGGCAGCAGAAAGTGTAAAAATAAAGAGAATTTACTGTTACACCCCAAGATATCATCAGAGATCCTTTACAACCCTGAACTAGCCTGAGGGGAAGAATTCCTTTCAGATATACTTACCATTTGAGAGTAAAATCTTAGTCATTTTACAGTATAGTATGTTTAGTGCACTAGAAATTGTTTACAGTTATTCATGTCCCTCCTATCTGCCTAAATAAATGACTATTTCTAACATACGCTTGACAGAAGAAGGCCAGAGGAACGCAGTGCAATATCAGCCACACAATGTGGACTGCATCTGTAGTCTGTACACACTCAAGGAAAACTCAGTCACTTTGGTGAGATGTCCAGTATTTCTACATTAATGCAACAATTTTAGCTCTTAATCATATGTTTTGGAGACGTCCGTATTTCTCAGGCTCTCTATACACACACACACACACACACACACACACACAGACAGTTTCACAGATGTTATTGTATTTAGTTCTCAAACTTGGTATTTAATGTTTATAGTGGAAACTAATTAATTTTTAGTTGCCATTACTTTCCTTAAATTTTGCCATGAAAATGGAAGTTAACTTATGTCTTGATATAAGGTTTGTTTGCATTTTTAGAGATGACCCTCTGAAAATTATTTTGAAGTGCATTTTTCAACAGAACAGAAGAGGTTTTATTGATAACATTACTTTATTTTATTGTCCTCTTTGTGTGAGAATATTTACTTTTGTAATAAACCTAAGAAAAATCATTGATGGTCTCTAAATCTGTCTATAACTAAGAACAGAAATATTCTTGTAAAACTAAAACCTTATGTCTAACTGTTTTTTTAATTTTTTTGTGAATAAATTTATAATGTTTTGTATAGGCAATTTTTGAGAGGAAAATAATTACAATAGCAAAATCCATTAGAGATGTAGATTTTTTTAAACTTTATTATGTCTATATGAATACTGAATTTAATATAATTCTATTTTGGTTTAATGTTCTCTTATGAAGACGTAGTAGAACGTAAGAAGTTTGAAAACTGATGTATGCTTTGAACAGTTTTTGCGTTGCCAGAAGAACAGTAGATATGTTACAGTCTTCTCTGGGTAAGGAATGTGCAGCTGCTCCAGAAATAAGTTAAAACTACATGGCAAACCCATCTGCTTCCTAGAAATTCTAATGATAGCCAGAACTGAAGTGTTTCCACACACTTGAGTCCTACTCTTAGCACTTCAGAGGCTGAACAAAGTAAGGTTCTAAAGTTGATCTTGTTGGCCCATTGAGGCAAAGATTGATGGTTAATGGTATTACCCACCTTAGTTTTACCACAGACTGTTCTCCCTTCTTAATTTTATCCAGCAGCAGTAGCCTTTTGTAGATGAACACTGCATCCTTAAGATAAATGCAGGGCTCTGATTTGTAACTGCTGGGGTTGAACCATGACTTAGGGCAATATATCCCTCCTCTCTGCCAAGGGTACTACACAGATGTAGGAACAACTGCATGAGAAATGCATCAGCCTTCCTGTTTGCCATATTAACCTCCCAGTGCACAAGGGAAGTGCATCTGGAGAGACTCTCAGCAAAATTAATTCTCTGTGATTGTGAATCAGGTGCCCAGTTGGAGTGGAGGTAACTGAGAAAAACTCTGCAGGGACAAAACACCCTGAGAAGCACAGATGGCTTCCCAGCCCTCTCTTACCTCCTGGTAAAAGTAACCTCCACCAGTCCAAAGTTTGTCAAAATTTATAAAGATAGTTGTGTCTTGCTCCCACCTTCATAACAAACAGATGCAATGCCTTTGCTGGAGAACGCTTCTCTGAAGAGTAGGATGTGTGTCCCAGTGAATATTTACGCATGTTCATAATCAAAATATATGAAAGATTTTTGTGTAAACAGAAACATTAGTAAATATGTGGTTATTATAGCAGAATATTTCCTTTGACAGGTTTGCTTTTCTCCTCTCCTGCAAGCTGTGTCTCAGCTACAGTTTGCCTTAGGAAGGCACAGTGTATCAATCAATTAGGTCTGAGGTGCTTTTCATGCAGTTTCAAAACTGATGTGACCTTCTGACTTTAGAAATGCAATAGCAAATAGCCCAAAATGTGGCTGCTTTCTTGCACAGGTGCATTATGTGAATGAACTCATGTTTTGCAACGGTAGTGATGATTTTAAAAATGAGGGTGACTGAAACAAAATAAATTAAAAAACAAGTAAAAGGAAAGGTTCAATCTTGAACAATAACAGATCCATCACTTATAGAAGGGCCTTTAATGATTTAAGCAGAAAATTAAGAAATTTTATGCATAGTTATAATTCTGTTCATTATGATAATACATAAGTTCCATTAATAGCTCCTATGGAAACCCAAGAAATAATGTAGTGGTTTTGAAAAGTTTTTTTTGAAAATAATAAAAATTTTGAAAATAAATAAGGAAAGCTATGGCAAAACTACAACATCGAGAAATCTGAATTTTGCAGAATCAACAATATGCTTTAAACCCTTAATTTCTTGGTTTGCTCCAATAATCTATTTACCAATGCACGAGTTTGTTTTACTTTGAATATTAATCCTCTTATTCTTCATTGGTTGTGTGTAATTATCTTTTCCAGAGTTTCATACCATGCTCTGTCCTGGTTGGTTCTTGCTTGGAGTAATTTATGTAAAGCAGAAAACCTTGGCGTTCACTTCCTGAGCTTTTGTGTTAGGGCTGGGAGTTGTCATAGGTGTAGATGACAGTAATTTTTTTGTTATGCTGTTCTTGGATTTTGACAAGTTAGAACAAGTAAGAGTGTTTCATTCCGTTTGTATAACTGACTGACAACAGGATTACACTGGTGTGATTTTAAAGTCAGTTTGTACTAGTTGTACAGCTGTAATTTGAAACAATTTACTGCTACCTCACTATCATTGCATTGTACCATAATATAGCACCTTCTAATTTATGACTGCTGTGTTATACCAACAGTCATTGACTTATTAATGTAAAATTTTTCAACTCCTCCTATTGTGCCATATTGTCAGTTCATGTTATCACTGTTCGCTCTTTGGCAAGCACTAATTTTTGGTAATGCACAAGACACAGGAGGCTAGACCATAATATTGGTATATTAAAAAAACAATGCTGGTATCTTACACCAGCAGAAAAACAGGGCTCAGCATACCTTATATTATAGTTGTCGATTTCACATTTATTTATTTCGGTGAGGATCAGGTCCAAATCAGCACTGCTTCTCACAGGATCACAGATGGAACTTGTCAAAGATATTATTTTGGAGACTAATGATTAAAAAATTAGTAATTTTAAAAGGCGTTTGATTTGTGATCATTATGAAGGAAACAAAACTAGAATGAATTGAAGTTTTAGCACCTACAAAGAATTTTTAAGCACATGTATCTCACTCACTCTGAAGATTTTTAAGCCTATATCTCTTCCTCAGTTTGCCTGAGTAAGCCTCAGTGTATCGATCAGTCAGGTCTGAGGTGCTGTTTCAAAACTGATGCGACCTTTTGACTTCTGGGAATGCAATAGCAAATGGCTCAAAACGTGTTTGCTTTCCTGGGCAGATTCACTATGTGACGAATGGCAACCCTTCTATTTAGTTGACATCTAGTTTCAAGACATATCCATCAGAATGATTCTCCAGTGCTTCTGGTTATTATGTTTTTTTTCCATTGGTGAACACGGAGAATGGGACTTTATCCTAACTCGAGGATTGCAATTGGGAAATCTCTTTAACAAAAGAATGGAAGAAACATGAAAGTGGGAAAAACAGAACACACTAAGTGTAAGATAATGACACAGAACTCTAGTTATTATCATGCAAAACTGAACTTTGCACTGTAAATGAACAAATGTGAACTTTTTTTTTTTTTTTGTCTATAGCTTTAACTAAGTATTTCTTTAATTAAGTATTAAGTATTTTACATCAGTGGGTCCTGAGGGAATTGGTAGATGGAGTTGCTAAGCCACCATCCATAATATTTGAGAAGTTCTGCAATTCTGCTGAAGTTCCCACTGACTGGAAAACGGGGAAAAAAACCTTCTATTTTTAAAGAAAAGATAAAAAAGAAAACCCGTGAAACTACAGGCTGGCCAGTCTCACCTCTGTGTCCAACAAGACCATGGACCCTCTGTAAACTCCGCTGAGGCACATGGAAATTAAGGAAGTGAGAGATGACAACCAACACGGCTTCACTAAGGGCAAATTATGCCTCACAATTTTTATGACATTCCATGATGGGACTACCAGATTGGTGGATAAGAGAAGATTAACTGACATACTGACATCATATACCTGGACTCGTACATAGCATTCAACACTGTCCCACACAATATTCTTGTCTCTAAATGGGAAAGAAGTGGATTAGATGGATGGACCAAGTGGTGGATAAGGAATTGGCTAGATGGTCACACTCAAAGAGTTGTGATTGAGAGTTCAAAGTCCAAGTGGAGACAGATGACAAGTAGCCTTTCTCAGGTGTTGGTATTGGAATTGGTGTCGTTTAATACTTTTATCACAGACATAGACCCTGTGATTGAGGTCACCCTCAGCAAGTGTGCTGATGACACCAAGCTATGTGGTGCAGTCAACATGTTGGAGAGAAGGGATGCCATCCAGAGAGACGTTAACAGGCTTGAGAGGTGGGTCTGTGCTAACTTCATGAAGTTCAACAATGTCATATGCAAGGTACTGCACCTGTATGCCCCATCTCTGAAGGTGTTCAAGGCCAGTTTGGATAAGTCTTCAAGAAACATGATCTAGTGGAAGGTGTCCATAGCTATGGTAGGAGGGTTGGAACTAGATGATCTTTAAGGTCCCTTCCAACCTAAACCATTCTATGATTCTCAGTGGGATATGGTATACAGATTTAAATTAACAGGTTTCATTTAATTTAATTTCCTCTGTGTTTTTGTCTGGCCGAAAAGGATCTGGGGACACTGGTTGACAACTGGCTGAATATGAGCCAGCAGTGTGTCCAGGTGGCCAAAAAGGCCAACAGCATCCTGGCTTGTATCAATAATGGTGTGACCAGCAGGAGCAGGGAAGTGATTTTTCCTCTGTAGTCAGTGCTGGTGAGGCTGCATGTTCACAATTCACAAGGAATTACATAGAGTCTTTGAAACTCACAGAATACGTGGGAGTTAAATAAAAGTAATTACTTTTTTGCCTTGCCATTTTGCTTTGGGTAAAGAAGCCTCCATTCTTCTTCCACACCAGCTCAAGGCTGGCAGCTTGTCCCTTTCTAGCCTTTAGTGCAGACTGTATGCTGAATATTTGGAAATATTTTTCCCCTGTTGCTGCATATTCTGTTTACTGTGTGTATATGTGTGAGGGGTAGGAGATAAGATGAGTAGCACAGGGATGGGAGTTGTCTTACTTTCTTTTTCTTTTGTGCTTGGGATTGATGGATGTAGCAGGAGAATATCTATATGCTTGAGCTGGGAGCCATGCAAGCAAATGACTTTCTGAAGAAGGAAAGGGACTACAATCATCCAAGAAAGTGACTGTTTCTGAGGGGTTTTTTTCAATTATTTCGTTTTGAAAGTCACAGCACATTCAATAGGAAAAGACAGGCAAAACCACAAAAAGAAAGGACAAAAAGAAGGAAAAGAATCTTTGCTTTTCTCTGAGTTTCTGAAAGGTTAAGATTATTTCAGCACTTGATTAGAAGCCTTTTATTTCTACTGCAGCACCTATTTATCCTAGAGGGAAGATATTACTGCTTTTTTCCTTTTAAAAAGTTATTTCTTTAGAAGTGTTGGTACCAGAAAATACATTGAGGTATGTTGCTTTTTAACCACTGCAAGAGCCTTTTCACACACGTGCATTGAGTTAGGGATCTTGACTCCTCATCCCAAGTAAACTTGAACCTTTGGTAATACTTGAGTACCAGAGGGCTTAATGATTTGGTGCTACTTTAGCAAGAGTCAGTCAGGTAACATATCCTTTTTAGTATTTTACAGACAAAACTGTAATAACTATCTGTAAGCCCACTGTTGCTCTCCAGAGTGAAAGGTGATACGTCAAATCCTATAAAAGTGGAAGTCTGTGCTGTTCCCCCAACAGGAGAGGTAGTTTCCCAAACTAAGGCTGTTATTGACATCTCTGCCATTTGACATACTCACCATTCAAACCAGCAAGCTTTAAGTTTGATCATCGTTTCCGTGTTCAGGACACTGCTCAGTCTCTCACACTGTGGCACATGAGTGTTTTGGTCCAGGTCTTCTGAGCTGAAGGGTTCACAACATTTGTTCCAAGCTGTTATTTTTTTCAGAGACAAAACAGTTATTTTGGAACTGCTGCCAAGTAGCTCCTCAATCTCGTTAACATCCCCTGGCCTCCAGTCTGAGGCTTGAACCATACCCTCTGATTATTCTATGTTTCCCTTGGGAATTTCTAAAAATATCAAAGGAGAAAGAAATGCCTTAGTGAAACACTGTGACATGAAGGTTACTGGGGACTAGGTCATCATCAGAGTCTTGCATATGATTAATTCTCTGCAAGTTGTGAAGGAAGCAATTCCCGAACCGAAGGTATGTCAACACAACCAAGAGAAAATGAGATGAATTACAAGAAAAAAAACCATAATGAATATGAAAGTTTGGTGGGGGAATGTCTTCTCTCTACTTAAATATGGGACTGGCATGAAATGACACTGCATTTTATAAGTTGTAGGCCCCAAAATTTTTCTTGCTCGTAATCAAACCTTGTAATCAAGTATATGAGCAAAGTGACAGGAAATTCTCAGACCGTTCTGTACTGATTTACTTATTCAGAATGATGTAATCCTTGTATAAGCCTGGGTTGTTTTTTTTTTTTTTAAAAAAAAAGTGACTACTTGAGCAAATACAGAAAATGTTTTGATCGAATGTGTCTTAGAAAGGACATATTTGTTTTATAGTCTCTATTTCTTTGATTTGGTGAAGGAATACAAGTATGAAAGTAAGGTGATGGAGGCAAAATAAATCACAGAGTGTAAAGTTAATTGAAATTATGAGTAGAACATCAGAGATTTTCTGTGGCTTACCCTTGTGGTAGCCATATAGATTCATAGAAAATGTGTTAGTGGTCAGTCAGCAAATCTTTCTGAATTGTACTTAATTTGTGAGGTGGTAGTGGCCCACAGGGGGAAAAGAAGCTAGCCCCAGGAGGCTTTGGCATAATTGATGGTATAGAAAACCATTCATGAAATAATTGTGCGGAATCATACATGACCAAATCATTGCAAAACATTTTGAAAGATGTTTCTCATCTGTGTAAACATTTCCGGTGATTATGCACAAACACATCTTGATCTACAAACTTCTCATTTATTCTCTCAAGGTGAAAGTTCTGCTTTTATCGCCTCTAGAATTTGGTTAATAAATTCTTTTTCTTGTAGCCTAATCCTAAAGCAGTTATACAGTTGAGGTTTCCTAAAAACATAAGAAGACATATTTAAATTTACATTCTGCCTTTCAGTAGTTCTGCAGTGTTCAGAAAAACTGAGCTATATTTCACGTATGATTGTTGATCAGGGATTTCATGGTTTTGTACTATACACTTGTGATTTGTGATCTGTGGGAAAACAAAATAAAGTAAGGAATCCAGCCATGTTTGCCTTAACTGGCAGTAATTCTGTAAAGGAAAACTATTGTCTCACATTGTTCACAAGTTACAAGTCTGCAAGGATAAGTTAGCAGATGAGTACAAGACATTTTTTATCTTATTTTAACATTTGAAACCCCCCTCTTTTCCCCTTCTATGACTACATTTGCAATAACATCTGAGTCTTTGGAATTGTGTGAAGTTTATATTCTATGGCATGGTACTTGGTAACAAATTCTGTTCACCAAAAAAAATAACACTTCAGCTGTAATCAGTGCTTAAAAAATCATGAGCAGTTTGTGTAAACCTCTCTTTTTTTTGGCACTACTAGAAGTCAGCTGTGATTTCAGAGTATAATAACTGCATTTGGTTGATTTCCCCTGTTGCGCTGTGAGGAGAGCTTGTCTTTATCTCATTTACATTCTGAAGACTTTGTCCAGTGTCCAGATGCACTTTTAAAATGTAGTTAAGAGAATAATTACTGAATATATTGAAGAGCCATTCCCATTTTTCAGTATATACCCAGTAGGTTTCACAATTGGCACAATTACTGCAAACTCATTTGGCAAAGAGCCATTCACTTCAACGGGAAAAATGCCTACTGCATTAGCTCTCAGTCTTATCCATTATTAACAATGTGTATTTAATAACTTGCAGCTAAGGGTCTTCACAGCAATTCCAAATTGAAACAAGTTAACAGATTCTGTAACATGCAAAGGCAGAAATACAGCAATCAGTGCAATAGCATTGATGGCGTTTGTTGCATCTGTTCAGGAATAAGAATGACTAAATAAAGATGTAACAAGATGAAACAATACATTGGAACAAGGTAATCTTTCCAATTATTGCCTGCTTGATGCAAAAATTGTCAGTGAAACTGAATTGACTATGTGCTGCATGGTCCAGAGAATCGTTCTTCCCACCAACAAATTATTTCACTAGGGAACTCTAAGATGGTGTAGGTTGGTAGGAAATATGTCAAATTTTCTTTAAAGATCAAATTTAACTGTGGATGCTTTTCTCAGTGCAAAAGTCAGTCAGACCGCTTCAAACCAGACATATTTGCATGGAATTGCCCCCCCCCGCCCCCGGAAAATTTAACTCCGGATTGTTGAATTGTTTCTAAACTTTGGTAAAGCTAAGGTGAATTCTAATTTCATAATCAATTAAAAACACAATAAAATGCTCTTTGCCACATTTTTTGCTAGAAACATATTTTAAATCTTGTTACTCATTAGGATTCTTATTACATTAAAGTCATTTAATACCTCTGACCTTTGGCCACTGCGACTTCTTGACTAATTTGTAGTATTTCTGTGAAAGCAATTTGAACAAACATTTCTATGGAAATACCTTTGCCTGAAAAGAAAATGGCTTATTGCACTATTGAAAATAGAAGGAAGTCATTCGCCAAGATCAAAGACATTTTATCCTTGTGAAAGTTGCCTGACAGTATGAGAATCCACAAAAATTCAAAACAACATGACAGCTTTTTGTTTTCATGGCAACACTGTCTCAAAAATGCTTCCTTGGATTTTAACAGAAAACAAGGATTTTTTTCATAATTATATACAGGTAATTAAATGGATGGAAGATTGCAGCTGAGCTTTCCCTGTACAGTATGCTGATAATGACACAATCTACCTTCCATCTGCAACACCATGCAGGAGAGTTCATGCAGCTCTCCAGAAGGTCTATGCAAATACTTTTGACAGAAGAAAATCCACTCCTAGTCCATTGTTGCTCATTAAACAAACATGTATTGACATTATGGTGGGAAATTCTGAAAGACATAATATTTTATATATATATATTGTATATATCATATTATGTCTTATATGTAGCAGACCAAAACACATAACTGATCAACTTTTTTTCTTGTGTGGCTCCATTTGTGTTGGGGTTTATTTTTAATTCCCTTCTCCAGTCAGTGCTACACTCTCTGTCAGTGTAAGATAAGAATATGGAACTCCTGACAGCAGAATTTCTTCTTATTTAGACAAGAATCTTCATGAAAGATAGGAAAGTGAAAGCAGATTACTTGCCATCTCTGACAATTTTTATAGTCTTTTATTTTAACCAGGCTGCTGGAGGAATGTGTGAAAACCAGCATCCCAGTTGTTGCCATTCTCATCAGAAAACTGGTCCTCAGTACCTAGAATGAGCACAAATATTAGCTCTTTGCAAAGCATTATAATTTTCAAGCAGTTATAGTAGTGCACTACCCTTTGATGCTGTCACTATTCTACTTTTCTTGGCCGGTGATTACCCTGTTTCTTCTATTACATCCTGCCTGAATTTGTAGTGAAGGGAAACCAACGAGATCACTAAATAAGAAGCTTTGGAATTATTACTCTAGTGCTAAAGGCGGGAATTGTGTGTTCTAGTTAATTGTATCTTAGGGATGCTTTAAAGGAGAGGGGCATCATCTCCTTATTTTCTGTTTAAGTATCCTACCTCTACTGCCATTACAAGGCTCCACTCTGCATCTGTTCAAAGACAACATCCTTTAGATCTCAGGCACACTTGTTGCCATCCGGAGTGTGCTGATACAATTTTTCCCAGCTCTGGGTGGTGGGAAGTGGGCTACAGATCTCTGTTCCATGGACCTTCCACGATCATGCATTTGGTCCCAAGGTACAGATGCCTGAACAGACCTACTAAAGATTTCTCTCTGAGTTTGAAGATCATGCAGCTGTTTTCTTACTCTTACATCTCAATCTGTATTTCTATTTCTCTGCCACCCACAAGCCAGGTACACACTGCCAGCTATGCGCAATGCCAATTAAGCAGGTTTTCCTGGAATTTGAGGCACAATTCTGGGTCATTGAGCTGCACTTGAAGCCTCTGCCCATAACAGCTTCCTTGCATCTGCCGCCACTCACATACCAACAACATATATAACCTCTTTTCATCAGCAGACAGTTCACAGAGCTGCTTAGGAAGCAAGCCTTCTTACCTGAGACCATGCATCTGCCTGAAACTGCACTGTTCCTCTCCTGACTGGCTTAAGGATTTAAATTTTCCTGGAAAGAAAAAAAAAAAGGGGGTCCATTATATTAAGTAGGCCAGGCCATCAAAAGTCACTTTACCACTGCCTAGCTGATGACATGCAAAAGAAAGGAATCACATCTTTTCTGAATGTTCATTTCCTAGCAAATGTGCTAAAGAATTAGTGTGATACAGCACTTAGAAGCAAACATAATAATTCAAGCAGAATGCCACTGATTTGTTTTTCCTTCCAATGTCTAAGTTATTTAAACCTCAGTTCTGAATTTTCCAGGTATGCTATTGATATAAACTGAAGTAAATTCTCTGTATTTCAAAGAATAGGGTGGGAGCTCAGATTTTCCAGTTCCTGGAAGTCCTGAAATTCTTCAAAAATTTCTTCAAAAATTATTTATCAAGAGAAAAAATCTGTTACTAATACTCAGGTATCAGTAACACCTACGATTTGGGGCTTACTGTTTGTTTGTATTTAATTGCCATGACTCTTAAGCCAAATTAATGACTTCTCCAGACTAAATTCCAGGGCCTGGGTTATGTTTTTTAAGTTGTAAATATTGCTTATACTTCCAGGACCACTGGAAGGGATTTGGAAAATCAGACGATGCTTGGCTATGATTGTTGACCTCTGAGTAACCCAACATCTGTACCTGAAAGTGTCTCCTTGTGATATCTGAATAGGTTTATGATTTTCCATAAATGATTTCTCCCCTTTTTTCTTCTAACCTAATGCCTTCAAGAATATTTCTTTTCTTCCTCTTTTTTCTTACTTTTTATTTTTAAAAATGTAACCAGCTTTTTAATAGATCATCATGTCGGCTTCCCTAGGCACAATGATCCTATAAAGCTAAGAGACACATGATTAGATTAGGAGCTTAACTACATCTCAGTGTCAGGCTCTGAAAAAATAACAGTAAATTACATAAAATGGTCAATATAATCTATACCACCCGATGCAGTATGTGACATCCTCAAGCAGCATGCATTAACTTTTTAATGTAATCCACTGATTGCTTTATAAATCACATATTTGTGTATCAGTGATGAGAAAAGCTTATCCAAAAGGTCATCTAGTCCAGCTTTTATTCAAAAAGACTCTCTAAGTATTTTCTGAGAAATTTGCAGGCCATTTTGCACAGTGTTTCCAGACTTATTTACAAGCCTGTTAAAATTAGCTTACACTTTGTTTGTTTTGTTTATTTTCCCTCATTTTGTTTGTTTGCTTGAACATGCAAGAATATGTGTGGGCTTTTGAGGAGAAGTGCTTTACTATTTTCACAATTGTTTTGCATACTACACGGGGCGCACACACCACACACTGAAACATACTGATTTAGCCTATTTTCTTCCTTTCCTAAGGTGTTTCTTTTTATTTGTGGTGTTTTCAGTGTTCAGTCCTGATTTTTTTCTGTAATGCTGTGGTGTTTATATTGAAGTACCACTAATAGGATTGCAAAACGCTGCATTGTATTTTTCAATATGGACAGTGTTTGGTCTCTCAAACTCATGGGAGCTACACTGCTTTCTTCCAGATGGGTGTCTGGCAGTCTGCAGGGGATGTGGGGAACAATCCATTTAAGCACAGGGGAAGGGAAAAAAAAAAGTATACTTTTAAGAGTTAGCAGTTACTGGCTTTTTGTCTGACCTAAATCCAATATCATATCAGCAGCTGGACTCCTTTCGTTTCTTTTTCCTCTCATTTTTATTTCTGAGACTATCCTTTCACATCAAAACTTGCAAACAGATGGGCAGCTCCAGAGAAAACTCCCCTGGGAGCTCTCTGGGTCCCTGAAGTAGCTGCTTACACCTGACTCTTCTAATAGATGACAGGGTGCAAAATCTATGTCTCCACAGAAGCTGTCAGGTGCAACTTAAAGCACCCAAAGTCACATCCCCTAGGTTTGTTCAGGGCTTGGCTGGCCAGCAGGTACTGCCCTTTTTTTATTCTTCAGTTTGTTCTGGCCTTTCACTCTCGGAGAATTTTACTTTATCGTGTTAGGAGACACCCAGTAAACCTTTTAAGGAGCTCCCCAAAGTATTGCCCATGCCTTTGTGCTCCTAAGCCTGTGCAAAGATTCTTAAGCTTGTTATTAGTATAATGGTTCCAAGCGCAACAAAGGCGCCCACCTGCTTCTCCATGGAAGGGCGCCTTGGCTCCATAACAATTAGCATCAATTACGGCGGGGCTGTTAGGGAACTGTGCGCCCGGTCCTCTGTGGGCTGCAGGTGCAGGATTATCCCCCTGACCTTTCACTCCCAGAGCCCCCTCTGATGATGGGAGCAGGAGACGGTCAAATGAGAGCTGTACGCCTTTCAGCCTTCATGGTGAGCATTAGCTATTCATGTCGTTTTCAGAGCACTGAGAAACCACGCAGAGAGCAGGCTCCCTCTCCTTTGGCTCTGGTTTGCCCTGCTGGATGCTCCTACACTTGTACATCCTCTCATTCCTCAGTATTGATGCTCTTGCTGCAGGAAAAGTAAACTCATAGTAGCATCTGCGAAGGAAAACAGGGTTGTAATAATAGTAATAATAATAGCAGTAGTAACAGCAATAAAAACAGAATTCCACAGCTGGCTGGCTGAGTGGCCAACAATGGCATGCATGTAATACGCTTGGATAGACCTCTCTATTTCATTGCCTCGGCTTTTAGGTGCAAATGTGATACCAGACCCCGATTTAGTTTCAGTGTGTACTGTTACTTGTGAAGGCAAGCAGTACAACGCTAGACATACTGCAGATAATACAGAGAGCACCATCATGACAGATAATTCTGAAGAGAAGCCAGCCAACAAAACTGGTGAATTTACAAGGTAAATTATACCTGCATACAAAGTGCATATTGTCTTCAAAGTAGCAAAAAATAACTTTTTTCTTTTATGTTTCAATATTGTTCATTTTTTTATGCTTTCAAAAAAGTAAATATAGGATTTCTGCCTATGGACAAATAATGCCTTTTATGCATTACAAATCCTATGTATACTGAATATTTCAGAAATTTAATATTTCTTTATTCATGTATGAAACTGAAGATATGCATATATCACATTATTGTCTCTTTTAAAAATATTCACCAACAATTAGGGGGGAGAAGAGTGAGAAAAACCAATCAATTCAAGAGAAAGAGATAGTTTAAATCCATTACTCATCCAGAAAAGCAGCACAGAGCGGAGTTGGAAATGATCACAGAGCAGCAGAAATCAGCTGGATCTGGGCTGGAAGCTGCTAAGGGAGGAGGAACACTTTCAGTATCCCAGTACGTCCCATAGGAAGACAGAAAGGAAAAATATCCCCTAAACCTTTCTATTCGATCCAGAAGTATTTATAAGCCAGGTGTCTCTATGTGTTGGGCCTTTTTTGACAAAAATCTCTGACCTTTTACCTCCGAAAAAATAGGTTGGTTTAGGAATCACCTAAACTAAGGCATTGGAGATCACATCATCCATAGGGGTTTTTTTGGTGCAGAAAATTGACAGGGAAAATAGAATTACCTGAAGCTCTGAATGGTGATTTTGGCATCTGTGATATGAAATGTTTAAACAACTTACCCCAATGATGTTACTACATCACATTACATGAATTATGACAGCAGCAAAGGATGAGGACAAGTGTTCTCAAAGAAACATTGTTCTGTTTGGTTTCAGGAAAAAGATCGCAACCCCGACTCTCTTACTTAGATATAACCCTAGATATCAGTGTAAAAATAGCATGTGTAAAAGAACTAACTGTATGGTAGTTAAGTTTGATACTTTATTTACACGTTACACTGATGATATGTCATTCTTGAAAACTGATTATGTAAGGGCTTGAAGTAATGAGTATTAACTATATTGTCCAGAAGGGAGTTTTGTCTTTTATATTTAATTAGAAATCATCACCATTGCTCACAGAACGTGTGATTTCTTCAACAGGGAGAAAACACAGTAGGTCTCACTAAGGAATAGCTACTCAGTCCATCATGCCAATAGTCACATTACTTTCACAAAGCAGGAGATGCTGTGGGATTGTAGCAGCTTCAGGATAGCAAAAGGTTTTAATGGCAGACACTGTAAGAGTTTCAGATTTAAAAAAAAAGCATAGACTTCATTGCAGCTGGATTATTGCATGTCAAAGGAGAGAAAACACATAAAGGAACTTACAGTTCAGTCCTTTATGGTAACAAAACAGTATAAAGAAGGCAACACACTCTTCTCAACAAGAGACACACGAAGTGTCAAAAATCTTCATTGAATCTAATACGGTGGCTGAGAAAGAAGGCCTCTTAAGGTCTTTTCTAGTAAGATTTGCGTTGAGGGAGGAGATTAGATCCTTTGTGTTTGGGAGGAGAGCGGTGATTTAGTTATATCCTCTATTGGAACTTTCAACAACAGAGCACTGAGATTTCCCACTGCTAGGAAATATTTTGCACGTACACAGGGGCTTGGAAGCAATTTTTACCTGACTTGCCAAACCTGTTTGGAAATAAGTGACATCAGAATAAAAGAGAAAGGACCCTTTTTTTTTTTTTTTTGCTATAAATGCTGTAGTCTCACTTCTAAAGACACGCTGGCAAATTGGAAACAACTGTATCGTGATACATCAGCTGCTGGGTAACAGTAAACCTGACAGAAAAATATCCCCCTATTGGAGAGGCTGCTCTCCTCTGAGTGATGTTTGCAATGATGCCAAAAACACTTCTCCTACATGGATCTCAGCCCCTCCCAGCAGAAATAAATAAACAAATCGGTCTTTCTGGGGTATGTAGCTGTAAATATAGACAAACAAAGGCTAGTTGTTGAATTACTGTTCCAAGAACAAAGAGTGAATTGAAAGGAAGGAGGAGGGAGGGGAAATCCCTCCGTGTTTATGAGCACACATCAAAGAACCACTTCTAGAAATCTGAACACTCAGACAGGAGGCGGGGAAACAAAGCCTTGATGCGAAACTTGAAACAATTCAATAAATGCCATTGCACATATCCATTCAGTGGGTTAAAGTTACACATTTACATGGGCATGGGGAGATTATGTGGTGATACTTAGTATGTGTGAATACAGGGGTGATGGACACAAGAAGCACACTAAATCAGTACAGGTGTAACATCCACCTTTACGTGAAAATGTATTTTTATGTTTCCTATTTCATTACAGATAAATCATGGACATCTTTTCATTCACTCAAATTTTCTTAATTAATTTTAGTTAGAACTTTACTTATTTATTATTGATTTTAAGCGTCATGTTAATTGCTTTTATAGGAGATTAGTTAATTAAGGACTTCAGTATGTCTTCTTGTGTAAACAATGCGTATCCTTCCAGAATATATCACATTAATCCATTCTAATTAAAACTGGTGGAAAACCAAAATCATTGACTTAATACATCAGGTTTTCCTCATGTGAATGTGTTTATACATGCCTACACTTATTCAAGTATGTGTGTGATATTTCTCCAGCGTATACGTAAGCATATTTTCATTGCAGCTATTTCTGCCACTGATCTTATTGAACTAAAAATCTCTTCTCCATAATGCCCATGCACTTGTATTAGAAAGATAGCAGTGACTTTTTTTTTTTTATTACATGCAAAAAAACACATTAATATCAAGGTAAAGAGTTAACAGTTATAAACTTGAAAAGTTCATGAGGCTCTGAGGAAAGACTAGGGGGGTGGAGGTGGCTCTAATTAGTAACATAGATGAATACACAGGATCATATAATCATTTACAAATATGTCACTGGAGGACATGAATTTTATTCATTTAATCATTAGAGCATTAGTTTTCCTCCCACTATATTCAACATTTTACTATATAGAATAATACCAAAATTACACCTAACATGTAGTTTCCTTCTTTTGCTTGAGACCTGCAGATCAAGGTAGCTTAGGATTGAAATAAGAAACTCTGGTTCCAGTTACTGACATCCATTCTTCAGCTGAAAGGAAGGAAGGAATGGGCTATTCATCAACAACAAAAGAGCTGAATTTCATTGTTTTCTTTGGTTCTGGTACTATTAAACTTTTTCGAGGGTTTTTTTGTTGTTTTTTTTCATCAAATTCATCAGCCTCAGAAATGTTTTGTGACTAAAATAGTTGGAGAGCTTAATATATACTACTCTTCAGTAAAATTAACATAATTAACTATGTGCATGACATGTTTATTGCCCAACATAAAAAAAACCTCAAACTGTCCATATTCAATACAACTTAAATGTTTATACATTCATAGGCTTATTTTATGGCAGTTAAAATGATGTTATTTTTATCTCCTGTAGTGTCTATTAACATTTCTGAAATTTTGTTATTCTAGGTACTAAATCTAACTATTGTGCATATGTAATTATTGACAAAGGACACAAGTGAATAATATTGTCCTTTATGAGATAGAATTTCTTTGCTCACCAGTGTTTGAATAGACTATAGCAACACTTTATTTACAGCTGATCCTCAAGTTTTGTTTCAAATTAGTAAAGCAGAACTCCGTTCAAAACAACTACCTTTGCTGGATTTTGTAGGAAATCCATGATTCTTTACCTAGTTTTGTGAACAATTATTTAAGTTCTTTTGAAAGCTTGTGGCCACTACAATCCTTTCTTATAAATGCAATCTGAATCATAGACTTGAAACCTGTAATGGGACGAGTTTCCCCTGAAATGAGGCTTTAATGGATATATTTCTATTTGACACTCTGTGGTTTTTAGTTCACACGTATCACCTAATGTCTATGGACTACCCAGTCACACAAAATGTGATTACTGGAATGGAATGCTTTATTGGAAGATGTGTATGTATGTCCATGCACATATGCAGACGTGTGTGCATACATGTATTATTTTTTTTTTACTTGTATGTGTCTGGCTGTTTCCTAGTTTACAGCAGGTGAAGAAATATTCCCTGTACATACAGCAAGAGATGAAGGTGAGGCAGTGATTGTTACTTTCTCGCTGTCAAAGCCCATTCCGAATTTTCTGGCCACCTTTGAGGATCTATTATTCATCACAGATAATTTCTCTGTGGTGATAAATCATTGCTTTGTCATGCTCTTATACCACTATTTCACAGTGGGATACAGCTCAGCCTGAGTCAGACTTCTGTCAGTGCTAGAAGCTTGATTCAAATTCTTTGTCCATACTCCTTCAGTAGGCAATATAAGCCTTAGAGAAGTTCCTCACCCTACCTGAGATAATAACCGTAGAGTTAGGATGAAGCACTGTTGTACTTTAACCCCAGCTGGCAACTAAGCACCAGCCAGCCGCTTATTCCCTTCTCTGCAGTGGGTCTGAGAGCAAATCAGAAGGGTAAATTGAGAAAACTCATGGGTTGAGATAAAGACAGTTTAAGATGTGAAGAAAAATCCACTCACACAAGCAAAGCAAAACAAGGAATTCATTCACCACTTCCCACTGACAGGCAGGTGTTCAACCATCTCCTGGAAGCAGGGCTTCGTCATCTATAACAGTTACTTGAGAAGACAAACACTCTAGCTCTGAGTGTGTCCACCCTCTGCTTTCTCCTAAATCCCCAGAATTTAGAAAAAACTAACAAACAAACAAGCAAAACTGAAACTCTGAAAATGTGGGTATGTGCAATTTCCAGGTAGTTTGCTTCATTTTACCCTTTTAATTATTTTTTATCTTTACGTATTTCCTTTATGAACACACTTATAAACCAAAATCAAGCCATAAACTTTCTGTTAATACATAAATTTGATCTATTCATCCACTTTGAAGTAGACTTTCAGTATTTGAAATATTCCATTTTGTTTTCCAAATCCTCTTCAGCTTATCTACTCTCTATTAAAATTGTTCCAGTGTACATCAGAAGTGGAGGAAGTAATCTGTTTATGGCCTCGCTAGCCTGCAAGTAGTGTAAGAAGAGTGTTCCTTTTTTGTTTAAGATTTCCTATTTCCACAAAAGTATCCTATAAAATTTTACATCTCTAGTCTTCTCATTGCCATCTTCAGTTGGAAACCGTTTTCCTTTCACTACTGGGTCCTTGGATTTTCTCTCCTTGCTTTCTAAAGTCAGTTACACAAGAATGCAACTTACATTTCTCTGTCCTGAGAGAATTTTCTGCTATTAAAATGTATACAGTTTTACATAGACTGCATAGTAAGTGCGATTGTTTGGCAAGCTCTTTATAGAGCTGTATAGCAAGAGAATGACAGACACAGGCATGAACTGAAATAGCAGAGGTTTGTATTGGTTACAAGGAAAAAGATCACTGTGTAGACAGTTAAAGGTGGAACAAGCTTAACAGGGAGGTAGTGCATATCTGTCCGTGGAGATTTTGCAGTTTTCCCTCAACAAGGCCATAAATAAGCTGGTGTGACCTTACAGCTGACCCTACCTGGGCAGACCATTGGACTAGAGAGCTCCTGAGTGCCCTTACAACCTGAACTATTTTCTGATTTCAGGAGAAAAATGCAAAATTTACCACTGGGAGTTAATACAGTCTTGCACAATCTTACACCTTTCCTCTCAAAATCCTTGACTAAATGAAGATTCAGTGTGGGAAAACATTGGTCATAGGGAGCAGGAGTGAGAGGCTCTGCCACAGAGGTTTGTTGGACTCAGACATAAACAGAAATTTGAGTCCATTTGTTCTAATCTTTCCAAAAGCATTTGAGCCATCGTATTCTATGGGGAAATATTTGTAAGAAATTTAACTCTGTCGTGAGTTTTACTAGATGGAGTGCTGGAAACTTTCTTTGAATATTCATTCAAATCTGAACATGAATTTAATTCTGACTATAGTAATGTCTCTGTCTTTCTAACATTTGACTAAAATAAGTGTGTACTTTCAGATGGAAATTTTCAATTTACAATTGGAGTTCATAAAAATTATTTGCTTGCAATTATATGTTTAGCTGAAGTGAAATGCAAATCAAGGTACTTTCCATTACATAAGGATGGCAAGGGAGCTTTTAATGGTTTGAAGAAGCTTGGATTGGAAAGGTTTTGTGTTTAAATGCAATGGACAGGAAGACGTGAGATAAAGCACTGGCATTTCACGTCTTGCAGTCTTATTAATGATGAAAGACAAAAGGAAAAGATTAGAAGGCTTGAGATAATAAGTTAAATATTTGATAAACGAAATGTCTGGTGGTAGCATGGGTCCGCTGTAAATATCATTGTAGGAAAGACCTGTTTGCCTAAAAAGTGAGAGACTAACAAGGAAGAGGGGAGTTTTGATTTTAACAGCATCAAAAATCTATTTGAAACAATGGTAATAAATGAGACCTGCCTAAAGCTTTGCCTCTTTCTCAGGACCTTGACAAAGAGGCTGAAGTTATAGCTTAGCTTAGCAACTGTGTTTATTGTGATGGCATAGAAAGAAAAATTGATTGAATATTCAAATATATCGAACTAACAGTCCAGTTAAAGGTTCCTTATTCTTATTCACACATTCTTGTAATTGACTGGAGTGGAGATAGCTTGCAGAAGAATAAACCAGTGGAAGGGAGAGTGTACAGCCATAGTGTCAGGAAAGGGTAATTTGCACATCTCTGACAACATTGTTTGAGGAACTGGTCATTAAATATTAATAATATCACTGGTGATCTGACTAATCTGCCTATGCATATGTCTGGTGACAAAACGAGGTTCACATTTATCAGTCAGAGCTGTTCTCTCTCTGTGGCGCTATTGCTGACTTTAGCATTAGGTTCCTCTCAGCGTATAAAGAATCCTATACCTTTTAAGACACTGATGTTTCAAGCCAACTTTCATGTGTCTGTTTTGAATATCAAAATCCTACTACATGCTGCACATGCTGTAATAGGAACGAAATGTCTGACTATGACACATTGCCGCAATTTAGTGCTCTGAGCTAAAGGTAATGACAATGTTTATGAAGCACTATTATTTCGTTGTCCTTAATCCCTCTATTTCCTCTGTTGCTTACTGGACAACTTTATTTCAAAGTCAGTTCAAATAGTTGCATGAACATTACTGATGCCTCTATGAGAGCTATCTGGGGTGAGTAATAAATAGTGAAGACAATTGGGAAACAGAGCTGCCAGGAGAAGGCTGGACTGGTGCCCTCCACTGATGAGATTAGGCTGTTGCACATGCCCTACTAGCATGCCTGGGAAGGGCTGGGATGCCAAAAGGGAACACTTGTCGGCATGAACCAGTGCAACCTTCTGAAAAATCTTGGAAGCATTTAAGGCCAAGTAATTGGGCGTATTCTAGGTTGGTTTTCTTCCAAGTGGGTTCCTCTCCAACTCTTTCTAGCTTGGAAATATTAATGAATTATCCTTATTGCTGAGCAATGCATTTTCCACAGAGAGCTGTTCCAGTTTTTCTAATGCATTTGCTTCACATTCATCCACACATAGATTTTTTTTGCCGACTTTCCACAGCAAGTCTAGAAAACAAGCTTAGTATCTGCAAAAAAAAAGGAGTGATAACCTCACGCATTTTTTGAAAGTGCTATTCAAATTGGGAACTTAATTAAAATTGGCCAGACAACTAATTTGATTTTTTTTCATCTGTTTGTGCAATGAAAGTGTATTGCCGTTGTTTGTAGCTACACAACTTTAAATCTAAACAGCTGGATATACAGATGGTAATGCCTCTTCCCTGATCCCTGACTTTTAAGAATGGAACTAGAGCAAATAGATTAAGTTTTGTTCTGCTTCCAAGATTCCTATGTCAGATGTTATGCCCATGAAATACCTGAAACAAGACAGAAATAGTTCTGTGTGATTAAGGGTAGCAATGCACCACAGATTTTGGATGGTTGGAAGTAAATGATAAGCTTAGCATGAAAGAAATACAGACCAAAAAGGACTCTCTGAGGAAATACCAAGATATTTTAAACAAATCAATAGAAGAATTTCACTTTTTCTTTATTTAAAGTTTATAAAGATGAGAACGGAAAAATACAATTTATCAAATTATTGTTGACGAATTAGTCACTGTCTCTAATCAGTATTTGCTGAGTGAAGTTTTCCTCCTTTGAAATTCCTCTTTAGACACTCTTTTGCCCTGGCTTCATGTAAAGATTGCTTATTTAGAGGAGACAGAAGCAACCTCACACTATTCTTAATTAGCCAACACTCTTGACTTGGTCTGTTTAACTCTCAACTTCTTCATTCATGTTTGTGATTATTATAGTAACAGTGAATTCAACAGGCAACTAATTTATCAAAGGCTTTTCAATAAATGCCTGAAGTTCATTGCTCAGGTTTTCAATTAGTAACTTATGAGGTCTATTTTTAGGACTTAACTCAGGAGCCCCTTTCAAAATGCCTTACAGGAGCCCAGATTACAGAAGTCTTGCAAAAGCAGCCTGGTATTTTAAAAAGCAGAATGCTTGCAATGTCACTAAAAGCAAAGTAACATTTAGATGCCTAAATGACATACGGTGGGTTTTTTTGTGATAAGCCACAAAGGAAAAAAAAAATCTTCGGAGCTTAGCTGGTCATCCAGGACCACAAAAGTGAAACATCTGACTTCTGAGGTTTTTTAAAGCTGCTTGTTCTCTCTAGAAAGCTTTTAGAGAAGATCTGTGTATGTGAAAACTTATATGGTTGGGAAGACAACAGGATACTCCAGAAAGGGCAGTATTCAAAATGCTTCCTCCTCACAGCTATTAGGCAGCCATAGCACTGGTGAATTCATCTATGAGAAGATCAATAACATGGGACCTACTCCAGCGTTATGGTGCCAGTCTGAACACTGCTCATGTTCCTGAAAATGGCTGCTATGGAAAAGTGTTTATGGCTTGGGTAACAGTCTGGTTATTGGGTCACTTGTAATGAACTTGTAACATCTTTTTTTCATTTCCTTCCTCACACCAAAGCATTTGAAACGTAGTTTTTTCCACCATGCAGAAGACTGACCTCATCAGTTGTCATGGTAGATTAGAGTATTTAGGGTGGGAAAATCAGCATTGCTACAGTTGCAGGGACATTTACTGCTTCAATGCTAGCATCCTTGGACTTAAACTCATGTAAAGAGAAAATCCAAGGAAACAGTATATTATAGGAAGAGCAAAAACTGCAGATTGTCATTTGTTTTTATTTTTATCTCAGAATAGGAAAAGGGTTAAAAAGAACAAATTCAGCATGTTCTTAGGAGATAAACAAAAAAAGCCATGATGTGTGTCAGCATCATGTGGTAGGAAACTTTTAGGCAAAAAGTGGTAAATTTCTGTCCATCTGGGAAGGAAAAGAAGCCCTGTCATATCAGCAATTACAAGTGGTATTTATAAAATGCTGTTATAGCAACATTTTTCTTCTGCAAGTTCATCAATTGAAAGATAGCTAAATTAAAATATAAAAGAAATTAAAATGAGAAAGAGGGAGAGAGAGAAAGAGGGAGAGAGAGAAAGAGAGAGAGAGACAGAGAGAGAGAAAGAGACAGACAAAGAGAGAGAAGGAGAGAGAGAAAGAGAGAGAGAAGGAAAGAGAGATAGAGAGAGAAAGCAATCTTGCCAACAAGTCTGAGGGAGAAAGTGGAACCAGAAGAGTCTGACTAGCATGCAATCATCAAAAGATCAGAAATTTGCTCTTGTATAATTATTTCTAATCCATCCATATATAGAAAGAATGGTGGCTTTTAAGGGGAAAATGGGTGAATTGAAGACTGATAATTCCCAAGAATATTCCAAGTTGAAGAGCAAACAATTTCATCAGATAAAAATAATTTCACAATGATAATGTTACTGCGTTATTAATCTAAGAGCTGCAAACTCTGTTAGTGTCCATCTCCTGAAATTTTCCAGTTACCTTTTCTCTCCCATTTCCCTTTCCCTTTGAATTGTTAATTGATCATTTCGAGCTCTCCCACGTTTAATGTCCATCTTTGAAACATGTGGCCTAATACATGCCTCTTTCAATTAGATGTGATGGCAAGGTGGGCTTGAAATAAAAATGAAATCAACTACAACAGACGTAATTAGCATCGGAGCTGGACTGTTTACTGCAGTCCCTTGCTTCTCCATATTGAAGCTGTGCCTGACACAAGACAAAGATTAGAAGTAGGTCATACGAATGGCTCATGAATAGTTAATAAGTATTTAGCTACTGTCTTGAGTAGCTGTTGGGAAAAGGAGTGGGAGAGAACAACCACAAATATTAATCTATGGAAGCATATAATCTATTGCCTCAAATGTTTCCAAATGGGCCAATAGACATGAGCCCACTTAAAAGGATAATTTTTAAAGGAACACATTTCTTAAAAATGCGAAATGAGACTCCCTTGACTGAACAGTAGTTAAGAAAAATAGCTTTTACAAGTGCAAAACACGGGAAAAATACATTCTTGCTTTCTGGAAAAGGCACTTAATACTGAAGCCATAAATGTTGCTGACTTGTTATTTAGTGGGCTGTTCAATTAATGACTAACGCAAAGAATGAAATGAGAAATATGAGTGCCCTACTGTTCTGCAAGACTGTAAGTTAAAAGATAAACTGTTGTGTGACATAAACATTCATCACACTTCCCTTCACCTATTGTTTTTTAAATTGGTGATAAATAATATTAATACAACTGAACATAGGTACAATACATGCAGTAGGTGACTGCATGAAGGATGGACTACACACTAAATTCTGTTTTCTACTCCTGCCTCTGTCAGAGATTTCTCAGTCCTCTGACAAGCCATACACTGGATATGAAGGAATTTTGTTGCTTAGTATGCAGAAGAGAGATCAGTAGTATGTACAACAGTGTATAAGCAAGCTCTGTTCAAATTTTAAATAAACCTGACTGCTTATCTCTTACTGAAATTACAAATTAAAAAGTGTCTGCAAAACAAACAGCTTTTTGTTTAAGTGAGACTGAGTTTCCTAGTGAACTGTGCAGCTTCTTCAATTATCTTCAAATTTTTTGCCTTGTGTTCAGAAGTCATCAAGTAGTGGGCCATGGTGTAATTCACAGCTAATTTTACTCTGCAGTAATTTCCTTAATTACTCATGTCCCTAGTTTCTCCGTTTGTAAAGTGGGTATTGCAAAACTTAACTCCCACCTTCACAAGGTTTTCTGAAGATTACTTAACTACGAAGACATTAAATGCTGAATCAGTCCAAGTGTTAGCTCTCCCCCTAACATTTGTTAAGACCTGCAAAAGTATTTGTGCTTACACCCTTCCCATACATAACTCATACATATCTGTGTTGGAAAGCTACATTGAGACTTAGGGGAAAGATTCTTATGAAGCACTAGGGACACAGCAGGCTCAATCTACAATCCCCTACTCAGCTCCAAGGAATGAAGTAGAAAATCTGTAGCTGATTAGAAGTCTTTTTTTTACACACATTTTGGCCAGAGCCAGTATCTTATCCATCTTTTCCCCTAGGCATACTTCCATCTTAAACAAAGGAAAGAAAACTGATGAGGATCAGACTCTGTTGTAAATTCTTTTTTATATTTTGTTCCAGTGAATATCACATTTATTTTATTGTCTTATGTCTCTGTGTTTAGAGAAACAGAAATTTCCCCCAGGTATTGCTGTTAACATCCTCTCTTACTAAGTCTTTGTCAATAATTGCACCGTATTTTTCCTAATGTAACATGACACTATTAAATTAATGAAGAGTATACCTGAAGAGATGCTGTATATTTCTAGAAGATATTAATATTGCTGCTGAAATACAGATATAACGATTTAGTTAATTATCTTAGTGAAAATAATAGCTCTGATATTTTCTCTTTTAGACAAGCGAAAACCAGCAGTTTTTTATATGACATGAAGGAAATTGCACATTTTTAAAGACACTGAGATAAGTGTCACTTATCTTGTTTCTGCTTTTTGTTAGGGAGCCTGGGTTGGTTTTGGGGTTTGGATTTTTCTTTTTGCTTGGATTTAATTTTTTTTTTTTCCAGAAGCAAACTGGGATTTTTTTAGGTTTGGAGAAGATACAAAAGAGAGAGGATATGACAAATGTGGAGATGGTGGACAAGCTCCACAATACAAAACCTAGTAGAAGCTCCCACAACACAAGGGAGCAAAGAGAAAAGTAGGAACAATACATCTTCTCACTACAGTTAGTAAACCTCTGGGGAATGAGGTCTGCCACAAGTAGGTGAAGGAGGCAAGCAGGACCAGCACATTCAAACAAGTTCCTTCAAGCATGGATATTAAAAGGATGAGGTAGGGACATATGATCCTTGACACAGCAGATATGGATGCTAAGGAATTATCAGGCAGTGGACTGCTGGAAGCACTAAGCTTCTCCTTTGGTCTCCTCAAAAGCTCCTATTGCTACTACTGAAGACAGGATGTTCACCAATGTTCTTAAAAACATTTCAATTTATCCTTTAATAAACAACGTTCTGTAGGAAAGGTGAAAAAAACCCAAAGTTGTATTTAGGAATGGTGAGATATGGCAAAAAAATATCAAAGGAAACAAGGTATTTAGAAACATCACATGCATTTCTGATTCAGCTTCACTCTGGTAAGAAGTCTGTGGCTTTTGACCACAAAATTAAAACATAATTCTGTGACACAGCAAGAACTTGTGCTTTTTGTTGTGTTTTATCTGTTAATATGCAGAAGGTGGTAGCTACAGCATACTCTTAATTTTATAGCAGTGGAAAGGAGAGAGGCCTGACAGTAGAAAACAGCCACAGAAGCAGACAAAACCCAGTGTTCCCTGTGACATCTGTGACATAATAGCCACTTAGGTCACCTTCCTTTCCATCAGCCTCGGAAACACAGCTCTCCATGACTCTGGAACCACTCAACCCCCAATTAATTTTTGGTTTTGGATGACCAACCCATTGAGTCAGATTCAACAAGCACCCTTGGCCAGTTCTGGTGCTGTCTGTCCTGTCAGTTTATATCTCTTTGTTGTGTTTCAGTATGCTATGACAGTCCAGTCTGTCTCAGGTCCAAAGAAGGACTTTGGGTCCTTGGGCAAGTGCTATGCCATAAGAATGTGAATGAATCTTCCCTTCTTGCCCATTCCCTTCCTTCTCCTGACAGTAAAAACCTGCAAGGATTCAGTCGCTCAAATCCATATGAGCCAGAATATGCTCACGTGTTGAGTTTGAGCTCTAAAAGACTGCCAAGTTCAGCCTTGTCAGTGCTAACAGACAAAAGTGTTATACTTGCCAAAATTCAGGTCTTTATACCAGAGTGAAATTTCAGCATTTCCATCAACAAGCACCAATACAGCCATAAAAATGATGCAAATCACAATTAAGGGGTTTTTTTAAGGGTTTGGTCTCAGGCTGGATATTTTCAAGAAAATGAAAGGATTTTGGAAGGGAGGAGAGTAGGATGTTAATGGGGTGTAAATAGAGAGGAAAACAGGGCTTCAACAGAGTTGATACTCTCCCTGATCATAATCTTATAATATATTTGAAGCTTCTACTATCTTATTGCCTAGTTTCAGAGCTGATTAGCTTTTTGCAGTTGGCTTGACAGGATATGCATTCTCCAGGTAGATGAATACATGGAAGGAGCATCCAGCTTCTTCTCCAGTGGTTTGCAATAGTGTAGCAAAATCTCCTCCACCTCATGCAGCTTTTCCTGGTTCTTGTTCTGCCCTCTATCTTGGCATTTCATTCTTATTGCAACTGGGTGGAACTGCATGCCTCTGAGGGATTATTCGTAACATTTCTTATAATGGGGGGGGGTGACACCTTGCTTTTCCGTTTGTGTAGGAAAGAGGAATAAAAAATGGCCTGAGCACAATTGCTGGAACATGTAAAATCCTGTAAAGGAGTGAAATGCTCAATACCGAACTTGCAATTCTTTCCAGAAAAATGTCTAGCTAGCATCAACACAGAAGAAATTCCCAACCAAATTAAAATGGCAGAGTGCCACATAGTGCTTCAGTGCTTAAGGCTGTTGTAAATTTTTTATTAGAGTTGTCTGTGCATCCCAAAGGTCAAAGATATTTCTAGTGACCTAACTGTCACGAGTATTTGGCAGCTCTCAGGTTTGTACATAAGCCACGGAATGGCCAGTCACTGAGTAACACCATACTGTGTGTTGTAGCTGTCATTTCAGTCTTCTGAAATTTATGGTGAAAGATGCTTTACTTTAATAAATTTCCTATTTAATCAACAGGGACTGATCTGTGTCATCATATAGGAAGAACTGATATAGCCCTCAGTGAGAGTCAGTTATCATCTCACCTTTCTAAATAAATCATGCTGTTTTGTTTTGTGGCAGCTGTCATATTTTTCAAGGAGTATATGAACCTGAGTTACCATCTTGACAAGAGTTCTTAAAGGTGGCTGTTGGTTTGAAGGATTCAATATCTACCAATGAAAGACATATCTCTGGACAGGAAAGGATGCCAGTTCAAAGAAGATGGGTGGCAAGAACACTGCAGTTTACTATATAAGTGAAGCACTGCACAAATATATGACATAGGAAGTTAAATAAGTGAATCAAGACAAAGTTAACCTGAACTTCCAAATGAAACTCAGCATGCAAGAAACTCACTCTTCCATCTTGTCTTCAGCTCTTCAGTACAGCCCCATTTTGCTTTATCATTGGAGTTCATTACTCCAAACTGCAAAATGCTTTCTGAAAGCCATCAGCTATTCTCAGCTTCTACAGAATGCAGTAATACTTTGTGGCCCTTGAAAACCCCAGCATCTCATGGAGTCAGAACCTTTATCACAAAAATAAAAATAGCCTGGAAGTTCAGCTCTCTGTTATGGAGTTGGAAGTACCAGTTTCAGATTTACAGGCAATATTTCATTCAGGAAGAAATGTCAGGATTTGTCATTGCTGTTGTTTGCTTGATTTATCTTTCTTTTAAAAATTCCAAAACCCTCTGAGATTCTGTGAGTGGAAGCTGTGTATGATGAGAAGCAGAAAGTTCCTTAAAAGACTATCTGATAAGGCCTGAAATGAAATTGAGTTGTATCCACTTTAAGGTTATCTACAGAGATTTCACTACTGAACAACAAGTTCTCAGGAAATTGTAAATACAAAAGCCAGGCCTCTGTGAAGGTTTTAAGAACATGTGTGCTGTCATGAAGGAGAATCATTCCATCTTCACAGAGACAGACTTTAAAAGCTAGAAATTACTTCCTGAAAAACATAAGCCAGAAAGCTTCACCCAATATATTTTGTAAATGGTATTTCCTTTCTTTAAATGAATTGCCCGTAGTATTAACTTGATAGGGTAGTTAAAATAGTTTCCACAGACAGTTTTGGAGAATGGCATTTTTTGAATGAATATGTACACAATTGGTCAAACTCTTCTCTGGTGTACCTACACTGAATTGGAACTACAGATGCTACGCAGCTGCCTCAATGGTATGTGATGGGAAAAAGGTCACCAATACAGTATGATTTGTTTGTATGTACACCCAGTAAATGAAGGGCTTGATCTCCAGCCACTTCAGCTCACTGTCTCGTGTGTTAACGTTATCTTCCCCATAAATGTGGAATTATCAGAATCACAACAAGGGCTTGTGAAGAAAACAAGGCAATAAAACAAATGAAACAACACCGTGTATTTGTGAGACAGCGGTCAGCATATCAAATTACAGACTCTGGCACAATGCTACGCTGAGAACTGATAAGTGAGGGAGACAACACGACATCCAACAGGTTGAACCAGTATGGTGAACAGGAAGCAAGGCTGGATGATTTTATCTTAATATCTTATTTTCTCTATCTTAGAAAAGATTCTTTGAGCCTATCTACCAAAGTAGATTTATTTTTTCCTCTCAGACTATACTGTCAGATTTCTAGTTTTTTTTCTCCTAGATGGTTTGTACTTGTCAGATCATAGCATCTCCAGTACAGTGATACTCAGGATACGTCCTCTCTTTACTTTCTTACTGCTGTGCTTTAATGAGCAGTGTCTGTACAATGGAAGAGTCCTTTCCTCATCTGTCAACAGACTGAATTGGTACAGTCTAACACTGATTTTCTCTGTTTTTCAACAACATATAGCCTGTAATACAGCTGAGCAGTTGCCTGCAAATGGCTAAAACACTGTCTTTTTTAGGACCTGATATAAATCTCAGCTGGAAGGGATCCAGGAAGGACTAATGCTGTACAATCATGTAAAGTCTGCATACTATACTGTTATCAAATGCACTATCTGTTGGCCTTATGTTACCCCCCTCAACATCCAACATTTTGCATTCACAGTTTTGCAAGCAGAGTCCTCCTCATCTCCTGAGCTGGTTTACCACCTTGCCAGAGTCTCGCACAGTGTGATGATGTCAGCCCTGGGTGCAGGCAGAACTGAGTGACAAGCACAGCAGACAGGGAAGCTGCTCCTTCCCCGTAGGTGCCTTTGCACACATTCAGAGCAAAGAAGCAATTTGTCCCAGAATTTTCCATGCTCCCTCCTATAAAAGGCTTATAAACTCTCCCCTAGCCTAAGAAGAAAAAGAGGAAAAAAAGAGACCCTAATTAGCTAGATTTTTAGGTTAACTGCTCCATGAGCTGGGATGAAAGGTTTATTACTTTTACGGCTAGCTTTTTATCTCGGGAAAAGGGAGTCCAAGTATGTTGTGAAAGGCAGTTGTGGTCTCCTTAAGGGGAAGGAAAAAGAAAGATGATCATGTGTCTTAATCTTGATGTTGTCTCAGAGGAAGGTCAAATGTGATTATTTATTTTGACATACCAAAGTTATGGGGAGGTGAATAAGTGATTTACTTTCTCCGTCCTTTCTCTCTTCTCCTGCCCTGGAATAAAGGCAGATCAGCTGAGCTGTTGCACACCCAGTACAGACACTACAACATTCATCTCAGTGGGGGTGAGATGTTTATATTAACGCAGAAAATATGTTGTTTATTTAACTAAGATACAGCCATATGACCTTCAGATGGCAATATCATGATCAGCTTTGACACAGGAACAGAAACAATCAAACAGATGTAAAAAGTCCAGAAAAGTTCTTGTAATGGAGATCATTTCTTCAGCAAAAGTTTTTATTCACTGTCTGCTGTTTGTGGCTGCAAAATAGTTCAGTTTGAAAACCTTTCTGATAGCTGTAGGTGGGATGCCTTCCTGTCAATTTCTGATTAAATAGCGTGGTACATTTTAAGAAAGTTACAGTCATCTGTAGCACAGAAAGCATGAAATCCTTGTTCCTAATTTTTTTTTTAAAAAAAGTAATTAGTTAATGGCTGTATTCTTTTCTGTCTGAACCCTAGGAGTGTTAAGAGCTGTCCTTATGAATCAGAATATTTTCTGAAATTAGAAAAAAATATTAGCCATCTAAAGGAACCAGGATCTCGTAATGGTTATAATTATAGTGCAATGCTTTAGTGCTTTTCCAGTATACATTAATATGATGCTCTGAAGTGCAACTCATCATTCTGAAATGAAAAAAAGGAAAATGCAACAGCAAAGAGCCTAAGCATCCATTAGCATTTTGTTTAAGTCATTACCCATCTAGTCATATGTATATCTATATATAGTGTGTCTATATACACACACACACATATGTATACATTTATGTATGTGTACTATCACTGCATAGAGAAAGCATACATAAAAGTATACAGGGTTCAAATCAGAAATTATGAGTGAAAGTTGAGCACCTAAAATGTGCCTCATTTGCTTTGCATGTATAAGTTGGGTGAACAGCAACATACGTATTTGGCATGTAAGGCTTTTTGCAAGTAAAACTCCTAAAAGCAGAATCTTTATACAGAGTCTCAGAATTCTTACTTTTGCTGCATTCTCAATTCCCACTCCGTAAAACTATGTGCCAAATTTTCTGCTGTGACAGCCAGGCGACATTGTAGGCCTAGAAGCTGCTATGGTCTCCTCCTGGAGGGAACTCGCCATTTCATCGTGTCTCTTGAATTCAAGCTCTTAGTTGCCAAAGCTTTGAAATTGAAGTCCTAACTTCAAATCATGTCAACTGTACCCTCCTTGGCCTTAATATTAAGCATTCTAGCCTCAGTCTTTTTTATTTTATCTTTTCTTTTTGTTTCTTTTATTAACTTAAATGCAATGACAATGATGAGTTTTCTTCTGTTCTGGCTCTACTATATTTCTCATTCTCAGGTATACGATGAGAGGCATCTGCAGGAAGTGAGCGGAACTCGATTCTGATTTCAGCCTTTGTGCAAACTCAGGCAGGATGTTGCTGTTTTGATAAAGGACAGTGCATAGCTGAAATAATAAACAAAGCTTTCTTTTATAAGTGAAAAACAAGGAAAGCAACTGTGAGACCTAGTACATCCTCGTGTTTCGTATACATGCCAAACTGCACCATAGATTTAGGGAATTTGAACATAACTGTTACGTGTTTGTCTATTTAGTCTAAGAGTTGACTATCATAAACAGAAAGGGAATCTGACTCCAGTCAGCTGAAGTCCCAAGAGATGATGATGACGGATTTTAGTGAAACCTAGAAATTATTGGGGCAGAAAGTACAGCCCACAGTACTCTGAGAGAGCAGTCTCTCTTGAAAGACAGGCTGCACTCTGCATGCAGCAGGAACTCCTGACTGCTCCCGTCTTAAGATTTGCACCAAGGGGAGTGACAAAAGGCTTTGTTTGAGGTAGCACTTTCATTCATCATTGATGTTGTACTCTCATTCAAAAACACTTAATTTCCTGGCAGGCTGGACACTTAAAGCTTTTCTTGCCATTGCAGATATTAATTTCTCTCAATTGCCAAAAAGCAGTGGTGCCTTGTCCTTGTGTGAAGTCAAGTGTAGCACATTCAGAAGTGTGAAATGGCCCTCTTCAGCACTGTACAGGTGACAGCCCTGTCCACAGATGCTCACTGTTGCATGGTTTCTATCATCCAATAGACATCGCAACAGTAAAGCTTGCCTGAACCTACCGACTGCAGCCTGCTAACTGTGAGGTGTCAAAGAAAACAATGTATGTTTCTATTTGCTCTCCTAAAGCAGCCCTACTGTAGCCATCAGGTGTCTCACAGTAAAGGGGAAAAACTAACATCAAAGAGTTAAAATCCAGGAATATATGTATGCCCGAGTTGTTTTCCTCCTTTACAGACCACCAAATAATTTCATATAGCATAATACAGATGAAATGTAGCTGGGGTTAGGCTGATTACAGTTTAATTAAAATTGCATGTGACATATTTCTATGGATTAGAGAGCCAGTCTTTATTGGACAAGTAGTGCCCTCAGCTGTGGTCTATCAGCAGCAGCACTACCATTGTCACAAGTTATGGACTTTGAGTTCTTGAAATCTTATTAGACTTGACACTGGCTGTGCAATCCTTAACTGGGGCAAGTAATGAGATCCTCTATTCCTATCAGAATTCTGTCTTTCCTCTGCAATAGACAAGTGAGGGCAGAGGCTTCAAGAAATTAACTGAAAACAGAACTGTAACTAATCTGTTTATCTAATTTTTACCAGATGTGCTAAGGTAATCTTGCAGAAGGAATCAAATGAAATCAGCACAAGCACCACTGCTTGGCTGAAATTTGGGAACCACTGAGCATAGGAGTAAGTGTTCAGAGACCAGAACGAAAGGTAGACTGGCAACCTTTCTCCCTGTTAGGAACAGGGCCATGAAATGAGACTACTTAGTTTTCCCCAAACTCTTCTTTCACACTTATGTTGCTGGGCAAACTTACAATATAATATCAGACCACACGTTCAGTGCTGCTCAGAGCAAATTTCTGGGTAGATGTTGTACAATTATACATTTTGGAACATGAAATGATGTATGAAATAAAATACCATAGTCCACTGCACCAAGAAGAGAGATAGTGCTGCATAGTGACTAGTAGTGGCATTGACAGATTGAAGAATCCAGTTCAAAGCAACTTGCATTGAGTTCTTCAGCTCCTATAAATCATATAGGAAAATTTTCTCTGCCTAAAGCCTCCTGGATTGCTTATTTTTTAAAGCAAAAGAAGCTTAACAGAGAGAATATCTGATGGTCATACTTCTATTCTAAAAAAAAAAAAAGTTTCTTCTCCCCAGAACCTTTGTAAAGAATGTTAAACACTTTTCCCTGATGCTGTGTTTGAACAACATGTTCTGATGATACATTGCTCTTCAATACTAAATTAACATAGTGATTTTCACTTTTCTTGTCTTCTCCATTAACTTTTAGTCTTCCAGAAGTTTTTGGCAAACCTCATATCCTCTCCTGTTCTGCCAGAATTTGACCATACCTGCTTCTGAAGTATTGGAGGAGAAGAGAGGCTATGAAATACACTGTTAATGAACAGTGATACTGGGGTCCACAGAATCAACAGCCATAAACTGGTTATGCCAGATAAAGGATTTTATTTCATCCAAGCTATCAAAACTGAAGAGTGAATAAAATATTCCCATTTGTGCAAGGTTTCTTAATAGTTTTGCATCTGCAAAATATGAATGAGGAATGGGTTTAGATCCATATTCCAAATCACTTCAGCCAAAAGATTTGGGTAAAGGCAATTTTGGTTTTTAAGTTTTTGCTTTTGCCTTTCTTATTCATATCATCAGCAGTTGCATCCATCTTCCTCTTTGCCAACACAAAATATTGCTGGCAAATGTGTACCAAACAAGGGTTATAAATATGTGTAAGACATAAGAGAATATCTTTTCAAAAGATGCAAAATGGGATTAGTGTGTAAAATTATTTGGTTGATCTACTAATAGATTGATAGAACACTATTAAAGATTTGTGTCTAACACAAAATATGAAAGATTTGTGTCTGATATTAAAGATTTTACCTAATACACTAATATGTTTTTCCCCAACTTTACTTGCACAAATTGCCATATACTATCATTATTTTTTTCCCATGAGTTAGGTAATGATTAAAACAAAATATGTGCACTGTAAAGTACAAGAATGACGTTTTTGCTGCAAGAAATCTCCTGTTTAATATGTAGGAAAAAAATACTTAGATTCAGACTTGAAACATGAATGTTTTAGTTGCATTGCTACATAATTTTTTGGCTAAACAAAAAAACAAATTGAAAATAAAATTTTGGCTGGGAATACTATTTGAAAGATGAATTAATAGATAATCAATTAAGTAGGAGAATTAGAAAATTAGTTCATTAATAGTGTTAAAACTTTTCTTGACAGGTTAACAGTTTTATTTTGCAAATGCTGACACCTTTAACTTCAGTATGCAAATACTGGCTTTGAATTATTTTTCCTTTTCTTTGAAAACCAGCCTGCAATGCTTAGAAGAGGGCTAAAAAAGGGCTAAAAAAAATGTAACCTTATTGTGAGCTGACATAAAATTTTTCACATTTTCTTTTTCTTGAAAACTTGAGTTGTCAGTTTGACTAGACAACTGCCTTTTGCCCACCTTTACTTAACTGCACAAAATAAATATGCAATATTGTGCTTTATACCATGCTTTCCACAATAGAATGTCTTTTCAGTAGTTCAGTGATTTTCTGAAGACACTGAAGACACTTCAGACATATTCACTTGGTTTACAAGTGGATTTTTTTGCCTGTGATATGGACATTGCATACACATCACATTGGTGGAGTAGTATTAGTGAATGGCCACTCTTTCTCGTGGAAACACAGCTAAATTAGAAAAAGTAGTGCCTGGCTTTTGTATCAGATGTGCGAAGACAAATTAGTGCTTTTCTGTCAAGAGCAACAACAAAAAAAGGTCTTTGTCATTTCAGGGTTCCAATTGTGTTATAATGCATTTACAGATAATGTATCGTTTTTACAGCAGGAGTTTTCATTTCTGCAGAAATTACAAAGAGCACCTCAGAGACATTTCAGTCTTTATTTTGGCCTTGGACCTTGTCACCTTCCCCATTTTTTTTCTGCTCTGTTGTACTTAGATCAGCTAATATAATCAATAGGATCGATGTATAATAACTAAGAATTATGTAAAAAGCTGACCCCAAATAGGCCTTTTTTATACCTGTGTCAGTATGTAGACAAAGATAAGTGACATTTGATGAAATATTTCTTTTTCAATGTGAATGCATACAATTTTGAGGTCATATTGACTATACAATCTTAGATAAAAGGAAATTTTCTTAGTGACTTTTCCCTATATGTAATTTTTTATATTACAGAAATTTATCGCAATTTTTGTATCAGATAAAGGTAAAATAAATAGAGACATTAGATTGTGGGCACATTTGGTCAGACTTAACTGCAATAACTTGATTTTTTTAAGTGTGGACTAATTTTATTGCCAGTAACAACATTAGTCGTTGTTCATGCTAATATAAGGGCAATAAAAATCTAATGATCCAGGATGTATTATTGACAAAATGATCATGAAGGAATTTCCCTCTTGTGTGCTTGTATTTCACATTATGTGAACGGTCAGGTAAACTGTAGCATTTTGGAAGCTGTTCCTAAGACACCAAGTCTGATTTATTTCCAGATGCAAGACACCAGACTGAATTGCATCACGGATCTTGTCTGCTAAGAAATTTTTCGGTTTCTCTCAAGAGACTGTCCCTATGTGTATTCATACCATAATCATATCTGCTTCTCCGAGTTGAAGACTTCTTGGCTTTGGCAACATCCACAGGACCACTATCATGCTGTGTCCCTACCTGACATAAATGGATTGAGGCTGCCTCTGCTCACTCAAGAGTAATTTGTGATAGGTTCCGAACAGCAACCTTAGGAATTTAGTCTCCTATTTCAATGTAATTGCTTCCTTTTGTGATTTCTTTGACCTGCTTTCTTTTCTGAATGCTATTTAGTCCTTACATATTGGATTTACTGTGCCTCCTTTGTTAACCCACCTGCAGACAGGAATTTTCTGTGATTTTTATCCTTACCAATCATGTTGCAGTTTGTCCATAGTTATGAGGTGACATGTCTTCTTTGATGCCACTTACGGCCCTTTTTCTTATGGACATACAGTTGCAATTGAAATATAGACCAGGCACATGTGGTGCTCATCACCTCAGAAGCATTTATTCCACTCAGTCACCCAGAAATTCTGTCTAATTTTGGATGTGAAGAGACCTATCTAAGGTGTCTATTTGCCTTCCTGGAACTTCAGAAAAAGCGTACTTTCAGCATGTCTAGAATTTGCAAGAACAGTTAGCTCCTGCTGATCCAGTTGGGATCCCTTAGGTCAGCACTTCCCATACCCTTTCCTTCTTTAGTCCTTAAGAAGGCTAAGGAAGGGCTCGCTCAAGGTAGCCATGATTTCTTTACCCAGACAAGATGATTATAACCACATGCCCCATCCTTCTTTAAAGTGTGAAAATCCTACATTCTGCCACATCTAGATAAAAATACCATGTAAGATACACTTTGTGTGTTATTGGGATACCTCTTCTGAAAAGACTGTGTGTGAGTGTGTTTGTGTGTGTGTGTGTAGATGCCTGTGTGCACGTATCCCATTTCTTCAAGCTGTTCCTATCTGTTCCTGCAGTTTCAAAGTTTTGTCTTTAAATTGCAAAATAAAGTGTAAATATGCAAAGATGGTAGGCAGCTGATTAAAAAAAGGAGAATGACATACTATTTATGCTTCAGTATCTCAGAAGTCTTACTCAGAAAAGTGAAGGAGGAAGTGGTACTTCAGCCAATGTTATTGCCACTTCTCAAAGCAAGGGACAAAGGTGGAAAGGCTGTGCCTCAATATCCCACTAAATCCTAATTGCAGTTGTGGCTGTCATAATACAGCTGCCATGTTTCTGTAATATCTGTATACACTGTGTGTATGTTCAGGAAAGATGATTTCCAGCATGTATGTTATGTTTATCTAGAAATGACAATATCTTATTTTTCTTCCCAGTTTTTTGTGTGGGGAAAAGAAAAAAAAAGAATGTCAAGGGAACCCTATAAATACGGTAACCTTAGCTCTCAGAGACACTGCATTCCGGTGAGATCAATATTGGTTTTGTGTTTTTCACTTCTACTGTAAAACTAATGTTATTTTTAGTCACTGATGCTAATAGCCAAATAATATTTTGTCCATTACCCATCTTTATTTATAGTTTTCTTTTTCCCTTAGTTGAATCCGTAACAAATACATATTGAATAATGCATAAGTAAAATTTAACAAATATCCATGGATATTTTACTACAACCCCTAAGTGCATAGATTAGCTAAGTGTTTTGTGTTGGTTTTTAATCACAGTCAGTCTCGAAGGTGAAATGACCTCTTTAATTTGGAACAATTCATTATGAGTTCTAAGGAGGAACATTAATGTGGTTTAAGTAAATTAGCGAGAAATGGAAAATTGGAAGTCTCTAGATAATCTTCATTTTCCTTTGACCTTCCAAAATGCATTATCCAGTGATGCTTTCCAAAAATTCATTATGATTTTAATCCAATCCAGTCCTACCAGAGCTGCACATTTATTTGATGAATTGTTTGCATGAACTGACAAAGTAGAGCAATTCTGCAGGCAGTCGCTGAAACCCTTTTCACAGAGTCAGAACATACTCTCAGTATACGTTAATGTGGACCTGTAGGAACAAGATTCTGAACAAATGTTATCATGATGGCACTCTTTTTTCAGGTAAGTGCAGAGGAAGAAACACTTCCCAGTTCTGCTGCTTCATACATTTATATAGCGATCTGGGGGCCAGTTCACTTCACCATAGATTTTAAAAATCCAGGTTAGATTCTCTTGTCTGCATTGACAATTTAGATGTATATTGCAGCAGATAATGCAAGCTACTAGAGTATTCTGGCTTGGTAGAAGAACATAAATATACTTTCAAGTTCCTACAGTGCACAAAAAATAATTAGGACAGGAATAAAAAGCACAAGTTGAAGCAGGACACACTAGTTGAATAGTAAGAAAAACTGACTTGGAAGAAAAAAAAATCATCTCCCATCTCCGTTAAAGCCAAGGTGAGGTCTCCTAAGAGCTCTTTAATTTGAGATATATAAAATGTTTTGGAGTAGAAACTGGTTTATAGGATGCTCCTATCAGAAATTCTTCTTTTTATAAAAGGAAGGTATTACTGATGCTGAATATGTCTAATTTTTTCTAGAGGAGGTAGCCCCCTGCCATTTTTCCTAGTTCACCTACCATACTCCCGAATGCAATACAGGAAAGGAGCACACTACTGCATCATTCAATGGTCCACTCACAAGAACCTAAAAAGTAACCGAACATGACTAATTAGTGTATTGAGTGAACCTTCAGTAAGTATGAGGACGACACCAAGTTGAGCAAGATTGTTGATCCACTCAAAGTAGAAAGGCTCTACAGAGGGATCTGGTGCTTGTTGGTTCTGCACTTGGGTCACAACAACCCTATGCAATGCATTAGGCTTGAGCAAGAGTGGCTGGAAAGCTGCCCAGCAGTAAAGGAACTGAGGGTGTTGATCAACAGCTAGCTGAGTATGAGCAAGCAGTGGGCCCAGGTGGTCAAGAAGGCCTGGCTTATATAAAAACAGTGTGGCCAGTAGAACTAGGGAAGTGATCATCTCCCTGGACTTGGCACTGGTGAGGCCACAGCTAAAACACTGTGTTCAGTCTGGGGCCCTTTAGTACAAGAAAGATATTGGGGTGCTGGAGCATGTGCAAGGAGCAATGAAGCTGGAAGGATCTAGAGAGTGTGTTCTGTGAGGAGCAGCTGAGGAAATTTGAGCTATTTAGACTGGAGAAAATGATTCTCAGGGGAGATCTGATTGCTTTCTACAAATACTTAAAAGGAGGTTGTAGTGAGGTGGGTGGTGGTGGTGATAGGATGAGAGGAAATGGCCTTAATTTGCACTAGATTGGCTAGTAGGAAGAAATCCTTCACAGAAAGGGTTGTCAAGCACTGAAACAGGATGCCAGGGAAGTGGTAGAGTCAGCATCCATGGAGATATTTAAAAGATGTGTAGACAGGCTGCTCAGGGACATGGTTTAGTGGTGGACTAGGTGAATTTAAAGGTCCTTTCCAACTTAATGATTCTATGATTCTCTGTATGTTTCAATATCAGTTTTCAGTGTTACTGGAACTTAAGAAGTGTGCTGAAGTATTCAGTGACTCCTAATTCTTTTTCAGAGTTATCACCCTAAAAATACTTGAAGAAATATAGAATCATAGAATAGTTAGGATTAGAAGGGACCTTAAAGACCATCCATCTAGTTCCAACCCCCCCGCCATGGGCAGGGACATCTTGTAGATCAGGCTGCCTAAGGCCCCATCCAACCTGGCCTTGAACACCTCCAGGGATTGGGCAGCCACAGCTTCCCTGGGCAACCTGTGCCAGTGCCTCACCACTCTCATGGTGAAGAAATTCTTCCTAATGGCCAGTCTAAATCTGCCCCTCTCCAGTTTATACCCATTCCCCCTCATCCTATCATCACAAGCCTTTATGAATAGCCCCTCTCCATCTTTCCTGTAGGCCCCCTTCAGGTACTGGAAGGTCACTATAAAATCTCCTGGGCTGAACAAGCTCAACTCTCTCAGACTGTTAATGCAAGGCAACTTCCAAAAGACAGCAAAGTATGTTTTCCTTTGCTCCCTCTGTAGCCAATACCTGGAGGTAGATTCCTCTACAGCATTTTAGAACAAGCAATTGACTACAGCATTCCTCCTATGAGGAAACTTTCTGCCTGCATAGACTACAGGGTTATACCAGTTTTCTTTAGCTAACCTTTTCTTTCTGAAGAGCTTCCTCAAAAGGACCCTAGTCCTTTTCTGGATTTAGTTTCAGCACAGTTTTGCAGCACTACCAATGCACAAAAGGTGCTTCCTTACAGAAGGCCATTCCAGAAGTAAGGAAGTAGAAATAACTTACCCAGACCAGCTTTAGACCACTCATTCCGGTCATTATGCCTCCTTATCCTACCAGCTTCTAACACGTCGGTGCTAACGTGTCTGAACATGCTGCAGCTGCTCATGCAGGTCAACAATTTACAAGGTGATTGGAAAGAGGTCTAGGGTAATGCAAAGCATGTCCCAGTGAAAATAGATATAGTTTCTCCTGCACCACTCACGTTTTTGGAATGGGAATACAGATTGTTTTCTTATTTCATTCTCAGTCCAAAAAAAGTTAAAACACTTAATTATAAGATACTATATGCAACTAGGGAAATTAATCTAAACCAGAGAGCTCAGTTATTGCCAAGAAGAATGGAAACAGTCAAGCTAAGTGCATGTAAAGAGAACAATTATTTTATAGTGCTGCTTCTCAACCTGTGAGGCATGCCTTTCTCAGTGAGGTGGATGGAAATACAAATGAGGCATGTGCTATGATGAGGCACAAAGGAGATAGTAACTGGTTGTGAGTGAAGCACAGGATAAAGTAGTTATGATGTACTGCTTGGCAGTGTTTAAATTCAGGTGAAACTGAGATTTTTTTTATTCCACTGTGGTCCCACACACTAGAATTATATTCAGAAACTGCAAAATAGTATTATTTTTTATTAAACCAAAAATATGATACCTTTTGAACAGTCTCTTCACCTAATAGCATTCAACCAGATTTCAAGAAATGTTGTCTTTTGGGGCTATGGAGTGATTTCTACCAAAAAATGATTAAAGGCTGTTGTAGGTTTAGCCATATTAAGTTGAGTGCACCTCATTTTCTCTAAATCTGGAAGCTATAATCACTCCCAGGTCAGTTACATGTAGATGAGAGACTGCCTTGAAATACTATGTGTTGTAGGCACAAGGTAAAGAGATATGAATGAACCCTCATTTGCAGAAATCTAGTCTGTTCTTGCCCACAAATACGGGGAAAAAAAGATATGAAAGTTCGTACTCTTAAAAAACTTGCACCTAAGCACAGTTTAAATGATTTGGTTCACGCTGATCTGTTTCAAACATTCTTTCATAGGATGGCTCGAGTCTACTTAACCAAACTAAAAATCTGGATTGCAGACCCAGGTTTTGAATTGTTGAACTTGGAAGCACATAAAGCTTTGGTTTTAATCTTTTTGTAAAGCTCATCATTCTATCAAAGCACAGAGCTTGGGGTAGATGATTTCCTGTCCTAATTTTTTTTTATGATCTATAATATCAGAAATAAATATTAAAATGTAGTACATCTACACTTTCTTAGATTCCTGCTCCAGCATATACAGATGCATCATTTTCTTTCAGTCTTTGTTTAAAGGTATACTTTCCCTTATTGCTCCATGACATTTCTAAAAGTCAATAGTGATCTTGGGAGCAGTGCTGCACAAGAGTCATTTTTTTTTTTTAATTTAAGAGAGGTTACCTGCATTTTCACTCATGCAAAGCAAACTTCTTTCTGATTAACTAAAACCCTTGAGTGTCCTGACTAGTAGCAGTTCCAAAAAGGCAGAAAACGTGCAAAAATCAGGCTGACTAGAAAATACTAGGCACATTCACATTTGTTTGGTACTTCAAGTAGTGATAAGTCTTTGTCCTTGTTCATGTGCAAATGTTGAATATGAAGTCTTCTTCTCTATTTTTCGCTCTATAATTGCAAGAAAATCCTGCAAATATTTGTGGGGGTTTTTTTCCTTATTTCTATAACATTTATGAACTGTACATATCTGCTGTTTTCCAGGCAGTGACATCATTTAATGTAAGAAAGACCATACTAAAGCTGCCTTAGCAATAGTGGGTGGTACTCTGCTCTTGTACAAAAAAACCCACTTGACTCCAAAATGTCTCAGTGCAACATAATTCTGGAAAAAATCAGAACTACTGCTTCAGTGGCAAATAGCAAGTATTGGAAAGTTCCTCAAAGGCTAATCCTTTTGTTTCTGAAAGTCAAATTCTGTCTTCCTCCCTCATAATACCGCACAATTAACCAAGTAGTTCCATTAAGATCAAGCTGAAGTTTCTCATTGCAGTTGAGTTGACAGGGTGCGCCACCAAAACTGCGTTCCTGCTCCAGACCAAGACCCTTGACTGCGCACCCATTCTTCTTCCCTTGCATCACCTTTGATCCCAGATGACCATTTGGCGAGCTGACTCATGATGCACAGTCAGCAGATAAAGATGTCTCTCTTTCTTTCTTTCTTTCTTTCTTTCTTTCTTTCTTTCTTTCTTTCTTTCTTTCTTTTAACTCAGTTAGGCTTAACTGCTGAAAATCATTCGCCCATTAAGGTCGAAAGATGGTTTTGCTGGAAACCAAGAAACAGCAGCATGAGGAGAAGTGAGATGGGTATCTCTTAGCAGAAAGCATGTGAAGTTCCACCCCAAAAAGCCAAATAAGGAACTGCTCACAGTAATGGAAAACAGGGCTTCTGACTCATTTTGTTAATCTTGACAAAACTGCCTTGATTGTGAACCCTTCACGGGGCTAAATTCAGGAACCCATACACTATGAAAAGACAGAAACATGGGTGCAGGGCTTCCACACCATTTGTGCAGATGGATCCAGGGCAAAGAATTGGCAAAGTGGTTCCCTTTTTCAAACATACTGTTCCTTAACCTCTCCAGCCATGCAGTGTGTGTGCTGTCAGTCAAAGCTAGCCAGCAGCAGACTCAGTGTATGCTGGTTGTGTGCTTCCCCTTCACCGTGTGGCTTGGGGCTGAAATACCTGGCAATTCCAACTGACAGCAGCCTCTCACTTGATGGCAAACAGCAGAGCCTGCTGTTAAAATACTCCCTCTTTCATTTAATAACAATTGTCTTTGTGTCAGAGAGGTATTTTCATGGTTTAATGGCTAAAACATTCCATAGCATAAGATCATTCTTATTCTCAATTATCTGTAAAGTTTATTTCTTCTATTATTTGCAGAAAGGAAGAGCTTGCATGCTTATTTACCAAGCACGGCCATTTGAAGGAAGAATAAACAGTGCTGAATATCGCTGCATGATACTGTTGGATTGAGTATGCCCACAGTATGCTTCTTTCAATCTCTTTATTATTCTCCCTTATGTTGCTGAAGTGATTAAAACTTCCAATAAAAGTGATACTTGACTATGCTGACTGCTATACAAATAAGACAGTTCCTCTTCATAAGGAATTCTGTAACTTCTTCTGTCTCTGTGTGTTACAATTTATTTGTGCGCCTACTGAGCTTCAAGTCAATGACACTTCTGCTCTTCTATTAATATCTCATCTGGCTTGGGTATTTATTCAAGCTTGCATTTCATGCTCTGTGCAGAAGCTGCTTCTTGCAAATATTAAAGGTGTTTTCATGTATTAATGTAGATCTCTCTAGTGTGTACTGTTTACATCCTGTTTGAGGAAGTGACTGGGATACAGTAGCTAGAAAGAAGAAATAGTGTGGAATCAGAAAGAAAAAAAAGACTTCTTTTGCAACATTTCAAATGCAGACAAATCAGGAAGAACAGGTTTTTTTAAGGAAAGCATGCTGTTGTTAGGCAATCTTCTGCTTTGTTTTTGAAGCATGTATCTACTCACTAACCCACAATTCTCACTAGAGAACAGATCAGAAAAGAAAGATGGTTTCCTTAATTGTTTTCTATCTGTGAAAAAGCACAGAGAGACAGACTTACAAATTCTGAGAAAACAGCAAAGAGAAAATGAGTGACAAAACAAGTAAAATATGTTTCCATAAGGCATCTATATATGATAAATATGAAATATGTTTAATGATAATAATATGTATTTTCCAGGCACAGCATTGTCTGGTTAAGTCCTGGTTTATTCTTGGCAGTGTTGTATTTTGAGAAATTATCTGCATGTGACTCATAGATGAAAGTCAGTGGGAAACATTTCCCATGTAGTTTTAAAGTACTTTTTATAGGACCATTTTAAGTTCTACAGAACTCTGGGATTTTCTCTCTATTAACTTTCTTCACAACGTCAAAACATTTGAAACATATATTTTAAAGGGTGTAATATCCACCCAATAAACACTAAGATTTCTTTCAAAGAATAGTTGTAGTAATCATTTTTCACACATTTTCAGAGATGTGTAAAACAGTCTAAAAGAATTACTGTTTGTGTAACTACTTCTCTTCTACACTACGTTCCTCAGGTTTTGTCCTCAGCGTTAGTCATATTTATTTTCAGGAATGCCACAGAAACCACAAATTTCAATTGCATTTGCTTTCAGGCATGTAAAAGAAACACTTGTAAAAGGAATTCATAAAATTATGACGTTCACAGTTTCCTGAAATCTAGCTCCTGCCGTTTCTCACTGCAAGAGCCTAGGCTGACCAAAACAACAAACGCAAATCAAGCTGTTCACTTCTCACTCTGAAGAAAGTCAAATGAAAATATCACAGAACAAGTGGCACATTTTTCCAGAGTAATTATTTTCATCATCCCTCTCTTTCTCATTCAACGTATGATATCTCTATGGGCACCTGTATATAAACCTCTCTGATACCAAAAGATCTCTAGTTAACTTAGCAGAGGTCTGAATGGCCCTGGGCTGTTGTAAGGTGGGAGCTAATGAAAACTGTGGTTTTCTCTCCCCTGGTGCCTTCCTAATAAAGTTTGCCAAGCTGCATAAAAGGCAGTGGCTCTTTTTACACAGAGAACTCAGCCTGTGTAGAATGCCACTACCAGAATTATCTACCAAAATTCAGGGCAGGCTGGTCAATGCTGAGACAGGGTTTACCTCCTACTGTGTGATGAGAGAGATGAGAATTCAATGCTTTGGTTTACTTTGCTTTTTCTGCTTTCCTTCTGTTAAGAGAAGAGAAGAGAAGAGAAGAGAAGAGAAGAGAAGAGAAGAGAAGAGAAGAGAAGAGAAGAGAAGAGAAGAGAAGAGAAGAGAAGAGAAGAGAAGAGAAGAGAGAAGAAAAGTTAATTTCAAGGCTTTCCATTGAATGAATTGTATTGTAAATGCTTGTTGAGGGATGAGGGGAGAGAAACAAACTAGTTGTAAGTACATGCAGTTTTACATCCTTGAAGAAAGAAAGGAGTAGTGAGAAAGAATACCAAGCACTAGTTTCTCGTATTAAAATACAAGACTATTTTTCAGTAAAAAGATCTTATTTCATACAAATTGAAACAAGATTTTAACATCTATTTCTTCCCCAAATTCCTAAAAAAAATGTGTATTTAGCAACAACCTTTCCATCACTGGAATAAGTTCAAAACACATTATTTCCTTGAGATGGCACAGCTACCCCTTGAAGAAGTACTCTTAGTTACTACACTCAGTTGTTTTCACACATGAAGGAGGCTATCAGAACATCCAGGAGCATATTCATTTTAAAATGGCCTTCAAAGTAAAAAAATTCCTCTTTTCCTAACACACTAGAAAATCATTATTTCCTTATTATAATTGTAATCGCACTTCCTTTTAGTCATGCAGAGAGTCCAGAAGGGGTCAATTATTTTCTGTGACTCTAGAGAGCCTCTCTATGTAGAAGCTTGCATAAATCTGTGCTTTTTAAGAATTAATAGAACCTGTCATCAAATCTGTATACCAACAGTGCACAACAGCACATGAAACAAAGGCTGCATAGGATAGATATCTGTCTTGACCATAGAAGACACAATTGTCACAGTACTCAGTTAACTGACTGCTTTTCAGCCAAGTGATATGTTGTGAGTGAGAAGTTGAGGGCAACATGTTTCTGACCCTGCCACAGGTTCTGTTTAGGGTGTTTACATGCCATTTAATATGCTCATGGTTCAATTTCTTTTACTTGAGATACATTGCCTTGGCATCTGGGACATGACTACCTAAGATATGAATGTGCATGCTTGGATTGAACACATACAACAAACCTGATGTGTCCAGACAGAGCTGGGCATATCTGAACCCAATAGGTGGGGGACAACAGAAGTGATACTTTGCAGAAGCACTACATCTTGTGTGGGTGCTGTACAGTTACCCAGGGATACATACGGCCTATCTGATGCTTTCTCTCCAGCGAGCACAGTACCTCTCCAAGAGCCCCATTCCATTACCCTGCTTTCACAGCAGGTCTGCTGTAGGGACATCTGGCATTTCCTGCTCCCTGGCATCTTCTGCTGCCCTCAACATGCCAAAGTCATGGCCAAATATTCAAGAACATCAAATGCCATCCAGACAATGATCTGTAATGGAAACGGAGGACATATCTGGGGAAACTCAGATGATGAGAATAATCTTAACCTTAGAGCAAGATATCAGAGAAATCAACAGCAACTTGCCCAAGGTGAATGAACCCAAGAGGAGTAGAAGTAAGAAGCTTGGGAATCAGGCATGTGACGTCAACAGAAAATCTCACTGTATTTGAAGCTGTGAAAATAACTTCTAATTTTTTCTGCACATCTTCACACAAAGAATATATAGATTTTTTTTTCTTGTTTCCTAGCCATGAATTCACATATTAAAATTCCCTTATGACCGCTTTCTTGATATTGGCACGTCAAGCATTGAAAAAGATGTTCCTCATCCCACAGAACAATTTTTTTGTTTTTAACTGAAAGAAAAATAAACTTTTCAGCATACATCTGTATGTAATATACTTGATAAAGGGTAACTGAGAGAAAGCATCTGCTGCATTCTTTCATATCCAGGACATGTAAAGAAAAAAATTAGAAGAGTTATGTTTGCTTATTTTCTTATCTTCCAGAATAAAAGGAATTTATCCTTCTGCCCACTATCAGCATACAAAATAATATTTATACTTGAAAGTGTGATCACAGGAAATGTTACTGAAGGATAAACACTGTTTCATGGGTGAGAGAAATTAGTATATTTTGTTTCTATCAAAGATACCAGAACAGCCATCTGTATGTAGGTTATGCAATCTGTAAGCTATTGTCGTTGTCTGTTCAGGTGCCTGTGCTGTTGATTTTTTTCCTAGTAATATTGCCATCATATTCTTCTATTTCTCCAAGGTAGTGGGAAAAGGTTCCATATGCTTTTCTGCTGAGTACAAAAAGAATTGAAAAAAAATCATTCAAACATATAAACAATTAGGATGATATTGGGGGATGGGTGCTAGTATGTTTTCTTACCCTATTCAAGACATTTTGTCTAGTCTCATTTCTGCTCCCATTTTTGGTTATGTTAAGGTTAGAATAGACAAAACCCACCAAACCCAGTAGAACATCAGGTAGAAGTGTATGCCTGTTTCTAGTTTGGCCCAAAATTTAATGGTAAATTCTCTCCTGCAAGGAAAGTTGCATCCTGTCCTATTCACTGCCCTGTAATCTTCCTTGGAAAGCAAATAAGTAGCAGTGGCCCTTCTGCCAGAGGAATATTTTTCTGTTTAATGTCAAGCCAGAGAAGCAGCTCAGCATCTGTTTGTGTTTCCTCTTTTCCCTTTCTCTATTTAGAATCATAGAATTGTTTGGTTGGAAAAGACCTTTGAGACCATTAAGTCCAACCGTACCTGTCCACTACTAGACCATATCCCTGAGCACCTCATCTACCCGTCTTTTGAATACTCCAGGGATGATGACTCAACCACCTCCCTGGGCAGCCTCTGCCAGTGCCCGATGACCCTTACAGTGAAGAAATTTTTCCTGATGTCTAATTGAACCTCCCGTGGCGCAACTTGAGGTTATTTCCTCTTGTCCCATCATCTGTCACTAGAGAGAAGAGACCAACGTCCACCTCTCTACAACCTCCTTTCAGATAGCTGTAGACAGTGGTAATGTCTCCCCTCAGCCTCCTTATCTCCAGGCTAAACAACCCCATTGCCCTTAGCTCCTTCTCATAAGGCTTGTTCTCCAGTTCCCTCACCAGCTTCATTGCCCTTCTCTGAACATACTCCAGCACCTCAGTGTCCTTGTAGTGACAGGCCCAAAACTAACCACAGTATTCGAGACACGGCCTCAACAGTGCCGAGTCCAGGGGCACAATCACTTCCCTGTTCCTGCTGTCCACACTGTTTCTGACACAGGCCAAGATACCAATGGCCTTCTTGGCCACTTGGGCACACTGATGACTCATATTCAGCCAACTGTCAGCCGACACCCCCAGGTCCTTCTTTGCCAGGCGTCTCTCTAGCAACTCTTCCCCAAGCCTGTAGTGCTGCACAGGGTTGTTGTGTCCCAAGTGCAGGACTCTGCACTTGGCCTTGTTGAACCTCATACCGTTGGATGCAGCCCATCAATCCAGCCTGTTCAGATCCCTCTGTAGAGCCTCCCTACCCTCAAGAAGTCCAACACTTCCACCTACCTTAGTGTCATCCATGAACTCACACTCAATCCCTTCATCCAGGTCATCAATAAAGATATTGAACAGAACTGGATCCAGCACTGAGCCTTGGAGAACACCACTTGTGACCAGCCTCTAACTGGATTTACCTCCATTTATCACCACTCTTTGGGCCTGATCATCAGCCAGGTTTTAACCCATCAGAGGGTGCACCTGTCCAGGCCAATGGCAGCCAATTTCTTGAGCAGAACACTGTGAGAAATTGTGTCAAAGGTTTTACTAAAGTCCAGGTACAGTATATCCAAAGCCTTTCTCTCTTCCATTAATCAGATCACTTTGTCATAGGAGATTACGTTAGTTTGGCAGGACCTGCTTTTCATAAACCTATGTTGACTGGGCCTGATCACCAGTGTGTCATATGTGTGCTGTAAGGTAACACTCAGATGACATGTTCCATGACCTTTCCTGGCACTGAGGTAAGACTGAACTGGCCTGTAGTTCCTTCCCAGCCCTTCTTGTAAAAGGGTGTCACATTTGCCAACCTCCAGTCAAGTGGAACTTCCCCAGTCAGCCAGGACTGTTGATAGCCGACGGAAAGGGAGTTGGTAAGCACCTCCACCAGATCTCTTAATACTCTCAGATGGATCCCATCTGGCCCCACAGACTTGTGAATGCCTAATTGCCCAAGCAGGTCTCTAATCATTTCCTCTTGGATCATTGGAATTTTGTTCTGCTCCCCCTGGCTTCTAGCTCTGAGTACTCAGAGAACTTTTGTCCTTGCTATGAAGGACTGAGGCAAAGAAGGCATTATGTACCTCAGCTTCATCCTCATCCTTTGTCAGGATTGTACCCCTGCACCCAGTAAAGGATGGAGATTCTCTTTGGCCCTCCTTTTGTTGTTAATATATTTGTAGAAACTTTTTTTATTATCTTTCACAGAATTAGCCAATTTAAATTCTGCTTGCAGTGAACATCAAATGAGACAAAATAAACCTCATTTATTTTACATTACATGCCAGTTTATGATCACCTATGAAAACCTTTTAAAATATGAGGAAAACAGTAATTGTACTTTCCCTTATAACTGTCACCTCCTTTCAAACCTAGGCACTGTAAATATGCCTTATTAGGAGGTAGAAAGTAAATACCTGAAGCCAGGTGCACTATTCAAGGGGGTATCACAGGCAGGTGGTGACGTGGAAGGATTCCCTTTTCTATACTCTAGACTAAAGTCAGGAGCAGTAAGAAGCTGCAAAATGTTTCCATCTCAACCCATACTCACTACCTCCTTGACGATGTCACAGGACTTGGAGTGTAAAGGATAGGAATTTGGCAAGATCCTGCAGGGTAATACCATTGCTCTCTCAGACCATGGTTCAAATCCCCACTGTTCTCCCAGGGGCTTCAGTAAGTTGTGGTCAGTGTAACCTATTGTGTTTGTGTGTTTATCGTTCCTCTCGTTTTGCAGAGAAATGGAATGAGCTGACCAAAGCTATTAAGGAATTGGTGCCAGACACAAAAATTAAATCCAAATGAGTCTATGAGGCAATAAAGCACAGAATACTTTATCATGTAAAAACTCTCCTTTTTTTAAATGCACTTGCCATGGCCTAGCAATAAGTGAGTTTTCATTTATTTGTAACTAAATTTGTAATTAAAGCCATAGTACATGGGACATGCTGGAATCAGAAGATCAAGTACAAGAAAATGCTTGGAAAATCTCAGATTTCCCAGGAAATTATCTAATGGCTACAAGGATTTCTTGTCACTGCCAAACTTTCTACTGATTATAGTTTTCCTCCACCTTTTTCTTTTTCCAACACAGTCAATCAGGTCTAATTTATTTTATTTGTACAAATAAAAGACTATGGAGCTCAAGATAAAACAGCTCACAGATTGAAACCAGAAGATTAATTGATCATTCTCAGGTTTTCCCCACTGCACTGGGTAGGTCTTTCTTTATTGCCGTCCATCCCCCCTCCTCCTTCCTTCACTGCTGATTTTAATCAAAGATAAAGGAAGTGACTGTTTTCCATAGAGAATGTTGATATTTAGTGAAAAAATAAGGAGTGAGAGAGTGAAAGGTGCACAGAAAAAAAAAAGTTTACTGATATATTCCTTTTTATCTTTGCCAAATGCTGTTCAAGTGTGGGAATGAACGGAGCTGGCAGTCACTTTCACTAAGCCGGAAATACCATCTTTAATAAATTCAGTTAAAGGACTGGATGGACACATAAATCTCTTTGTATATGTGTGAGAGCAGTAGTGTAATGTCAGAGGAGATCTTAGAGCATTTAGCAGAGATCTGAGGTCAGTCCATTTGCTGTCTTTTTCATTGTGCTTTTCTGACACCCAATATAAAGCTGAAAAATTTATACTTAAATGAGTACTGCTAATGCAGGATATTGAGGTCATCAACATGAGAACAAAATTACAATAGTCTGCGTGAAAAATTGCACAAGCTTCTTCAAGCTGCTATATTTAATTTCACTGAGACTCCCTTTGCCTTCATTCTGTCTCCCAAAGCCAACATTTTATTTAGTTATGTGTAATCCACCCTTTAAGTGCTGAGTAAATCCAAGGCTCAAATTCTGCTTGAAGTGTTCTCAGAATGTGTTTGCTATTATTGCATTCTAGGGCTTTGGTAGTTTACTAGGAATTTTGAACAGTATTTTAGATCAACTAAATAATCAACTACTGGTTCTGCTAAGTTTATTAAACCCTTTCTCACAGGGCACAGTTACTTTTTGCCATGTCTTCACAGACCATGTACCCTGCAGCCATGCTTGCTGCTGGTGACTCTCCATTCTGTCCTAATTTGTGCTGCTGAATTGTTACCAAAGGTGCTTATGCTGGTTTTGCTGTTGTTCCTGGTTAATATATAACCTCAGGTTGCATCTCCTGGTAAGTGTCTATACACGTGGGTCCACCTCTAAATCCTAAGTGTTTTTTCCCCAACACTTATATATCTCTTCATTTGAAAAACATCAGCCTTGCTCTGCTAAGACTGTGATGCATGTTTTTGTCTCCTCTGCAAGATTGTTGTGGGTCCTTTGCTGAAAATTTTTCCATTTGAGAGATCCTTAAAGCCCAGCTCCACTTCTCCCCTTTTTCGTAAATGCAGAACTATTTGACTAGATCTTAGCTACTGACAACCCAAATCACAGAAGGCAAAGACAGGGACTGGGAGAATGATGAACTGCAGGAAAATATCAGGTACAGAACCATCTAAGGAACTCGAAGGTGCACAGGTCCTTAAGACCTGATGAGATGCATCCATGGGTTCTGAGGGAAACGGCAAACGAAGTTGCTAAACCACTATCTATCATACTGGAGAAGTTGTGTTAATCTGGTGAAGTTCCTACTGACTGGAAAAGGGGAAACCTTTTCCCATTTTTGAAAAAAGAAAAAGGAAGAACTGAGGAACTACAAGCCAGTCAGTTTTACCTCTGTGTCTGGTAAGATCATGGAGCAGATCCTCCTGTAAACTCTACTGAGGCTCATGGAAAATAGGGAGGTGATTGGTGACAGCCCACATAGCTTCATTAAGAGCAAGTTGTGCCTGATGATTTTGGTGGCTTTTTACAATGGGGCTGCAGCATTGGTGGATAAGGGAAGAGTAACTGAGATAATGTATCTGGACTTTTTTTGCAAAGCGTTCAACACAGCCCCGTACAACATTACTGTCTCTAAATTGAGCAGACAGGGATTTGATGTATAGACCACTTGATGGACAAGAAATTGGCTGGATGGTTGTACTCAAAGAGTTGTTGTCAGTGTCTCAGTGTCCAAGTAGATAGCAGTGATGAGTGGCACTCCACAGAGGTTGGTATTGGGACTGGTGTGGTTTAACATTTTTGTCAGTGTTGTGGAAAGTGGGATTGAGGTCACCCTCAGCAAGTTTGCCGATGACACCAAGCTATGTGGCATGGTCAACACACTGGAGGGAAAGTATGCTATCCAGAGGGACCTGGACAGGCTTCAGAGGTGTGTCTGTCTGAACCTCATAAAGTTCTACAAAGCCAAGTGGAAGCTTCTGTACCTGGGTCAGGGCAATCCCAAGAACAATTACAGGCTAAGTGGAAAACAGATTGAGAGTAATCCTGAAGAAAAGGACTTTGGAATGCTGTAGAATGAGAAGCTCAATATAAGTGCAACCATGTGTGCTTGCAGCCCAGAAAGCCAACTATATCCTGGGCTGCATCAAAACAAGTGTGACCAGCAGGTCAAGGGAGGTGATTCTCCCCCTCTATTCTGCTGTCATGAGACTTCACCTGGAGTACTGCTTTCAGTTCTGGAGTCCTCAGCACAGGAAGTACATGTATCTGTTAGAGCAAGTCCATAGGAGGGCCGCAAATATTATCAGAGGGCTGGAGCACCTCCAACATGAGGACAGGGAGAGAGAGCTGGGCTTGTTTAACCTAGAGAAGAAAAGGCTTCTGAGAAACCTTATAGCAACCTTCCAGGACTTAAAAGGGGCCTACAGGAAAGATAGGGAGGGATCATATCGGGAAGTGTAGTAATATTATGAGGGGTACCAGTGTTAAGCTGAAAGACAGTAGATTTAGATTAGATATTAAGTAGAAATTTTTTTCTGTGAGGGTGGTGAGATATCGTGGATGCCCCATCCCTGGAGGTGTTCAGGGCCAGGTTGGACGGGGCTTTGAGCAACTGGATCTAGTCGAAAGTATCCCTGCCCGTGGCAGGGAGGTAGGAACTAGATGATCTTTAGGATCCCTTCCAACCCGAACCATTCTATGGTTATATAATATATCTCCATATCTGACTAAAAATCACCTTTGTATTTTAAAAAATCCTGTGAACCTGAAGTATCCTGAAGTATCTCAACATCATTTTCTATTGATATGCTTCCCATCTCTTGTCTTTAATATTCAAATAATGTTGTCAATGAATTGCTGGAACTGATAAATAGCCTGTTGTTGTAGATCTTTATATTTGGAATAATAGCATGCTGTTCCTTCTCAGTAGTTCTCATTCCAACCTTAGTCATTAGATAAAGACAAAGTCCCTTCCCACATTTTCCTATGTTTTTCCATCATTTATATTTTCATTTGAACTTTTTTTGGTTTTGCTCAGATAATTTGAGGTGGAATTTTAAATTCATTCATTCATTGAGTGTAAAAAGATGAAAAAAAAGTAAGTGCAAATATGGTTTTTAATTTATCTTTAATGAGAAAAAAAGCATCCTGCAAATCTATTTTCTGTTGCTTATATTGAAGTGATTGCTTAGTTTATTGATGTAAATCACAAATGGCTTCAAGCAAAGAGTAATTTTAAGTCCCTTAGATAACGTTCCAAAAATCTGTCACAAAAGAATGATCACACCATAGACAGTCTCTATATAGTATTTATAGGTTAGTTGAGATTTCAGTATGATATTTGCTAAGTAGATTATTTATTTCATAGGTTTTCCAAAAGTGGCTACTCAGTAACAGACGATAGAAACCCTCAAAACTATGATATTGAACAATTTTGGTGTTATGAAGCAAATACTGTTACATGATTCATAATAATGAATGTGTTACTTCTCCTTCAGGAAATATTTGTAGATTTGTCTTCACTCTGCTGTTTGTTTTTTTTTTTTTTTTCCCTGAGCAAGACAGTATAAACTGAAAGAACCAATTAGCTTTTTTAGTAAAAAATAAATCACAGAAACAAATTCATCCTTTTTTTGAATGTTGTGACCGGCGAGAAAGTTGGGGAGATAGAGATGGGAAACTAAATTAGTTCTGCTTGTAAATTATATTCTTAGGTCTTTTCCAGCAGTGACTTCTTGGTTTTGCAGCAAATGCCTCTAATATTTTCCAATTCAGACTTCTCCCTTGCTGTGAGCCTTCTTGCTATGAGGCCACCTGGGATCAAAGCTACTTTCCCCCTCCTGTGGTCTCAACTAACTCCATTAACTCTAATTACAAACACTTCTGTTATACCAACCAGATTTTATGGCTTCCAATGAGTAAGCCTCATGGAGCAGAAGAAAGCCCATGCGATCCTACTGCCAGTTCCTCCTTCAGCATTATTTTTTGCCATACATTAACCTCACTCATGGTTAACTCTGAGCTAGAAACACTTTGGTTTTTACCTTATGTAATCAAAAAAATACTTAAATTGTGTCTCAAAATACATGATTCCAGAAATTAAGGAACCTGACTGAGGCAATGGCTTTGTAGAATTTAACTTTTCATATGTACTATGATGCCCAGAGAGAGCTTATAGTGTTTATTGATGCCATAACAACATTTTCTTAATACACAATACCATAAGGAAAAAGTGTGTCATTCTACTACTTATATAAACCACAGAGAAACACATATTGCTTGCCCTCAGCTTCTTTCTTGATGTCAATATTTTTCAAGCTGTTCTTCGAAGCTTCAGTTAAATGGAAGATGAAAACACTCAGTTTAAATTAACAAGGATTGCACATGAAATGACAGGGAGGTTGAAACCCAAAAGAGGCTAAATAATTCAGTTCTGGATTTACATGTTAACTGTTGCAGGTAAAAATTGCCCTCAAGAAACAGTCGCAAGGAAAGCTTAACACTTTCCAGAGATGCAGAACCAAACATGCTCTGCGGCTGAAAATGCCTTCTCAGTGCCTACTATTCCAAGAGCTGAAATAAATTTCTTGGTAATTAAATGTCCTTGACACACTGCCTGTCTACAGCTGCCTATGGAAATGCCGTCATAATTTCTGCAGTGCTTTTAATTATAGTCCTTTTTCATCCTCAGGAAGCCCATTCACACTCAGCCCTGCCCTCAATATGGGTCACTACTCTGTGTTTGCCTAAAAAAACATGGAAGCAAGCAGTGTCTCTTGCTCTAGCTCTGTGCCCAAGAAATCCTGGGGACACTTTTAGAATCTTCTATTGGTCTGCAGGGCCAACAGGGAAAGTCTCCTCGTGGCTGATTACAGCACAAATTGTTCTCCTCTGGACAAGTTTCAGCTTCATCTGTATGACAGACACACATGTTGAAAGTCTTTCTTCCCTGCTACATTATAGAGAGATTTGCATCCACAGCTGAGGGTTTTACTGCATTGTGGATGAGTTGGAACATCGCTTCAGGAGAATAGAAAGAATTACACTGAAATTAAATCAAAAATGAAACTGTGGAATAGGCAAATCAAAGTGGAAATCCCCTAATTTCAGCCACCTAAAAGCAATGTCATTTAAATTATCTAGGGTTCCCCCACAGTCAGTATGAAAATATAACCAATCTGGGATGGATCATCTCATCCACCTTTGACATCTATTTTAGATGCGAATAAGCTGCATGTTGGAAATGTCTCTTTTACTCTGAATATTTTGCTCTGAAACAGGTGATTATAGAAAGAACATCATTGTCACTTCTTGAAAGTATTTAACTGTTGATTTTTAAAAGGCTTTTTTTCACAGTTTCTCCTAACAGGACTCCTGTTTTCCCCTAATTTGACTGGTGAAGATTAGTAAGTTTTTTCTTCTCTGGCTACAGAAATCATTTGACTCAATAAAAATATTATAAATCAGAATAGTCAGTGATTCCAAAATTTCACAATGGAAAAATTTTGCCTAATGCACAAGTATATGTACTACAATGTCATGGTTAACAGGAAAGGAAATCGTCGTTGCTGCCATTTCTATAAAATTAGGAGAAATGGTTTCAGGCATAAGCAGCTGAAACTGCTACCACAGCCGGAGATAGATTTCAGTAGTTATTTGTGAAAATAAGTGCCTAAATTCAGATTAGTCACAATCGCTTCTTAAATAACCAAAGCTTTAGCAAAGCACTTACAGACTTCAAGATGTGACCCAGACCTGCTGGCTGGCTCTCAAATCTGTGTCCTATTTGCTTGGAAAAAAGTCACTAACAGAGACTATTTTATCAATTAAGTATCTTGGGAGCAATAATATTTATTAGCATTATCCTTTCAGGGAAAAAGAGAACTAAAGCCTCTTATTTAATTTCAGCTTAACTCTGCTTTTAAATCTAAAGATGTTAAACATTTCTTCTTGTCGTTATTCTTACTCAGACAAATTCTGGCTGCAGAAGTTTGGAGTTTATCTGAGAAAAGACAGCGTTAAACTTATGTCCATGATCACAATCTGGCTTCCAGCCATACAGGAAAATAGAGAGCCGTAAACTGTCCACTCATTCCCTAGGCATCTCAGGTTTAAGCTCCAGAGGAATAATTTCCAGAGAGTAACTACTTCCCATCTGTGTGTTTGCCAGGACTGAGACTGATGGGATAAATAATCCCAGTCTCCCTCCCAGTTCCTCAGGAACAGATCAACCAATGTCTGTATGCTGACTCAGCAAAGCGAAGACATTCTTCAAAGCACAGACCTGGTGACAGATATTTCCCTTTTACAAGTAAAGAGGTCACTAAGAGAATGCCAATTTGCCTTCAGCATTGCTGTCAGGAAAGTGTGACAGAGTACGTTCACTCCAATCATTATTTTAGGGTTCAAGTTTTAGTATTAGGAACTTATTGCAATTGTTCTCCATCTTCAGGTGTACAAGAGTTTTACCCATTCCTGTACAAAGGATTTACTCTGAAATCTATATTCAGCATTTAACACTGCTGTTTATGTCAGGAATTTAATTTGTGAAGGACATAATACAAGAAGGAGGAACAGGGCAGCCAAGTTGAGTTTAACCAGTTTCCTTCAGTATTGTCAGTGAACAGGCGTAAGGAGTACAGGAAGGCACAAGGGCAGATTTGTTATTTCTCCTGGATTATTCTCCAATCTCCACTAAATTGTGATTTATGCACTTCCTGAGACAGAGGTAGTAGAAGCCTCAAAAGCTGTGAAGTCATTCCCTTCTATAAGTTTGTCCACTCCACTTTTTAATATGTATAAACTTCTCAAAGCCTTTGTACCCCATGGCAATGAGTTCCAAACCTTCCCTGCTACAGGGTGAGAAATCACCTTTTTGTCTGTATTTTGAACTTGCCAGCTGCTATGTGATGACCACTAGCTCATAAAGCAGAGAAGAGAAATAAAAATTTATCTTCATTCACCCTCTCAGTGCCCTTCAGCCCTTCATGATTTTGTGGTCCTCTGTCATATTTCTGCCTCAGTTAGTTCTCTCCATGTCGAAGAGCTTATTTACTCATTCCTTGCACAGAAAGTATTGCTCACCCTTGGTGACCTTCTCCAAATTTCTCTAAGGGTCTTTCCCAGGGAGTAATTCAGAACACTAAAATTAATCCTTGCTCTGAAGCACTCCCTGGTGGGAGCTTCTCTTTCTCCACTGACAGCATAAAAGGCTTATGGACACCAAGGGTTCCACTTGCACCTGGGTTAAGCACTGGGAAAACTCTTCCACCCTGCTTTTATTTTAATCATTTTCTTGTTTCTAACAGTTAAAAATAATATAATAGCCTGATGTTTTTAAAGAAAGGTTTATTATTCTTGCTTTGTGTGAGAAATAAATTATTAAGATAAAGTTCCAATATGGTATATCTTTCACAAAGAAATAAAACCACTGTATATAAAGGAAAAGTGTTTGCAAAACTTTCAAGCAGGATTTTTCCATTTCTAAGTTTGTCCACATACTGGACAGTTAGTGAATTACTTCCAAACTGAAGTGTATGGTGGTTGCAGTTAGTAATAAGAGAGCCTTTTGCTATGTCCCAGTTATATGAAGTGTTCTGAGCACTTGGTATTCAGTTGCTGGAATTAAGCATGTTTGTTTCATTGTGTCCTAAGCAGGCAAGGTTGTTGAGTTTTCTGAGGTTGTTGTTGTTAGACAATTAACCTATTCCTATGTGGTATATCTGGACTGATAATATAAGAGACTACGTAACCGTTGCTAGACAGACCTGTAGTGTTTGAGTTTTCCAGTTTCAGAAACTGAAATAATTGTGCTGAGTAAACTTTTTTTTACCAAATTTTTCCCAGCCTTAATGTTATTGATTTTCAATAAAGAATAATGAGCATGAAACCCAGTAAAGAAACTAGAAGTTAGACTATAAATACCTGAAAGTTTCCCTTTTGTACATTCCCAAAATTATTCTCATAAATTGTCCTGATAGTTAAAGAATAGAAAAATGTAGAAAAATACATACACATGTAAATTTGCAGGCCTAATTCTGGAGGTGAGGCCCATCTGAACACTGGGAAATATCGTCTCCATCCTCCTTTCCCCCATCATGCAAATTCCCATTATGTTTGCACTCACTTTGTAACTTGAACTATGACTTGATCTTCCTGAATGTGCTCCAAAGAAAAAGCTGCCATCATTTTTCATTGAGATAGGAGGAAAGAATATTCCATTTCATAGCAATCATCTTGGTATGTTGTGTGTCTGTCTGAAATGTTTCCAGAAAGCATAGAAAAATGGTGTGATATTTGAAAAACAGGGCACCATATATTTCAGACAATGTCTAGGAAAGTTTGCAGGATAGCTCTGTCTGTGAGGTCTGAGACAGTCTTTCTGACAGAGAAGATCTGTTACTTATCCAACATGGAGCCACTTATTTCTCCCTCACATTTCTGAAAGAGGAATTGAAACAATATGCCAGCAGGAACAATAACTCCAGAGAAACTCCACATTGCAATGGACTTGATGCTGATGGAATTGTAGCAAGAGCTTTGCTTGGAATGTGCAGCTCAATTACTACTGTTCAGTACCTTGCTGACTGTCCAAGCACCCTATTAGTTGATCGGGATGTATTTATTGGATTAGGAACAATAGAAATGCCCTTTTCCCAAGTGTGAAGGAGATTGTCTGAACTAGTGGAAATCTACATGTTATTACTTGGCTCCTCTTTATTCTTACAGAAGCACAGAAGATTCTTTTTGTCCTAATCCTTCCCCTTTCCATTACTGATTTACGGTGAGTGAGGCAAAGGTATACTTCATGCTGGAGTTTGCTTCATCTATCCATGATCTTCATTGGATGGCAGCAGCAGGGGTAGCAGAAGAATGTAATCATGTACTAAGATACTCTAGAGTTTTTTTCCATATCTGTAATGAAGGGTTATCTTTTTATTCTGAGGCCAGAAAAAGAAGTCATAATTCATAAACTGCTTTTTGTTTCCCTTCTATTTTGTTGTGGGGAGGAACTTAAGTCTATTTTAAAAGTTAGTTCAAAAGGCAGATGAAGTTTTCTTTGAAAACCCAAGAACATCATAGACTTTTTAAGTAGAAAATGACATGAGATGGTAAGAATAGATAGTTCTGAGGGTCATGCAGTAAAACCTATGCTTCTGCTTTTATCTATTCCCTTTTCTGCAGAGAAGAAGGGAAAGAAACATTCCTAGCCACCAGAATTTTTCATAGAAGTCACTCACTAGTAGTTTGAGACAAGTTCTTCCATCATTTGACAGGTTTAATAAAAGTGTGGCTTTTTTTTTTTTTTTAATACGCCATGACAAGTCTATGTGACTGAGTCTAGAAATGTGAATGGGGAAATCTTCACTGACTATTGAGAGATCCTTTGTGCCTCAGTGGGACTACCGTTTTCTCTTTCAGTAGTCTAAATACTGTCAGGTTATGCACGAAAAATAACTGGTTCCTTTCAATCAGGAAAGTTGCAATTTCTCTGAAAATAGTTGTGAAATATAATCCAACATGACTATAAATTATGTGGTGTTATAATACAGAAGAGCAATGAGATCATAGAGAAAATCACTGAAACATTACGTTCCTAGAAATATTTTTAATTGTTTTGATTTACTCAGTGAAACATTTATAAAGTAGAACCTTTTTACTGTAGCTTGTATGTCATGAGTTTCATAAAATTATTACAGTCATTTCTCACAATTAATTTCCCACAATAGGCAAGAGTCTTAAGCCCTGTTGTTCTTTTTTGAAGTGGTAGAATGGCAGGGAGAGGGTGGTCCTGGACTAATTCTACAATGCAGATATATCAGCTGTTTCCAATTTCAGTTGTGTAACACCTAAGGACTATCAAATATTGCCTCTTTGGGTCTCACTGAGTGTTTAGCCAATGTCAACATGATGATAGCCAGCTCTGGAGAAGCCACTTTGCATTACTTAATTCTACTGTAAATACACAGTCGCTCCTATCTTACTCACTGACTCATCCAAATCAGCAGCTGAATGAAGAGCAGCTAGATAAGACTGGTCCAAACTAAACTGAAGTGATATCCATAGAAAACCAGCAGCACTTCGAGTAAGCTTGCCTCTTCTTTAGTGTCTTCTTCCATGAAAAATCATTGTCCTCAGACTGCTAAACTGATTCTCAACATCCATACTTTTGCTCTTTGTTTTAATTTGGTTCCACCTGTGGAAGCTGAGACAGTCATATTGGCAAACAGCAGACCAGCACACCCAACACAACAACCCACCAGTCCGATATTGTTCCAGTTACATAGGAGAAGCACATAAGTATGCAGGATATTTATGATTGGTTGCCTCAATATTTTTGGCTCTGGGAAATTGTTTCATGCCCCAGCTTGTACATACACAGACACACTTGCAGGCATACACACATACACTGAATTATTTGGAACATTTTTGTGATGCCAGTAAAGTCTCCATAGCCCTTTCATAGGGTTTGAAACCTCTTGTTCTAAGACCTAAAAGTGTTTCAAAATCTTTCTGATTCAAATTAAAATTTAGTTTCTTCAGCCTTATTGCTCAACAATAAATTGTCCACAAGAAACAACAGATATGCAGACTACATACCAATCAAGCTGTCTCTCTTAGGACGAACTAGGAAATAAAAAGGCAAAAGGTTGTGTAATGTTCTACTGCTACAGTGCTGGAGGCAGTATAAGAAAGTAAAAAGGGATTACTTGTATTTTTTATCGTAGTTGCATATAGTGGCAAGTACAGTGTCCTGCATCTTCAGAAGTCTACTGTCATTCCATTTTCAAAAATTGTGATTAAGTTTCTCCTGTCTGTCTAATTTTATGATACTGTGTATAACTGGGTTTACATGAGTTTCATTATTTTTCAGCATACTATTTGTAAATAATAAATCTCAGAAATTCTGAAACTCATATTTTAGAGTAGCACAAATTTCCATAGTGTCATATTACTTTGCAACAGATGATCTACTAAAAAACATAAATTGAAAAAAAATTTTTTTCTCATTAAAACTATTTTTTCAGTATTATACCAAGAACCCAAGTTAGGCAAACACTCTTTCCATTGTAGTCAATTCCTTTTATTGTTGGTAAATAATTTTCTTATGAGAAAAACACCTTTATAATACTAAAATTCACATCTGTCATTAAAATACACTTTTGTATATGAACAAAATTTGATTCTTGATTTTGTGAAAAAAAAATATCAGTTCTATATTTTGAAACCTCCACTCTCTTTTTTTTACATTGAAGTAAGATGCTTTTTAGAGAATGTAGAGAGTACACTCTATTACACCAAGGAAATTCAGGCACAAGGGTTTTTTTCTGTCTCTTCTATCAGTTACTGTTGGGTGGTTCCGTAGTTTTTCCCCTAGCTTAGATTTTCAGGCCCATATAGGTCTTAGCCTGAAGTAGTTTTCCTATCTTTAATTAAAAGTATTCATCATGTAATGCTTACTCTTTGACAATGAGATTTGTTTAGATATGTTAAAAAATAGTTTCTTTCTTTCAATCTATAAACAAAGAAAATATCATGACACCATCCTGAGTAGAATGATGTGACTTTAAAGCTAACTTGCTTTGAGCCACATGACGTGCCAAGGTCTTTTCCAGTCTGAGACCAACTTGAGGTGATTTCCTCTGTTATCCTATTACAGAAGTTATATACCCTAACTTATCTATTTCTTCAAATATGTATACCCATGGAATCACACAGAGAGATTAGGGTATATAACTTCTGTAATAGGATAACAGAGAAAATCTCCCATGAGACATTCTTGCCCTTTCACTCATGGTGTTTGGGGCAAAGAAGCTAATATTATATGGAAGGAGTCCATCTAGGCTAGGTTACATCTATACTATAAAGTGGGATACACCATTCTGTCTTTAGGGCCAAATTGCGCATTATGATTAGCATCCACAGGGTAAAGTCTTCCAGACCTACACTGGTGCCTGGGCTTCTCTGGGAGAATGCTGGTAAAGCCGTAACAAAATTGTGTAAAAATAAGGCTAAAAGCATAGGTCATTGCTCAATCCCCTCTCCTGCCCCTGTTTAATCTAATACAGACCTAGGTAAACAGCTGTGGGAAGAGAAATAACAGCAGAGATGCATGGTGGTACCACTCAGGGGCTTTGCTAGGAAAACAGAAGAAACTTGTTTTTGTGTATGATGTATTTAGCCTGAAAACTAGAGGGCTTTCTAGTCAATACTTGAAAAAGAAGGGAAAGTAATTTCTTGGGTTTTTTGAAGTCTAGGAGATACTGAAACATCATTTATAGTATGTGAAATATTATTTTTTTCCCATATAGCTAAATAAAATGTGTTGTTGCAACAAATAATTTATGGCTTAGCATAGCATGTGTAGGCATTTGGAAGGGGAAAGATGGTTAAGGAACAGAATGGAAATGAAATGAACGAGTTGTTTTACTTTTATATTTCTTGAGAATATTACACATCTCCACTGTAGTCAACACAACCTATAAAGTCAAGAACTAATGAAGATTTACACAAATGGTCTATATCAGGTCCACAGGAATCATTATGAATTCACAATGCAAATACAGAAAGTTTAGACCTTGTACCAAAATTTGTAGAAAATAAGTGGCCGTAAGAAGTGAATTTGGTAAATAATATGTGTAAAATAAGAGTGAATTTACTACAGGTAGGAAAAAAAAGAAAAAAAAAAAAAACAAACAAAAAACCCCACCCAAACCAGAAAATTAGAAAATAGGCATTCTTTTTAAATCTCTTAAACATTGTTTTATCTGCAAAAGACATCGTAAAAATTATTTAGGTCTCACAGGCCATATGAGCATTTACTTCATGTCTTCTTTCCCCAAAGTTAAACTACAATGAAGCTTGTTTTTAAGTAACACTATGTTTGTGATGCAGGCTGACTGAGAGCCAAGGAAATTCAGAACTAAGGCTGATACAGTCTTCAGTTCATGCTGCAATATGTATTTCCCTCTCTCTTCACAAAGCCAAAAGCAAAGGATGAGGTGTCAGTGCAATGCTGAATTTTCTGGCTTTTGTCAATTTATGTCACAATATCAACAGTGCTTAAGCACAGGGAGGGGATTGTATTTAATAACAATATCAGATTACATTAAGCACTCTGATTTTTTTCCCCCACTTATTGCTGATCAGGCTGTTTTATGGCTTTTGGAATCCAAATTACATCTAACTTGACCTACACTTGGGTGTGTTTGGCTCGAAATGCAGATGTCTTCTCCAGTCACATACGCCTAAGGTCCTCAATAGAAATAATTCTAGCATTCTTGCTCTCTGTGCATATATAAATCTTTGATCAAGGGTATCGAGAATGCACTGAGGCTCGTACGCATTCTCCTCGCACAAAAAGAAGAAAAAAAATGGTCAGGATAGCTGTAATGTTCATGCCTAGAATTTAGACAGAATGGTCTGGCTTGTAAATGAGGTATGCACACATACAGCACAAAAAGAAGTGCCTCTTTTTTTTCCTCTTCTGTTCCATAGTGGACTGTTTCTCCGGGAGGCTCACAGCAAGTTTTTCTGATATTTACCTTCTTCTGTAAGTGTTTCTGTGCTAAAGCAAAAAAAAAAAAAAAATACATTTTAGGCTTACCCATCTCACATTCCACAGGATTGGTAGCATTCAACTTTGAATCAGGTTTATTCTAGCCCTATTTTACATTTCAAGAAAAACTTTCTTTAAGCACTTACCTGTTTTCTATTCTTTACAATTACAATAGGAGAGCTTCCAGAGATTGACATGAACACTGATTAAAGAATGAAGAGATTTAATTATGAAGGTACCTGCTGGCACAGCTCTATTCAAACATTGGATATATTTTCAGGATCAGCTTCCTTTTCAAAAATGCTTGACTCGGCAAGAACTGGCTCAGTCTCTAAACTCCAGTGACAGTTTGCTCTATATATTTGTAATAATGTTAATAAGCCTTCATGAGATATTTTGCTAAGAAAAAAACTTATTCTGAACAGCAATTGTATTTTAATGGTAGATATTGTTGTAGAATCTGCCAGATACCTTCCAGTAGCATATTTTTAAACTACTTAGGATTGTAGTATAAACCTCATTCAAAAATAGAAAGAAGACAGCTCTCATATCAAAGATGATATCAAGTACAAACAGCCTTAAAATAGCCTATATTTCTATTGACTTGACAAATCAAGGCAACCTCTCAAGCGCTACTTTTAATGCTGTTAACAACATGCAATAACAGACTTTTTAACAATGCAGATAATGTGTAAGTAACTAAGTATTAATCCATGGCAGGCTAAGGCTACCAGGACTGATTGTAATTGGAATAAGTGCAATAAAGTATAGCTAGAAAATTACTTTCATGAGTTAAATATCAGCTCTCTTAAAGGTCCAGATCCTGGAAGGAGTGGTTTGTATTCAATGTGCTAATAACAGATTGCCTAAGATTTCTTCATCTTAGGCAGTGCCCTCAAGTGGATGGTCTTGTAGTGTAATAAAGTACTGAGGAATTAATTTTTTTCTTTTCTTATTTTTTACAAAAATGTTTTTTTTATAACTGATATGTAGTAGGAGTATTTTGCACACAGAAGAAACCTTTTCTACAGCTTGCTGTTTTCCTAAGACCCATGTTTATTGCTGTCTTCCAATTTCCACACTGCTCCTCCCTTTTCAGGCTTCTTTCTGTCCTTTCCCCTGTTTCTCTAATACTCAAATTCTGCCTCTAAATCTGCATATTGCAATCCATACAGTGGTGGAAAGGAAATCTGTACAGCAAAGAAAGATCTTGTGGAGCTCTGTATTTTTTAGTAGATAGAAATTATACTGGGAAAGATAAAACATGGTGATATAGAGGGACAAAATCTAAAGAGCAGTTTACAAGAAAAGGAAACTGCTCGAGGCAGAGCCAAAAGGGATGTAACTTCAAGAAGAAGGGGAACAGACACAGTTAGCATATAGGAGGACTTCATGTGGTAAGCAGCAGCTTAAAAGTTGAGAGATGAGAAATATTTTTCTTTAAACTTAAAAGAAGGAAAAATAACCTAAGGAAATCCCCAAACCCCTAGAAGTCTGCATTTACAGTTAGGTTGCTCAAGTGCATTTCCCATCAGCACAATCCTTTCAAATCAAGGAAACCACTAGTGGAGCCAGCATTAACCAACCTCAGTTTACACATCTTACCACCTAAATATTACAGTACCCATAGCTATTTTCAGCACCCCCAGCTTGATAATAAAAATCCTTTAATTTCAGCATACAACCTTGTGCAAGCCTCATATCCAGTTCCTAAAAAGAATGTACAGTCTTTGTTCTGACCTCATGTTTATCTTTCTGGTGGCTAAGTTATTAGCTGTCTTCACTTGGCTAGGGCAAACTTCAAAGTGGGTGTCTTTGAATAGCATTTGGAGAAATTTGAGGAACTACATAGGTGTTTTATGCTAGAGATGAAAGGTTGGTTTTAAGTAGAATGATGAGACTCTGAGTGTATATGTACATTACAAAGTTTATTTAAGAGTCTGCTTCTATTTTTTCAGTATTGTAGTATATTAAGTTTCCTTGATCCCCCTGAATATTTCAGAAATAACTTAAATTTATGCCAGTAGCTTTGGTGCTATATATCATTCATATGTTGAGTGAGATATATGTATATGTTTGTGCGTGTATTTATAAATATATATATACCCTTAGTTATGTTATTTATGTATTTTCCCTTTTTCAAAGTATTCCCTTTACTATTTCTAGTTATTCTTTACACCATCATTATGTATTACTATTTTCCCTTTTTTTTTTCTCTATTCTTCCACTGAATTCAGCTCTTCAGGTCATAGCAGACTTGTATGCTTAGACATAATATAACATCTCTTCCGTGGTTATACTACTTGACCTAACACTAAAAGAGGAATTTTTTTAATGATTTCACTGGATTCTGTATTATTTAAATGTCATGCCAGAGCAGTCCACACTGGTCAAGGTGTCACAGTGAATACTTTGAGATGAAGATGGCACTGCAGAACTAAAAGTCCAAGCAGGTCTGGCTAACACCATACATACACTATGTACATATACATGGAAAAGTGTGTATGGGTACGTGTATACAGAAAAGAATAAGCAGTCAGTTTAAACATTGTTTGCAGAGGGAGAGAAAAAGACACTGAGACAGAGAAATATTACATGTAGTGTCTGCATATGGTATCTGATTCCTAAGTGGTCAACATATTTTCCCGGTTCAGCCAGCAGCAGACTACACAGCAGTCTCTTCTGAAGTTCATATGATGAGATAAGTATTCTTGCCTTTTTCCACTGTATCATTCTGTTGTCAAAGGATGAAATACTAATTCAAAAACTAGAAAATTAAGATCTCTCTCTTCCTATTTTAAATTTACCAGTTACTTTCCTAAATAGAACAGTTGGAATTCGTTGAAGAGTTTGCTACTGAGTTCAACTTAGCTTAAGTAGTTGGTCTTGCAACCTATATAATATAGTTATTAGTGTAAAAAGAAGATATTCTCTATTTAATTTAGCATCTAAAATGCTGGAAGAGGAAGAACAATTAATGAGCCCACTGAGAAGAAGCGTAAACTGGCACCCACTCCCCGCTAATTAGAGGGGCATCTAAGAAACTGTCGTATACACTCCTCTTCTAAATCACATCCTGATCCTCTGTCACTTTGACTTCACTTGCAGGTCTCAGTGGAACTACTCACAAGTGTTAAACAGATGCGTAAGTGTTTATAGAAATGAGCCTAAGAGAACAACACACCTAATCCTGCTGCATGGTTGCAAGGAGGAGCTGGAGCACTTTCCACCCAAGCATTCCCTAAACGCCAGATCAAACAGAGAAGGAAAAACTGTCTGCTGCAAATAAGCATTGGGATGCCAGACAGCTTGCTGTGCGTTAGCTGCCAGCCAGTGCTCCTTATATGTAACCTCAGGAGTCACTGTTAAATAGGAAGAATCTTGATTTAGTTGTTGGAGGATGTTGAGGGGTACAAAATATCACTGAGTTTACACTGAAGGGGAAAGATCCAAGCAGTTATTTATTACCAAAAATTACCACAAAAGTATCAGTTTTCTGGTGAGAGACAGAACAGATAAATATAAAAATCTCCAGATAGATATATCACAGAGGAGAATGGAGTCTAGTGAGTCTGGCTTACCAAGTAGCTTTACATCAGTCGTCAGACTAACTTAAGTAGTAGTGCCAGAAGGCAGCTCCCAGACCTTTAACACTACGGTGAAGATAAAAATAAAAAAAAAAATATATATGCCCTTGTCCCTCTTCTGCTGAAGAAAGAGTTTCAGTGGGCAGGTAATAAGATGCAGTGAAAGAACTCTTTTGAAGATACGTTCTGATAGTAAAGGAAAGAAGCTAAACAGGTTGCTTCTAATGTTACTGGATTATACTTTGTTATCTTAAGTTATGAGTATATCACCCTTTCATAAATGAAGCTTTCCTTGTTTGCAAGTGCTTGCAAACTGACGTTAAAGAGGGTACAGCTGAACTTCTGTCTTGGTAAGGTTGGTAGCTGGATTAGTCACTTGTATAGGCTTTGAGGTATCATAAGCCTACCTTTTTGCTGGCCTTTTTCTAATGAGCAGAAAGGGTTACTGTGGGTCAAGAAGAATGGAGTGATTCTATCACTCACCTGCACTTTTGGATCCCTCATGTAAGTCTATGTTTGCTTTTTTCCCTTTCTTTCTTTCTTCTGCTGATTATGTAATTTTCCTCTTTCTCTTCAAGATTAACAATAGCATCCTATTAGTTTTCATGGTAGCTTGTGATTAGTATCTGAAAAGAAATTCAATCTACCCAACCCTCTACATGCAGACACCTGCCCATTCAGACTGATGAAAACTTCTTTAAAACCTCTCGGCTCACAGCTCTGTAAATGGAGAGGCTCTACAAAAGCAAGAAACTTATGAAAGTTCTTTACAGTTGATTACTCTTTACGTAAACACACCTATACACACATGCAAAGACAGCCTGACTTAATAGGAATCTGTCCTCTTTAAGTCTCTTTCATTCTCGTCTCACAATCACATAATCACAACATGGCTGATGTAGGAAGGCATCCCTGGAGATCTTCTATTCCAATGCCTCTCCTCAAGCAAGGTCACCCAGAACAAGTTTCTCACAAAAATGTCCAGTCAGATTTTTAATATCTCCAAGGATGGAGTCCCCACAACATCTCTGGGCAAATTCTTCCAGTTTTAGACCAGCCTGGCAGTAAAAATAAAAAAAAATTAAAAAAAATAAAAATAAACAGATACATTCCGTACTTCAATTTGTGCTCATTGCCTCTTGTCCTGTCATTAGGTGTCACTAAGAGGATTCTGGCTCTTTGTTCTTTACTCCCCACCATTAATCCATCACAAGGTCCTTTCCGAGCTTTCTCTTCTCCAGCTGAATTGTTTCCACTCTTTCAGCCTTTCCTCATAGGAGTAATGTTTCAGTTCTTTCACCATTAGTGGCCCCTCAAGGGGCTTTCTCCTTAATGTCCACATCTCTTTGCACTGGGAAGCCCAGACCCTTTCTGAAAAGATGTTTTCTGACTGGAAATCTGACACATCTCCTTTATTATTTTGTCATTTAAGCAGTCATCTCTGTAAAAGTACCTTAATGTCTCCTGAACTCATCCTTCCATTTATAGTGCTTCCTTGACCAGTAGAGTTTGCTTAGCACAACCCCCCCCCCCCCCCGACCCCCCCGGCAAATAAAATAAAATTAGTAAATTTATATTGATTCTTCAGTAGGTGGTTATCACAAAAATCATATAAAAGGTGTATATCCATGGCCCAGCAGCAGAGCTGTGATAAAAGGTCTTTGTAACTTAAAAGTGGAAGTTTCCAATAAAACAAAAAGTTAGAGAGGAAAATGTGTTCAATTTGCCATACATTATTATGGGAAACTGCACTACACATGTTTAAGTGCTTTGTTGCATTGTGGCCTGTAGTTTTATACAGTATAACTAGTACTTTGTCAGCTCGTACTGTTACTTTGTATTATTTCTCTGAATCTTCTTGGTAATAAAATTTTTATTTATGTTAGCAGATGGAATTTGTTGAAGTGGAGTTTTTTTATGGTTTAGTAGAATGATCGCTAATTTGTTTTCATAATTTTGCTGCCTCATATTCTAATTTGACTTATAAGTTGCCGAGTTATTATTTTATATGTAACTATATTGTCATTCTTTCTTCTTATCACTTTGTAGTCACTTAAAATACTCAAAGTTTGAGGTTTTTCATGTTCCACCATAAGTTTTATTTCCTTTTCGGGGAGAAAAAAAATCTACATTATTCTACGATTTTATGTTTTCCCCTTTCTGCATTTAGAATTTATGAAGAAATTTATTCTAGTAGTTCAATAATTATTATCAAATTCATGTTAGTTATTTTTCTGTTGATAAAGTAGATGTTTTAGCTCATTCATACTTTTTACCTACATATACCACCCCCCCCTTCCTTTGAAAAGATTATTTGAAACTGTATTACTTCCTATATATTGAAGGTCCTGGGTTTGATAGGTCTTCCTCAGGCAACTCTTGAAGGTGAGACCGAGGAGCTCAGGTTTCTTGCTTGCTGTCAGACAACCTAGAGCTACTTAATTTTCTGGAAAGTATTTGTTCTTTGTAAGAACAGCTCAGAGTCTTCCTACAGTAACCAGTTCTGCCTAGAAGGCAAAGTCATTGTCTTTCTACCAAGACTGAGAAAGTAGGAGCTCCATAATCCTTGGTATTATGTGGTCTGCTCTGTGGACAGGATACCATTGCTGCTTAATACCATACTTCCCTCTATTTCTCTTTCTCAAATGCATAAAGACATATTCACATAAGTCAAGCTATGGTACTTCCTTTTCCCAGCAGAATATGAGAAGATAAAAAAAAAAGTTTACTCAGCATAATTATTTCAGTTTCTCAAACTGGAAAACTCAAACACTACAGGTCTGTCTAACAACAGTTACCTAGTCTCTTATATTATCAGTCCAGATATACCACATAGGAATAGGTTAATTGTCTAACAACAACAACCTCAGAAAACGCGACAAAAACAAACAAACAAAAGACACAAAGCAGAAAAGCTTAACATGTTTTGGAAAACTATGTTGATGTATACAGTGATCAGAGGAGCCTGAAAATTAAACACACCCTAGAGGGCTTGCTGTGTGGGGTGCTATAGAAAAGAGTCTAGTTGCTAGTTGTTGATCATCAGCCCCTTCAAGTTACAGTAGAAGATTATAGGCAAACAGGGTGTGCTGCACGCAGTCCTGGCAGATCAAGATGTCTCTTTTCTTGGATATTTAAATATAGATTAGTTATGAGTCTGATTTTCCCTGTGTTCTCATAGAGAAGAAAGTAATTAATGACTTTTACATGCTTCTAGTATGAGGCCTAAATTGTGCAATGTCTTCCTTTCCTATGTTTAGATAAGTTATGAAAAGTTAAGTACAGGTGGAATATGACAAACGCTGTCATTCAATTTCCCATTGCTTTCCCGATATTGTGTATAATAGTAGTTTCCACATTGTCTTAAGATGTGAAAACCTCACTATACCTTTTTGCACAGTAGAAAAGGGGACAATGTTTGCTTAAGTAGCTAAAATATTAGGTATTGCCTTTGGAAACCCTCTTTGTAAAATGAAGAATAGTGTTAAAACCTTTCAAAGATTTCTGAATTTCAAAACTTCAGCTAGATCAAGTACCCATTGGAAACAAATTGGCTTATTAATGAGCCTTTTGTGGAGGCTGGCAAAACAGCTGTGTGTGAATTCCAGCCTGTCAAATATTTGCAAAGGGTTGATTTGGAGTGTTTGCAGATCACTCTTCATGACCTGAAAACAGTTCCAGAAGCCACATGGCATATATCCCAACCACTACTTTGGCCAACTGGAGCACCTAATAGACCTCAGTGAGTGACTGCAAACCATTCCTGCTAAGTTTTATGAAGTTTTGTTGGAATTTGTCAACAAGATAATAAAACAAAACAAGAAAATCCACAAAACCAAAACTATGTCCCATTATATGTTTGCAGCAGAACTAACCATTATATAGACTGCAGAAGGTAATCTTTTTCTGGCATTTATTGCCCCAAATTGCAAGGAATGCATATATGATTGCAGGGTAACCCACTGAAAATTCTATCTTATTGGGAGAATTCTCTGTAATATTTTATTTCTTCTTGAATTACATCACAACTTTTATCATAGAAGTAGTACAAACCCCAGACATCTTAAAGAGTTGTGATAGTATCTGAAAGCTCTGTTTTACCCTGTGGTAGGGACACTTTTTTGAGAGAAAGCAAACAATTTTTTGGTTTAGGTTTTCAACAGATTGGACACAATTTTGTTTTTATTCATGACAAGAAAACTTCAGTATTGTAAGCATTTTAATGTGGTACCAGAATTAAGCCTGTCCTTGAGGAATTACTGGATTAGGATGAAATTAAGAACAAGATACTCAGGCTAAATTATACCAGGAATAAATATAACTAATAAAAATTGAAAGCATATGAAAACATAGAGACTTAATTCTAGCCACTCTTCTTTGACACAAATTTCCATCTCCGAGTGCAGATAAAGATCCAAAACTGCCTGTACAAACTGCTAAACACCAATCAAATCCATGGTGAGCCTTTATGACCCTGGGTCCAAGTTATTATGTTGACAGAAAGGCCTTTTCTTGCTGTTTCTCTTGAAAATGCAGAATTTATTACAGCTGTTATAGCTTCAAAACTTTCAGACAAACCTTTCTTCTCTGTCTTCAGTGTAATTGCAGGACAACACACACAGCTTTTCTGACTTTTTTTGTTGATTGAGCAGTGACATACCAGTTAAATCCTCTCTCTCCCTCACTTTTCTTCCCACCCTATCCCCCCAGCCCCAACTTATTGAATATGCAATGAAAAGCTAATTGGCAGAGAGCCATTTTGGCAAGCTGCATGATGTGTTCAGCAGTTTGTTTGATTTATACTGTTGGAAGTTGCCAAACTTTTTGTCATTTGGTTTAATATAATGTTATGCCTTTAACAATTTTTTCTTCCATAAAGGATTTTTATTTTGCTCAGTAGGATTACAATTTGAAGGTATAATTAGCATCTTGTTAATTGTCGATAATTACACATGTCATTCAAAGAGCTCTTGCAAAGGGCATGTGATTCATTTAACAGAACTTCCTCGATCTGGTGTTCAGAGGTCCCTAATGAGCAAAGAATAGAGCAGGAGTGGATGTAATAATATAAATTGAAAATACGAACACATATAAGCAATCTAAATTTAAATTCAAGACACTGACATGAACGAGCCTCTCTGCTATCAAAGGGGATGCACCACAGTGTGAATTAGCAACCTCTGTTCTCCAAAACTTGTAGTGATGAAGAAAATGGCACTCTGACTTTAAGCTCTAAATTTTTTTCCAGAAACATTTGTGCAAATGTAATGTAATATAACATATAGAATATTACAGCCAATGAAATGATGAAAATTAATAATTACTTACATTGTATTGTATTTTTACCATTGCATTGTCATTCTATGCTGTGTGACCAGAGAGAAATTGTTTCTGCTCATATTGCAGCAATTGTAAAATTCTCATTTAGAAAAGTAGGCTCCATTGAGGGAAATCAGTTTGGCAACCTTGCATGCTTACAACCTGTTTCATATCAGAACAGCATAATTATGCAGTTCCCTATGAATGAATAACTGGGGTTTCTCATTCCTTGGCAGGTAGAACTCTCAGTGGATCAGTGAGGTAGAGGAAATTTTATCTTCTCCTTCAGGCCCATCAATTTGGGGCCTGTGGAGCTGGAATGAAACGCATTCTGGAGTAAAAGGATTCTTCCATTTATACTACCTCTAGGTTACACCATTGAAAAAAACAAACATACAGTAGCCCTCATTTGATTTTTTCTTTTTGGTGCAGCTCACCAAGTGGGGAACTTCATATAGCTTTTGCTCTCCTTTCCACCTGTGCTGCAGTGTTGATACTGTCATCGGATGTCTAACGTGTTCTTACTATTATTCTTGCTGCCAGTCATCTCCTTGAAGCCAGCAGGGAGAGGACCACAGTAGCAGAGAAGGAGGCAATCCCAGGCAGGGAGTCACAAAGTGTCTGTGTAGCTCTTAGATAAAGCCGCCGTCTGCTTTCAGTTTACCCAGAGGCCAGTATGAAAGCCTGCGGGATCCCCTCCTGGAGAGCTCCATATGCTGAAGGACAGGATGGGGTCACTTGGTTAGCTGGACATCAAAGCAGTGCAGGGCAGTCCTTGCACCTCTTTTTCCCATACTGAGCGGCACTTCTCAAACACAGGCTTCAACCTGGAACGTTAGGTCCAGGAGTTGCCATAACCTCTGCTTGAACTTTTCAGTTTTGCTCTATCTCATCAAGGGGACTTATTCTACTCTCTCTTTGGAAGAGCTCAGCTGACTCTGGCAGCATCACCTCCAGCTATGTTGTTTGTTAAAAAACTGCTTACTCCGAATATTTCCATTTGAATGCAGTTCATTTTCTCCACCCATCCACGTGGATGACTTCAGACATTTTCTTATTAGGTATCCTTTTTGTTATTACATGATAATGGCAGAGTTTTTCCCTTAGCTGCGTGTCTTTTTGAGAAGGACTTTGAATATTGTCAGGTGTTCATACTGGCAAGAATTTCTCTGTGTATTCCTCAGAGCCTTTCCAATCAGTTTCGCTCATGCTTGACAGAGAGCCACAGTAGTTAGTTGCCAAAGTACTCCATCACCTTTCTTAATAACCAGATTTTACTGCCTCAGTAAAGAATGGACAAGAGTGAGGATTTAAAAGAGATTAGCCTTTAACTAAGTTAGAGGAGACTACAAGTATCTTCAGTTTATGTGAAAGATTGAATTTTTTTGTCTTGAGAGTATTAGCACTTCCTTTTAATGACTTTGTTAAATAAACATATTTAAATTCTTGTACCATCTTTCTTTCATTTTTGCTTAATTCCCGGGATTCTATTACATAGGATGATTGTAAAAAATAAAATTTGTTACAAAATAACATAATGTTTAATTAAGAGCTCCTGGAATTTTCAGCAGAATTTTGTTTTGTTTTATTAATTTTAGATAGTCAGTTCACAAAATATGCACAACTAAAGAGAAGAAGACACAAATCAGCACACAGTTTCAGGACTGTTAATGTATTAATAATCTGTTTAAGTGAGGTGTAACAGATATCACTGCACTCAGGACAAACAAGCTCTTCCCAACCTCACTTCTTTAAAATTAAAAAACAGCTAGTGAAATAGGTCCATCTTCTTCTTCAGAGCTGATTTCAATTGATACAATTAATTGACTTATTTATTTGCATTGTTCCTTTATTCACTCTCCTGTTAAACAGAAGATGCTGCTTTGAACTGTGCCAGAGCAAAGGAGAACCAGAACCTACACCCTCCAGCTCCAGGGAGTGCCTGAGGTAAAAGGCTTTAAGAACTGAGATGCCAAAACTGTGAGCTGTCATGAACCTCGCTCTGCCAATGAAGATGGGGCCCGGTGAACTTCCAGAAGATGATGCTGTGGGAAGGAGACTCCCAGTGCAGAGCCAGGAACCAAAAACCCTACTGTCTTCCACCTCCCACAGCCTAGTGCAGGCAGTCCTACCTGTTTTCACTGCAGATTCTGCATGCTTACAGTAGTGGGTGGGTCGCTCAGGGTATGAGCTAGGAAGCCTTTGTTCTTGGGGCTAGCTTGATGATGGGATATGAAGCCTGCTGGTGTGCTCAGGAGCTGGGTTTGCTGGGTTGTGTAAGATGGCAACCTGTCCTCTCTTGTCTGTGTACAATGGCACAGAGTGTGTTTGCACTCTCTCACCTTGGCTGCTAAATGGGACCGTGTTTGGAGTGTGTAATCCTGTTTCTTTACATAAATAATTGAAGTCTGAGGAGGGGAACAAAGGAAGATGCTCCCACCATCCCTCACCCAACATGCGTGTGCAGACTGCCAGGGTGACTTCCTTTAGCTTAGTTGCCAATATGTGCTTCAGGAACTGTAGATTTTTGGTGTTTTTTTTTTTCTCCTTGTTGAAATCTGAAATCATAGTTTCCAGGAGAACTGTGCTTTTTCATTTATGCAATACCCTGCTAACACATGTGTACCTACTCTGGAAATCCCTGACTGTGACTTATGCCTTTTTTATTAAAGCAAATAAAGTTTAGTGTTAAATCTTACAAGCACTATTTCAGTGACCCAGATCCTGTCTTCCAAGGAAGGCTTTAATTCTTTTTGGATTTAACCCACCAAAAGAAGCACAGGTGATGATGGAAAGAAACTTTATCCATTCCAGACTGAGAAGTCTAGAAATGCTGCAGGTGTCCCTGCTGCAAGTGTTTGAGGAAACCCTTGCATGAGGCTGCTGAACAAAAAAGCAACTCTGCCTTGAGAGACACTTAAAAGAGAGCAGGATCCTGTCTGCAGTGCTCCGAAACTGCCTGCATCTAGGTTAGGACTCCAGTTGTGAACCTCAGTCTCACACTGATGCTTAAACGATGAACTGCTGCACTTTGCCAGAGACAACACAGTTGCTTTAGGATTCATAATGAGTGAAAACTAAGGACTAAATTCTATAGCAGAGAGTTTAACATCTTCCACCAAACGACGGCAGATTTCCTGCTGTATTATGAAGATTTAGGGCCATGACAGAACAATTTAAAAGACACGGTGTAAGGTTTGTTTCAGGCTTTTACCACTTTTCCAAATCTTACCTTCGGGTATTTCAACTCTGGGATATAGTTACTTTCAGAGGTCTCTCTGCCATTAACACTATTATGAGACACCATGTACTTCATATTCTCACTAAAATTAAAGAGAAGATGTAAAGCAGATAATATAATGCAGTTCAATATCACTAAAAGATGAAATGGTATATATGGGTACACAGGGAGATTTGCAGCTGAATTTGGGGGTTTGTACATAGTACTCTGTAGGCCAATCAATGAAATTGCATCTTTTACTGGCCCAGCACTGTGCCAAGTAATTCTCTTCTCCTTTCTGTTATCTTTACCTCATTTCCTAATGATTCCTCAAGTGGTCTGTTCAAATTAAAGTCTAATAGTATATTCTTTTCTTAAATCTTTTTGCAAAGCACATTTATAACATAATGTGGGTACCATATACACATCTAGAGAGCAATTTTTAGCTCTTCAAATTAATGTAAAGAAGAAGAATGCAAGTAAGACTGTGGATAGTCTTGCTGTTTGTGTCTCACATATCTTTTATTTCCTACTTCCTATTTTCAGAATAGCTCATTTTGCTGAGTTTTGGGGGCTTTTCCATACTAAATTCAATCAAGCACATCCTGTTAAGATCAGGGCCATCAGCAGATTATATTTAACTGGATCAGTGAGGATTTCTGATTTTTCCTGTTCTCCATGTAGGATTGATAAACTTAATTCAGACTATTTTTTATATGTTAGAAGCATGAAAGAAAGAGGAAGAGAGATCTATAAAATATTCAACAGAAAAAACAACAGAAGAAAGAGATGATAAGTTTGTGCATGAAATTGTGTGTGAAGCTGAAGAGTAGAATCAAACAAATTTTTTAAAGAAAGAAGAAATATAGCAAGTAAACAACCATCACAAAAACCTAATAAAAAAACACACACCCCCCAAAAAATAACCCAAAAAAACCCCAACCACAAAGATATTTGTAGATACCATGTAATCTACCTAGCAAAACAGATATACTTTACAATTAACTGATTTACACTTGGAGATGTTCAGAAGCAGGATGTTTATCAAATCAGGCTGTTTATTTGAAGATCTAATAAACCTTTTGTCCAGGTCACATGTCTTCTTCACCATTACCATATTCTCAGCAGTTGTTGCCAATTCACTGAACTTTGCCACACACCTCATTTTTCTTAAACCTACCTTTCTGTGATCACCTGAAAAATCTCTTCTTAAGAAAAAACTTAGTCCTCATGCTGGTAAAGCATAGCTTGAAAACAACTTTCAAGTTTAAATGTCTCTAAAGCCAATGTATTAAAGTTTCTAAATTTAATCCTAGAGCATTTATTTTAATCTTGCAAGATTCTTCAAAATTATTTTAGAGCATCTGGCTTTGGTCATACTGTCAGTGTAAAACATACTGAATCTGTACAGTTAACAGGGATTATATAAAAAGTTCTATGAACTTAAGTTCTCTGGAGAGAGGCTTAGCTGTATTATAACAGCTTTCTGAATGGAGAACCTATTCCAAGCTCATCTCAGTCCTACAGAGAGCCTTGAACAAATCAAAGCTGCAAAACATATGTGCCATACAGCCCACAGGACACATGTAGTACTCCATTTTGATCGTCCTGAACTTAATTCCCATAATGATGAAAAACTATTTTCTAGCAATGCAATATTATGTTTGTTTGACTTTGTTGTCTGAGATTAAGAGAAGACAGAAGTAATGTTCTTTGGTAAAGAAAACACATATCTTTCTTTTGTCCATGAAAGTTGCTTTGCTCCCTAGAAGTTTCTCTCATAAAATTATCTCTAATTTTTTCTGTTTTCTGGGACTGTTGAACTATTTTTTTCTCTGTGATGCTTTATGAATGTGTATCCAGTGCACTGAAACAGTATTTACGTACACATTTCCACATGTCACTAAAGCAAAAATGAAAATAACTGTGGTTAAATCTGTCACATCAGCTACAGAAAACACGTACTTAGAAAATGAAAGGATTCTATTTCATAAAGCATGTATATAAAAGTCATTCCCTTGTACATATAAGCTGAGGCTTCATTGTGGGCCGATACATAAATAAGTCTTCCAATATCAGTGGTGGAGGCAAGCTGCCAGGAAGACCTCAAGCCACCAAACAGTAACAAGTATGCCTCAGGCTGTTACAGCACCAAAATTGTCCATGCTGGTGAAAATATGTTTTCCACTGGACAAGGTTAAGACTTACCCTGTTAAAAATGCTGTCTTCATCAATTAAAGCAGATCGCAGAAGATCTGAAAAAAAAGTGCCAAGCCCCTGTGCAAGCTGGGGCCAGATTTCCACCGCATCGTTCTCTGTAAGAAACAAACCCTCCCTAAGGACAGTGCTGAACCTCAACTCACCTAATTTTAATCTAGCTACAAATAATGATGCTGAAAGCCTTGTTTCTGAAAACAACTTGGTTAACCTGGAAATTTTCCTTTCTTTATGGTTATATGTAAAAGTCACCAAAGGGTAAATGTACTAGATAGTGCTCTTTAGGAACCCAAGCCAAAAGAAAAGCATAGTTCAAACTTTTGAAGAATAGCTTGTCAAACCATAAACTGAATACGGTTTCCACTGTACTAGCATCAAGTGGACATAAAATTAAACTGGTTTGATTCTGATGTATTTTACCTATAAAACATGCTAATTCAATCTGGTTGTCAGTAAATAGTGAGGGGAAAATGAAGCTATTAAGCATTAATAAAAGCCAGCAAGATGGAGACCAGGGTATTAGGAAACTTACTCATTTTGTATCTTCTCTAGCATATTTGTGGGCAGAAACATTTTGTGCTTTTCACACCCTCTCGGCCCTAGCAACACTATTGTTCCAGTAGCTAGGAACCCCCGGTTTGAGGTTACATTTTGGCAGGCCTGAGATGGCCACAGTATTTAGCAATATACCCCTAGTGTATTTTCACATGGTCCATTTATTTCGATAAAGTCAAAGCACAAGTTTAAACACAGGGCATAAACAAGGATAGAACATATTCTCCACTGTGGATAAGACATCATCTGTGTTGAAGAACATGATCCTCCATGACTATTTCACATGGGAAATATCAACATAAATTTCTCAAATGTAGTGTTTAACCCTATTAACTGAGCCTGAACAACAGAGGATTAACACATCACAAGTGGGTAAAATCTGTGCTCACCACCCCAGCTTCCTATGGGGCCGTTTGTGCAAGAGTGATTCCATCACCCCTGCACTAGCACATATGCCGAGTAGAGTATGAAATGACAAATTTAGTACCACATGTAGCTGCTTAAAATCGTACTTCAGTCTTGTCTCCAAACAGTCAATGATGTTTTTCCTGGAAACTTTGTCTATGAACTAAGCTTTTTTTAATAATCATAGAATCATAGAATAGTTTGGGTTGGAAGGGACCTTAAAGTTCCAACCCTCCTGCGACGGGCAGGGATACCTCCCGCTAGATCAGGCTACCTAAGGTCCCATCCAACCTGGCCATGGACATCTCCAGGGATGAGGCAGCCACAGCTTCACTGGGCAACCTGTGTCAGTGCCTCACCACTCTTACAATGAAGAAATTCCTCCTTATAATAATAATAATAATAATAATAATAATAATAATAATAATAATAATAAAAATATTTAAAATATTTATTTGCCTGTTTATTCTGAATACAATCATTAGCTCTAATCAGTTGTCTTTGTACATACATATAGGTTTCTGTTACTATACATATATACATACACATATGGCTTTCTGAAATACGTTCTAGATTACTGAGCATTTTTTTGCCTCTCTGAACATATACACAGTGGAAAAGAATGCATTGGTAAATGCTGATAAACCAGAGGAGGATGTGAATTCCTGAAAAACTGGAATGAGCACTTCTAGTAAATTGCATACATCACTGCACATAAGTGACTCAGGTGTTCACAGGAAAGGGACTCCTTTGCATGACAGGCAATTAGACAGATAGTTTTATCTAGATACCTCACCGTTGAAGGTGTATATACTGAATAGAATTAACATCAATTCTCAAACATTTAAAGCACTACTTTAATCTGCTTGAACTTCTGACAGACAATGATTCTAAAAGTTAGTGGGTTTACCAGCAACACATGATTGTAACGGCCATCAAAAGTCCAGGCTTCCTTTAAAATAGACCTAATATCCTGTAGTCTCATTCATAAACATATCAAATTCCATCTTTTTTATAACTGATAATCTCTTGGAAGGCTGTTTCAAAAGATTGTTTATTACTTTGATGGCTAGAACCATCTACATTTCACAGGTAAATTTATTAACAGGAAGCTTATACCCAATCATTTTTGAGTCAGCGCAAAAAAATCTTATCACTCAGATATTTTGTCACCCTTCTGTTTCATCTTTAAAGCTATGAAGTAGCTCCTTAGTCTGAACTTTGTTTAGACAAATAAAGATGACTTTTTGAGAACTTATTTAGTAAGAAAAAAAAAGAATCTGGTTCCTGACGTAGTAACCTGCAAAGCAAGAAGGTAATATTATATTTCTTCATATTATTTTAGGGATATAACTCTGAAAAAGAATTAAGAGTCATTGACTACTTCAGCACACTTCGTAAGTTCCAGTAACACTGAAAACTCATTTCTCTATATTATCAATAGAAATGTTTCTATAGCAGCAGGAAAAGGGCTGATGCTGATAATAGTCATCAGTGCTAACCTAAGTAGGTGAGATTCGTACATTGGAATAATGTAAGTGAATGCAGATATTTTCAGTATAGATATACAAATATGGGCTGCTTATTTAAGTTCCTATCATAAGACCCCATGAGAAATAAGGCCTCTAGGGTCTAAGTCATCTAGCTATTTCATAAGTCTCCTCAGGATGAAACAGTTTGCTCCTCACAGACTATAAAAGTAACCTTAGAAGGAGTCATCTGATGTTAGCTGAATTGAATAGTTTCCTGTGTATATTACGTAAGGATGACTTCAGACAAGGGAATCTCATCTAGACCCATATTTAACTCTTCAGCCTGGTGCTAGTAGTCCCTTTACACTCCCAATCTAATAAGTAAACAGGTACCTCTGAAGAGTAATAATTGCAAAGAAGTCTTGCCTCAACTTCTGTCAGTGACAATTTTTCAGCCTATACGGACTGCCTATGCATCTCACTTAGCCACTACAGTTACTGTCTAAATTTATGCGGGATAAGTACAGGCCAAAAATGTAGTCACACATCAATTTATTTTACAAATAAAAACAAATAGCATACCTCTGCTGTTCACACACCTCTAGGTTTAAAAGTTTCAATCATCCTTTCAGTGTACTGAAATAATACCATAGAATTATTTACTAGATGATTTTGTATTCACACATTGTAAGTCACAAAATACAGTAACTTAAATAACAGTTTTCATGAGAGTCAACATCTCTTGCAACTGTATAAAATTGCATCGATATAAACCATTTGTCAAACAGTCACAGAGACAAGGACCGCATTGCAGACAACTCCTGAAAAGGAGGTGGGGCAGTGGAAGGGTAAATTCTTAACACAGATTATTCATGATGAATAATTCAGCTAGTTCTTCTTACAACACACTTCCACCAGCTGGCTTTTGTGTAGGAACTTCAAAGTATTTCAGTCTGAATTGATTAAGACTGTATACTACATTGATCTGGGTGTTAGAAAAATTTGCTCTTCTCCAGAAAGCAACAATATTTGAGCAATGCAGTTTTGTATTGCTTCTCTTGACAAGTCCATGAGAATATTTCTTTGAAAATCAGGACTTTTTTGTTGATCTCAGATACATAAGTGTTTTCATGTTGGCTTTTCTTTACAAGGAAAGTATGTGTGGAATCACAGAATTGCTGATATTTACTTTATAGTAGTATCAGCTTGGATCACGGAAATCTATCAGTTTCATTTCTAGTTGTAGACGTGGACATATCACAGCTGATGAAAAAAGCTGTGTGTGAAGGAAGTCTTTTTTTCCCTCTTTTATTGAAATCCTGTGCTAAGAAAAGGAAATCCCTTTTTTTTTCCCCTTTGGCAGTAAAATGCTGTAAGCAAGGACTGTACTGGTGTTAAATATTAGCAGCTGAGTTCCACAGTGATGTATAAACAAAGTTCCAAGGCAGAAATAAATTTACATATACATTGCTAGCATAGTTTCTTTTACCACTGCAATATTCTGTACATTAATTTGAGTGCTTGAGAAATCATTGCTTTGCAGCTTGTATTTTAAAAACAAACTAAAATTGAAGAAATCATTTCTGTGGCCGCAAATGGGACTTTGTGGAGACAGCACACATTAGGACTGAGGGTTTGAAAATTGCTTCTTATTTCTTCCCTTATTTATACTGCTTATTTATTCACCTTGTATTTGGAGATCTGGCATTCTTTTTCTCTTTTGTCAAAGCAGCTGGAGCATTTTATGATGCATTTTGGTGGGTCCTTCACTGTACTCCAAGACAAATATTTTACCATTGTTGGAAAAGCATATCTCATCCTCACTCATATGAATAACCATCTAGCCAGCTTTATTATCATGGTGACAAAGAATGCTATCCATTTGTTTGTATAAATGTGTCTCATTTCCACATGGAAACCAAGGATGTAAGGGGGAATAATGATGGACTAAGATATATCAAACATTTAATTTCATTTAGAGGAGCACTTGAAAGTTTAGATATACATGGAATGTTGCAGACTCAAACTTTTCCAAATGCAGATGGCAGAGGTGCTTGTGAGAGATTTCCACTCTTTTCTATTTCTTCCCAGAAAGATTCTTCTACATATTGGATTTTCAACTGCTAATTTCCAGTGAAGCTATTGCAAATTATGCCCACACCAGATGAATACTTCTCTGGTTTATCTTTTGAGATTCCTGGCCTAGATTTATATACCAGTAAAAACTCCAGCCCATACTTGCACACCAAAGGTCAATCCTCTGTAGTGGCACCAAAAGAAATTCATAGATGACCTTAAATACAGGGAATTTCATTCTCCTCTGCACTTCTTCTGCCACAAGGTTAGATTAGCTAAGAATAAAGATTCATCCTTATATATTATTCAATGTCTCTAGAGATACAACTAATTTGTTCCAGGTTTCTTCTTCTTTATAAGGAGTGTCATGCCATAAAAATGGCAAATTTTCATGCTCCTTTGGGAGATTAAAAAATAGAAGGGCAAAGAGCTGTGGGTGTACACACACACAAACACAGTCTGTGCGGAGGCATTACCCACTTATTAGCATTGCATGTTTTAACAGCATGCCCTCTTTCATCTGTTGTCTGTTCTCCCAGCCATTTCCCTCAGACTCAGCCCCAGCATTTCAAACCTCTGAAAAGAGATTTTTAACAGATGCTGTTGCTTTACTCCAGATCCATCTTATTTTCTGTTTCTAACCTTTTCTGTAAATGTCCAGTGTCTCCTGATTCAAGACAAGCCTTCACACTTCTTAAAGAATCTTTTTCTTAAGTTTCAAGTTCCCACTATCTAGCACAGGTGGAACCAGAATATGCATCACATCACAAAAAAAAAAAAAAAAAAAGATTTTTGATAGCTTTCCTATAGCACTTTCTTCTCCTAAAACTAGGAGATATCAGACCTCATACTGTCTGAGATCACTTCTTGAAACATTCTGAAGTGCAGCAGCAATTCTGCGTAGTTGTCTTTAGGCAGGAGAAAAGATGTACCAAGTCAGCAACCTCTCACAAACTATCTGAAACACTGATAAAATAAAAAAGCAGAACTGTCTGGATCTGAAGATGGAGGAGATGAGGGACAAAGGTCTGCAATAATTGGGGACTGCACTCTACACGTTCCGATGGCTGCTCTAGGAATCACCTATGCTCTGATCCATGGCTTTTAGGCCTACTAGAACCACTGATTGTAAAAGGAGATTTTCTCATTAAAGTTAATCTTTGTAAAGCAGTCTTTCTTTTGCCATCAATGTAAATGCATATAAAAAAGTCACATCCCCTCACTTAATGGTGAATTCAACCACATTTTTAGGCATCACCTGCTAGCAGCTATCCTATATGACATCCATTACATTTAATAATTCTGGATTCATCTAAAGAGAAAGCAAAGGGTTTTAAGAAGGAGAGAAGCCATACATGCATTCCAGAGGAGAATGGCTGTCAGACAGGGGAAAAAAGAATAATATTTTGATTTTGTTGCAAGGCAATTCCTTCTATAAATAACAGTGTTACATGGGTATAAATCAGAAGTACCATCATTCCAATGAGACCCCAGGAGACTTGAATTCTCTGCTCACAAGAAATTAATCTCAATTAACTCAGATGACTTCTAAATAGGTTACATGTTCGTCATTTACAGAGGTAGGCTGACTGCTGAAGGTTGATTTTCTCTCATAAATGAGGGCAATTAATGGATGAACTATTGTTAAATTCCAAGCTGAAGTCCAGTTTGTACAACAGAGGGTCTAATATTGTTCACTTATTTCCCTCTGCAACCTTCAGTATCAACCATGTTCTTGACAAATATTTATTTCCTTTGTTATTCAATGTTTCACTTTTTAATCAAATAGAATGCTGGGATAATGGGAGGGCACTATAGGAATTTATAGGAATTCAAAATTCACAGGAATTTTAGACCTTTTATTTGAAAAATATTGTGCATCTGTAACTTGTTTTTCCTTTTAAATCTTGACTGTCCTTTTGGGGGCTTGGGATTCTTTTAAGAGTTATTTCAGATAACAAAATAAAAATACTTCTGTGCCTTTTTTTCATTCCCTGAGCTCTTTAACAATGGACTGTGGTTCATGGAAAAGATTGCAAGGGTCTTCCTGTGGGCAGGACTAGACCCAAGTACCAGACAACAACCTTTTCTCTGCACGGGAAATGGAATGGTGGGGATTCAGTTTACAAGAAAGTTCTGTTCCACAGTGGAATCTGAAATGGTGAATAGGCGCTATCACCCTTCCTTTATTCTCATCAGGAAAAAAAAAAAAAAGAAAGAAATTAAAAAAAAAGTGGAAGATATAAGAAAACACAGGGAAATTATACTTAAGACGTATGTTTCAGAAATAAGTTGCTGCTAAAAGACAAAAGTCATGTTGTTAAACATGGGAAGAAAATAGAGTGATCAGTCTTGTGTTTAGTACTCTGAACACAGAACTTTGCAAGCATAAAGGCTGTTTTGTTTGAAGAAAAAAGACCCAATTTTAGCTATATGGTAGGGATGCTGGGGGATGGGAACTTACCATTAACTGGAACAACTGTTCAAAGCAAAGAAATGAAAAAGGGAACAGCAGAGGAATTTCTCTCCAAGTTGCCTACTGAAGCAGTTTCGAGTTTAATTTTTGTGTCTGTTTTGCAATCCCTTGATAGTCAAAACTGGCTGACACAACACATGAGATATGCCAGTGCCAGTCCTGATTATTTTGGGTTCCTGGAAACAGCACAAAGATCTTCGTTGACAAAAAAATTTACAGATGTGCCAGATCTTTTATTCAGAGCGAGAAGCAGAGACCTCTGCAATGGAGATGGCTGCCTTGCCAGCAGCAGCAGGCCTCTGAGAGGGTGGCTGGGCTGTGCCCTGGGTCATCCAGGCAGAGGGCATCTCTGTGGTGAGAACCCAATGTCCCCTGTCTTACTGGAGCAATGAAAGGGGGAGTCACCAGAACAATCTGGCTTGTCAAGTACGCTTTTGCTTTCACAAGCATTCAACAAATGTGAATAAGGCTTCCAGGTTCCTGAATATCACTTAGAAACACAAGTCTTTTACTATTTTAACAACAAATGGGACAAATAACAAATATGACAAATAACAAATCCCTTTTATATTTCCAGAATCAAGCTTAGGGATTTTTTTCTTGTTATTTTCTCGTAAACTACTTTGCAGGTGATGAGCTCTTAGAAAACACCCAAAACATTGAGAGACCTGTGATTACATTGCAGGAGTTGGAAACTAAGTTCAAGGAGGGAAGAAGAAGGATTCGAAGGTTGGGGTCCAACAGAAGGGAAAGAATTTCATGGAAGAACTGTGTCTATTTGGGGAGAGGAGAGGAGAGGAGAGGAGAGGAGAGGAGAGGAGAGGAGAGGAGAGGAGAGGAGAGGAGAGGAGAGGAGAGGAGAGGAGAGGAGAGGAGAGGAGAGGAGAGGAGAGGAGAGGAGAGGAGAGGAGAGGAGAGGAGAGGAGAGGAGAGGAGAGGAGAGGAGAGGAGAGGAGAGGAGAGGAGAGGAGAGGAGAGGAGAGGAGAGGAGAGGATTTTCAGCTTCATTACATAATTCCAGTATACATAAAGCCAAGATTTTAATTTCTAAGTATTTCAACTTGTCAATATTGGTCAGGTTTTAGAGCTATTGAAGGAATGCCCATATGGAACTGAATATTTTTTCTCTTACTGGATGTAAACTTTAGGTCAGTTTAAGGTACATACGTTTGTAGCCTTTGACATATAAAAATTGCTGAGTGACTTTTATACTTAAACTCCTCCATTAGCCCTATAATGTAAGGAGGAAAATCAGGATGTAGTACAGCCAAGGACTTTAAGCACTCAGATTTAAGCAATAAGTACTACTCAGCAGAGAAAAAATATATTTTTGTGTATTTGAAATCTGTGTCAAAACATTTACAGAAAGAGATGCACTCTGAAATACAAAATAAAAAAAATCTAATCTTGAGGTAATTTGGTTCGATTTTGTTGAGCCGTATTTAACAATATGTCCTATAAACACATTAGATTAACTGAGAAACTGTTCTCTATTATCCAAAAACCAAAATGTTTTTCTTCTAAATTCAATTGCTGGATTTCTTTCTCAGAAGAAATTAAGTAAACTTAATTTGCTAGAAAAGAAACTCTAATGAAAGAAAGATGCCTTAAATTCCATTAGGTTAGTAAAAAAATTTTTAAACTTTTGTGAGGAAATCCTTTTACTTTGCTAAGGAAATCTGAAACACAGACAGTATGTTTTGCTGTATTTCACTACAGTATTTAAATGAAGATTATTTTACTGCCTACAGAAAATGTTTTGCATCCCGAGTATTATACCTAGCAATTCAGATGCTTACATAGCATTTTTTATCTATTGAACAAGAATAAAGGTAAAAAACAGGAAATCTTTCTCAAAAGATTTCTTAAAAACATACTTCCTTTTTATAGTCTTTATATAAAGATCAGTATTCTATGAAACAGTGAAATCTTCTATAGATGCCTACAGTAAAATGACATCTTAAGAGTTTAATTTTTATTACTCATTATTTATTGACAATAGTGATATTCTGAGACATTCCATGAACAGGAAGGACACATAAGCCAAAGAAAAATCACTTATAGGTCAGAGCAAACGTTAGCTATTAGTATTAGCATCATAGGATGCTTTTCCACTTTCTCTGTTCTGGTGTTCTTGTGGAACATTGCACATAGCCCTAGCAGTTAAAGACATCTTTAAGTGAAAACAGAATACAAATCCTCGAGTCCTTCTGTAATGTGTAAAGAAAGAACTAGGTGACAGCTAACAAGCAATCCTCCATCCCAAAGGTAGTCTGTGTGTCAAAGTAAATGTCATCACTTTCAGGATAAGGCCCACTTTTTCCAGTACATTTACGTACATTCAGATTGAGTATTTTAAGCAAATTCAGCACTCTTCTGAAGTGTGTCTCTAAACCCAAGCAATGAAGTTCTCTCTTTGAAGCTAATGTTCTTACAGATTAAAGTACTTAAAAAGCTTGTAGAATCAGCTCCATTATTGCGTGGTGAAGAGATCACTTTAGATACTAATATGTATCTTCAGTGTTGAAAAATAACAGGAATAAAAGTCTCTGAGATTCAGAGCACTCCTGCACAGGTAAGACACCAGTAGGAAACTGCAGAATGAAGCACTTCTGACTAAGGAAATAAAACCAAATCTAAACAAAGCTCCTTCAGATGAAACCATACAGATTCAGTATCTCAACTGCTGTCAGACAAATATTATCTGAATGTTTACATTCTGTATTTTATTTATTATTTTATTTTATATTTCTACATGGATCTGAGTAAAGAGGAGGTAAAGCCAGAGAATTTCATCCTGCATTACAGAACAATACTCCATGGGTCATGTTGACCACACTTTGGTGTTCTAGGGGCACTGCCTCACGCTTTGTTGGAGCGGAAGAAAAGGTCTTTTGTCTTCCTTTTTCTCACGTCATAAATTTTTTTACTTTCTGTGTATGCTGTCCATATTACTGCTCAAGTGTCCTCATTGAATCACCATTTACAGTACTGCTTCCACCATCTGGATTGCATTTGGCACCTTATGTTTTCAGAATTCATTACACTTTTAATGTGTTTTCCTTGCACACCTTTTTGAAGATGCCTCTTTCAGAATAAATGCCTTTTTTTAGCAGAATTTGAATCAACCATAAGAATTAGTCTTCCCAGCTGTTTGTCTTCACATTGCCTGCCACAAGGAGTTGCATAAAGGTTTAAGTTTCATGCTCCTAGCAACAAGAATGTGCTTGCTCTTTGCAGGGGCCCACAGGTTTGTAAAGTCCACAGACACTGTGTTGCCCATCGTTAGGTGTGTTACACCGGACTTGTGTCTTTAGGTGACATGCAACTATTTTCTTGAGATCTAGTTCAGAAGAAAAACTGGATCCACAAGGAGACATTTGTTTAAAGACTTTAGTTAGCACAGGTCCTTTTTCTCAAATTTAGATCTATTAAAAAAGCTTTTAAGACTCAGAGTCTTTGTACAAAGCTCTAAATTTCAAACAGATTTTGCAAAGTACATCAGGTGGCATCAGAAACAGAAGTGGCAGAAAAAAACAAGTCTCTTCAATTTCTTTGTGGTGGCCTAACCAGAAAGAGCAAGAGTCTGTTTGAGCCTGTAGTTTCGCAACATTGTCTGAATGAGGCTGGCAAGAACTGTAAGAGTAAGAAAGAGAAAGAAGAGCAGTATTAAAAGGACATCCAAAGGCACTGGCTTCCCTGGCACGAAATAGCTATTGAAGTTGTGAAGTGGGAAAAGCTAATTATGATTACAATATTCTTTCAGCCATCTGCTGTGTTTTTCCCTGGGTTTCTTCAGCCCGGCATGTGAAACACAGTTCTTCCAACCATACTTCATTTCTTTACAGGTATTCTCCTCTAAAAAATGACTGCACACCTTAGAATGATGTTCTGCTTCTGCGCTGCCACAAAAAAGGTTACCCAGAAATTGGTGTATACGTTGCTGAAATGGAACTACTAAACTTAGCATTGGGTCTTTAACTCTGCAAAGGTAGAATTTTAGGCAGCTGGATTTCTCACTACTGTTTTTTTTAAACTTCCTTGCATGAAGATCTTGTTCTTCTCATTTTTATTTAATCATGGCACATACTGCCACACTGTAACTGTAAACTGTAATTCATTTCCATAAAATCAAGTTATGTGAACAGGGAGGATTTGAGGTAAGGTCCAGGAATTCGGTTTATTTTTACCTACACCTAAATTCCCTCTCCACTCCTCCATTGATATTTTAATATCAATTAAAATTAGTAGTAAAATTCTTGATACCTTTTGCAGGAATTTATGTTTAAAATACAAACCTGTCTGACTAATATGATACAGACTCCTCACCCAGTGACTCATTGCAAATAAAAAACAAACACACAGTTATCTACATCTAAAAGTGTTTCTGTTATTTCATGATAACTTGGAAAACTAGTAGAAACACAGTCAGCCATACTTAAAAGGACACTGAATCCAGGATGCTAGATCTCTTCTATCAATAGAGGACCTCACTAAAAGTTGCTTGACATATAACAAATATTATTACATATTGAATACAGTCAGTGTAATAGAATGCATAACATTCATAATAGGCTCAATGATGTAAAGAATGTAAAACAGGAAATTCACACAAGTAATTGCAAAGTTTTACAATGCTGGTAAAATAGAGACATTTCTCTTAATGGATGCAAAATAGAGAAATCTGTCAGTGGTAGTTCTCACCTGCAATTCTAAGGAAAAAAACCCAACCTTTTAATATAACATAAATAAAGATTAAGATATCATGCTACATTGGCCAGATAAATAGTCCTAATGATTACTGAGTTTAAAGAGAGGACACTTGACTAGCAGTTGAAAGATATGAGATCAAGTCTGACACTGGTCAGTTTAGGTGGCCTCAGAAAAGTCAAGTATTTTCTTTGTGACTCTATTTCCTATTCTCTGCCTATACTGTCCTTTTAAACTAATGAGGGCAGGATTCACTGGATGAACATCTACTTGGAATATCATCACCTAGGCTCTTCTCACTGTTACTGTAGAGAAAATAGTAGCTTTGAGCATGTGATTCGTCTGAGCAGAAGATACGTCTTCCAAATTGATAAAACACACCTTTGAGTTATTTCTTTCAAATGATTACAGGTGCCTGAATCAAATATATATGGTAGATATGTAAACTTAGGTGCAAAGAGTGAGATTCCATTGCATCCTGCGATAACAAGTGGTATGGTCCAGAAGGAGTAGGTCTCCAGAGCAAAACACGCGTTGCTGAGAGTCCAAGATCAATACTAAAGGTGCTTCAGGGGTTTTCAGACAAGAATTAAAGGACATTAGAGAAGCACACCTTTTAGTTTAATTTCATCCCAGAGGAATAAAATTTACTATCTCCAAGACAGTTCCATAGTGAGAACCAATGTGCAATAGGTAGGAAAAAAAGGAATAAGCATTTCCAAGTTTACTTTACCTCTGAACTAAAACACTACTATAAATGTGCCCATAGCACCTTAATTTCTGACTGCGACGAGCAGGATATAAAGTCAAGACATATATTTATTTCATAATACTGCAATAACAGACCCTAATAATAGTAGTGATCATACAAAAATTCTTTTCTCAAAAACTTGGGCTGAGATATATGAGGAGTCTGTTACTAATGGATTTTCTCATCTCAAGATAAAATATTTTATTTTTGTTTTGTTCAGCCTGCATTGCACAACCCGTGCTGTGGATACCCTCCATAAACTCCCTTGATTTTGCCTAACTGGTTTTCTCCAGGTTAGGGGTGGGGGAGGAGCATTTGAAGATCACTCTCCAAATGACTCACACTATCCCATGACTTACTACACCCTTTGATGCTTTTGGTCAGACTCAGCATCTTGTTCTTTGCTTGTAGCAATAGAAAGGACATGAACTTGCTCTTTTATTGCTATCACTCAACACTATCTAATATGCCTGGGTGGGATTCACCTGTCTTTCAGGCACTCTTTTACTTTGTAACTTTTCACTCACATTTTGCCAGCCCAACTCTTCCTAGGAATATTCGCCAGCCCAACTCTGCCTAGGAATATTTCTCATCCTTTCAAAAGTCTTATCTGTGATTTTCTTCCTTCTGTATCATGCTATGAGTCTGGTGAAATTCAGATTTTCTTTTCCTTTTTTTGCCTTAGGCTCATAATTACAAAAAGCAACTGAAGAATTTAAATGTTGCATATGAAGTCAGCGTAATACTACATTGCAAAGTGTGTATAAAACATACAAAAAATAAATCCTCTTCTTTAAAACAGATCGATTAATTTATTTTCTGGGTAAACACCCAGTAGGTGTTTAGATATCTGCATGGTTTCACCACACCTGATATCTAATTAAAGGTATGAAATTGCTGAATTCCTGAAGTTCTTGGGATTGTTTGTAATGCTATCAATATTTTAAGGTTAAACAGTGAACTCTAGATTCAAGTTGTGGCAGGCATGGTACAAGAAGTTTTGGTTTTCATGTGTTGTGGGTTTCTTCCAGGGTTTTTTTTTCAGTCCTCTTCAAGTCTGCACATAGCCTGAGCTGCAATAACTGCAGCCCAGGGCAGTATCAGTGAGGCAATCAACACCTTATCTGAGTAGCTTTCATTTCCTGTTGAAAGAGGCTGCTGAGGTATGCACTGAATCCACATCTCTCCCCCCACAAACTACTTCATCCTCTTTACTATCTTTCCAGTGATCTTCCTTCCCACAGCAGAGGAAGAAGGGTGGCCTCCTCATGCTGCTGTAAACACCTTCCCCTTCCATGTCAGCTGCTTTGATTCAATGGGAGCATGAGGCTGGGGAGATCCTGGACCTCCCTCAGCAACTCAGGGTCCTCCCAAAAGGCTTTATCATCTTTGGTTGCTTTGGAGTACAGCCTTCAGGGCAAAAAGCATAGAAATTTTCTGATTTTCTTTCTCTTTTTCTTAGCAAGTTCAGTTCTCACTTTTAGGGAACTGACTTGAACTCTATGTTGCAGTCCCCCAGAATCCATTATTTTCATGACAGAAGTAATTATATGTTATATAATTATATATATGTTTTATATATATATTCATTCTTAATAAAACAAAATAACTAAATAGTTTTATATTTAGACGGTTTTAGTCTTTTCCCTCTGTACACTAAGGAGATTAAATGCCAACTTGATGGGAGGTAGATAATTTTTGAATTGTATACAATTATATATTTTAATTATTGGATTTGACTTAAAATCAGTTCTGTATATAGTTAGAATAGGTTAATAAATGGTTAAAGCTTCCTACATCAGTTTTTAGACATCCCTGTCTGCTTAGGGTTTTTTTTTCCCCCTTGGGTACTGCAGACTAGATCTGTCTGGGCCAATAGAAATTAATTTGCCCTATAAAATTTACCCTCCCTGAAGCAATGTAGCAAACTCAGCTGTTTTTTTCTAAGTCACTTAGAAAGGGTTGGGTGGGTTGGGCAACCAGCTACTATTCAAGTAAGACAGGAAAGCAGCAGAGTGAAAAATTTAGATACCGATCTGAGATCCAATTCATCTTTAGTGATGCCATCAAAACTTCTGTGTTATATTTCAGTAGGAGTGAGATACATAAAAAATGACATAACATAGCAAATTTTCTAACATTGGTTGACACATCTTGGGAAGCAAAAGTTGGAAATTTCTTTCCTTCTAATCTCCCACGTCTCCTTGCATAGCCAAGTAGCAAAATCTCTATTAAAAAAAAAAAAAAAGGAAAAGATATAAAAAATACAGTAACATACTCCCTCCCACCCCTCAACCCCATGCAACTGAAAAAGTCACGGGTAGTATCTGAATATATTGAGAAAGTCATAATGTCCACTATGAATTCTGACTTCTTCCAATGATCCTAATTCAGCAGCTTAATTTGCTACTGGAAACCAAAAATCATGTCAAAGCTGGATGTGGCAGGGTCTTTTAATTGTACTGCTGACCCTATTAAGGTCATGTTGCATCTTTGCTCTCAGCTCCAGCTGCAGCATTTTGACTGTGGACTAGTTTTACAAACAGTTATTTCATTTGCAGTTTATATTGTTTGCTATTATCACAGATGAAACTATAGTCTCCCCTGGAAAAGGCAAAACGGTAACAGGACACTGCCTCAAACTGTAGTCTGCACAAAAGTGGAAATCTTCCCCAGTCTCATCAATTTCAACAAAAGTCACACAGAGAGCAGGCATGCCCAGTGTATAGTTTCCTTGTATACAGCTAAGCTTTGCAACAGTTACTCCTTTCTGCTTTCGCCTTCTTCCATGAGTGCTTTTAGAGAAATTATTTGCAATTAATTCACAGGCTACAGCTGAATAGACTTGGAGGGCACTAGGGACCATTTTGGCCATGTATCCCTCTTAATAGAGACCATAAGACCTCCCCCAATAAGTAATTTCTGATTTGCATACGGACCTTCTGATTTACTGAAGGGATTTTGCTAACAGAGAGCTTTTCCTTGCTGCATTGATTGTGAGCAGCTCGTTTCCAAACTGTAGATTTTGCTGCTCAAATTTTATAAAATCATAGAATGGTTTGGGTTGGAAAGGACTTTTGAAGATCACCTAGTCCAATTCGGCTGCCGTGGGCAGAGACATATTTTACTAGACCAGGTATTTTGAACACTTTCAATGGCGGAGCATCCACAACTTCTCAGGGTAACGTGTTCCAGTGTCTCCTCAGTTGATACCTGTCAATAAGTCATATTCAAGTCAACCATTATGCCAGTGTACATCACCTAAGAATCTGTTGCCCAGGGAGCAGATATTATATGTTGTTTTTTTAATGATGCTAATCAGGGAGCAGATGAAGTAGGTTTGTTTGTAACTTCACAAATTCATTTTTTAATAAACCTAGCTAAACCATTTCATTTTGTTAAGATTTGCAACAATAGAGCAAAGGACACTGGCTTATGAATAGAACATGAACTATAAAGAGTATTTAATGTGGCTAAAACATAACAGACATTATATGCCAACACTAAGGAAACTGAAATGGTGATAAGGAGTTGTAACTTTCTGGTTTGGCTTCAGTTTTGATTTTGCTTGAATTACAAGTGGCAAATGATGATACGTACCTTTTGCAGAGAAGAGGTGGCATAAATAGGATTGTCTTGCTGCCAATGAATCCTGTGAAATAAGATTTGCTGTTGATATTTTAGTCTTTTTGCTGACCAGATCAAGAGTAGTCTGATCTGAGAGAGAAGTTACTGTGAGTCTGACATAAAAAGTGGAAGTTTGCCATTATTTCAAATAAGCTTTGAAATTTTCTGAGTATTTGCTACATACTTGGTCATATGAAATCTTCAAACTCTGGCATAAGTAGTGGCTCCACGTGTAACCTCCCACAACTAGCATTAATGCTGTGCCTCAGCTGACACAGTTACACAGTGGTACCATATACAGTGACATTAGTTGGTCAGTGTTGCTCTGGTACAAGAGCATCCTTATTACCACACCCTTATTAGGTGCTCATTTTATCAAAGACTGAAGGTCCACACAGTTCTCCACTTAAATTAGCTGTCACTTTAGGAAAAGTCTAATGAGGAAAACGAAACAGAAATAAAAAATATTTAATTAATTATTTAGTTTTATTTAATCATGGGCTTTGTGAGGCAATCTACTGTCTCAGATGGTAGAAAACCTGTATAACAGGGCAGAGCTCTTGATAAATCTTTGTGCATTATAACAGTGGCAATTATTATGTAGCACATTTCACACGATCACGATCTTAGTAATGAAGTTAATGTTTCATTTTTTGCAATGCTATATATGATTCCATAAACTCTAAACTGCTAATGCTTTGTGTATACTCTGCCTCGAGACTGATTCTTGAAATAATATAAATTAAATGTTTAAGCCTTGGCAAACCTGTTTACAAAACTTGCCGCTATTACAAGATCAGTCATTTCTTATGTGTTGAGTTCTTATATTGTCTTTTCTGAACATTTGTCTTTTTAAAAATTTACTTTTACTTGGATCTTAGCATTCCTAGAGACTGACGTCATAAAAACAATCAAATTAATTTTTCTTCTTTCTTCATATGTATTACAGAGAATATTTTATCTTGATGGAATTTCTGCAATGTACTTTTGAACACCTTCCTAATATACAGGTAACTGGTGTTGTCCATAATTTAACAGATTTCACAAACCATTCCCACAGCACCAGGAATACTGGCTTTCCATAGAGCACAGCAGGCTGCACAAAGAGCCCTGTCATTTTCTGGCTAGATGTACCAAGTGATCTTCTTTTAGTTTTTATGGTTTGCACTATTCAGCCACCTGAGATTTCAGACTTACTTCACTATTGGGTATTAAAAGGCTGAGTTATCTCACACCTAAGTGACTTTCTCTTGTATTACATGAGCCTGGTGCAGAGTATTACCTGCTTTCTCAATTCTGGATGTGTTTCTCAGTTCTGCTCACATGCACCTAGATATAACTCGACTAGGCTCCTTTAGTGATCTTCTCACGCCTGATAAAATTGTGGTGGATATATGTGACTGCTGGTACGTACACAAGTACGTACACCTGAGCAAGTCAGGCAGTCACAAAACTGCAGAAGATAAGGATACAAGGGGTGCCACAAGGCAGCTTCACAGTATCTCACTCACTGATAGCTGACTTTTGTCTTGAAGACCCCGTTGTGCCCCAGGCAGAGAATCCCGTTTCCCCCTGGGTAGCCCCCACACTGCTGCACTGTCCTAACTGTGGGGAAAATGTAAGGAGTGAGGAATGAGGAAATATTGTAAAGAAAAAAATCAAGGATCTGGAAAAATGTGCCTGTTCTTAGATAACAGCTACCTGACCATCTCAGCAGTAACATCTAGCTTGTCTTAATCCAGCCCTTTCAAGCACCCTACTGACAAGCACTTTCTAAAGGTAGCTGGTCCTCGGACCGAGACGATAACTAAGTAAACCCTGCATTGCTGGCACTGACATTTTCAATGAAGCTGAAAAATGAACAAGAAAATCAATCCAAGCTGTCTTGGCTGTGTTATGTGAGAGAAAAACAGTAGCAGGTATAAGTGGGAGAGAAATGTAATTTTTGCCAAATGCAAGACTTCTGGCTAGAAGACGTAATTTGCTGAATAAGAAAGTTATTTTCAGGGTGTTGTTTTGGTTTTTTTTTTAAAATGGAATTTAATAAAGAACTAAAACAAAAATGAAAATTCTTCCTTCAAAAATTAGCTTTCGTGTACCATCATTGAACTGAAACAAAGCAAGAAATATTGTTGTTCTTTTAAAATCTACTGTTTTATTTTCTTTCTTTCACCTACTATTTGTATGCCAAACCTGTTCAACCTGAATGTTCTTGGTAGCTATTAAAAGAAATACAGGAGTCAGTATTATTTTTCTACTTCAGCATAAACTGGTTATCCAAATATTTTGGCATTAAATATAAAGAGACAACTTCTAGCATATCAAAACCTAGCAGAATTACTTTTATACTTCTTTTGATGGATTTTAATGGAAAATAAGAGAAAACTTGGAAATTCCCTCAAGGATAGTTTTATATAATAAAACATTAAAGTACTTTTTCTCTTTTTTCTGCTTTTGGTAATATTTTCTTACTATTTTGTATGAGATGAATTATGTCTTCTGAAGTATATTTCCAGAGTGGAAAAAAAATGGAACATTTAAAATTTTTGTCAATGAAACCACGTCTGTGCATTCCGTTTTGTAGGACATCTTTAAAAGCATGACCAAATTCTGCAGGGTTTGAGAATAAAGAAAAAAAAAACATAAAAACCCAAAAAATAATTCTTACTAATTTATTTATGAGTCTTCAGTGACAAATTAAATAAAGCACAAATTTTTTCTTCTAAATATTTCATAAATCATAAAATACCTTGCACATATCTCCAGATCTTTTTTTGAGAAAATATAGTTGCACAGGACCTGTTTTCTTCCCTTGAGTAATGAGAGATAATTTATTGATAGCATTAGGTTTTGATTGTATTCACCTCCAGCTCTTAGAAACAAATAAGCTGTTTCCAAAGCTCTGCAAAGGTTTATTATCTGCTTCCCAAAGCTGCGCTGGCTCTCTACACCACCTCATTCTTTAATGACATACATCCTGGCCTTGCTAGCTTGACAGTTATTTTTTTTTCCTGCTGATTTTATTGTGATGGGAGTTATCAAGTTATCAAGGACTGTGCTGTCAGTGAGATGCACAACATCCCATGGATCTGGAGATCAGGTGCCTGGAAAAAAAATGAATAAAACGCATTGATTTGTAACCAAAGGAGGAATTTCTATAATCTCCCTGAAATCTCACAGAGTTTATGCAATTGTGGCTTAGGGCAGAATTTACAAGTTTGTTTTGTTCGCTTAAACCCTCTCTTCCATGGTTGGCAAGAGATACAAGCTTTTCTCTAGCCGGTCCTGTGATGCAAAGGTTACAGAGCCTAAAATACCCTGTTTTGTTTATTTATTTTATGGTTTTGTAACAGGATGGATCCTAGAGATACTGTATCTTCACATCAGGGCTGTCCTGGGGCACAGCCAAAGCAATCCAACAACCACTGCCTTTTCTCCCATGCTTGCAGTGCAGCACCCAACAGACCAAGAGCTCAAACCAGACACGTCTGTTGCTGTGCTCACATTACTCACCACATCTCCTGCTTTGGTGTGGCTCCACAACAGGCACTTGGGAATGGCCACATTCCTCAGCACCACTTGGCTGGGTGCATGACAAGCTGTAAATAGTGAGGCCAAGTAATGAATCTTTTTTCTGCTTTGGAAGTGGACTATTATTAAATTTATAGCATGTCCACATTCAGGAGGATTTTGCTGCTTTCCTAAAAAGCAGTTTTAGTGCACATCTCAAATAACTGAATTGCATCCAATGTTGCTGCCAGAGTGCAAGCAAGACCAAGGACGAAGCAGGAAACACAATGGAAGTGTGTGTTCACAGTCCTGTCAGAGTGCTATGGTCTTCCCTGCTTGAAGTATCTCAGCTATGCCAGCCCTGCTTGTCTCTTCACCAGAGCTGCCAACTGGGCTAAATTGCATGGTGACTTTGTGAGGCTGACAAATGTAGGTTAAAATGCACTGGCCAAGCTCATTTACATTTGGATTTTACCCAAAATCTCAGACAGAGGGCGTGAGCAATAGTTGGATGCACTAATTAGCCCATAAAAAAAGGATTGTTATTTTCAGGTGCTTAAAATTTTGTTTCAAAAGAGAAAAAGTCTTTGGTATACTTTGAAGAATTTTGTGGAGATGCCTGTTGCAAGGGAGAATAAACAAATGAGCTCTTTCAAATTCCTGGAAATAACTGAGCAAAGTGTCGTGAATTCTTTGAATTAGTAAAATAGACTATTCAAGTCTATTTGCAAGTGACCAAGCATATAAAAAGGGGGCATAACATATCATGGAGGAACACAGTTGGTTAATTTGACTCTTGCATTTTAATTTAATTTTTTTCTAAATATACTTTATAATATAACATTTAATTCATAACTCAGCATAACAAAGGACCAGTCTACATTTTATTACAAAAAGCCTACACTGAAAGAATACTAAAACTGTAGAAAAAAGTGAAAAAAGATTTACTTCTCTTAATATAGTTTTAAGACCATGACAGCAAACAAACATATGATTTCTACAGTATTATCCATTAGTACTCATTCTGAGTGTGGTATCACACCTTGTTTACTGCGCATCCTCCAAATTTGCACTGAATAGTTGATTGTTAATTCTGAATAATTAATATTGTTACAGGATATTATCCAAAGCTTTCTGGAATAATTGCTTAGAGTTAGGTTTCCAAGCCTTTATCAGTTAATTAAAAATAGTGAACAAGCAAATCCTACAGGAATCATTGGAGACATAACACTTCTGAAGCACTAATTGCTTATTTAGGTATCTGTATTAAGCCTGCAGAATAAGAGAAACATGCTCGGGGTGAACTGAGGGAAATAACCCTCCAAGCCTTCAGGTTTTAGTTCAGTTCATAGAATGTTTTCTCTTCTCGTGAAGTGTCACCCATCCTTCACACTCACCCCTTATTCTGAGTTGCAGAAGTACAAAACTGCCTGCCGGCAATGTTAGCGTATTGTAGGAAGTGTGCTAACATGGGCTTAATGCCGCTGCAAGGACACAGTACTTGAGATGAACATATTCATATGCCAACACTGACCATGCGGTGAGTATCAAACAGTTGTACTACTCAAAAGAACAACAAAGAAAAGCAGATTAGGAAAACACTGCTGATCATTTATAACTGCATCCACAAGTTCAGCTCTGGGCACAGTTTAACTTCTTACCCATGCGAAGGGGTAACTCAGCTTCAGTCAGTGCAGTAAAATTTACCAGAACAGAATACGCTGAGGACTCAAAACCCTCTTGAGGATGGCTAATTAAAATAAAATTGTGACTGTACTGGCTATGACAAGCAACAACCACACTGATTATCTGAAAAGCATTAGCCAATGTCTAATAAGTGGGAAGTGGGGTGGTGTCTACTGTTTTGTACTAGTAGCAATTTTCCCCTTGGAAGTACGCAATTTGCTGCTTAGATGTGTACCTCCAGGAGCAGCTGTAGGAGTTTCAATCACACCTTCATGTAAGCATGCTGGCCATGACTGAGACTCTGAAACAATTACTGGCTATTTACTCTGTTTATTACTGCTTTATCTTCTGCCATGTCACTAGCTCTGCTCCACTCCTCTCCTGTTTAGAAAGGTGAAAAAAAAATACTTTCCTCTGTTTTGGCCTCACTGACTGTGAGGTCACACGGTGAGTGCCAGAGGAAAGAGAGTGGTGTTCCTTAGCTACATCCTAGCTAACCAGAGAGTCACCTTTTCCAGTCTTTGAACACCTCTGAGAACACAAAAATGGAGAAAAAAGGAAACATTACCATTTCTCTTTCATGTTATTCTCCTCTCATAAACGCAATGAAACAAGACTGTAGGCCAGATCCTATGCTTTGTGAGCTATGGAGCTACGCTGGTTCATGGCTTAATAATTGTTGTCATTATTACTTGCATGACCGAAGCATCTGCACATCCTAAATGAGATAGGAGTCAGCTGTGGTAGGTACTGTGCAGACAAAAATCTTTCAAAAGCATTTATTCCAAGTGTTCATCGACTGACTAAAGGAGAGAAACTATATGGGAGGGAAGCAGGCAGCAAAGAGCCAGAGAAGTGGCTGCTCAGAGTCATTCAGCAGAGCAATAGCATAGCTGGGAATAATCTCCAGCTATCCGGATGCCCAGATCACTGGTCAGACCAATACACTGAGCAGCCTTGCCAGCTAAAATAAAGATATATGTTTTCATCTGTTGCCAAGATGCCACCTACAGTGAAACATGCTAACAAGATGTACAAAAGTAGGCTTCACTCTCCAAATCTTTTCAAAAACAAAACAAAACATAACACCTTTTTTTTCTTATTGCCCAGTGTCACTCTATTAAATATTCTTTTATTTTTAGAATATTGGATAAACTTATTTAGAAAGCAAAAAGAAGAGAATCATTACTTTTTATTCGAAGCTGGCCTCTGAAAATAGCGTGTAATTTTCAAAGATTGTCTCTCTACCACTTCTTTAAAGAGCGTGGAAACTAACTCTGCTCAGCAAATGCTAGAGTTCAGTATAACTATTACGATGGATGAAAGTCTTCTATACCAAATGAAGTGTTTGTTTGAGGGGCAAGCGTCATGCTTGGATAATGCGCCCAACAATACCTAACAAGTTTATTGAAACAGTTACTTTCTGACATTTACCAAATAGTTTTACAGCAGCTGTAAATTATGTTGCAAAACTTCCTCATATTAAATCCTGTCAGCAAGGGGTTGTTTCAGCTCCAAGTCTGCTGGGCGGAAAAAGAAAAAAGTCAGCACAGCAGAAATATACTTCCTTGTGCTTGACCAGAACTGAAAAAAAAAGGAAAGAAAACAAAGGAGAAGAAAAATATAAGAAAAAAAACCCAGAAGCTCTTTTTAGAGTATTTCTAATTGTGGCTTCATGAAGAGAATAGAGAACAACGTTAAGACTCTGTATTGGAGTAGAGATATTTTTCTATGTCACTTCTTCATAACCTTAAATCATCATTGCCATTGGATGCTGATTCACAGCTATAAACTACTTCCAGTGTTTACATTAGGGTTTCTGAAAGAAATGCGTATCGCAGGCCAGCAGCTCAAATACATCACTGTCTACAGGAACTGAAGTGAGGCAAATATGCATTGTATCCAAATAAGGCCTGCAGGAATCCAATGCAAGCAAAAATTTAATAAGTAACACTCCAAAAAACTGCACACAAAAGCAATAGCAAGGATCAAAAAAAGGCATTAAGTGAGCTTTTTTGCACAGAGTAACGAATGTGACACGACTGCATCTTTCTCTCTTTGTGAAAGTAAAGGTCCGTTTTATAGTTGGAAGGAAATCAGTAAACTACAGAGAGTGAAAGTGGGGTTCTGTGGCTTATTTCAGAATTGTATGAGCTAGAGCAGACGGTGAAGCCAGTTTTTCCAGGAATAGAGAACTCTGGGTTACTCTTTAGTTTCAGCGTGATGTTCCACTGTCTGATATGGAATGCTGAACACCAGCCCTCGTGCCCACACTCTGCATTTATGGGGGTTGCAGGCGGGCACAGAGCCAAAGGGAAGCAAGCATCCCTCCCAGGATGGAAGCAAGTGTACTGCAACTGTCTGTGGCACCCCAGCAGCTGACACAACCTGCGTGCTCCTGTAGGTGGAAAAACTGTTGCACCAGTCTTCAGGTCCTGCTCCTCCACCTGCCCTCCTCGAATCATTTGTGTCATGCCCCTTGCCCAGATGGCTTCCTGCTTCTACCACCAAATGACACTCATTCCACTACAAATGGCTCCTTTGAAGTTGCAGGGGAGGGGCTACAGGCAGAGAATCCTAACATAACTTTAACCCTTCCTTCTTGTCAGAGAAGGAGAGGAGTAGGGGAAGAAATTGCAATTTAAGAAAGAAATAGTTCAAGAAATAAATTTAAGAAAAAATACAAGAATACCATTTTGTCAATCTACACTCATCAATTAATGTGTTAATAAAGGGTTTCCCAGGAAAAAAAAGCAGCTGCTACTGTATCTGCCCATCCTCGTATGCAGCTGTTTCACCAACTTGAGAAGATTTCCAGAGCTATGCTACGTTTAGTCAAAGGCTTCTGCTTTCAAGGTCAATTACCCACTGTCATGTCACAGAGAGCTTGGAAGAAACCCCTCCGGTCTGACACCTACATTTCATGCCTACCCATGTGGAGGAAGGGGAAGTGAAACTGTTAATTGGTTGTCAAGCAGGATGAAAACATCGTTCCTTTGGCTCACTAAATGTTTGCACATAGGAAAACCGAAATTATCCTTTTTCCTTTTTAGTTTAGCAAATAGAAAAAAAGAAGTTCCTGTGAAATATGTTGCAGTCTGGAGAACCAGTGCATCTTGGTTTCGGTTTGAGGCTGGATTCTTTTCTAATGATAACAAATAAAATGAAAACTTTTGCTGAAATGAGAAATTATTCCAGTTCCCAAATGACAACATACTTTTAAAAAAATGTGTCAAAGTCAGTAATGGGATTTTTGGAACGTTTACATTTATTAAGGAAAGTCTTGGCAAAACACGGTCTTGAAATGTTTTTACTTCACTAAATCTGCCACTTTACACAAAATAAAAAAAAAAAGATTAGTGAAAGAAACTTTCACTGAGCTCAAATGACAGACGGCTCTAGGGCTACGCTGGTAATGTTAAATGAAAAGTCCTTAAACTGTAGTTTAGGTCACTGCTCAGTCTACAAACCTCTTGGTGTCTTTTTAACTCTAGGCACATTTCTGAGATTCATAAGAGTGGACTCTTCTGTTTAAAGAACAACACAAATTCTACCTCAGGTCCAGGTTTGCAACTACAAATTGTGTAGCACACTCCTTTTAACATATGTAATGTGGTTCACTGTGACTGCACAAGAAATCTTTGCAAAGAAAGAAAATGGCAGACAGCCTATAAAGCCATAATTAACACTGTGAAGGTATGGGGTAGTATGATCTTATAACAGCAGAGATATTTCTGTTGAGAGGCAGTGAAAAAAAAAAACAACAAACCCAAAAAAGCACAAACTCCAAATACAAAATATGAGTAAGGCATGAAAACTGAGGCAATACAGTCTAAATTTACAATCTAAGGTTACAAAATGTAACACTAGAGATGTTTTTCAGTTAAAGAGAAAACCAAATAAAATGTGTTATGAACCTCCTTAAGAAAACATGCTATGTACATTCAAATTTTGTAGTTCATCCTAAAAGCTGTATAAAACAATCTCTCCCCAGTGTGTTATACATTTGAGACCCTTGGGATTTCTCTTATAGTTTTATGCAATTTATTTCTTATAAACTAATCTGGTACTTCCTCTTCCAGCATGGAAAGATGATTTATTGCTATGCTGTTTGGTTTAGCAATGGCAACATGCCATAGACAACACTCTACTAAGTATATAAAGCACATCTAACATTTTCATATCCAATATATAGAATCATTCAGTCTTTTTTCAAATGAGCTTACCTTGAATCTCACTCTCTTTTCACAGTGATATTGTGTCATTGTCTCTAATCAGAAACACAATCATTTCTGCGATCTGTTTGTCATACACTCATACTCTATGCACTACCTGGTAGGTTATTTTCTTATCTACATGGCCAAAGTAAACTATTCCAAGCATGTCAAAGATCGTCAAGAAACTAGTAACAATGCTAAGTATTTTTTTTGTTTGCTCCAGCTCTTTGGACTAGTTTGGAATGTTAATCCTTTCCCCGGCAGATGCTGCACATGGAGGAGCTTCAGCAAAGGTGGGAAGACAGAGCAAACAGCAAGGGTACAAGGACCTCACAGGAATAAAACCTGGACTGCCACAAGGAAGGTGGCAGAGAACTTACACTTCAGAATTTCATCTGAGAAGACAGACTGAGATGTGCACGGTTCAAGCTGCAGACCAATTTCTTGGCATTTATTGCCAGAAAAGCATACTGCCTCAATGGTATGTTTGGAGATCTCCAAAATCAGGAGTTCAGAAAAAACTGTTGCATTAAAACACTCCAGTGTGTTTGATAAAAATAAATGCAAAATACTTGTTGTAGAGAGTCATAATATATATCAGAAAACAACACAGCCAAGAAATTTGGGCAGTCTCATTTCTATGAGAACAAAAAAAAAAATCAGGAGTAAAATATTTCAAATGGCTAAAAAGAGATGAGAAACTATTAATTTTACTCCATCTGCTTACTAAGGTATTAATCTTTCAGATAGAACACCTAGCTTGTAATTCAGGAATTCATTTAAGAGCCAGTGGCTCAATAATATATGTAATTTTTCTCTAAATTGCATGGTTATCCAGACAAATTCACTCTCATATTTAACATTTTTAGCAGTTTTTCAATCTTTAACCTGAAGCCAAAGCTTAGCTTAGTGTTTTGACTGATGCTGTGCTAGATAGGCATTTCTACTGCATAAGTTCCACTTTATATTTGAGATCTTCGGGGTAGAACCCCGGTTTTGCCGAGAGTTACTGATCATTATGATGATGTGTAATAAGTATTGTTATTACCATCTCCAGCAGCAATTTTTCTATTCCATTTAGGAGGACAATAATAGATGGAAAAAGGGGAGAAAAGTAACCTCAGTCAAGTTTGCGATCATGTATTTCTGTAGTGTGTTCATTTACTGTTCTAGCATCATGTTTCCTCTCTATTCCATTTCTTCTTATCACTTAGATTAAACAATTTGCCCTGGTATATTGAAATCTGGAGAAATCGTAGTGAGAAAATTCAGGTGTTACTAAGAAAGAGTTTCTTCATCTTTCGGAAGTACTCACTTTAAAATTTAACTAGAGAGGATGACATCTCTGGTGAAATTCTGACTTTATCAGACATAATGATCTATCCCTACATATCAGTAGTGATGACCTCTAATCTCACTGACACAATATTTGTTTACAGAAAACCTATTTGCTGGATTTAGCATAATTGAGCATACTAATTACGGTGAGAGGAATTTATGTTTCATTTAGAAAACTCCTGGACAGCTTTTCAGCAACACGGGTAGTTTAAGCCTTTAATCTCTAGAAGCATGTTTTCAACAGACTAGCCTATAAACTGTGGGATTTAAGAGCCCTTATGTTTGTTTATATGTCCAGAAACACAGAGTTCTTTGCATGCATGCTCTGTGCCCAGGGGAGTTGTTAGACTGGCATTAGAGGAAGAGGAAGATTGCAGAACAGATTTCCGGCATAGGTAGAGGCAGAGAGAATTTACCCTCCCTTAGCCTACCCGTATACCATGGAATTTGGTCTCTAGCAGCAAGAGCAATCCAGTCTGCCACTTAGCCTGCAGTCATGTAGGTATTTCCACAGGCAGTAAGTTTTGGATAGTATGTTAGGGATTTCCATTTCCATACTAACCTGAAGCCATTTCAAACCAATAGCCTAGAGTAGCTGGTATCTTCCAGCTGGGAAACATGTCAGCCCTTCACACCTCCAAATTATCAGTTATATCCTTCAGCTGAGAAGTTTGGATGAGAGCTCAGCAAACTGAAATTATCCGGACCAGTAGTGTACTGTAGGTACAGCTCAACACAATATATAATTTATTGTGCGCTATTATGACTCAAAAATGAGAAGCCAGTCAATATAGACTAGATAAAATACTTCTGGTAAAATCAGTCTTTCTTGTGTTCTTAAACCAGAGAACATGTGTTCATGCCTCTTTGAGCTGAATGAAGTATTTCTGGTACCCCTAAAATTTTATTGTACACTTTTAAGTAATTCAGGGAGATGTCAGCTACATCAAACTGATTTTTAGAAATGTCTTGGCCCAGGAAAGTAAGACACTTTCAAAAATCTTCAGATATAGGTCTCAGAATGGAATTATAGTTTTTGTCCTCATACACACAGGAGAATATAATATAATATTGTTTTCCCTCGTGATTCCAAATGACAAGAATTCTAAGAACTATCAGCAAAGTGAAAGATCAATGAGTGTTATTTCAATGTTGCCTCTTTACTAAAATGTTCACAGAATCTCATCCACATAGAGCTGAAATGCAGCTATCAAGGTCTCCAGACAAGAGCACCAGTTTTCAAGCCCTACCACAGTTAGTGTAAAGGCTCTGTACAGAGCACAAGCTCAACACAGGGGCTTGGGGTCCTTTCTGAATGCAGGTGTGAGAGCTCCCTGCAACACCACATCATTTCAAGGTGAGTTAAGTGAATTGCCGTATGTCAGGTTTGCTGTAATTCACTGTCACAGGTTTATTTTGGTTTATTTGTCTGTGTAATTTGCTGATTTTTTTACCAGGAAATGGGTATGGGGCCACAAAAGCTTGTTTGAAGACGGAAGAGTGTTCACAGCTGTTCTGCCTGCCCACCCAGGTCTGGACAGTAGAGGAGACCCTGGTGGCACACAGAGGTCCCCACCTGTCAGGTTACGCATAAGCACATCTTCAGGTAACACAAACACCTGCCCTCAGCCCTGCAAAAACCAGCACTCCCTCAGTGTGAGGGGCTCACAGCAGGACTAGAGGGAAAGCTTAATAAAGACAAACCTTTTCCAAAGTCATGTGTGAGACCCTGATATGATGCAAGCAAGGCTAAGATTCACTGCTTTAACACTGACTCTGAGTGCCAGTAGTTGGCACAGCTCTGAGAGGAAAGAGATTCTATTTTTTATTTAGGGAAATGCAATATATGCTGCTTCATTATAAGAGTAATTCATTTTAAAATGACCAGATCAGAATGGATTGAGAAAGAAGGTGAAAAACATGCTTTCTCAATAAATAAACAGAGCAGTGGGGATATGACTTGATGTGACTTTTCCTGATGGAACATGATTTTGACTCTAAATGGCAAATTGAACTTGTCAGATGATAAAGGTTAGACTCGCCATTAAATACTACTGCTATTTTGGCTAATGTTAAATATGTATGCTGCATAATAGAAACTATATAGCATAGATAAGAAAAAGCATGGAAAAGAAAAAGCATAGAACAAAAACCTCAAGCTATCTTCCCATTTTTTTTAGGAACCTGAATGCCATCAAGCATCCTACTGTGACGTGGAAACAAACAGCCAATCTTTATGGCATCATTAAACCCTCGTGAGGATTTCTGAGTCTTGTGAATGGTAAATAAGTTAACTGTTTGTTTTATTAGAAAAGAGAGTGCACCTTTTTTTGTGGTAATGTTTTAAGTAATAGTTCTGAGATTATTGCCTAACACACCTATCAAAAAATGAGTCATTAAGTACACCAGAGGCTGGTTCCTGCAGTACAAAAGGGAGCTGTGACATTTTAACTGTTTTACTTCTTCCTTTGGGATAAACCAATGCTTGATCACAAAACACATTCACACCTAGCATGTAAATTTTCTTTCTTACTTCATTTCAAAGCAATATAAATTATAGTTGTTTACATCAAGCTTTCACACTCTGTTGAACATGGGACTTCTCTTGATTTGGCTAGCAGAGAGCCCACAATGTAACCAATAAAATTCATTCCCTAAGCTCTACTGACATCATCCTGGTTACAAAAAACAAGGAAGTAAACTAATCGGAGATCTCCTGATTTATATTCTGTAATGAATACAAAGGGGCAGAAACCAAGGTCTTTTAAATGGAAACTGTCAGCAAAAAAGAAAACAGAAGAGAATTATTTTGGGAGGTGGCCAAGAAAGGGCAAAGGGGTCATGGGGAAAGAGGGGATCCTAGAAAATGAAGGAATGCTCTGGGTGATATTATATAGTACTGCAATATTGTCCCACCCTGTAATGCAATGTGCTCAGAATGCCATGTCAGGCAGACTTTGTAAAATGACTACTAAAAAAAATAAAGGCATGAATGTGTTCTATAAAGAACTCTGTAAATAACTGGGTTTTATGTAACATTTTTTTTTGCCCCAAATAATATTCACTTAAAGAAAATATTCACGATAAAGGAAAAAAAACTTTAAATTGACAAAAACTCTTTCAGCTACTGGGCAACTTCTGTTTCAAACTCTGTAAATACATTCACAAGTCATTTAATCCTCATTTCAAACAGCCAGAATGTCATCTGCTTTCAAAATTTTTGCTCATTTATCTTTTTTTTTTTGTCAGATAAAATATTTCAATTGAATCACCTTGAAGCTTCAGCTCAACCTCCTGGTGTTGGTCAAAACATTTTTCTCCATAAGAAGGCTACATCCACACTCATTAAAGGCAGGATGTATCTAAAGGAAAAATTACATCTTTTGTTTCTAATGCAGGTTGAAATTCTCCACTCAGAACTAGCTCCACTGTGACTGGCCTATAGCTGAGTGCAGGGACACAACTCAGGACTCCACTTCTCCCCACTACTGTGACACCAGGGACAGTCACAGATGTGGGATGTGCTTGCTGAGACACTTCGCTGCTCCTTACACTTCTGTGCTGTGGTCCTGCTGGACCATTACCTTTTCCTGTTCAAGTGCAGACCATGAAGAAGTGTGGTAAACTGTGGCTGAAGCCATCTTTTCTCATCTGGAAAAGGGAACATCATTACTTTAGAGAGTTTTTTCTGTGTGACCAGCAGTGTTCCCTGGGGAGTATGTATTGAGAGAGATAAGACTTGCTCTTGTGACTCACTGCTGCAGAAATTTCACTGAAAAAAGAAAATTGCTTTCTTTTTGCAAGGATTTCAGAGATGCTGGAGAGGGCATCAGTTCAAGGGTTATAGTCTTTAAAAGGTCCAGACAAGTCTCGAGCTTGTTCAAGTTCAGAACAAGGCAAAGGCATCTAAAACCACATGGCTCCAGGAGACAGGGATTTACAAAACTATTTTAACTTGATAAAATAAACATAACAAGTTCCACTTGAACCCAATACCTTCTGCAAGGTCTGCCTCCTGATGTAGATCGTCACCTGCCCTATCTGATGTGCAGTGAAGCACAGTCTCTCTTCCCTTTCCTTCACTGCTTATTCATTTCCCAGATATCTTTGATGAACTGGGAAGTAGCAGCTCTGCAGCAGCTATTCTTTCAGAGATACTTCTTGCATAGTGATACTTCCGGAGGTGAAAAAACAGTGGATCAAATATTTCCATTGTAGGTACAGCTCACAGCTGGCCCTTCTGTTGGACTTAGTTATATTACCTTTGGCATGACACAGGAAAAACAAAACAAATCTGTGAATCTCAAATTCTGCTTTGGAGAACAGCAGATTATCAGCAAAGTAAGCAGATTTACTGATATGGAGATAATTTTGCTGAGCCTTCTTATGCCATTGGGTGGATTGAGCTGCTGAAAGAAAAAATGGCATGTACAAAGGTAGAGACTGTTAAGCATTGCTCCTGTGGCTGTAACTGTAAAGTTTACCTCCTCTGACAGTATATGCAGCAATCAAAAGGAAGAATGGGTCATAAAACCCCTTAAACATAGCACATACTTTTTTGGCATTGAATCTGAGAAAGAGTTCTGGAGGGAACAGCTAATACAGGAGTAGAGAAATGAACTATGCTTTCAAAGGAAAATGCAAAGGCAAGGAAAGAAAAATGCAAGCTAAATGAGCTATGGGAAGACACAAAACAGAAATACCAATACAATAAAATACTTTTTTTAAAATACCATGTAATTATTTTTGAGCCATAAAAAAAGTGGCAGCAATTATAAGTGTTCAATCCTAATGGAAATAATGTATTAAAGCAAACCAGCTAATCCTACAAAAAGCTCTAAAACAGCTAGTGTAGGGGGGTTAATGTATTCTGCTTTGACCTGAGATCAATAATCATTTGGGAAAGAGAGTTGTTTCTTAGCTGGCTCATTCAAAATATTAGGTTGACAGTTCAGCTCTTCAAAGAATTCTGACAGTTGAAGAGCTAAGCATTTTGCAATATGCTGCGGAAGATACAAAGACACCCATAATCATAGATACCCAACTGCTGGAAGTACTGTTTCTGCCCAAACTGACAGTAATGGCAGACGCAGAAACTAACTGGATAACAAAGCTGGACCTACACTAATAATGTGGTGTTAAACAACTCATTTTTGTAATGTTTCCACCCATAGGAATTATTGATTTGAGATTGTCTGATAATAATCCCCTTTCATATTTAGGGTATGTTGCAGTTTCAACTGTTCAAATGTTTTATGAAAGAACTAGCTTCCTGACCTTTTCTGTAACACAAAGAGGGGAAAAAAACCCAAAACAAAACAATGTCCACTGGAAAGTTGAAATATTAATCCAATATATCCTTTATACCCTTTGAGGTTTAAACAACTTACCTAACAAAGCCTTTCCCATTATTCATGTGTTTGTCACTAGCAAAACTTCCTTACAGTGATAAACTTGGCTCAGGCAAAGCCTTTCTGCCTTGCTAAATGTTTGCTTTAATTCATCTGTCAAGAAGAAACAGAAATATTATTCAGAAGTCTTTAAATATCTTTCCGTTTGCATGACCTCTTTATTGCCTCTAAATTTCTGGAATCCTATAATCTGCAGGTACTATTGTGTTTGGCTTGTGCGAGCTCCAGACATAGCCAGGGAAAGGATTTTTCCATACTGTCACTGACACACTGGCTATCTTGCTCTGGGGGGGTCGTACATGGAGGGCTTCTGCTCGGTTCATATTTACAGGCACCGATCCCTTAATAACACCTCTGCACCAAAGTGAGTGCTGTGGTACCAGATATGTCCAATATAAAGGTATGGTATTTTTTCTTCTTACTTACAGGAAAGCATATAAGGATTGCCAACGAAAAATGCACAAAGAAAACAATGAGCTATTTCTAATAACCAGCATCTGGACATTATGGAAATTTAATATTAAAATTAGCAGCGTTTACAGCATGTATTGAATGACATCAGTCAAACCCCTCTCCGCAGTCTTCTGAAAAATTCAAAAAGCTAAGCTAAGAGTCATAAAGCAACATCTTGGAATAATTACTGCATTACTGATGTGCAGCTGATGGAAGTTTTATGTATTGCATCCAATCAGGCAATGGATTCAGAATGTCAGCTTACAACTTTTTTTATCATGCATGGCAGTCCTTCAGTCTGACCAGTCAAAAAGAGATACTTGGATTTCAGTAACATTTGCTGAACTGCCATGTGGTCAAAAGAAATGGCATATGAATAGACTTGCTGTGATGGGACATATTAAGGTCAAGAATATCATCTTTATATTTCTGATCCCATGAGTCAGTCTTCTTTATTATTGAATTTCTGTTCTCTGTATGTCACCTAGTTCTGTCCAGTTTGAGATTCTGCTCTGGCCAGTTGGAGATTTCATGCTGCATTGAATGATAGTATTAGTCTTGTATGTTGCTGACCAGCTTCATTCCATATCAGCAGATCATAAATGTAAAGATCTATTCAGCTGAGATCTTCAAAGCCTGAACAGGTGGGTGCTTGGATACCGCAGCATTTAGAACTTGCAAACATGCAACTTTTGCATTTTATTTGTCAGTCTGGACTTACTGCTGTTCTTGCTTTCTGTATGAAACTAAAAACACTATTGCATAAATCATGCCTTCAACGTTGTTTCTTGAGGGAATGTTTGAACTAATAGCACCTATGTATTGTTTCCTTTCCTGTTTGGTGTAAGTATGTTACATCTTCTTTTAGCCCAATTTGTTATATCTCAATTGTGTAGACAATGCCTTGTTTGTGCCATTCAGAAAACATGAACTTTTTATCTCTGATTGGGATTTGGGTGAGGGAGGCAGCTCGATGTACTGTACACTTTGAGAAGAATTCTGTAAATATCTATCAAAGATTTTATGTTTTGACATGTCAGTGATGCCAGCACAGGAAATATGGTCCTACCTGATTTTCTTCAACTTGTATTGGAATGGAGCTCAGCAATTTCATTTTTTTAACCATCACACTACCTCTGTCTTTCCGTGATTGTACAGTGTGGTATAATGTTCAGTGCTGTCATATTCAGATGAGCACCTTGAAACTTCAGATCAATTTTTAAACTGGACCTGGCATAAGAATCATATAGGACAAGATAATTTGCTTTCTTTGAATCTTAGCTGACTGTCCTGAAGACAGATGATTACAGAATGCCTTTGCACTATCTACTCCTTCCTTTAGGTCTCATTTTTCTTGTTTGCTTCTTGTTCACATGAACCTAATAAAAGATGATTACTTTTAAGAGCAATCTGAGATACTTCAATAATAGTTTCTCAGCAAGTATCAGTGGGATCTGAGTAGCTCTTCTCAGCTTTGGCTGACATGGTGAGGATATCACTGGCTGAGAATTATTTCAGTTGCTAATGAGTAAATTGCTAGACAAGTAAAAGAAAGGAAGCTGGGTTCTTCTAAGACTAGAAATTGAGATGACAGTAGTCCTGTCGAAAAGAGATGCTTTTCTATGTCCTATTCTGCAAGCAAGAATGTGTGTTTATCCTACCCTGAATGATGAAGATGATCAGCTGTTTGGCTAGTATTTGTCCTCTTACATCACTGCATTACAATTCTAATAAATGTTCCCTCATCTTCGTCTCACATCTTATCACTTGCATCAGTCCTGATGTGCAGGGGGTTCCTGTGAGATGCCTTCTTAATACACAGGTTTTCCCTGCTACCACCAATCATTTACAAGTGCTCTCTTTTTTTTTTTGTTTTACATTTAATGCTCGTTAATTTTAATTAGATTCAGACTAAGCCCAAACCCTTTAGCACAATTTATAAGAAAAAGGAAAAGAAACATAGCATGCCTGCCAGATGAATTTTCCCAGAGCTCTTACAGCTCTAATTTACAGTACAGACACACCAGGATGTGGTTGGAAGAAGCCTTGTGTTTCCTGCTTGTGCATGCTTTGGATGCATGACCTCAAGATGTCAAAAAGTCAGTGGGTCATGGGGACAAGTCCGGCTTTGTGGATTGTGTTTTCTGGGTCTTAGATATGAAGCACGTAAACAACTTTTGAAGATATAAGCTTTAGTTTTAACAGATCAAGAGAAGTCACTGGGTTAGCTTTTCTGCTCTGAAAGATACTTAGATGTTTCAGACTAAAACTTCACAGTTGCTTCAGCTTTTCATTATGCAAATTACCAATAGGGAAGGTGTGTCATGAAATGACATACTAAAATCTAGAAAAAGAATTAATCAGCACTTTTTTTTTTTCAAAATATGCCTGACTGGTGAACACCCCCTATACCTATTTTTTTAGCTTTATTCTTCCTCTTCATGATCTGTCATGCAGAACTGACTTCTGTTCAGCTTCTAAAATGTATTGAGCTCTGCAGTAGTAAGGATCCTTGAATTAGATTTAACCTTGGTGGCCTGTCATCCGGAATAGAAAGAGCATTCTTAATGGGATGCAGGTGCAGCTGAACTGTATCATTGATGTGGTGGAAGAGACCCTCAGAGACTCCCAAAAGTCCCTTATGAAAATCCACCATCACATTAAAAGACTGAGATGATTTCCTTTCTTTGTAGTATTCCTTTTTTTTATTTTGAGATGTCATCCCCAAGGCTAACCACAATGCTTCTGGAGAGTGAGATCCTTTGTGTTTTTCAATGATTTGAACAACACACCTCATATAAAGTTTCTCTGAAACTGTTGGAAATGTCCCTTACAACCAGGGTATTTCTGTCCTTCCTTAGCCTGCCTTAAAAGCTGTATCAGGCTAAATATGACCCAAAAAACAATGCACCCAGCAGGATACATATATTGCAGGAGCACAGACCTTTGCAGAGATCTGAAGGACAAAACATGTGGCCTCCTTGATTCCAAGTACAATTCCAAAGGCCTTTATTTCTCCTACATGGAAACAAAATTAAGCCTCTTTCCTATACTTTCTCTGTTCACTGTACCACTCTTGTGATTTAGAGATATAAAATAGTGTCTGCAATGCACAGTTTTTAAAATGGCAATAACGTGTTATACTTAACATCCCTCTCTCAACCAGCAGTGACCTGGTACATTTTCCTTCTTAAATAGCGAATTACCACATGGATTTTCCAAGAGTCTGAGGTCTGCTCAGCCTGGAAGTCTGGTTGGAGCATATTAGCATTATGCTTTTATGTCATTAAGCATGGGGGATGCTCTGCATACCCAGGATATGACCAAGACTGCAAAGTCTCTTGGAGGACTGTGCAAGTGCAGGGCTGTGCAGGCCCAGTCTCAGTGCGTATTTGTAGAGATCCCTGGAGTGACCTTCCCTGAGAACTGTATCTGAGGTTTGGTTTGAAAGAGATGCATTTTTTTCACCCTAAAAGAGAGACAGAGACTGTCTCTCTCTCTCTCTCTCTCTCTCTCTCTCTCTCTCTCTCTCTCTCTCTTTTTCTCTGTAGCTCTGACACTGACTGGACATTTTTACACTTGTCAAAGCCATGTACTGTTTCTGCTCTTGAATGCTAATCAAAAAGCTACAAAAGAAAGCCTTAGGGACAAATTCTTTTCTCCCCCCAGACCTCAGGGATACTGGACGGCTACATTGGACTTACTTTTCTGTGAACAATACTGTCACTGACTTGAATGCAAAGGATAAACTCCAGCCAATTTTTCAGAGAGGTAATTTTCTTCATAGGCAGGCTATTCAATAATTAATTGCTGATAGCAGACTAAGATGCTTCTTAGAGACCTTTGAGATAACACTATGAGTATCAGTACTTGCATGCACTGAAGGAAAAAGCCTAAAATCAGTGATTAACACCACCTGATCCAGCCTTATCCTTTATCTCTTCTTATACTGTTAATTGTTTAAAAACAATAAAATTGCAGCTGCTTAAACAACCCTACTGTTTTGGGTTTTTTTTTTTTTTCCAAATTGATCAGCTCCATTTGATTTAGAAAGAACAGCTAGATAAAGTTAATCATTTATTTATTTTTCTTTCTAAGTGGCTCCTGACAGGAAAAAAATTTTATTTGTTGCTGGTATGCTCATACATAGATTTCACCAGCAGTGCTCCAGTGTTTAGTTTCCCTGGGCAGGCAGTACTTTTATTACTGCATACTGACGTCAGCCGTCAGGAACACACAAATGGATGATGTCAGTCATCAGGTAATGAGAGTTTTCAGAGTTAGCTTAGTTCCCTTCAGAGTAAATGAATTCCCCTCATGACCGCTGCCTGGGTCCTCTCACTGTTGAGGTCTCCATGAGTTTTGCCACTGACATCAGCAACAGAATACAGTCCAGTACAAATTGTCTGGTTTAAAATACCTGTGGCTGTATTATCTTGCAGCACTGGCAGGACATTAATAACTGTCACCCTTCTTTAGTGCCTCTCACATCAATGCTACAGTAAAGTGTTTAAGCTGTTTGGATGGTTTACACATTGCCAGTGTTACATATATTTTCACAAAGAGCCACATATTATTTATAAAAGAGCCTGGTAGAGTCCTTATAGATTCAATGATTTTTTTTTATCTTAACCTTTTTTTTTTTTTTTTTTTGTGGTTTAGGTCTTGCCTGTTTCAAATTGAAGTGCTCTGTGATCTGGTAGCCAACCTGACTGCCAAAATCAGAGCCTGGGATCTCATCCAAAACTCGCTGCGGTCAAGAGAAACTTGTCACTAATTCAGTATGATTTGGACCAGGCAGTCTTGAATATCTTCTCTCATACTTGAGTTTTGCATCCCTGTAATGTCTTTGGCTTCTTTGGAAGGTATCTTGATCTGCAGGAGGGAGAAGAGAAAAGTATTTCTTTTCGTATTTATTTTTTTTAAAACATTTTCTTTTACATTGTTTCAAATGCTTTTGATTTATAGATCAGCACACACCCAAAAAGAGTCCCGGAAAGCGACAAGGATTCAGAGGCTTGTTTGCACAGCTTTAGACCAAAGTCTGCTTGACTGTGGAAAATAACATTTTTGCAGGCTGTTACTTCTTTAATAGCTGTTGGTGCCTTCTCAAAATCTCTGAGGAATAGTTTGTTTAGGAGTGAATCTGCTTAGGACAACATACAATTTTATTTTTCTGGTCTTTATCTGCTAAAGGTCTCAAATGAAGAAATCAGAAAAACTGCAATGAGAAAAACACAAAGAAAAAAAGCATATTTAACAATTAGAATCCATTCACGAAACAGAGCCAAATACTCTTACAGATAATGTTACTTCAATGAACACAGAAATCAAACCTCTGGGAATTTTTCAGCTGTAGTGGAAAGCTATTCATATTGCTTTTTTATACAAAGAGGCAATAGGTTTCTGCTAATATCAATACTGTATATATAGAAAACAACAAATGGCACATAGACCAACAGAAAATTTGACAAAGAGGCTCTGTATCTTCTAACAGTGCTCTCCTTAGGGAGCTAAGATTTCATGCAACCCTGAGTCAAATTAAAATGTAACAATGACATAAAGTGGGGGACTAATTCTACAAGCCAATGAAGAAGCATGAAGAGCTGTTTCTTAATGCAAAATGATGCTGTCAATACTTTAATTGCTGCCTGTACACTTCTGTGAGTGGCATGGTAAAGACAGGAGTAGACTTCATTTCTGTCAGCTGCCATCTGATCAGTTGGGACAGTGTGTATACGGAACAGAGGAGAATATTCTCGAAACTGCCTTAGTTCAAACTTCAGCGCAGTCTGACACTCAGACTCTGCTCCTCAGGGTTTTTACCACAGTTATGCTAAAACCATCTCAGTATAGAAATGTCTCAATATTCTTAGCAGTGGAATTTTTTTTCTCCGTTCCAATTACTCTCTATTGAATTTAAAACACAGCCTTGTCTAACCTTTTCCTGATTTCCTCCCTCATACTTTATAATTTAATTACAAATTACATTGACCCAACAAACACAACTCCGAGAATCAAATTGATTAGCTGGTTTCGTGTTCCTCCACCAAGTGTCCAGCTCAAGATACTGTCAGTGTACTGAGAGTTTTTCAGACTCTCTTCCAATAGTTTATATTGTCACAGTTTTGCAATTGTGAGTGCATGTCTAAAAGTTATGCAGAGAAACAACCTCTTACTATGTATTGTAGAAATTGAAAGCAAGTAAGCTAATGTATCTAAGTAACTTTCCATTTGGCATTACTTAATATTACATCAACCTTTACCATTCCATTTTAAAAGAGTTAATGAACTCCAGTGTACTGAGCTTTAAGGACGTGGGAGAAGTCAGTATCTTAGCTGGGTCCTGATGTTTCTACTTAGTTTAATTCAGCTCTTACAAACAAAACTCTTGTTGAAGTCGATGAATATTTAACTCAAAAAAACAATTGAATAAAGACAGAGAACCAAATTCAACATTCATTTGATTAAATGTCTTTTGGCACAAGAACAGCAGGATTTGGCCGTAAGCAGCTTCTTCAGGACTGGACCAATGTTCCAATGTTTCCTGCAAAAAAAAAAGACCTGAAAAAAACTAAAAGGGAGGATTCACAAATTTCCTATATTAACCAAACAATGTATTTTTATTGATGTTATTTTCTTATGGGAAAGTTTGCAGTCACTGTTCTGCATGGGAGGGGACACTGTACAAAGTCACATCTATCCAGTTCAATCTACAAGAATGTTCCCATTTTTTTCCTTAACCCTTTTGGAAAATTAAACAATTAGACAGAGCAATTTTATAAAAGTTTTCTATCTTTTTTATCAGTTTCCAGAATCCCTTCTCAGAACACAGCCTTGTCTGACTGTGTCAATCACACACATATGCCCCATTTCAACATCAACATCCTGCTATAGGATGAATCTTTAAGTTGATCACTGCCTTCAGGCTCAGCTTAGCCTTCAAATTATGTCAATGCTTCCTATTCAAAGACTTTATTTCCCTGAAAAAAAGCTGAAGCTAGCACTTGTGATACCTTTCTGTCCTTTTTATCCAGATGTGAGTAAAAACAACAAAAATACTTCAGACCCTGAGAAAATGAAATTTCAGCCATAGGCTTGTTTACCTTAAAATATATTTGTCATTTTTGCTTCCTTAATCTGAATATGTTTTGTCTGCTTGACAGGAAACAGTTAACTGAAGCATGGAGCCCTCTCCCTGTGTTTTTCAGATGAGCAGAGCTCAGACCAAAGTCCATATGGTATTCACTCATAAACACAGACACACGACAGGAAAAATGCATTTTAAGTCTGTGTGCTGTGTGTCTTGGAAGAAGTTTGTCAAACAATTATGAAAAGAATTCGGCTTCCTCATAGCACCCTGGGAATGTACCCAATCACTGGATCAGTTCTCGTCTGGCTTCAAAGAAAACACTTGAATATGTCCTCTTTCTACAGAACGTTGTTTAGAATGTAATTTTACTTCTCATTAAGGATCTCTTTCTTTGCCAATGTTACTTTTGAATAGGATGATTAATATTTAAAGTCACTTAATTATCACATGTTAACCCACTTCCAGAACTGATTACAGTTACCCTTTGATGTTTAAAGGAATCAAACTCACCACTGCAGATTTCTCATGAAATTAAGATGTTTGGAACATGAAAATGAAAGTTTTCTTCTCTCTTATTCTCCCTCATTTACTGAAAAACTTAAATTCATCAGCATTGTCAGCTTCATGTGCAAGCACTTAGTTGTTGAAGAATTTCATTTCATTTTGTCTGAGCTGCTTTTCTCCAGCAAGGTGTCGGTTATGTTAAGCACTTGAATCTGTCATGCTGGGAATTTCCACATGAAGGAAACAATATTGTGCAGAGACTGCTTGACATTTGCCAAACTAAACTTCCATTTGTTTGTAATAGTAATGTTACATAATACTTCCCACTATTAACTTTAAAAAATCACTATGCAGACAGGTGTATTTCTGCTCTTGGTTTTACACATAGCTCCCAAAAGCGTTTGTGTATAGGTGAGAACGTGTCGAATGGAAATGCTTTTTAGGGGAAAGAAGGCTTTACAAAATGCCTACGGATGAATCAGCAGAATCATTCCAGCTTTCCATCTCTCTAGGCAAGACTGGATTGAGCGGCTACAGATTGCCAGTCTCATCGTTCTCCAGTGCTGCACTTCAGTGGAGGATTGAAAAAAAGAATTGTGAAGTAGCCTCCCTCCATACCACTGCATTATAAAATCTGTGTGCAATGGGGTGGTCAGATTGGACTAAAAGGTGTTCAAATTGCTTGCAACTTATATATCTGAAAAAGACTATCAGCATAACAGGCAGGGCTAGCTACATTTTTCTGAGGTTGTCTTCATCTGTTCACACATCTGCAAAAGACAATTGCAACACAACTCTAGTTAGAATGGAGTGCTTTAGTTGCTGTTAATGAGAATGACAGAGGAAAAACATTCCGAAAAACATTCTTTGCAGTACCAAAAAAAGACAAGATTGAAGATTGGTTCAAGACAATTTACCTAAACCTTCTCAGCTAATCTACAATTTACCAGTGTTCACTGCCTATATTAAAGTGTTTTCACGGACCAAAGATGGGCTACCAAGGAATTTTTGAAAGATGAATAAATCTGGATTTTCTTTCTCAATTTGTTTGCACAGCATTTTATAGACTATGGACTAGTAAATTCAGTAATCACTAAAGTAATTTGGAAATAATCAGCCATCTAAAACTGTGATTCTCAGAGCAGACACCCTGAGAACTGTGGCATGTTAGCCACCCAGTGAGAAATGGTGGGAAACTGAATCTCAGAGTCCTTCAAACACATGAACTTTGACATTACTGTTAAGAAAACACCTAAGTACTATTCTGAGTACTTAGAAATTGAATGCCAGACCCGAATATCTATCTTGTGTGTTTTTAAAAAGCTCTTTCTAGATTTACCATTAGGTGTGCACATGATCTCCATACTAGAAAATGAAACATGGCAATGATACAGGCTTGACCACTATCCCAAAATTCTGTTTTACTCTCGAACTGTGAGAGTAGCTATACCATATGGATGAGCCAAGGCTTGGTCAGGTAGTGCTCAAGTACAATGCAGAGACAGCAGATATCGGGCACTAGTATGGCATGCCAGAAATCCAGCTCTCCTGCAATCCCATCCCAACAGATATTACTTCTCCTAGTTCTCCCCAATGCTGTCACATACCCTACACATCATCCCACATATGACAGGGACTGGATACACAGCAGCTTCTTGCACCAGGTGTAGGTGCCCCAGGGGCAGAAGGACAGGCATCTAAATGGTTAGTCCAGACAATGCAAGAGTGCACTTTTGTAAAAGAGATTAATCATGCTTAAGGTACATAAAAAGTTTTTTCTACAGAGCATAGCAATTTAAGGTGGGTTATTCAGGAAATCTGAATTTTCTCCTTTATTTAGGTCCTTACATTTTATTTAACTAGTGATTTGTTTGCCTATGTGTTATTCTGTATTCAGACTGGAGACCTCTTACACCAACTGAATGATCATAGACCTGAGAAATAAAGTAGACAGCAAGTGAATAAAAGAGAGATGATAACAAAATGCTTTTATTTTAATGGCAATATTAAGCACTGAAGACTGTTCCTACAAAGCTTATCTACTAAATATTTGTTGTTAGTTCAATATGTTCATAATGAATTCTTCTAAACAAAAGGCTTTCTCACACAATTCATTAAGTGGCCGTCATCCTGAGTTACTGCATGTTTTTCTCCCTTCGTGTAGAAGCAATACAGAAAAGGGGTAGAAAGTAATAATATCCTTATATCTGGATTATAATTTGACTGGCACCTGTCAAAAAAAGGAGAGCTTGGAAGAAAATAGGATTATGTCAAATAAAATGTTCCCCAAAACAAAAAACAGAGCCTGATTACTGTCTCTTGTTCCACTTTCTGGCATCCTTTTTGTCAATTCTTAATTAAATTTGAAAAAAAATTGCTGTATTTTGTGTCTTACAAGAGTTAGAAGAAAATGTTTATGTCATACCTGCAATTTTGAGTAAAATTGTGTAAAAACAAATGTAAAAGAATAGTATGTTTCTTGCTTCATCAACATTTACTGGGGCTCAGTTGCATCTGTGATGATTGCAAAGCAGAAATTGTTTCTTAATTTGCTTCAGTAGAAAAAGATTTTTTTAGAAAATACCTACTTTCTGTACTTTTGAATGCTATAGTAAATGAAGTATGAAAGCACATAGCGTTTTTTTAAGGCATCTGCAAAAACTAGCATCAAGTACCAGCTGCATGGCTGCATAGCACAGAGCATTAGACTAGTAGAAACTCACTCTGCCACTTCAAATTGGTTCAGACAACCCTGAATAGGTAATTTTGTCCTAGCAGACCTGATTTTGCTTCAGGTGTTATCTGTCTGTGCTGCTCTAGCTTTATGCTGGGTCAGAAATGTTCTGCTCTCCTGCAGCCAGCATAAACCAGTCTAGACGAATAAAGTCACCATATATCACATTCTGTGGATAACTGTTACAGAGTTGGGATCACACGTCCATGCCTGATCTGGATTAAACCTACATAATCTGGTGAACTGTATCAAAGAACATGGATCATTCAACAAGTTAATTTGACTGAAAGACATTATAGGCTGCTCACAAAGGCAGTTCAGACAGCAAATGTGACAGGGTCAAGGAGCTGTAAGGAGTGGAGAAAAAAAGCCGATGGGTTACAAGATGTTTTCTCATTTTTCAGTACCTGAAGTGCTCTAAAATCCATCTGCTTTGTACTTTGTGGAATCTGCTGAATTTGATGTGCTCGCTAGAGGCAAGGCTCTGACTAATGAGTTACAGTCATGGTTTGGGATAGCTATGAAGCCTTCCCATGCCCACTTGTCAGACTCTCCCTTCCCCATGTGTGTCCCCCTCCCCACAGTGAGACCTCAGGCCCTTGTGAGCAACAGTGGAACACAGAAGTACATTTATTGTTCATTAGTGGAGGGGTATTAAGAGATCAGCTAAGCTAGATCTGTAATTAGATGGAGGCACACAAACATGACTGATGAACAGGTATCCACAGTTTTATAGCTGTCTGCTGGGGTTTGTGGATCAGTTTTTTTAGCAATTCAAATTAGTTGTTTCAGTTTCTTTCAAGTAGGGATTTCCAGCACATGTTCTCCTGAATATACCAAATTGAAGTTGAAAAGACCTTTCTTTAAAGATGATAACTTTTTACAAACTTTTATATTTTTCTTTCTCAATGAGTTCTAAAGCATTTGAATTCTTACACGTTCATTACAACTGGTTCCTATCATTCACTAACACATTACAGAAATAATATAGAATAAGGCTCATGATAAAGAATAAAGGACTGCAGATGGGCAATCAGTAAGGTCAGTACCTGAGGAATATAAGGTTTACCTTAAGTTCTACATCTGGAAGATATCCATGACTTCTGAATCTCTGATATCTTATCTTTGGTGTTGACATAGGAATGGGAAGAGACACTACTTCTATGTACCTGATGCGCCTTTATGTACCTCCTTATCTTTCTCTTCTAACTCTTATTCCTTCTCTTGGATTTGAGGCCCCAGCGACAGTCTTGTAGTTCTTTCTTTATCCCTTCAGTGGTCTACTATCTACATTTTTTTAATCAAAGCAACAACTTAAGACCTTTGAAAACAATAAGAATAATAAGGTGAAGACCTTACCTATGTATAATGGAGGAGATGTAGGTTGAGGAGTCAGAGGAGGCATGACAGCTAACTTGGTAATCCAGGAGCATGTCAAAGCAAAGAAGTAACTCTGGTTCCTGTAGTAGAAGTGGACCTTGTCAAGTGGTGGTAATGCAGGTGTAGGGCTTAGTCTGAAACACTCATAAATGTGCAGGACCCCTGCAGTTGCTTGTGGTACAATGTTCATAGCCAACAGGACAGCAAAGAGCAACTTTTTTACAAACAGTGACCAAAAGGGATGAGAATGGAGGTGAAGTGGAAGGAGAGTCAGTACAAGTTATTTGCTGAAGAGACAGGAATTTCAAAGGTATGACTACAGGGTGAAATTCTCCCTTTCTCAAAAATACTAGGCCACTGTAGCCACTGCTGTGTAGCAGTAGTTTGGGGACAGAGAATGTCTCCGTTTCTTGCCAACCTTGTAAGCCACCACACAGTTCAAACACTCTGAAGAACAATTGGAAGCTGTGCTCCATTAGATTACAACATATAGAACAGGATATGATGACTTCATCCTTTAGAAGCACTGTCAAGCAACAATAAAATTAAAAACAAACTCAGAATTAACAAGGCATTAAAGGATATTCTTTTCCTTTTCTTCCTATAACAGGTTCTGTATGCTTGCAACACATATCTCCACCCTGCCTGCAGACCATATTGAACAGATGGTCCTTAAGCCAGCCCAAAAGTTAAACTGGCAGCTTAATCCCTAGAAAGAATCTGAGACACCACAGCTCAGTGCTAACTGAGGCTGTTCTTAGAAAGGAGAAACCACAGTGGCAGAAACACTTATAAAAATATCCACAACCAAAATAAAGAGGCAACATCCAGTGGACAGCAAAGTCTTTCAGCTAAAGTTTGACTTTTCCTCATCCTTCTTTAGTCCCTTTGATATTAGTACTCGTTGTTATCTCTTGCTGTCCTTCCATTTTCTTAGCATTAAACTAGCAGATCACACTCAACTTCACCTTTCTGCTAACAGTCCTGATGGAAAAAAAACCCACATCACAGCTTTAAAAAGAAGCTTGCTAAAGAGATATGCTCTTCATTGCTCCAAAATACACAATATTCATGAAAATGTTCACAGAATCACAGAATCACAAAATCACAAGGTTGGAAAGGACCCATTGGATCATCGAGTCCAACCATTCCTAACGCTCCCTAAACCATGTCCCTCAGCACTTCATCAATGTTGGGCAGATAGACGCTCAGATGACCTAATTTACAACCAGAGTTCTACCAGTTTCCTACAAATAGCCTTCTCTCTATTGGTAACACTGCCTGAATGCTTGCAAATTCTTTGCTGGCTTTACCAGGAGCAGGTAGGCAAGGTTAAAGTTGCGTAGATGGGTCTATAACAGTGGAATTCCGTCTTTGGTTTTCAGTGAATGCTGGACTGAACCCACAGGTATTTTCAAATCAAAACCTGAATTTGTTACTTTTTGCCCACTTTTTTTTTTCTCAGAGAGGAACCAAGACGATTTGCTTCCATTGACAGTTTAAAATTTAGGTATATTAGGATGAGACAAAACAATAAGAAAATCCTGAGAATGTTAAAGGCTGAAAAGCTGAAGCATTAGTTGAGGTATTTTTAGGATTTAAGCTCTCCGGGAAGTGATTGTCTGCTATTGAGTATTGTACAAAGCTGAGCATGTTGCTAGCTCTAAACAAGTACAACACTGTACTAACAGTGACTCTTCTCACACTAGACAAAAGGGGAAAATACTGATACAAATAAATAGGAAGACGGAAATTCTCTACTCAGAAAGAACACCTGCAAAACGATGCAAAAGGATTCCCTTTCCAAAATCTGGAATAAACAGGCAGCTTGAGCATGTATTTCCACAACAATCAGTTTGTCATATGTACCATCTACTTACTGCAGACCTAAGCAAGCTTCCAGAAAACAACTGCCAAAGTGTACGAGTTCACAATTATAATTCCAACAACAAAGATTTCCTAATTTTTCTGACTCAAATCAGGCTACACTAAATTATATCGACTAGAGAATACTGTAACTGAAACAAAAAAAATTAGCAGCTTTTTTTTTTTCAAAATGCAAAGAATTCTTAATCAAGATCATAATTTTTCATGCCTTTGCAGCCTGGGATATCACAATTGTGAAAACTGGGCAGCACGGAAGATAGTACAATTATAGACCATCATTCTCTACTCATTTACATTAAAATTCCCTTTTTCATTTGCCATACACAAATATAAATAACTTCACAAGATGTAATCATGCTCCTGGTATTTTCTGAGATAATAATAGCCCATTCAATAGCAGTTTAAAACCCCAGGCACTGCAAAACCCAAATGGGATAACAGAATATATTGTTCAAACTAAGAAAACAAAAGAAGATAATCAAGTTCCTTACTTGACTATAGCTTTCTTCAGATAAGCTTTGAGGTGTGCTTCTTAACAAATGATTAATGAGTAGACACCTGAAGAAAATTACTACCAAATTGTAACTTGTTTGCTTAACTGGTGTAACAGTGACTGATGAAAAGAAACCATTATCACAGAATTTATGCAGAAAAGCCAGCTCTTAGCAAAGCAGCAAATCTACTTCTCTCTTTTAATACTGCAGACAAAAGTAAAAATAGGGCTGTATAAGTATTGGTCAAAGAAAGAGAATTCAGGTCTACAACATGATCAATAACCAAAGGATCTGAGTTCTAATGGAATCTGAAATAAATATTTATACTTTCAGTAATATTTTCAAGACATTTGAAAAAAAATAATTGCACCAAAAAATATAAGAAAGGATATGTCAAGAGCTGTGAGATACAGGATTCACAGGACAAATGTAGGACCCATGAGACAACAGAAATATTCCCTGAAGAAGTAGGAAGATTCTAGAAGTAACTCTGCAAGTTTATTGATATTACTCTGATCATCACACATCTTCTTGTGGAAAATAAAGAGGATTAACTAACGCACCTAGAATGATTTGGGAGTATAAGGGAACCTTAAAGGTCTTCTAGTCCACTCTCCCTGCAATAAACAAGAACATCTTCAACTAAATCATGTTGCTTGGAGCCTTGTCCAACCTGACCTGGAATATTTCCAGGAATAGGGCACCTACCACCTCTCTGGGCAATTTGTTTCAGCATTTCACCACACTCTTGGAAAAAATTTCTTTCTTATACATAGTCTGAATCTACCATCTTTTATTTTAAAATCATTACTCCTTGTCTTATTGAAACAGGCCCTGCTAAAAGAGTTTGTCCTCATCTTTCTTGTAATCCTTTAAGTACTGAAAGGCTGCAATGAGGTCTTGTTGGAGACTTCTTTTCTCCAGGCTGAACAACCTCAAATCTCTCAGCCTTTCTTCATGGGAGAGGTGTTCCATCCCTGCTCCAATAAGTTCTTGTCTTTCGTGTGCTAAAGGTTCCAGAGCTGGACACCGCACTCCAAGTGGAGTCTCACCAGAGCAGAGAAGAGGGGCAGAATCAACTCCCTTTGACACGCTGGCCACGCTTCTTTTGATGCAGCTCAGGATACAGTTGGCCTTCTGGACATTGTTGACTAGTGTTCAGCTTTTCACTCAGATACCCCCAAGTCCATCACAGTAGGAGTACTCTCAATCTCTTCATCCCTTAGCCTGTATTAATATAGAGGATTGCCCCGATAATGGCATGTGTCAACCGCACCAGTCAGCTCGCTGTCATATGCAAACTTACTGAGCATGCACTCAGTCCCACTGTCTATGTCATTGATGAAGGTATTAAACAGTACTGGTCCCAATGTGAAGGACACCACTCGGCACTGATCTCCATCAGGACATTGAGCCTGTGGAGAGTTCTTTGAAGCCTGAACAGGGTAGTACGTGCTAGCATGAGGTGCAGCCTCCTCCACTCACAGTGAATGGGTTGGGCGTCATCACATTCTTCTGTGAGAGAGGAAGCAGCACTGCAACAGCACTTACCGTAGCTAGACAATTACTTCTAGCATCATTGATTAGAGTCAATCTTATCTCAGATAGAAGAAATCAATATTCTGTTTGTTATCAGAAGAGGTGGTTTAAAAAAACAACCGAAGAACAACAACAAAAGAAAACCAAACCAAAAACTGAAAATGTTGCATTAGAAACCAGAGGAAAATTGAATCAACTCGTGTTGCCACAGATGCTTCTTCTGGCATTCACAACCAGTTGTATGTAAGTAAGAGTACCTAATAAAAAGGATTTATCAAGTCTGCGTAAGAAAGAGGGAAAGTGGCATTACTGACCATGCAACAAAAATTCCCTTTACCTGAAATGAGCTAACTCTTTTAGATCACATTCTGCCAGCTTATTCTTTGGAGGTTACAATTTAAATAGCTTTTCCTCCATGATTTGTGTGTGATATCCCTTGGAGAGGATGCAAAGAAAGGCTCAAAAAAGAAAGAGTCAGAAGCTGTAGCTTAGTGTTGCCAGGAGATTCTTTTTACCTTCTGTGTGCCTGAATCTTCATTAAGAAAAAAGAGTGAAAAACAACCTTTAAAAGTTGCCCAACTGAGCAAACCTGGGCTTTATGGAGTGAACTAAAAAAAACAGGTGATAAAGACTGCTACAGCATTTTGAAGAGGTAAAATTGATGTGGTGGAGTAGAAATGAACAATGAGAAATCATGGTTGAAATGGTGGATGAAATAGATGACTGTGAAAGAGTATGTAAAATCTATATAAATAAATATATAAAAATATAAAAAATATATATTAAAAATATAAAATATATTAAAGTATATATAAATCTTTATTTTAAGATATTAGAAATGTGTAGGTGAGTGAGAAGTTAAAATCAGATATGAGATGGACAATGAGTTATTACCCATATTATTTCTTCCTTTCTACTCAGGTTTAGATGTGACTGAATGGTTAACTACTTGCATTTCTGCCTTGGCAAGCAAATGAAAGAGAACAATAAACTTGAAGCATCTCCAAATCCTTCTGTATAGCATGTGATCATTTGCTAGAGTAAACAGCCATTACCATGAGACCTAGGTATAGTTTTGTTAAGGATATTATAGCTTGGTTTGTCTGATTTAGTACTGCATGCTGTGAAATTTCTCCTAGAGATCTGATTACACTTGGCAGTAATACAATGAACATGTAATAGTAGCATTGCACCAAAGCTACAGAATATTTCAAATTCATCCATGAAGCTGAAGGAGATTTTACTTTAAGGGTCTCAGGCACGGGGATCCGATAAATCCAAGCAAATATCGCCTGCTGCCAGAAAAGATGGGTCCGTGTTCCCCCATGTTGCCTATTCTTACCACCATCAACTGTACCAGAATTAGCATTTTAGGGTGAGTCAGATCACCATGCAGCTGCACAAATACTCATGCCTACCCAAAGGAAGAAGCAGAACATCCAATTGGGGGTGGCAGGCCATACTTATGTCAGATTAAACTGACTAGTACCACAGACCCAAAAATTTTCAGGATATTGCTCTCAGCCTGCAAGCAGAAATCACAAACAATAGAAAAACTCAGCTGAGAGCACTGTGTGACCTTTCAAGTTGCATGCTGGCAATAAAGTGTTTTGAAATGTGACCATCTGGTTTTGAATAGATAACTGGAAATTCAATTTTACATTCCTAAGCTCCTTGACTTATTAAGCACCAACTAAGTGATTACTTGCTCCTTCTAAAACTGTAAAGTGTATGCCCTGCTATACAGTAATGATGTCCCTCACTTTTTGTCTGTAACTAGGCGTCCCTTCTGATAGTGAAAGAATGTCTCAGCTACTACTTACATTCCTAAACACCTAACCCAGCTAACGAGGAAGCACAGCAGATCAAAGGACCCTGTACCTACTTCCCTTGCCTTTCCTTTTATTTTCTTACATTTTTGATCTACAGCAAGATCTGAAGATCACTGATGCCACTGATGATCGAAGCTGAGAGATACATTTCTGTGTAAGTTCTTAATTACAGATGTTGATATTTTGTGATGCTAAAACCCTACAAATTCTATCAATATCTTAATTTCTCTTTATGAAAACAGAAAAGTAAGCTTTTTACATGTATGCTGAAGTGTTGGGTTGTTTGGGTTTTTTTTTCTGCAAATGGAATAGCTATGCCTCATATCCTGTGGAAGAACTACTGACAATAATACATTGCTATGGATCAGAATATAAACAGAAGATAAAGAAAACTTATATAGAAGACAAGAGAAAATAAAGGTGATCATAGCCCAAAAGAGAGAGAAAATTTAGAAAAGAGCAATGTTATTATAAGAATTTTGCCAGTATGAAACCAAAAGTTTTCCACCATTTGATTAAAAATTGAGTTTTACATATAGGAGTTAAGCTTTTAAGAGCAATCTTAAAATCTGTAGTGCCAACACTTCTTATATTTAGGCTGAAACTGCAGATTTTAATAGCTTCTCAAAATCACATCCATTGAACATACATTGTGTACACAATTTTGACCACTACTAGCAAGAGCCTTTATAATGAAAACAGCTAAACTGCAAACTTCTATAATTTGATTTTCACTCACTTCCACATAATGCCTTTTGTCAAATCATGTATTTTTTCCTGATATTTATCATGTGAATACGTGCCTACTAGTGCCTAGAACAGAAAAAAATGTCAGTTTATCAGTGTCCAAAGTCCACTGTGATCTACTTCTAGTGTTTGTCATCTTAGATTTGTTACACTTCTTTTCCACTGCTAATCACGAATACTCAGGAAGAGCCTGTTTACAGGCTGGAGGATCCCTTAGCAGACAGAATATTGCTGCAAGAGAGCAGGCAGGGAGTTTGTGGAGTAGGTTGGGGTAGGCTGAGGAAATATCCAAGCAGTATAAACCTACAATAGACAAATTTTGCGCGTCATGTCCACATTGGTCCGAGTGATGGAGGGGTTGTGAGCAGAGTGCACTCTGGTTTCTTCCACCCCAGAGCATTCCTTCTGGACAGCTATTACCAGGGCAGGATAAAGACCTCTTGTATACAAAAGATCCAAGACAGAAAGGAAATATGTTTCAGACTTGAAAGGAGATAGTCCAGGCCTAAGGAACTGGCTTTCTATTTTGATTCCTTCTGCCATCTGAAATAGCCATTCCCACTAATTCTCTTCAAATTCCTTCCAGGAGTCATTTACTCAGTTAGCAGAGCCTCTCCAAATGCCTAAAAAAAAATGCATATCCCACTGCATGAACTTCCCAGTTCTCTAGTACTCAATCTTTCTCCTGAAACTTGGCCATTGTTTCCATCTTCACCCCTGCCCTGCAACAGCTACAGATGCTTCCTGTAAAGCTGAGTGGTTTAGTTGCTTCATTCAGGAATGCATAGATAAACTGGCTTTGAAGAATTTCTTGATATGTTTGCATGGAAGGTGACGTATAAAAATAAAGCATGTCACGACATGAGCAGGCCAATCTGATCCAGCCTCTTTACTTGTTATTGTTTGAATAGAAAAAAAGTCTCTTATTAATGATAGTTATTCATAGATATATATACACACCCCACATATATTTGTGTGTATATATGCATGTATATGTGTGAGCTGAGAATTACAGTATCTGAACAACATACTGGTAACTTTTCTGATGAATCAGATAGAGAACCCAGGGCTTTGTTCCTTCAGCAATGTTCTTTTCACTGGGCTGGTAAAAAAAAAAAAAGAAGATAAAAGTATGACTATACTGTCATCGTTATCCCTTTCCCACAGCTGTAGAGTTGCTCAGAACGTGTTGAAATTTCAAAATGGGAGATAAACATGGATAATGTTTGGAAAATGTCATGATTCTCTTCAGCACTCCTTCATATTTTTCTGGGCTTGTTCACTGATCTTAGACCTCTGTTCAGATGAATTCACAAAGAATGATGCAAGTATATTGAATAGTAGAGAAGAGTTGATGACATTTTAGAAACATGCCTAATAACCATTTATTTTCCCATGTGCAATATTTAACAACTGTTTTTTAATACTAAGTATTGACTGTTCTGTCAGATTCAGAAATGTCTCCAACAAACAGAAGAACCATTGTTAAGAAATGACAGAGTGAAAGAATGAAGAAATGGATCATCTGAACTCTTATACTTCCCTCATTGCAATAGCAGGCCTCAGGCCTTGAAGCTTTCTTTCTAAACAAACACATTCCAGCAATGGGTTTTCACTTTTACAGCAGACCACAGTTTTTCTTGTCACATTTTACTGGAAAAGTAATATCAGACAAGTCTTCATTTCATCAAAACAATCATTTTAAGAAGGAGTATTCTTATCTCTCTAACACAAACAGAGTGCTTGCGAAGTAAGAATGATTTTCTGCTGGAAATAAAAAGGAAAACACATTTCTGATATTACATCAAAGTGACAGAGAGATGAGTTTTCTATTCAGTGAAGTAGCTACTGTACTGTAAAAACACTTATGCTGGGGTTAAGTAAGTTTATAGAATGCAGACTTCTCTCCAGGTTGATACAGGGAAGGTTTGTGTCTAATAATTCCCTGCCATCAGTAATATGGTATTATTATGGATACACACATAACACCTGCATAAGCTGTAGCACAGCAGGATATGTTCTCACAGTGACCTTTTCATAATACTACACTGTATTTGCAGCCATTAACCACATTAATGTTGTTATGCAGCTGCTACACTGCTATCTTGCGTGGGTGGCTTTCTAATGCTGCCTTTTTTTAAGGGTCCTTGAAATCACAACAGGATAAATCTTCTCAGGGAGAAAGTTCAACCACATTCTTTCAGCAAAGGGAAAGCCTTTCCTATAATGCGGTCCTTGAATTCACAATTCCCTATCCTTCTCCTTCTGCCCTAGCTGACCCACAATGTGTACAAAAAGTGAAATCTCAGATTTTCAGAACATTTCCTATTGCAACAGGAAGGGTTTTAAACTCCCTTCCACATTCCCTAGTTTCATCACTGCCGCAAGAAGAAGGCCTGGTTCAGCATGGCATTGAGCAAAAGGACACATTGAGCTAAGCTGAAGATGCCATTTTTATCCTGTGTGAACAGCCTGTGTGGCCAACAGGAATGTTACACCTGAAAAAACATCTGTGACACCACTGCTCCACAGATCTGGACTGGAGGCAGGCCTGTGACTCCTTCACAATAACAGGAAACACTGCCGTCAACAGGGAGAGGGCTGTGCCGGACTGATCTTTTCTATACATGCTCGAAAGAGAATGTAAAGAACATTCCCTTGTATAGTTTATTTGGACAGCAAAAGGGTGTGGGAGGGCTGCACTAGATTCTCATGAGAAGCAAGGTGTTTTCAAAGATAACTATTAAAAGGCTCAAATTCTTTCTGTGTCTTTTAAAATTCTTGGGCAAAGAGAAGGAAAAAATAATTAAGTGCTTTGTGGTTTGTTTAGCATTATATCCCTGCCTGTTAGGAAGCTGTGCTGGCCCATTGGAAAGACTGTGCCACCCCTCCCTTTCAATTGAGCTTTTATTTTCACTTCTCTTCTTCCCTCATCCGGCTGCCACAGCACGCTAGCTCTGCAGATCAGAGCAGAGCTGCTGTGCAACAACCCAGCCTTTCGCTAGACCATCTCTTCCAGCTTGTCCTGAAGGACAAGAGATGACACAAGCCAGACCCCACCATGCAACCTGTGGGGCCCCCCAAGCTCCCAAAGCAGCTACACAAGTGCCAGGAGAACTGCCTGCCCTGGGAGCTCAGACCCTGTGTGGCCACAAAACTGTCAATAGATGTCTTTTCAGGGACAACAGCATTCAAGGTATTCAAGGGAGTCTCCTCATCATCCAACGAACAAAGAAAGGTGTTGCTACAAAATATCGACAGCATTAATGTTTCTCTTCGATCCCTGTCTGTACACCCTATTCTTTAATTTTATCAAAGGACAAAAAAATATAAAGATCTGTCCTCATGAAGATTGGGGGCATTTTCTTTTGAGTAGTTCTTTTTGGTTTTCTTTGTTTTTATTAAGGCATTTCTTCAATTGTTTATATTTATCACATCACTAGGAAATCCAAATTAACATATATTTCATGGATTTCTATGAAGAAAGTAGCCTGGCTGTCTTTTGCGCCTGTATTTGGGTATCGGCTGCTACAGGAAAATTGTCAATGTGCTATACGGCCTTGCTTAATATTTAACAATGTTTAACAGCTGCTGTAAGCATTTATGGAAGTGCCTAATAATATACATACTGCACACAAGACTTGGAAGTCTGGACTAACCTATTATACAGGAGTTTTGGACAGGCCAAATTATCTGGCCGTAGGAATTCTTGACAAGAGAGGACAGTGAAATGAAATAGGAAATAAACTTTCTTTTTTCTGCAGTCTTTGAAATTTTAGTTAATTGGTTTTGCTTATAAATCATCACAAAACCTACTTTTGCAGTATTCCTTCATAAGCAGCATCTCTAATTCATATACCCTCTCTATCAGTCCTCAGCGGTGACAGTTGAACCTCTTATGTTTTCAACTATAACACAGAAGTCTATGAGCAAAGAAGAGGTCAGGCATTTTTGGATCGCAACTCCTTTGTCCTTCTATCTGTTACCTACTGAGATCTTACTATTTGTCCTCTATGTATGGGGGCAGCAAAGGATGCCTGGACTTCCTCAGTCTGGTTGTGGGTTTCCCCTTTCCACAGGAGTAGGGACATGAGCCAGTTGTCTCTTTCTTCGCTCCAGGTGTACATATAATTTCAGTTCGAATTGCATAGATTGAATGAGCATCTCAATGTCTGTACTAATTTTTAGGGGCATTAACAAGTAGTATAGCTTATGATTAAATGGTGCAAAATGCCTCCTCAGCTATGCTGGGTAAACCTAAGAGCATTGTGTGGAGGGAGTAATAACTGCTGTATAAAGGAAGAGAAAAATATGGCTGTTCTAGTCCATCATAGTCTCCTGTGTTCAAGACTGGACCAGAGGTAGGGCTGGGATACAATGAGGTGAGAGAAGAGTTTGTATTATGAGAAATGGCAAGGGTGGCAAGACTTAGCTAGTTTTGTAAAATGGGAAATTATACTCAGCTAAGCAGAAATTGTTCTTGTGGTACATACAATACTGATCATAGGGCAGACCTGCAAAAAAATAATTTAAACCAAGAGATGATATTGACCCAAGACCAAACAGGTATAAATTAGCTATGAATAAAGTTAATCTAGAAATCAGGTAAAAAAATTAGTTGTTTCAGTCACCAGAACTGGGGATTCAGATGGCCTTTTCCTGTCTGGTCATCATCACATATTCTCCACTTTCTCTTTCCATTCTCTATCACAATCTCTGATCTCCATTCCTGCTCACCAAACTGAGTAGAGATTCAATGACTAACCTAAAGTTATGTTTCTATGTGGGAACAGTAAGATGTTTTGTTTAGCTCAAAATAGTCGATGTCAAAATTTCCAGAACTTTTCTTTATTTTGTTCTTTCATTCTCCTTACCTTAGATATTTCAACATTTGAGGCAAACAAATGCCAAAATTACGACTTCTCCCTGTGGGTGGAGGTAATTAGAGGGGTCTTGTTCTCCTTAGAAAAGCTGTGATCCTGAGGAGCTTTGTATGCTGTACCACTTCAGAGAGTGGAACTCTTTAAAATGTTGCAGGACATAACAAGACACGTACACCTCACAGCTTTTGTGAACAAAAATACAAGGATGGTGTGGTTTAGTGACAGTGACTAATGCTGAATTTTGTCTCTATGACACACTAATGAATGCTTTTATAACCTAAATGTCTTGGCTGCTTTATTCCATATCAACTCTACAAAATGCATTTCAAATTAAAAGTAGAAATCTGTTAAAAAGTATGGGGATTTCCAGACATTAATTCTGTTTGGATTTTATCCTTCAAAAACAAGGAATGTTTTGTAGCTTTATTGGCATTCCCAACTGACGGCATCTGAAATGCTTAGCATGGAAGCAAGTTTAGCTCTTCTGTAATAAGTTTCTAGAGCCAGCAAAATATGGGCATTATTCCCGTGTCTAGTTCTGCATATTTCCTCTTTGGCAACAACGGCATATTTTCACCCGTCTTGATTGCTAAGATGTCTCAAGTGAATTAATCTTAGTTAATGAAGAACTAATTTCCTTTGTTTCACTCACCCTTGCAGTTGGTTTGTATCTATCATAGACTGTTAGAATACCTTGTCAGCTAAACCACAAACCAGGAAAATCCTCCGGTATGTATGGTTTTAGCCATACCTCTTGTATTTGGAAATCACACTAGAAATCTTTTAATAAGAGTTTCTGGTGAAATGTGCTATGCTTCTAACTTCTGTATAATAAAGGAAAACATCTAAAAGACAATTTATGATTACTGTCCAGTCTTCCTTTGCTTTTCTATTGTTTTGCATTTTGATCTTCAGTTGTTTAGCTGCAGGGAGTGTAGAGACAAGTAAAGAAAAAAAAAATTCCATGTTATTTATCTTTTATGCCACTTTGTGTCATTATCTAACACACATCCCCATTAGAACTAACAGTACATGTAAAATTTGAGCTTGTTTAAATCTACATAGGTGAGTACCCATGGAATGTATTTGTGCATTGTCAAGGTTTAGCCCCATGTAGAACGGTTTTGTTAGTTTTTAACTTTTCATGCTAAGAGTTGTGATTTATGGCAGATCTAAGAATCTAAAAATCTGTCTGTGGCAGATCACCACAGACAAGGATACCTGTTTCAGAAAGTGAACACCTCTTTCCTTTTCCTTTTATTTTCCAGATAGTACTTACCCAAAGGAAGATGAGAGTATTTATATTGCTGTATTAGAACAACTACCATGCAAAAGAGATATTGATTCCAGGAAATAGGTATTCTTAACAGTATTCCTGATGTTAACCAAAACTGTCTGAATAATGCTTTTTTATTTCACTTTTTCCACTCCTTTAATGAGGTTAAAAAGTTGGTTGACTGTTCTCACACCGCCCAAAGCAAAGTTTGTGGGACAGAGTGGCAGTATCATGCCCACAGAAGATTGGCAAGAAACTAAGTAACCAAGGCCAGAATTTCTCTATCCATTCAGTCTTTATCAGTTGCCTTTCAATCAAACTGTCAGCTTTCCTTATACCTTACACCAGCCCTGGGCTAATCAGTGAGTTTAGCAATTTAACACTGATTTACAAAGCCTGAGTGCATCATATCATTTCAACATAGTTGGGGTGGAACTTCAGAGCTAGATAACACAGCACTTACTCATGAAACTACCTGTTTGCTGGGGAAGGAGGCCAAATGACCTAAGAAGCTCAACCCAAGAGTAAAGACCACTTAATAAGTAAGGATCTCTTGCAAGTGTTCAAGGCCAGGTTGGATGGGGCCTTGAGCAACCTGATCTGGTGGGAAATGACCCTGCCCATGGCTGGGGGAGTAATCTTTAAGGTCCTTTGCGACCCAAACCATTCTATGATTCGATGATTCTAAACTCTGGGTGAATCTGACCCCAAACGCCATTGATAATGATAATCCTAATGCCTATGAAATTCTGACTGAGTTTTGTAGATTCTTAGATCTACAATTGAACTGAAATTCTAATAGAGGGCTTTTTTGGAGACATTTCGCAAACAGAACAAATTTGTTCCTTTGCAACTTCTATGTTTATGGAAGCAGCACAAAATACAGTGGCTAAGAAGCATAAAAGAAATAAAGCACAGTGGACAGATGGATGCATGCATGCATGGATAGATAGATAAGACAGCTTTTATTTAAATGTATTGGAAAATTAATTATTACAAAAAACAACCATACTAAATTTCCTGGGATTTTGCATAGTGATGTTAAATAGTTGAAGGATTCATCAGTAGTGGGGGAGAGGAAAGTAATATTTCTGCTATTCATGTATGACAACTATGAGATATTAAAATGCTGCTTTTTTTCTATTGCTTACATTTTTACAGAAAGAAACTATAGTATACACAAAACCAGAGGGGGTAATGAGCTATACTTTGAGTTTTTTTCTGTCACAGTAAAGTTACATTTTAATTGTATATACAGGAAATCTATCAGTATATACTTAGCTGTTAAGATACACATATAGTAGCAATAAACTATGCATATCACACATTTTTTACATTCAACATGATATTCCATAATCTACTTGCAATAACAGTAGATCAGGAAAACAAATTTTGGATCCAAGACCCATGATATACCTCCAGGAATGTAGATAAGAGTAAAACTGTGGATGTTATCAGAAAAAAATTAAAGCTTTCTTAACTTAAGACATATACAATTCTTAATCTGATATTTTATTATATTCCTAATATGTGAGAGTTAACTGTTAAAAACATAAGTATCTTTGTTATTAACTGAGTTAAAAAAGAAACATAGATGGATTTTATTTTGTCTTCTTTTCTTGAGACAGTATCAATTTTGTGTAATACGAACTTTTCCTTTTCTCAGACTGAACTCTGAATGGGGTATAAACTCGTTCTTCAGAAACAGAGAGGATATAAGGAACAGGAGAGAGTGCAGGACTCAGAGGAATAAGTGCACTTTCAAAATTGGACAGAGCTTTGTCTTTGCTTTCTAATTATTTCTCCTTACTGTTTACAAAACATACATATCTTAGAAAGACTTCACATATTTTCTTTCCTGATGAATGATTCCATCCATTTTTAAACCAAGAGAAATGCCAGTTCTCTTTTACTCTGAGGACAGTTTAATGTGCTACTGTAGCTCAGATGAAAACTGTTGGGAACTTGGGAATCTACTAGATACGTATTTAAAAAAAAAAATGAAGGGAAAAAGGTTGCTTGAGAACTCAGTGTCTTTCACGTTTCTTTCCCTTTCCACTGCAAAACTGTTAACAGAGCCATTTTGGAGACAGTAACAAAAACTCCAAGGTTTACAGCAGCTGGTATGTTTGGAGACAGTATCCTGGTACCATCTGTGCCTCTCCAATTCCAGCCAAATTAGTCTCCTGCTCAGTTGTAGAGTGGAAAAGAGGAGCTGAGAGTGACAGGGAGGCTGGGCAGGTGGGGAGTGGGGCTTTGAGGGTGGCAATAGAGCCAGATCTGCGCCAAGGGTTCTGGCTTCACCATACCCCAGCTGCTCTGACAGACAGGTATTCTCTTCAAATGACCTGATAGTTAGCTCACACAAAAGGCAGCACCCACAGAGTATGCTTTGTCCACAAATATATTAGCAAACAAAGAGATCGGGGGACTGACGGATGACCCACAGGGTTGGTGGCAGTCAATGATATTCTCTCTCCCCTGCATCCCACTGTTCATTGGGAACATCCCTACGTCTATCTGCTGATGTCTGAGCACTGCCTGTGAGAGTACTGCTCAAAGCAGATCAAAATTACCAGGCAGCATGCTAAAAATTACACACTACTGGCAATCAAGCCTGTAGTAGTCACTCATTACAAGCGTAATCATTTAGACCTGTATTTTTACATCTATTGCACCCACACATAGCCTATAGTCAATTTTATTCAGAGCTAAAGAGAAACAATCTGAGCAATATGTTGGCGAGATTAAACATTTCATTGATGGGAAAATTTGTCAAAGAGTTCGTTGTATTAAGCAAAATCTTCTAATGATACTTCAGCAGCAATGTAAGGAGAGCCTCTCCTTCTCACCATTAGTTCTCTGAGCCAACCTAGTGCTTGAAGTGTGTGTGTAATGGTAAACGTGGAGAAATATGCTTAAAGCTGAACACCAGTAAGTTCTCTGCAAGAGTGCCAACTTCTTTTACCATTTTCCTGGTGTCTGCTTTTCCATCCTATGACCTTTTCTTGTAAACTGGCATGTCTTAATTTTTCCGTAAGCTGTCTGTCACAGCTGTAGACTGTTTCAAATGAAATGTTGTTTATTTGCAAGTCATATTGATTACTACTGCTTATAAATCATACAAACCATAAAGCCTAATTTTGCTTTTCTTTCTATAGAGCTGCCTTAGTTCTCTTGGTTTGGCATATTTCTTATGTAACTTGTGATGTATAATGATAAATGCTAACAAAAGGATGACAGTTTGGTTTGAATGATAACTGTGATAAACATCTTTATTTGAATAGAAAAGCAGATCACCTGCCACCTCAGTTTCCATAAGCATGCACAGATAGAATGAAAACAGCAGGCTTGCAATACAAGTTCCTAGCAGAGTTATCTCTGTGATGATGTCTTTATAGACAAGGAGGTCTACAAACATTTGCATCTCCCATTGACTTCTCATTAATCTTCCCTTTCTAATGAGAGCCCAAAGTGAATCATAGAATCATAGAATCATTGAATGGTGTGGGTTGAAAGGGACTTTAAAGATCATCTCCTCTCAACCCCCCTGCCATGGGCAGGGACGCCTCCCACCAGATCAGGCTGCCCAAGGCCCCATCCAGCCTGGCCTTGAACACCTCCAGGGATGGGGCGGCCGCAGCTTCACTGGGCAACCTGTGCCAGTGCCTTCAACACCCTCATTGTGAAGAGCTTCTTCCTAAATTGATGTAACAGGTTTCGGCACAGTAGCTCTTATCCCATAAAAGTTTATTATTTCTATAGCAATAACTCCAAATAAACTTACCATAACTGAGACTACAGACAGGTCTAAAAAATCTTCAGCATACAATATGAGTTAAAAATTGAAAAAAAAAAATAGAGTGGAAGAAAAGGAAGTGGAAGGGAGGGCAATCATAATAATATAACTCAGTTAGAAAGCTGATGGAACTACAGGGGACGTGTACTTTTACACTGATTTTGACTTGGCTTAATGTGAATCTTGGTGTATGCATTTGATTTCTCACAAATTCTTTTTTTGTTTGTTTGTTTAACAGCAATGTAGTCTGTTTAGACCACTATCACATAAAATGGTGATTACAATTCAATTAATTTCTGTTAACATCATTGCTGTTTGGAATACTCCCAACTTGTGGTGTGTTTGGCAGCTACAGTGTAGGCAGCTAATGAAGTTGTGTTTGAGGGCAAATAATGATCTGTAGTAGACAGGTAATGGCAGCTTAAGGCTTTTGGGGATCCTAAGCTGCTTCTCATCTAAGTTCCCATGCTTTTAGGACTAGGACTGTGAATAATACTGAATGGGTCAACAGATGAATGCCTTCTGTAATGATGATTCTTTTGCTTGGCTAAATAAACAAGGTTGAGTAAACTGGACTAGAAAGTTTAAAAGTGTTGTGTATCTACTTCCGTTTAAAAAGTGCAAGCTAGACCATTCATATATTCTTTTAAATATAGTTTTCCAAGCTAAATATATTTTTTTCAAGATATAAGATATTAAGTTTTACAATCACACGTGATATTTTAGAAAAATATTAAAAAACCCACTAATAAAAAGTCTTACCCATGCAGGTATCCTTTGAGACTGCTATATGTGTCTATCAAGACACAGAAGATCTCTTATCTCTGATAGCAGGGAATGAAGATAAGTAGAAGAGCAGTTTAGGGCCATAGATACTAGAAATGTCATGGTGAAATAAAATGCCATTGACATAAAAGGGTGTAGGTACAAATTATGAAAATGCCTACAGCTATTTGGACAGAGTACTTGAGATTCCTGTAGCTTGTAATTACTTCTATGATTTGCAGCAGAGAAATTAGCTACTAAAAGTGTGTGTGTACCTGTGTGCACCTGTGGTTTGTGGGAGCAGCTGAGTAACAAATTGAGAGATCCAGTCATTAACAGAAAAATTATTAGAGAACTGTTAGAAATCCTGTGGGAAGGAAGAAGAGTACTAGCTTTGTTTATATTCATAGGATGAGAACCTGTATGATATTTATGGTAACAGAGTGATTAAAAGTAAAAAAGACACAAACAAAAGGAGGGGAGGCAGTTTTGCTCCTCTTACTGTGCTGCTTTGTTTAAATAAAAATCAAAATTAGTTCCTCCCTGCTGAAGTAAACTCTGAAGACTCCCCACTGAGCTAAAAGAGGGAGTTTTGCAGTCCCTTTCACTTTTGTTGTCCTTTCCCAGCAATTGTGTCAACCTCTGCACTGCATCACACATCCAAAGTGCAAGGCACAATGCAATTGCAGTGCCCAAATTGGACAGGAGAGAAGAATCAACTAGATTTTTGCAGAAAAACTTCACCCTGGATTTGTGCTGATGCACATTTCTCATTTGGCTCTGCTATCAAGATGTTTTTTTGCTGTCGATGCCTGAAGATGGAGTTCATTTTTCTTTAAAGCTTTTATATTTTAAATGAGAATTTTGTATGGTAATTAATTCTTCCAAAAATTAATATATTCAGAGAAACACAACAAGTTAAAGGAAAAGTGATCACAGACCAGGGGTAGAATGAGGAAATTTATGTTTTCAGTCTAATAGGGTTTTTTTTCAAATTTATATGCAATATCAGTAGTGGTTCCTGAGCTAATGTTGCTAACTCCTGTCAATAAAAAGTAAAAGAAATAGAATGAAATTAATAGATAGAGAAAAAAAAAAAAGGAGAAAAAAATATTGTAGTTTAATATTTAACTTTCACAGATGAAACAAGTTTACAGTAGTACTGGGAAAATCACTTGACTTTTCTGAATATGTGATTAAGAATACCCTACATAATTTCTCAGTGTAAGTAAAATAAATGCCAATTGAACATGAATCTAATCACAGATCATTTTCCAAATAATGTAAAAAAGGCACCATTCTGTATTGCTCTCCAGAGAGAATGTGTGACACTGTACGAGTGGAAATCACGTCAAATGGTGAAAAAAAAGGAGGAAAAATATCCACAAGCTTTTCCCCTTTGTGATTCGCAGGTCAGAAAACAGAGGATATGCCTGAAATATATTTTCATTCAAAAGTAATTGTAATGAAAATCATTGTATAAGAAATGAAAATATTTTTTTTATATGGAAGCCAAGAACAGAGAATATATTTTAATGAAAGTTCATTTTTTACTGTAATCTGGACATGCTTATGTGTACACTGAAATCTGGACATCTTTATTAAATCCATTTATTGAAAGAAGAGATATTATAATTTCAAAATTTAAAATTTTAAGCAATTTTTAGTAACTAAATATATCTGCAGTAAAATATAATTAAGAAAAATATAACATATTTAAATTTTCAGAATAAATGTCATTTTTATTCTTCATGATACTGTCATCATCAAACTAATCAGTAACTATAGTAGCTTGGTAAAAAATATACTATCTGAAGACATTCTGTTATCTTACAAACAGTTTACTGATGAAAATATCTCCAAACAAAAGTCAACTGAATGAATCAAGCATCCCATTGAAAGGAGTCAATTATCAAAATCAAAGGAAGTCAGCAAAATTGTTAATGTATGCTTTCAGATTTGTATTATAATTCCTTTTCAATATTTTGTGGTAGGAACATGAGGAACAAGTAATGACATCTACAGTTATGACAAGTTCTTCTGTAAGCTTGTTGTATTCCGTTTGGATTAAGGTTTCCCATGACAGGTACAGCCCTGTTCAGCCAGCTCTGCCTCAACCAAATCCTCCTGTTTCCTTTTTCATTTATTATTCTCTCCCTCTCAGCTTAACAAAGTCCTCTGAACAGGAACATTCAACAGGCAGCTTGAGTGCAGGCAGTTGTTATTCTTCAGCAGATGGGAAGAGACTCAGTGATGCTACATCTGAAGCCATTCATGCTGGTTGGTCACCTCATGGGCTGTGTGTGAGTGGTGGGCTGGAGGTGCTCCCTGAGGTGTCCTGTCGTCCCAATCTCAGACCTGGGTTCACAGCTCCCACATTTCCTTCTCACGGAGGGTAGAGGTCCTTGCATGCAGTCAGGATGCAGCCAGCATGCTCCAAGGTCTCCCAGTTCAACTGCAGCCAAAGAATTTCACATCCACTGCCTCAAGTCATAAAATAGACTTGGGCTTGACTGTGGGCAGTTCAGTGAAGATCCTTGCTCTGTGAATAGTGACAGTCAGCTAAACACGCAGACCATTAGGATTTACAGAGCACAAAAGGGAGAACAACAGCAACAACAACAAAAAAAATGATGATACTACATTAAGATCTGCTGTTCACAGAATCACAGAATCACCAGGTTGGAAAGGACCCACTGGATCATCGAGTCCAACCATTCCTAACACTCCCTAAACCATGTCCCTAAGCACTTCATCCACCCATTCCTTAAACACCTCCAGGGAAGGTGACTCCACCACCTCCCTGGGCAGCCTGTTCCAGTGCCCGATGACTCTTTCTGTGAAGAATTTTTTTCTGATATCCAACCTGAAACTCCCCTGACGGAGCTTCAGGCCATTCCCTCTTGTCCTGTCCCCTGTCACTTGGGAGAAGAGGCCAGCACCCTCCTCTCCACAACCTCCTTTCAGGTAGTTGTAGAGAGTAATAAGGTCTCCCCTCATCCTCCTCTTCTCCAGGCTAAACAACCCCAGCTCTCTCAGCCACTCCTTGTAAGACTTGTTCTCCAGCCCCTTCACCAGCTTTGTTGCTCTTCTGTGGACACGCTCCAGAGCCTCAACATCCCTCTTGTGGTGAGGGGCCCAGAACTGAACACAGTATTCGAGGTGCGGTCTCACCGGTGCCGAGTACAGAGGGAGAATAACCTCCCTGGACCTGCTGGTCACACCGTTTCTGATACAAGCCAAGATGCCGTCGGCCTTCTTGGCCACCTGGGCACACTGCTGTGTTCAGTCGGCTGTCAACCAGCACACCCAGGTCCTTCTCTTCCGTGCAGCTCTCCAGTCACTCTTCCCCCAGTCTGTAGCACTGCATAGGGTTGTTGTGCCGCAAGTGCAGGACCCGGCATTTGGCCTTGTTAAACCTCATGCCACTGGTCTCAGCCCAGCAGTCCAGCCTGTTCAGATCCCTTTGCAGAGCCTCCCTACCCTCCAGCAGATCCACACTTCCTCCCAGCTTAGTGTCATCTGCAAACTTGCTGAGGGTGCACTCAATGCCTTCATCCAGGTCATTGATAAAGACATTGAACAGAGCTGGACCCAGTACTGAGCCCTGAGGAACTCCACTTGTAACTGGCCTCCTTACTACATTAAGATCTGCTGTTACTGCACATGAACTTGACTCTGCAAAGGTCTGGTCTCCTCACTCTGGCAATATTACTGCAGCTGTAGGCAAGTCATGATCATGATCACACTCAAAGATGTGAAAGTCAGGAATCTCTGAGAAGAAATAAAAAGAGAAATCCTGGTGAAAGTGGACAGAGTCTGTGGCAGCAAAGCAATCAGAATTTTTCCTCTCTTTAATACATACAGTGAAATGTGCCCTTGCACTGATCAGTGAAATATTCATAACTAACAAATAATGAGCTAAGCATGGATGCTGTAGCTACATCTTTGTATAATGTTGTAGCAAATTTTTTCCAACAGGAAAGAATACTTGGTGAATAAATAACTAGAATACCTAGAATTACAGTAGTGAATAGTAATGTATAAATAAAGTTGCAGAAAAGATTTTTCCAAGTAAAGAGAGTAAAGACAAAATGTTTTCTTCCAACAGGTCACTCTCTAATTATTCATGTAAATTTTTTTTTTCTCATTTTTTTGAGTGCAGTTAGTATTAGCCACTTACTGCTGGAGGCAGAATATTTGAGAGACAGAAATATAAGTGTCCCACTTTGATGTAGTAGAGTAATAACTAGGCCTCCTCTAACTAGGAAAAAATAAAAAGGAAAGGAAAAAAAAACTTTAAAAAGAGAGAAAAAATGCTCAAAAGAAGGAAAGAAAGAAAGAAACAATGAAATAAAGAAAAAATGAAAAAACAAAAAACAAAAAAAAACTCCGACAACCTATTAACTCCTGAAAGATTCACTTCAGCTCTCTATTCTTGGACAAGAACTACAGGTTATACTGAAATAGATAGGTGTTCCCCAGGGGAGGAGACAAGGAGGCTTTGTTACATAAAGGCTGATCACCTGCTCATATTACTGAACTGACTCCTAGGTACCCTTTCACTTCCACAAGCCTCATCCCCCAACACATTTATTTGTTGTGTTGCTGCAGTCACTTCTATAGCAAAGGCACCCAAACAATTTCTGTAACAGCTCTCCATTTCCTAACCTTGAAAAATGGCATTTTTATGATTAAGGTCTAATACACTGCTCCGTCTTGTATTTTTTCACTGCACCTTGGATGCCCTCTGAACTACCCTTCCTCAAATGACAAAGCCTGTTTCTTTCTGTTCTTCTTATCATACCTTTTAAAACTGCCTGTTCTTTCACACTGGAGAAACTTTCTATCATGTTGACAGATATTCCTTTTTTTCTGGAGACTACAGGCAGGAAAGAAGCTCACCATACAAAAAATACAATATTTAGTAAAAACAAAAAAGTTGGGTGGTGTGATGGGGTGTTGGTGGTTTGGGTTTTTTTGGGGTGTGTGTGGAGGGAAATGTTAGGTCCATTGTGTCTTTCTATATTTAGTTTTTGCCTTGTAGGAAATTGTTTCAAAAACATTTTGCTAGGACTAATGTCTTATATTTTCATGTTGTGATCTGTGTGTTTTCCATATAGTCTTCCAAGAAAACAGGTGGATTGGCCTATGCTGAGTTTTTGACACACAGTTAGAACACTCCCAAGAAGTGAACTAGCTGCTCTGAGGAAACACAAGATTGGATATTCATGCTCACACTAAAACTTTGTCTCACCTCACTGTGTTCAGGTTTTAACTGTAATGAACAGTGAATGCCCATAAAGCAAATAACGATTGAGCATGCATATGGTAACCATCCCCAGAAATTATCATAACTTCCTAGCTCAAGGACTTCCTACCTCCTTCCCAGCTCAGAGATTTCCTTAGCTAGAAGCCGCTTAATAGACATCACCCATTTTTTTTCTTCCATATATTAAATTGGCTGGTTCCTGAGCTCATGAAAACTATTTTATTTGTAACAGCCCACAGGAAGGAACTCCACAGAACCAGTGGATGTGCTGTGGAGAGACACTGAGGTTGTTTAGTTTGAACCAGCCACCTGCTCCTTTGGTTTCCAGCACTGTCAGGGTCAGTTCAGCTACTTCTTGACCATAATGCAAGGAATTCTTGCATGTATATACTTATTTGATCTTGTGCCAGCACAGTCATATACCTTAAATTGTTCTTTTTCCCTTATTGTGTTTTACTCACTTTGACCTACTGATGGGAAGATTTCATTTAGTGAAACTATGTTGTTTTAGACTTCAATTGTAAAACAGGTATTCCACTTGCCTGATAAATTATCACCTCTTTGCACACATTCTCATTTCACAGAATCACAGAATGGTAGGGGTTAGAAGGGACCTCTGGAGATCAACTAGTCCCATCACTCTGCTAACGCAGGGTCACCTAGAGCAGGTTGCATAAGAATGTGTTCAAGTGGGCCTTGAATATCTCCAGAGAAGAAAACTCCACAACCTCTCTGTTCCAGTGCTCTGTCACCTTCACAGTAAAGAAGTTTTTCCTCATGCTAAGGTGGAACTTCCCAGGTTCCTGTTTAAGGATGCTTTCCACAGATTGCATGAGTGCTCAGTCCCCAGATGCAAGAAATCAGGCAGGGAAGGCAAGAGACCAGCATGGCTGAGTTGAGACCTGCCGGTCAAACTGAAGAGCAAGAAGAAACTGCACAGGCAGTGCAAGCAGGGACAGGGAACCTGGAAAGAGTATAGAGACCATGCCTGTTTGTGCAGGGATGGGGTCAGGAAGGCCAGGGTGCAGCTGGAGCTGAACTTGGCAAGGGGAACAAAGAATAACAAGAAGGGCTTCTATAGGTAAGTCAACCAGAAAAGGAAGGTTAAAGAAAGTGTATCCGCTCTGATGAATAAAAATGGCGACTTTGTATCAACAAATGAGAAAGCTGAGGTACTCAACAACATTTTTGCCTCAGTCTTCACTCCCCTCACCCCTCCTGTGTCAACGGACAACAAGGTGGGGACCGGAGCGGTAAAGCCCCTTCCACTGTAGGGGAAGATCACATTCATGACCACCTGAGGAACCTGAACACTTATAAGTCTATGGGACCTGATGAGATGCATCCCACAGTCCTGGGAGAATTCACTGATGTGGTTGCCAAGCCACTCTCCACAGTATTTTAAAAGTCATGATGGTCAGGGGAGGTCCCCAGTGACTGGAAGAGGGGCAACATTTTGCCCATTTTTAAAAACAGTAGAAAAGATGGCCCTGGCAACTGGCAACCTGTCAGCCTCACCTCTGTGACTGGGAAGATCATGGAACAGATCTTCCCAGAAGCTATGCTAAAGCACATGAAGGACAAGGAGATGATTAATGGCAGCCAACACGGCTTCACGAAGTGCAATTCCTGCCTATTGATAAGGTCCCCTCTCAGTCTCCTCTCAGTCTTCTCTTCTCCAGACCAAACAGATCAAGCTCACTCAGCCTTTCCTTATGAAAGAGGTGATTCAGTTCCCTGATCACCTTCATGGCCCTCCACTGGACTCTCTCAACTAGTTCCTTGTCTTTCTTGAACTGGGGGACCCAGAACTGGACAAAGTGTTCCAGATGGGGCCTCACCAGGGCAGAGGAGAAAGGGACCATAATAGCCCTCAGCCTGCTGGCTACACTTCAATTTATTTCTATTTATCCTGCTGGAACTTGGCTGACTAAAACTGTGTTCAATATTTAGAATAAGATCTTCCCAGTATCCTGCACAGTGCAGTCATACTTTCTTGCTGACTAAAACTGTGTTCAATATTTAGAATAAGATCTTCCCAGTATCCTGCACAGTGCAGTCATACTTTCTTGCCTATACTGGAAAAGCTTTCTTGACTTTTTCGTTGTAAGACTGCCTTTACTTCTATCCCAGTGCTCTTTTACAGTGATCCTGTAGCTGACACATACACTTAGTTTCTCTTATTCCCTTATTCACCACTAGTGAGGTTCCAAAGCCTTAATAGTCCTCCAGTGCATGACCCTGTCTTACATAATGCTAATTGCCGTACCACTTGCTATGCAGGTCACCCAGCTTTTCCTGCATGGTATTCACATCTCCCCATTACTGAAAATGTTTCTCAGCTTTGAAGGACCATCTGAGAGGTCTGACTACACATCCTTTAAAAAGAAGCTCTTTCACAAACCTACTCCTTTAACTTAACCCTCCCTGAAGCCTCTCTTCTGGAAGGCATTTTGCCATAGCAGCTCAATTTGAAGCAAAGTGATAGAGGTAAGCTTTTTTGAGAGCAGCACATTGTACACTTAGAATTACAAAAATGAAAGTTTTTGAAGGAAATGCAGTCTATTTAGTGCAGTGAGCCACACATCAGGTTCCTATGAGGCTGAGCTATATTAGGGAACAAATGTCAAAACATATTACACTTCTGACAGGCACAATGCCTCTCATGGGCATGGGGAGGAGTGGAGAGCTGAACCAGACTTGCTACATCCATGAGGGGAAGGTCAAATGGACATCCAGGTTCCCCGGTGAAGGAGATGGGTATCGTATAACCTGCCCACGAAGGTTAACAGCAGGACCAGGGACTGCTGAAAGCTATACAGGCTTCTTCACTGGACTTCTCTTTTTGCAGGGATGCGAGCACATCTAAACTGCACGGGAACTTCACTGAATATGCAGTTGTTTCTTGAAGTGCGCATACATACTCAGACACCCACAACTAGATATTAATTAAGATAATACTAACTGACTGTATGCTGTCAATAAAAATTCCCTAACCGGGTGTCTTCCATTAAAAAAGATACTTTAATAAAAATCCTTCTATAAAATGTAAATTTCTCTTCTGTATGTCATCACTACCAATTTAAAAAGACTGAATATTACCTGGGAAGTAATGAATGGCAAATAACTGCCAAATAGATAAAATTTAACTTAAAAGCCTGTGTTGTGATTAGCACATTACAACTACCAAATTATAGTTGTCTCTGGTGCTCAGGTAAACCAGAGAAAAAAGTTACTGTAAGATAAATCAAAACACTTGGGAAAAGGTTCAAAGGAGAATTTGCAAGATGTTTCCTAAAGACCTGCCTTCCCATTTGTGGGAGCTAAACCAAAGAAATGGCTTGTTAAAATAGGCCTAGTTCTATGTTTATATTCTCTGTTCACTCTTACTTTGTATTTTAGAGCAAACTCCGGTAACAGTAAGAGACACAGCGGTCAGTTCTCTCTTACCAGGGAATAGCTTTCCTGAAAAGTGGAAAGGCCTAGCGATGGAGTCACTTCAACTTAAGCTAGGTAAATCACTTAAGGACGTTCAGCATAAAATGCTCTTCAGCAAGGAGAAAAGCAAATTTTGCCCATTCTTGATAAAAGCTTACTGTATTTGTTGACATACAGGTAAGTGAACTCTCCTAAGACCCTTCTGCTCCATCCAGGCAAACTTTCAGTACGCTTCTCCAAGTACTTTGTAGGTGAAGGCTTGCTTGCCAGTCTGGCAGTCTGGTTACTGGTACCTTTCTATCTTCCTGTGTCCCAGGGTCAACCACCCTAATTGGTTATGGGACTTACACACAACCGTCTATTAAATAACTCCTTATCATCTTAATTCAGATTTGTATGTGCTTACTGTCTGCCATCCAGTCCAAATGCCAATAAATCAATTTAAAAAAAATAAACCTACTAACTTCAGTGGAGGCTGAGTTAGCTGTAGCCATGTTCTTGCAGTTCTCTTTGCTTTCTTTAGAGTTTGTTTCTTTCTTTTCAAGTTCAGTTATTGTATTTTTATTTTTGTTTATTTATATGATAATCACTAGCTTTGGTGCTATGACTTACTTGCCAGTCTCCACTGTGCTGCTTGCCTAATCTCCCCACCTACTTGCAATCAGAGTAATGGGTAACCTCAAATCTGCAATTGTTCCTGCTCTGGCTGCATGACAGTTTCAGTGCCAGGGACTGTGAAAAGTTGTCAATATACGTTAAAATAGATGATCAGTAAAATCTGGCAACAGGTTTGTTCTAATGGAGTCCCCTGTTCCCATCTGTAGAACCAGCTGGGATTGCATTTTGTGCTGCATTTTATAATGACCCTCTTCCAAAGGCTCTTTCTCCAAAGAACTGATCATTAAAGGCAGTGACAAAATTAAGATCTTCCAGTCCTGGAAGAGATATGTAGTAGCCGTTTATTTCAGGGTCCAGAAATAGATAGGAGAGAAAGCAATCCACAGGGAACTTTTCTGTTGCAACATGTATACTGGAGAGATCAATTAGAAGAGCATAAAAATGTGAAATCTTGTTATTAGAATAGTGTGATTCAGAGCTGTGAAAACACTGAAAGAAAAGGGGTCTGCAAATATTCATTTGAATAAAAAAATTAATTAGCTTCTTTATGCTCATTCCTCTTTTCCCAAATGCTCTGCTTGCATGAACATTCACAGGAAACAAGGTTTCTCTCACATGCTCTGTGAACAATGTCAGTATTATAATATTGCTGTGAGGAGTGAGAGCTAATTTGATAGATTCCCGTTTTAGTCTTAGCAACAGCCGTACCACATTTGCTGGCAAACAGTCTTTTATCAACCAGCACTGCAAACTCTGGCAGGGACCTGAGGCTCAAACTGGGTCCTTTCTGATACTTGCTGTTATCACCTACGATAGTGACAAACTTGCTGGGGATACATCTGCGAAGTGACAATGTGCAGAGTAAGAAAAAGATCTGCACACGTTTTCTCAGACGTCTCCTAATATTGATGTTAATGCAACTTATTTTTTTTTCAGGAAGGTACATAAGATGGCAATTGTTTTTACTCTAATGATGCAAGCCTATGAAATACTGTTGAAATGGTGAAACCTGCTCAGAGCCTGCAAATATTTGCCTTGCAAATTCTATTTCTTTCCCTTACAGGATTAATTTTAATTCAATGGCACAGAGAACTGAGCTAAACAGAGTAGTGAGATTTTTATATTTCTCTGCTTTGCCTTTTCATCCATCCAGTCCTAGGAATAAGAAGTGAGAAATTTAAGCAGCTAAGTTTGTAAGACCAGCCAAAATTTTCAATAGGTCAGAGAGTCACCATGGAAAAGTCACTGCTAATTGACTGTAGGAGAAAATTTACAAGTTGTTGTTCTGGAATAAGTCCGTTAGAATTAAGTTTGTGCCAAAAGGTGCTTTGAAGAAAACATCATGATGGCCTTCATGCAGCAGGGCATTTAAACACATGCTTAATCTTGAGTGGCTGAAAATTCCCACCTGAAGAGAAATATTTTCATTCCTAAAGTTGAGTACATGCCCACATTTTTATTATATAAAGTACCATATGAAAAGAACATGCAGTCCTGTGAAAACACAGATATCTTTGGACACAGTTTTGTTATTAGTTAGCCTTCCTTTTTTCCCCTCTCTGTAATAGGCTGCTGTTCCACAAAACACCTCATCAATGACAGTTAGGTCTACCTATGTGAACAAAGTGAATATCAACACATAACTACCTGAATGTTGAGAAAAGAACAAGGTTAATTCCCCTGAGCAATAAATCCTCCCAAACAGTTACTTTTACTGATGGCAGTTTTGAATACCAGTCCAAGACAACTACGGATGTGGCACATTTAATGCATGAAATAGAAATACACAGACCAGAGGAAAGAAAGTGAAGATGGTTTTATTTCCATTAACCAGAAGATATGATTATCTAATAGGTTTCCCTTAAGTCTTTCAAACTAGCCCTTCTAGATCAATAGAGACATTTTGGCTAGAAAGCTTTCACTAAAAAAAAAAAAAAAACAGAACAGGATAATATTTTGAGCCACATTTCCTGTAAAAAAAGGTTACAATGCATTTTGTGACCTTCTGCTTATTTGCCCTGGTACCCAAGGTACAACGACACACAGAATCTCAGATAACTCACAGAAAAAGATACAAAGCCAAAGTGTTTTCAACCTCTACTCAACATGCCAAAGTACCTGTGAGTACCTCTCTTACTCTTTACAGTTCACTTAGTCCAGGAGGTATAGCGTCTCTGTTTCAAAAGCAAAGCGTAAAGCGTGTTTTAAAATGACACATTCCATTTAACAGGGATTTGTTTTCAACATTTGTTTTCATTTTTTGTGGTGATTTTGTTTGCACTGTTCATGCTGTGTTACATATGAATATCAGTTTACTGTATTATGGTAATACTATTTTCATATTTCTTGACATCATGAACATCATCCCTTTGAATCAACAGTTGGCCTCTCAAATTCTGGTGTGAGCAGAGTGGATTTTCTCTTCTGGACAGGGATACTGCTATCTTAAAGAGGATCTGGTGCTGTGTTTTTTAATGTTAATGTCTTATCTTCTCCCATATGACAGAATGCCTGATGGCAGTCTTTCTTACAAAGTAAGCAAAAGCTAACTAATACAAGTTAAAATGTGAATAGTATAGTTTTACTTCTTTTATCTTCATTATTCTTTTATCTCTTTTTTGATAAACAGAAATGCTTCTTATTTTTATTATTTCCCCGCAGGGTGGCTTTTCCCTTCCCTCTCTTCTTTAGACGTGTTATCTCTTCCCCTAGTCCAGCAAAATTTCTTTTAAAATTAAATTAAGTAGGGCATCTTCCATTTCCAGGAGAAAACTCTTCTTCCTGACAGCTATACTGTAGCATTTTTTTATACACTGGTTTAGACTGATTGCCAAATACTTAAAGGAGGAACCTTACAGAGTTGAGACCACCACTGTGAGCAAGCTGGATCAGAAATAAATGACTTCAACACTACTAGACTAGGAAAAAGGACTTTGTAAGATCAAGCTGGTGTGGTGCTTTATGGTTTTACTGAAAAGAATCCAATTAAAGAAATGCAGCATTTTTTTTTTGCCTTTCACTATAATCTTTGCCATATTTTAATATAATCTGTGACTCTCTTAAAATCAATTTTTCTTCTGCTATTAAATGTTTCTTCCCAGGAGCAGAAAGACCCTACTGGACTCAGTTCTGGTAGCATTCTCTTGCTGCAAGTTATTCTGGTCACTGACAGAGAAACTGCTCTTAATAGTAGGACAGAATGAGACAATACTTAGCATGCCTAAAAGAGGCAGAGTTGGATACACAGTTCAGTACTACCACATTTTGTACATCTGCAAATCACATGAAAGAAAATAGACAATGTATTAAACACCCCACTTCACTCATTATTTTCAAAAGGATCTTCTCAATTTCCTCCCTTTCTGACTCATGCTTCCAGCCCATTGCAGAAGACAAACAGAAAGTCACAGAACACCCTCCAAACTGATGTTTGATTTCTCTCAATTTTTTGCCATTATTTGAGCTCTGCATAGGGAATATGTACGTATAAAAAAACAGCTGCATTTTTGAGGCAGAGTCAGATTTCTTGTACTGATTCTAGGTACCGTGATTTAGCAACATCTGAAAGTTCCTCATTTTTAATGTTTCAGTGAGTAGGCAGAAGCTGGATTGAGAGAAACATTCTACCTTCTCTAGACCCTAACTGAAGTAGAAGACATGGATAGTATGAATGATATCTATATACCGACCACCTTTAAAGAAGAACAAGGAAAGCCAACAGTCACATTGTCTAGTTTCAGTCCTTACTGAGACTATATGAACTGGTTATCACAGCCACTTGGCCTTAGCTCCATTTAAACAGTTAAAATCTTAAATACATGATATAAATACGTAACTAGTTTAGTTAAGAAATCACTTAAAAGTAACTTAGCTGACTGAATACAAGAAGAAATTGATCTCCATTAAGAGAAAATGACACATAAACATGCAAACCAGAAATGTTTACATACTGCGGTGGTACTGATTCCACTAAATGTATACCTATGTCAGGTTAACATATTCAGCACAATTTTCTCACCTCAGACACAGTTGCTGCTTTGAAACACTAAAAGGATATCCACACTGAGTGGAAAACTATGCTCTTAACTTAGCCTGGACATGGTTCAATCAGAGTCAGTCTGGCTTTAGGACTCCTCATACCACATCAAAAAGATCATAACCACATGACACAAATCACTGGGTAGTGTCAGCTTACGCTGCTGGGTCAAAATTGTCCAAAGTATTTGTGACTGGCTATGCAGTACTAGAATTTGGAAATTTCTATACAAGCAAATTAAAATAACAAAGGATGATTTTCTGTCATGGAGGCCAAACAGCATATAGCAGCGTCCATCCATACTGTGAAACTCTTACCCGCCAAAACACAGTGGTAGCATCAACACATTTAATGGAATTTCTTTCAGCTATTACTAACTGCCAAATTATGCCCAAGGTTTTTTTAGGCAATATTAGCAGGTGTAAGCCAAATCATGCCTTGGGCTGTGGTAAGATTTTAGCAGTGCAGAAGACTGAGTTTCATTGCCCAGGAACTTTTTTTGATGATCTTTGATCTGCTTCAATAGAAGTTATTGAAGAGTAGTCATCTAGTTCCATCATGCTACAGGACATATTATGGTATTTTAAAGATGGATTGCCAGAAGTAACACAAGTCCTGCAAAGAAACCATGTGCTTATAGACAAAGAAATAGAAGCTAAGAAGAATATAATTCTCTGCAACTTTGCTATGCCTAGTAACAACAGATAGCCGGGGAATTGAGATGAGACTTTAAAGTTCACATCCAGTTACCATAGACCAGACATGGCATGATCTGTTTTGCTACATTCATCACACTTACAAGACAATGATATGAAGTCCATATTCTTTTATAAGGTCTCTTTAACTCAGCAGAAATGTAATCTAATCCCATGGAATAAAGAACAAGTCTGGGATTAAAATATTTAGTGACATGACTGTCTGCATCTGCTGTTAGTGGTAGAGCAATAACCCTCGATTGAATTGCAGTGAAATATTCAGGACGTTCTATTTTAACTTGAATTGGCAGTTTAAGTGCAAACCAGGGACCGGGGGGGACCACAGGCAGAGGAATAGACAGTAACTCATCTCTCTTCATAAATAAATGAGCATTTTTTTTTCATATTTATGCCAGAATTCTTCACAAATCCCCACTCACCACTTCTGCCTTTGTATTTCAGAAATGTAATTGAGGAAATCCAATACCTGAAACAGAAGAGAGAAAAAGTGGAATTTCTGCAAGCTGCAGGTCAAACCACAACCCTTTTGAGGGAAAAAAACACCTTTTTTTAAAAAAAAATTAATCATCAGCCTCAAAGACTTTACACTTCCATTTTCCTTCAGTGTAATTCTTCTCCACTGAATTCTGTAATATCTTCAGAAATCTGACATTAAGGTAAGTAGCCCTGTTTGAGCAGGGAGTTAGACCAGCTGACATCCAGAGGTCTTTCCTAATCTCAGTCATTCTGGGATTCTATAACTACAGAAGTTAGAAGACCCTTCACTCCTTATCAGCCCCCCAACTACCCCACAAAAAGGACCAACTGGGTCTTTCAGTGACATCGGTCACCTTGATATCCAAAAACAAAGAAAAGAGGGAGGGAAAAACTAAAAAGAAGAACAATTAAGTGAGTAGAGAAGCTAGACAAAAAAAGAGGGGTCGGGGGTGGGGGGAGATATGAGCTTGTTAACTCAGCTATACTGTACAGGACACAGTTTAACTCACTCAACTCCTATCCTTTCCAGTTTTCCAATGGTTACTTGGCTGAGTATCTTTTACCCTAAAAATGATAATCCAGAATATGTTTTACCTTAAGTAGTGACTTCTGACTATGTACTGCTTAAGAATTCAGTTTGACATGGAAATTCTTTAGGACCATGAAACAGTGATAAATCCGAAAATCCATTTTGCATAGGAAAGATGGATTTTTTTTTACGCTATCAGTTCTCATCTCTCACTAAAATAACCTTCACTAGAACTGATAAAAGGAAATACACCTGTGAGAAGATTAACAAGAGTGGGTTGCCAATGCCTGATGAGGATCCGTTCAGTGGAGAATCCCCATAAATATAATGCAGACTACCACCTGGGGGGGTTTGTTTTATTTTAAGTCTGCAGTTAGGATGAGGGAATTTAGAAATAAGTCCTTCGGGGAGAAGCAGAGAGTTGGAATCTTATGATGAAGCTAGTGAGGAATACTTGATAAAGAGTGTGAAAGGATGGGCTTGAAAAAAAGTCTCTCCAGTCATTAATCAAAGGCTGCAGAGGGACTAGAAGAGAGGGGCCAGGAAGAGGGAGAGAATTCAGAGCCTGTAGAAACCTAGTGCAAGAAGAGGAAGATTGAACAGCTAAAGAGACTTTCTTTAAGTTCAAAGACACCTTGGGACTGATCAGTAAAATTATTCAGAAAAATGTGGGAAGTTTTCATCTGCATCTACCTTTTTTGCATCAAAAAGATCTTGAAAATTCTTCTGGAAACTTAATAAAATATAGTTGTTTTCTTCCACTGCTTTGCAGACCAGAAGACATCTCAAGTGGAGAGGAGACACTGGAGAATGTGAGCTCAGGTTGTTGAGGCTTGTGAGGAAGCCTGGGTCATGGGAGCCCTGAGCCCTGTGCTTTTAGAATGCTGTGTGATCACCTTTCCATGAAGGGCTAACAGACTGGAATGAATTTGTATCCAGAACAACAAAGACATACAAACAAGAGCAACAGAGTGCACTTTGGTATCTATTCACAGGACTCATATGAAAGATTAAGAGCATATTATTATGAGGAGAATAAATATTTAACTTAGCTGGTTAAATTTGAGAAATTTATCTGTAGTGTGAATCATCTTTCCCTGATAATGGAACCTTGTTATTCACAGCACAGTTCATTATAATTTCAGCCTTCCTTTTCAACTCTTTCTTTTCTCTTTTCACCTGAATTCTGCGTAAGTGGGCCTGGAGTTTTCAAAAGCATTTATCAATTAATCTGAACCTAATCCTACCCTGGCTTTGATTTAGGAGCCTGAAACTCATTCATTGAGAGTTTGTTCATTTATTTATAAATACAATAGACAACCTGAGCTTTGTAAAATAAGTGTCCTAGGAAAATTATCTAAACCAATACTTTTCAACAGCTGGCATATCATTCTGAATCTCATAGGTATTTTTACTGTTAGTCATCCGAGACTGAAACGTGATGAAGTTGAGTTTTTGTTATACTGTTCTTGCACTACAGAATTATGTTGGAAACTTACGAAAAGAAAGTCACAATATTACTTCAAACAGAGGATGTATCAACATGTACAGTAGCAAAATTTTTTCCTGATGTGAAAATCTTTTAAAGTTTATCAGATATTTATTTATAAAATATTTTGTTGAAAACCTTTGATATGGTCATAGAAAAAGCAAATCTTTAGAAGCAAGAATAGAAAGACCATGTGCAATCACCAGTTCAGTGTATTACTGCATTGTGATGATTTCTAAAGTAGGACAGAAATAGAGACATTACATAGCAAATAGAAAGGGTGATCTTCTAATTTCCTCTTAAACTTATTTTGTAGTTTGTATTGCTTCCCATTTTCGTGACTTCTGGTTCATTTTCTTCCATAGCCAGACTTGGTTTGAACATGTATTCTTCCTGTAGTCAGTAATAGGAACACTTACACTAGTCTGTCCTATACGTCATTTCATGACTGGCATTGTCATTTTACATGACACTCCATAGTTTGCTGCTTCAGTCCACCTTTGTGGGAAAAGCACAGTCTCCAAACCCACAATTTGCTGTTCTGCAAACAACTGGGCTTGATATTTCATCTGCCCGTTTGTTCAGATCACAAACTCTTTTTTGGACCAACAGATACAGAAGTGCATGTAACCTGTAATTAAGCATAGATTTCACATTATATCTACCCTTTACAGGCCTAATCCTGCTTATACTATTTATATGTGAAGTCTCTTTCAAGACTGTAACCAGTCATGAGGAAGCTAGTAGCATTTGGCTGCTAAACCTGTTCTTTTCTGTCTCCCCTTTCTGTTGTTCACCCCAAAGTATGATCAGACTAGTATTAATCACTCATTACCTGCACATCTTCTATAGATGTGGTTTTATGTAGGAAAAAAAAATAAAAACTAGAGTGAAAATTGAAGTAACGAAACCCTGGCACTGATTATAGACTGAGTTAACTCTGCCTGAGTTAAAACAAACTCCTTCCTCCGACAAGCTGCCATCAGATACCTTTCTGAAGAGCGAGCCTCTGCCGTTATTCCTTCAGACATAGTGCATATGTACTGATCCTCTTCTGCTGCAGCTTTTGTTTCCAAGCCCTTCTTTTTCAATGGTTGCCATAGAATCTACTCATTATCATATGAAAAGCCTCACACAAAACCCCCCAAAAGCCTGTTGCTAAAGCCATGAACACTTTTCAATTTTCATGTAAAAGGAAAAAAGTCTGGAAGAGAAACGGTGGCTGAGAGAGAGGATTTCTTTAGCACTCCTCCTGTCTTTCTCCTTAGAGATGACTTGATTCTTGCCTAATTTATTTTGCAGACTTTTCAGGTTTAGTATGCATTTGACTTTTCATTAAAGATTTCCGTGCCCAATTCCCAGAGTCTGACTTCAAAAAAAAAGAAGTGAAGAACTACTGAAAACTGAAGAAGAAACATACCCTTCTTGTCATATAAGTTTCTTGTTCTTACAGGACTACTAATTTGATGTAAATAGAGGAAGTGTTTGTTACTGGGGCTGATATTCCTTGAAAATGACATCTTTTTCCATGCAGTCATCTTAGCAATAAAGTCCAAGCCCATTTACACGGATGTTATGCTGAAAAAAATCACATTCCATTTAGTAGACTTACGACAGTAACTCTTGTTATTTCAGTGTTTATTCCAGTGTGAAAGAGGTAAGGAAAAGAACTTTTTGAATCTCAGGGCTTTGATATAAAACAAAAGCTTTGTTTCCAAAGACCAGTTGCAGTGTACTCATATACAATATTTATAGGAATACCTCCAAAATCCGATAAGGCAACATAATATAGGTACCTCATTGCGTCATGTAAATGAGTGAATTTCTTATCCTGTGAAGTCTACTAAATTCTGAAAGGTCAGGATTTTTTGTAAGAGACCTGGAATGGTTCCCCATGACCCTACAACATGTTTGAGCATATACAATAGTGTCATATGTATACAGTGTGGACATGACACCCTCCCCTCCTCAGAGCTGTTGTAAGAAAACTTTTGTAACTTCTTCTCTACTTTCTTCACACAGAACAGTGATGAAAGTTTGGCATAAGGAAAGATCATTAAGAAACTTCTTGATTTTCTCACAAAACTACTCTGATGAACAGTTATTTAGCAGCATATAGACATCTTTTACATTCAATATGTATTTAACTTTCCTGAAATCATCTTCAGAGAGGCACTAGAATACATAATCTTCTTTTCTGAACTTCATTAAATCCCTGTTTCTTCTAGTGCAGTCATATTTTATGCCTATATTGCATTCCTTTTACATTACTTTGGACAATTCCACAGGTATAAAAGAAAACCTAAAAAGTAAGCTAAAACTGAAGAGGAAAATTACATTACATTCTAGTTATGTCCACATCAGGATGTTGTAGCTTCTGTTGTTTACTGGTTAATAGGTTAATTGGGTGGTTTTTTTCTTTGCTAACAATTTTAATACTTTGCCTGTTTGCTACTCTCTAAGCATGACATAAAAAAGGGTAACATCTTGGCCTGTGTGCATCTCCAGCTCTCAAAGTCAGAAGATCTTTGTGACCTACAACTGTCCTTGACTGTGCCTGCAGTGGTATATAGCTGTAGATAAAATGTTTCATAAGAGACACAATAGGACGTTGTGAAAACCAGGAACCACAAACAGAGAAATTATACAAAAAGTCAAAACTTTATACTGAAGTTTAGGGGGTGTCCCTAAACTTCGTTTTTCTTATCTTTAAAATGTATATTTAGATTAACAGAAATCACTTCTACATTTGAGTTTGAACTGTCCCTGGGCTTATATAAAATACAAAACATCAAAAAGATAGATCCTCTCGGAGAGGCAATGATACTCTTAAATACAAAATTTAGTGTATAACTTGCATTTCTTTCAACATCACTAGTTCTAACAGCATATATGTTTTAGTAGAACAGTTTAGGTTGCTTTTGCAGGGTCCCATAGATATTCACCTCATCAATGGAAGGTGTTCTGTGGTCAAATCACCTGGTAAAGATCAGAGAGTGAGTGTAACAAGCCTATGCAGATCAAAGGAAGATGAGCAGGAAATCAGGCTCTTTCCTGAAACCTCGTATAGTAAAGACACTAGAACTTGCATTTTACAGAAGAGACAGCCAGGCTAGAGGGAATAGAGGTTTGGAACTCCATAAAAGTGAATTTTGGAAGCTTAAGCTTCTAACAGGAATGATGCTCTTCTCTCCACTCACAGGTGCACTGTTGCAGAAAAGGCATATGGCCCTTATGGCAGGTGAAAAAGAAGTTCTGTTGGTAGAGATGTTTGTGCTGGATCAGCCTGATCCATGTATTAAAAGCAATGGGCCACAAAGAGGCAGCTGTAACAGTAGTAAAAGACTCCCTTCTGCAGGGTGTGGAGGCACTCACCCAGGCTGTTTTAGGCAAGGTTTTCACTTAAGCAGCCTCAGGATCCTCTCCAAGGAAACAAAGCTATTGCAGAAATACAGGATTCATCTGACAAAGTAAGGCAAGACCCTCTTTGCTAACAGTCTTGTCAACTTAGTGAAATAGACTTTAATTTAGATTTATTAGGAAAAAAATACCATAGTTTGAAGAGAAGTGCAGGAAGGAATCACCTGAGGAAGAGCTCACTGTCCCACTGATAAGACAGTGCAACTTGGAACCCATCAAGTGAGTGTTCGCAAACCTGTGGAGTACAGGAAATGAGCAGGAAAAATTAGAAGTTGAGGCTCAGTCACAGATATATCACTGGGGTGGCAGAGACATGGTGGAATATCTCACATGATTGGCATGATGCAATGACGGGATACATATCTTTAGGAAGGACAAGCGAGTGAAATAAAGTGGGAAGGGTTCACTATACAAAGGAACATCCTTTCTGTATGAAGATTCACTAAGGAATAGCTAAGGGACAGTGGGTGACCTTATGAGTCAGGATCAAAGGCAAAGTCAACAAGTGGATGTGATGATGAGCATCCACTATAAAATACTCTGTCAAGACAAGGAAATGTGAAAAGACTTCTTTAAACTACTGGAGGAAATCTTATGATTGTACATGTTAGTGAAGACAGTTGAAGTTATTATTGTCTTATTGAAGACAGTTGGAGTTAGCCTTGCTTTGAACAAGGTCTAATACAGGTGGTCTTCTGAGATGCATTCAAACTTAAATTATTCTATGATTTCTTTTCTATGGAGTAGAAAAATAAAAACTTCCTCTTATATTCCTTTCTGCACTAAGTATTTTAGAAGATGACTCACTGGCGATCAAACATCATTAAACTGCAGTCATCTCTAGAGACCAGACTGCTGACCTCAAAATAATTACCATGAGAACATACCAGGACACTGTAAATGAGACCAGATTATTGAGTGACACATCTTCACCTTTAGAAGACATGCCTAGCTCGCTTCAAACTGCAACCATCAATACTATTATTTTGAGCTTGTCTTATATGCTCTGTATGCCTGGCAGCTTTGTTATGCCTACAGTCCTCTTGAGCCAGCTTTATTACTTGTGCTGGCCGTTTCTCCTTTACTTGTTTCCAACTCTTTCCACAGCTCTCTAGTGCTTTCTACATTTTTCTAATTAGCTAAACCATTATCATTCTGTTTCTAACTAATGTTCGCTTGTCCGTAACTATATGTTTAGAAAAGGCAAAAGAACTGCCTATCCTTCAGCAGTATATGATAGAGAAATGAAAAATTTCATTTGTCTTTTCTTGACCTTACTCAGAGCCTCCAGGTGCTTTGGCAATATGCGAAATAGTAAGTTGAACACACTGGCTTCTAAAGATGAGTGGGAATAGAGAAATTTATTCAGAAGACCGTTTCATATTAAAGATGGAGTGTACCGGGGAATGTAGGTTGCACCCATTGTGTATGGTGTATGAGAACAGTAAAATTAGCAGCCATAAACTTGCATCTGCAGTTTACAATCTATACACTCAACAAAGAGGTTCAGTTCACTTTTCAGAGGAAGTAAAAAAAGGATATTTTCTTTGACTTTTAGCAATTTTGTAATGTTTCTTCTGTACCTCTGCAACTGATATCAGCTTCTGTTTCCTGCAAAGGTGGTTTCATGTTCCTTAACTTTAGAATATCTCTATACCATAACAGCACTCTCAGTCACAAGCTGTCTGATAGCTTTTTGGGTGGACATTTCTCTAGTCAGTGGTAAGAAACAATTACCAATCTTACCTGTACACAACTTGTAACTCTTAGTGTCTGAAGTCTTTCCAATGAAGTGATCAAATATAGCCTGTAAGAGTATGTTGAACTGCACGAGCACGAACCATATTGCCCCAGAATTTATAGAAAAGATAAGGCTTGTACCTTTAAAGATCTAATTTTGAGGTGGTTTTCAAGGTCCTGCATAATGACAAAGCCTTCAGTGCCAAGGACCTATGAAATTCAATTCACACTTCATCTTTTTTCCTTTAAAACTCACATTTGGCAAACTACACTTTTGATGTTTTTTTGTCTTGGAAGTAACCCTGTAGTCTCTATGATTAAGAACATTAGAGCCCCAGGAAGCAATAGAGAAATTATCAGTTGAGCCTCTCCACAAGATTCATTAATGAATCTCACATACTCCATGAAATAACTGAAGGGCATTTGGCAGTGGAAACATTGAAACATAGATTCATTCATTCAGTTTGTGTTGGAAAAGACTTAAAAAAATCATCCAGATCCAATCCTCCTGCTGCGGGCAGGGACACATCCTACCAGACCAAGTTGCTCAAAACAATGTGAGAAAGAATCTCTCTCCCTTTACACTTAACAGTTTTTAAATCCTTCAGGAAGAGTAGAAGATGAAACTCAGGCCAAACCTTTTGAAAATAGAGTCATCAGGATAACAGTAGGATTATTTGGCTTCCAAAATCTTTGATTTATCAAAGATTAATATTTAGGATGATCCTGTCTTTGAGGTTTTCATGCCTTGTACGTTATAGTTTACTTTCTTGTTGACCTCCATATTCACCACATAGGTTAGGTGAACCTAGAGGAAAAAACAACTTAGAATTACAGTATCATGAACATACTGATATCTGTCAATTCATCATCTCTTTTCCATTTCTGTTGAAGCCTCGTCATAATTTGACTTCACTAATTTGCCTTAGTTAAGGTTAGATCTGGACACGGACGTTCAAGTTTTTCCCACTAATGAAGGAAGAGAGAGATTTACTTTCCTCAAAGCTGAGTACTACACTATCCTGGCAAAGTTAGTCATAGTTACGTCGAGCAAAAGGCATAGGAGAGGAGGAAGATGTAGAGCCAGTACAGGCACAGATGGTAACAGCAACAGTCTGCTAGCCCTGGCAACTCCCAGACCTATGTGCACCAAAAGTCAGACCTAGATCCTCTAGATAAGGACTAGTAGATAACTTTCAGTCCAACTGCATCAAAATTAGGGCAAATACACAGACACTGAGGTGTGAAAATAGTAGTTGCTATGGTTTTCAATTTAATTTTTTGTCTTCTTTGGTGAGGGGTTGTCAATAAAGTACAAGATCTGAAGTGTTTGCATCTTTTTACAGGGTTAAATGATAGCAGTGTCACTTTTTTTAAAAAAAAAAACCACCTTTCTGCTTTGTCAAGGAGTCTGCAATTTTCTGAATGTAACAGCACTTGGTGTATTCATCTTTGCCCCTCTCCCCAGTATATTGCTCATGTATGATCTGCTTGCAATTGCAGTTTGAAACCCCCTAGAAAATAGATTTACACAGAATACAAATTCCCACTATATTCTGAGGATATGTGGCAATACATTACCCTGAGGTACGCCCAGATATGGCCTTACAACACATTGGCAAGGAGATGTTCATTTGCAGGACTGATGGGTGCCTTCTCGTTCACTGTGGAGTGAAGGCACGCACATGAGCAGTGCTCATGGCTTATCTAAGGCCTCACAAACGCACACTATACTTTAGTTGGTGCTGATTTGTTCTTCTATGTCACAGAATCACAGAATCACCAGGTTGGAAAGGACCCACTGGATCATCGAGTCCAACCATTCCTAACACTCCCTAAACCATGTCCCTAAGCACTTCATCCACCCGTTCCTTAAACACCTCCAGGGAAGGTGACTCGACCACCTCCCTGGGCAGCCTGTTCCAGTGCCCAATGACGCTTTCTGTGAAGAATTTTTTTCTGATATCCAACCTGAACCTTCCCTGATGGAGCTTCAGGCCATTCCCTCTTGTCCTGTCCCCTGTCACTTGGGAGAAGAGGCCAGCTCCCTCCTCTCCGCAACCTCCTTTCAGGTAGTTGTAGGGAGTAATGAGGTCTCCCCTCAGCCTCCTCTTCTCCAGGCTAAACAACCCCAGCTCTCTCAGCCGTTCCTCATAAGACTTGTTCTCCAGCCTCTTCACCAGCTTCGTTGCTCTTCTCTGGACACGCTCCAGAGCCTCAACATCCTTCTTGTGGTGAGGGGTCCAGAACTGAACACAGTATTCGAGGTGCGGTCTGTGTGGATCTGCTGGAGGGTAGGGAGGCTCTGCAAAGGGATCTGAACAGGCTGGACCGCTGGGCCGAGACCAATGGCATGAGGTTTAACAAGATCAAATGCCGGGCCCTGCACTTGGGGCACAACAACCCTATGCAGCGCTACAGACTGGGGGAAGAGTGGCTGGAGAGCTGCACGGAAGAGAAGGACCTGGGTGTGCTGGTTGACAGCCGACTGAACATGAGCCAGCAGTGTGCCCAGGTGGCCAAGAAGGCCAACGGCATCTTGGCTTGTATCAGAAATGGGGTCATCAGCAGGTCCAGGGAGATTATTCTCCCTCTGTACTCGGCACTGGTGAGACGATGTTTCTCACACTGGAGGTCAGATAGCTCACTCTGGCTACTAATTTTTTGTCAGTTGCAGTTCGAAATGTTAATCATCAGGAAATCTTCCCCTTGTGTGGGAGCTGAGATGCTTGAATGCGTTCTCAGTTCAAATAGCTTAAACATCTATGTTCCTGGAGATAAGGACAGTCCTTCTGAAAGAAGAATGTTAAGAGATTTGAGTACTTTTCAATTACATCAGAACCACTTGGGCACCTTGCACTATCTTTTGAGAGCCTTACGTATTACCACTTTCATACCTTGTTTTAGTAGCCAGCTGGCAGAGGAATGGAACTTGAGCCTTATACAATACCAGCACTGCTTAGCAAAATATGAACCCATTTACCAGTTTTCTAGAAGGTAAAAATAAATGAGCCAATAAAACCAGGAGCTTTTGCATGACTTGTGAATATCTGGGACTCTGTGTGTGGGTTGCAAAACAGATTCCCAAAACATTTTGCAAAATGAAATGCACCTCTGATGCCTGTCAGTCTGGAAGCCTGACTGTGCCTCTCCCAGCATCCTTGAGGGCAGGAGCAGTCATGGCTGGGCTTGGGAGGTGCTGAGAAATGTTTCTTTGTCTGGCTAGAAAAAATGCTCAGGTGCTTTACAAGCATTTTAGAAGTACGTGAAATTTGGAAGGAAAAAGCCAGTTTCTTTCATAACACTTTCCTCCTTTTGCTTTTTTTGTGAATTTACTTATTTTACCATGTACTCACATCTATCAGCACATCTCCAAGCTTAGCAAACGTGAAGTTTCCTAAAAAAAACATTAAAAAAAAAAGACAGAGTCTTAAAAAAATCAACATCAGATTTTCTCTAATCTCACCACCATTATCCACAATGTTTTGGGTTAGCATTTTCTTTCCCAGCCAGAACTATGTCTACAAAAGACTAAATTAATATCTGAAAAGAGCTGCCTCCAGCTGCCTCCACCTGTTTCTAACATATACACCTCTGTAAACATATAAATGTATGGACGATATCTAAATTACTATAGTGAGAGCACTTTTATTCTTGAACATCTGATTGCACTTATCCTTGCATTATCAGAAAATCAAATATGTAAGATATAATAAAATACACTTATGAAAGTAAAATGGGCAGGATATTGGGGAAAGTGGGTGAGGGTGAATGAGGGGTATCAGGGTTGGGACATTTGAAGCAAGGGAAGCATCTGGTTAATTTTACCAGGAAGAGAAATATAAGTCAAAATAATGAACAATGTATTAGAAGTACATAAGTAGTACCCTGCCTAAATCTTTTCCTGTTTTCCAGTGCTGTTGGAAAGTGTCAGTTCTTCTTCATCATGTCTGCTAAGCACATTCTGGGAGGGAACGAGGGAAAGAGGGCGGGTAGAGAAAAAAAAGAGCAGAGACTGAACTTAATCTTGGAATCCTTAAAAAGTCGCCTGTGCGCTTTTTCTGGCCTTTGGTACAGCAAACCAGGTTGCTATGGTAAAATGGGTCAGAGCAGTAAGCAAGTTAGCTTGTGCAACAAAATCAGACTCCTGGTGAAGAGATAGAAGGCACAGGCCAAAGCAGACAGTAATCTACAGCTGAATCTAGGTCACTGGGGTGCTTTGTAGCTGCAGCTGTCCGTGTGGGACTGTGATCTCCGGCAGGGCTCACAAAACCATCCTGACGGCTGGGCTCCTGCTTAACGGTTACAAGTGTACTGGGGGAGCTGTTGCTTTGTCTCCTTCAAAAACAAATTATAATTTTAGATTTTTAATTATGGATGCATATGCAGGCAGCATGTGTCTGTGTGTGTGTTATGCATGCACATTTATTTTAAAATAAAACATACTCAGCAGGCACATGGCCCATATTTTGGGAACCCATTACACAAATTAACATTCACACTCCAAATGATCATTATCACATATTTATGGGAACCGTGCATCCCACTCCATGAAGGCTATAAAAATCTGCAAGCAAACATAAGAAATCTCTTCCCCAGCATACATAATGAATTCCCCCCCTCAGACAAACGCCCTCCCAAAAAGCCTGGGAAAAGAAGAAAGGCTCTGGAGAATGTCAGGGAGGTCGTCCCACAGTTCAGTCTCTCACATCCCCCCACAAACATATGCTGATACACCCATCCATGCAGTAATCTATTATTAACATTTACTATTCCATGACTGTTTAAAAAAAAAAAAAAAAAGAAAGAAGAACAATCAGTTAATAAAATGCTAGAGATTGTGTCCCAATCAGGAGCAGAAGTAAAACAGTATACCCCCTGCTGATTCTGGTTGAACTACAAAAGATTATGCAGCCTCAGGGGTTTGTCTCACATACAGACATGGTCCTCACCCAAGGGGGGATGTAAAATGACCCATAACAGAGATTCATACAGAATGTGATAAAAGTGTACTCCTATGTGATGAGGAGGGTAGCCCAGAGTACAAGGGCTATTATGTCATTAGGTTTTCCTACCTTTTTCTTTCTTATGTTTAGAAATCCTGCCATGTATCATTTGCTGTATTTACCTGGGATTCCAGGCTATGCAGTGGAGATTCTGGATACATCCCCTGTGCGCTGACACATCAGCCTTCAGTGCATACAGAGGGTGTCTGGAGCTCTCAAGGTACACCAGATTTACTGTGCATGCAGTGATTGACCTTACAACAAACACACAGTAGGTCTGAAGCTCCTCGGAAGCCTCCAGGCACATCACATGTGCTGAGTATTTCTTCTCCCATATACACCATAGGTCTAACACACTGAATGCCAAACGTGTCACTGTGATATCTCATTTTTTTTCTGTCTTGTGTAAAAAGTGGCATAAGCTTATAGTAACACTAGGTAGGGATGTTAAAGACATGATGACATACTCGGCTTTTGGATGAGTTTTGGGACAATATTGAATGGATGTGAGTTTTCCCTGTTAACAGCTGCAGGATAATAGACTTTTTCACTTGAGACAGCCACACTAGACCAAGCACATCCAGCAACTTCTTTTTTTTCCTTGTCACATCTCTCACACTGTGTCAAGACTTTTTGCCCATTTCCACTGTGTGAGTGTGGAGGAAGGGCAAGGAACAACAATAACTCAGAGACTCAGAATCAGTGGCCTCCTACATAAATCAAGTATGACAATGAAGTTCCTGCCCTCTAAATCCCTCATTTAAAGTGTACAACTGAGATTAGAAATATGTTAGGAATTACTTAAAAACTAGGCCAAGAGTAATCCATGGTCAGCATCCAAAGACAGATGAGGCACTAGAACTTATTCAATGAACTAGAATGTTAAAATCAATTATGCTTTTCTAGAAAAAAAAATATGATTTAACAATGCATATTTTTATTGGAGAAGGTATTTCAACTCTTTTAAAAGGGGAAGGACTACTTATGTGGTGAGGTCTTAGACATACCATGAGCACTGTTCGTGTGCATGCATTTACAGATGCCTAAAACCAAGATGAAGCACATAAGCACCATATTTCAAATGTCGATTTGTAGGTGAAGCAAAATCTCTCATTTATTCATACAGAACTACCAACATCAGGCAAGCACACTGGGCAACTGCCTGTCCTATTGAACAGCAGCACACATAAATAGCTTGTAAATGCGGGAGGTAGATGAGTGCATCATATACAAGCAATGCAACGCGTTCTTATGTTTCTTCAAGAGATAAGTAGCAGAAAGCAAAAGGGAAAGAGAAATATGTCAGAACGTTCAAGGACAGCTTTCTCTCTTGATAGTCACTCACAACTTCACCTCTTCCCTTAGCAATAATAAAGACTGTATAAATATTTTTAATGTATAGAACATTAATAAAGCCTTGACTTATTCCATCTGTCACATACAGTTAATCTCTTCTCTAATTTCCACAGCAACTTGTCTTAAATTCTTTAGCATTTTTCTCCTTGATAATTCAATGATACCCGAATAGTTCTGATAGTCCAACTGATATAGCCAAGTGATGGAAATATTTGTCTACTGGGCATTGTCTCTGTAAAACAAACAAATGCCATTCTGTTCAAAAGGAACAGTCAAATTCATCACTGATGAAATATTCTGCGTATAAAGTTTAAGCCTGATGATCACCAGAACAGAGTCATTTAGAGATACCCCCAGATATATAAAGATCTGCTGTAGTGTTGATAAAATTCTTCTCATGCCACTGACACCTTAAACAGCCAAGCCTACAGAACGGCAGGCACAAAGACCAGGCAAGCTTGGAGACTTACCTGGATGGAAAGAGATCAAGAGGGTTATGATTTTCATTTGATACCAGAATTACATACCCCAAATTTGTCATTGATTTTGATCAAGTATGTTTTGAAAGCATTTTATCTATAACAGCATGTCTACAAAAATCTGCCATAAGATAGAAGAAAACAAAAAAAAAAAAAAAAGCTGAAAAGGAAAAGAAAAAAATCATTTCCTAACTCTGACATGAATATAATTCTGTACTTGCAAATAGATTTAGCCTTCCTGTTTCCAAAAAAAAGGCAGTAAATCACAGACTCGAGGGACTATGCAGACATGTACTGAGTGGAGGGATGGCAGGGTGTGGGGAGGGAGGGACAGCTTTATAGGCAGAAAAGAAACATTCCATGGAAGTAACAACACCAGATAAATCCCCTGTTGGAGAGTCTGTCTATACATTCCACTGCTAAAGGGCCACAGGTTCCCGATAAGGGGTCATTTTCTTACCCCTGGAAAAACAGGCAATTCACAGAGAAGAGCTAATTAACTCTGCCACATGTTGGAGGAACTGAAGTACCTGACACACTTATGTCACACTCCCTCTCTGAGCAGGGTGGAGTGGGTGTTGACTGGAGACGAGCTGCAGAGAACGCTACCGGGCAGAAATGCCTCTTTGCGACTGATTTCTTTATAAGTTTACATATTGGAAAACATTTTCAAATAGGGAAGGGAAAGAAAGGGAAGGGAAGGGAAGGGAAGGGAAGGGAAGGGAAGGGAAGGGAAGGGAAGGGAAGGGAAGGGAAGGGAAGGGAAGGGAAGGGAAGGGAAGGGAAGGGAAGGGAAGGGAAGGGAAGGGAAGGGAAGGGAAGGGAAGGGAAGGGAAGGGAAGGGAAGGGAAGGGAAGGGAAGGGAAGGGAAGGGAAGGGAAGGGAAGGGAAGGGAAGGGAAGGGAAGGGAAGGGAAGGGAAGGGAAGGGAAGGGAAGGGAAGGGAAGGGAAGGGAAGGGAAGGGAAGGGAAGGGAAGGGAAGGGAAGGGAAGGGAAGGGAAGGAGTTTGTCTCCTTGTCATGCAGTAAATACAGCATTCCTCCATTTTTTGTTGCCAAATAGTAGCAAGGAGGTTAATTTAACTACTTTTTTAACTAGAGCTTCTATGGAGGAGGCAAGTGCATATGGCATTTATGTTCCAGAATGAAGCTCATGATTGTTCATCTGTACAATGTATGTTGCCTCAAGAATGACCTTACAGATTTCATCAAACAAGTGTTGGCAATTTCCCACTCAATCACTTGGTGTAAATGTGGACTCTTTCTTTTGTTTACTGATATCAGGGAATGCCTTAACAGAGCAGTTATTGCTTCATACTCCCTCAAATACTGATTGGGGTGTAGAAAAACACATCTTATGCAGGCTCCTCTCCTTGGAATGTGTTAGGGAAAGACCAGTCCCTCAGTGAGGAGAAAGATTTGAATCCCTGCTCTGTAAAATAAACTCTTTGGAGGAACTTTAGAGCTCTCCATATCTTAGGCAAAAGCAATTTCAAAAGAATCTTCAGCGAATAGGGTAGAGAGTTCTTGGTGAGCAAATTAAAAACTAACTACATGGCTATAATTCAGCCATTGGGTAAACGTAAATTAAGGGTATGACATCTGTTATGGTAGCAGTTTTGACTTAGAAAATGACCACAAGCAGACACTTGCTATCTGAGTATGATCTCCAGTCTCCTCATACTTCTTGCTTTGGACCCCTTCACAGCAGGCTATGAACTAAAGCAATAGCCTGTTGTTAAAGGATTTTAACTAAAAAGAGAAATCACTAGAGCCCATTGGCCCTGGTATGTAGAATTTTAGTTCCAACTGTGCAAGCTAAAATAATGAGAATTTTAAATAGAAATACTTGAGGCAATGTCTGGCAAGGTAACTAGGGAGGAAGTCTCTCATGTCATCCATGTGGAAGTCTCCAGGCTTAATGAAAGCTTCCTTAGCCACTCAGTAAGTGACTAAAGTTATAAACATTTATATCACAGCTAATTTACTTTCAGCTTTAGTTTGGAAATCTCCTCTAGCTCTGTTAAATGATGCTGCTAAATATCAGATTCACAGTTCTGGAAAGTTATTGTCAACACTTCGCTATAAGTGGATATTAATTAATAGTAAATTACAATAGCTTCCATAAAACTTCAATAGATGCCAAAAGAAAAAAAAATCATCTTCTATGTTACTGCAGTGAATAACAAAAGAAAAAGGCTGGTTTTCCACTTATAAAATAAAGTGTTGCCAAGAGCTACATTCAGCTAAAAGCTATTTGTTTCAAGCGGATACTGACTCCTGTCATATGATGGGGGAATACGAGATTTGGTAATCTCACTGGCACATGTGAGGTGATTGTGGCCAAAAAACACAGAACTGTCTCTTAGCAACAGCTTTTTTCATCATAGCTGTGTTGCACGGCGCAAGAAAACTGAATGTCTAAAGACAACCACCATGGGGAAAATTGTCTCTGAAAGTCTTATGAGGGAGGAACCTGGTGGAGAGTGGTAAAGATAACTGTAACAGTTTCAGATTTTCCTGGAAGCACTTTCTATTGATCAGAAGCTGGAGTCAATATACTCACTGGAGATAAGAAAATGCTGAACAAAGTCACTGAGAAAAAAATTAAGTGCCACAATCAGTCCTCTATATTTATTGATTCAAGAGGCAGAAGTAATATCTGACTGTCAAAAGCCGACTGTGACTTCAGCCACTCCTTTATAACAGCAAATAAGAAACTGCAAGAAAACAAAACGTGCAACATGAAAGAACCACAGGAAAGAGGCTTGAAGTCACTAATAACATAGATTATCAAAGATAGTGAAAATAAAGACTGGCGTAGCAGATTAACAAGCTTGAAACTTTAAAAGAATATGTTAAAACCTCAGAGGCTGTTAATAGAGAGGAGACTATCAGAGATGAGATAAGGAGAGCTGATGAAGAGACTATAAATATCACTTACAATGTGATGCAATCAATATGATAGGAAAATGATCAAGAATGAACATGCGTCACAGACCAGTTGCCTTCAGAATTCACATCTATCCTCTGTTTAAGTAACATGATTTTTTTTGTTTTTCATAAAAGAGCAAAAAGACTTTTAAAACAAAAAGAAAATATTTATACATCATGATGGAGAAGATATAAGATTTAATAGTTAGAAAGGATTTTTGAAAGACAACTGTATGGGAAGAAAATGTATCAGACTGAGAGCAAGAAAGAAGAAAAAATCTTTTTGTTTCTGAGATTATAATTATGGAGTGATATAATAAGTTAGAAAGGGGAAAAAACTCAAACAAATGAAAGCATAGTCAATCTTCAGAAAGAGCATTTATCTGTGGAAGATTCAGACAATGAAAGTAGGTGGAAAATAGTTGAAATGGCCAAGAACAACAACATACTAAGAATTGTTAGTGCTCCCCTTGAATATTTATGGAAAGGAAGGAACAACCTAACCCAAAGACTTGAAAAACTAAATTACAGGAGGAAAAGGAGATCTGGAAAATTTCCAAAGATAAGAGACTAGTCAGTTATCAAACTCTTGTAACCTACAAACTCTGATCTTTGAAAATCTGCTGTAGACTTAATAAAGTTCATTAACAGTTTCAGCAAGAATCAAGAAAAATAAATTTTAGTCAATACATATAAAATCAAATGCGCAGGGTTAAATGAAATTTGAAGATCTATGAAATGGTCATCATAGATAACAGTACATTATGACCATGAAGATCAATAAATATAAAATAATTGGTAATAAAATTTATGAAACAAGAAATTAAGGCAAAAGAAAAATCAGGAAAGCTTGTTACATTTTGCTAGGGAGTCTGCCTAGCATAAAAAAGCTATGAAAGTTGTGATTCTGTGAGCACGTTTTATCTGTTCCAGTAATTCTCCGCCACCATGGAGGCAGACTCTTGCATTTGCCACCATCTTTCATCTCCTACCTCTTCCTTCTCCCTGGATCCAGGATTCATCAGGTACGTCAGCAAGTCATTAAAAATTCCTAAGGTAAAAGAAAACTAACCTGGGAAAAGAATAACTTTTCGGCTTGTTTAATCAGCTCAGCATCTCAATCGAATAGATAAACAAGAAACAGAGCTGGCATAGGCAGTCCAGAGAAGATAAAGAAAAATTTTTGAGTTTTGTTCACAGTGAGCTATTAGAGCTGCTCTATCACCAAAACAAAGCCATAATCCGAGAAAGACCAAGCTAATTTGAAACCATTAATGCATACTATTCCATGTAGACTTGAGAACTTGACACAGAGTAGAAGAGAATACACAGGAGAAAAAGGAGGAAAATTAATATATTTGAAATTAAAGTATTACAGGAAGACAAAAAAACTTAAATAGTATATGGGGGAACTTAATAAGAATTTACATGAAATCTGTGAGAAATAAAATACATGAGATCGCTGAAAGTCTCAGTTTGTTTTGGATGGGCTTAGAGTTAGGATGACAGACATCAACTAAGAATCCCTTGAAAAAATACTCTTGCAATTTAGGTTTCTTGACTGATTCAAGGAGCAATAGAGAAATCATGTGGACCATAACCCACATGATGTTTCTGAAAATAGGAACTGCAAGAAAATTGAAGAAATATTCCCTTGGTCAGAAAACATAGCAAATTTTGAGAGAGGTTTCACATCTAGGGTGCATGGTGCCAGGAACAAAGAGAAATAGCAGATCAGAAAGGGAAGATGCATCTTCTTTAAAAGCAAAAGGCAGTTGAACTTTACATTACAAATCTCACCAACTGAACTAAGTAGTGTGAATACAACGATTAAAAAAGACCTTATTTGGAAACAAAATTATTTTGGGAACAGTGGTGTCAAAGGGCGTATCAGTGAGCAAAACTGGCCTGACATTTCAAAAACAAATGAGTGAATTATTTCAGTGCTAGTGAAACGGAACTGGAAAAAAAAGTGTTTATAAATAGTTTAAGGGCTGATATATGTCTGATATAAAGTGGATGCAAAGTCAGAAAGATTGTTTGGTAGGGTAAATAAACTGTAGAGACAGTAAGAGCACAGACAATAAATGTGGAGGCAGTTGCAACACGAGGGCATCAAGCTGTGTGGTATCATGTCTTGTAAAGAAAGCAAACATCTTGCAGAGTCCATACGATTTTCTGCAGAAATAGCAGAGATCAAAATTATAATCTGTTCAAGAACAGAAACTGGAGAATAAAGGTCTGACTCTAAGGCAGAAACAAACTGCTATCTTAATTCCCTTGGTAAATATTCACAGAAGTCTATAAAAGTCTGTTGTTGTGTTTTTTTTTCTCTCGGTGACAAAAACGAAAGAAGAATGAATTTCAAAATAAATAGTGTAACTGATTACAATGTAATTTCTGGAAGCACATACAAATATATGGTGACACACAAATAAACTGTGACTTGGCTGGCTCAAATTCAAAACAAGTCTCAATTTACACAGTAAGCATAAAATGAGCCCATGTGGTGAAGTCATAAAAGCATTCCTCCATAAGGATAAATAGAATCAAAACACCTCAAAATAATTACACAGGAAGTTTCCTGCAAGCTTGTTTTCAAGAACAGTCTGCAGATATGGAAGATCAAAGTATAGCCCAAACCTAGAAAATTTCTTTAGTGTCACAGGGGGAACCTGCTTCAGAGCAGCTGGTGTATGTTGCTACCATGAATCACCGGGCAGAGGGCACAACTTATTCCTTCATTGTATAGAGATCCAAACCTTTTCAAGCCAAAATTGTCTTTGATGGCTAGCATTTAAATCAGATTGTCTTATCACTACAGATTTTTATCACATATTGGTCCAAAATATTTGAATAAAGAAATCAGGAGTTTATAGTCTTTTCTAAGAACAATTAAGGGAAAATTATCTTCTTGGAGTTTATAAAAATTTGAGATAAGTCCCTGATATAAGGCCCCAGTACCCTGACATAACTTTGACATTAGTCCTGCTGCTTATGGATCATTAGTCTAGATGGCCCTTAGAGGTCACTTATGACTTAAATTATTCTGTGAATGAATAATTTTCTCTGAAATGGGAACTCAGAATCATAGAATCACAGAATAGCCTGGGTTGGAAGGGACCCTAAAGATCATCTCTTTCCAACTCCGCTGCCACTGGCAGGGACACTTCTGACTAGATCAGGTTGCTCAAAGCCTCATGCAACCTGGCCTTGAGCACCTCCAGGGATGGGGTGTCCACAGCTTCCCTGGGCAACTCGTTGCAAGCCCTCACCACACTCACAGGAAAAAATTTCTTCCTAATATCTAATCTAAATCTTCCCTTTCCAGCTTAAAACCATTAACCCTCGTCCTATCACTGCACTCCCTGATAAAGAACCCCTCCCCGTCTTTCCTGTAGGCCCCCTTTAAGTACTGGAAGTTTGCTATAACGTCTCCCCAGAGCCTTCTTTTCTCTAGCCTAAACAAATACAAGCCCTACCAAGTATGGCACATGCTCCAGCCCTCTGATCTTTTTTGTGGCCCTCCTCTGGACTCGTTCTAATGTCCTTTCTGTGCTGAGGACTCCAGAACTGAATGCAGTACTCCAAGTGAGAAGTCAAGGGAGTGGAGTAAAGGGGGAGAATCACCTCCTTCATCCTGCTGGTCATGTTTCTTTTGATGCAGCCCAGAATGTGGGGGTGGAGAACAGATTTTAGACTTTATTCTATGATTTGCACATGTGAAAATGCCCTGGATGCTATTCTGAAGAAAAATTTCTTTCATGGCTTTATTTGAACATGACCAGTGTTCCATTATTTTCAGGTGAAGGAGACTACAGTTTTATCAGTTTATCACATTCTCTCTCTGATGTCCCATAAACTAGTACAATTGATTGCTGTTTTTTTGAGTTTTATTTCCCCTTCATTTACTTAGAATGTAACTGAATTGTAGACAACGGTAAAAGATTTAGACATTTTAACACGCGCTCATTTGCCCAGTGTTGTTCCTTTCAGAGGAATGATTCCTATAAATTTCATCAGATGAATTCCCTTTAATACCACAGGAATGCTGACTTTTAAATCTATAGCTTTATGTAGATGCCTTTGATGCTATGTATACATAATATTTTTCATTGTCAGCATAACCCACAAAGACACTTTCAAGGATGTTGAGTTTCAGAAATAATTGCTGCCATTCTTGTGAAATTAACCTCATGCAAAGTAAGATTAGACTTCTTATGTGCAATTTATCACTTCAAAATAGAAACACAGAGGGCCAAATCAATGCCAGTTTCATCAGATGTAATGGATTTACTCCAGGACTGACTGCAGCTAACTTTGTAAATCTGTTAAGAAAAAAAATCTGAGTGAATTCACATTCTCCATCATTTGAAGCTCAGTAGTAACAGAACTTAACCAAAAGCAAGCTGCTTTGCTTACGTTAAGATTATAAGTGCATCGTGATCATTTTTTCCTGTATACAACTGTAGCACAGAAGTAAATGTATGCAGAGAACAATTAGACAACTAATCCTATGTAAGACTCCTAAACATAATCTAATTTCCAAAACACGGGTGATATAGATAGGTATCAGATTTAGAGTTTTAAATGGTTCTGCCATATAAGGGAATTAGGTTAGTAATAGATTAGTAAAATAAAAATCAAATCTTGATTCAATAAACAATTTAAGATAAATGCACTTTATATCTGTGTCTAGTTGTTGTGATGTTCAAATGAAACAGCAATTGGAGAAGGTCCTTAGGATGAGGAATAGAGCTCAAGACTCCAACTTTCCCCAGCCAAATATATCAAATAGATTTAAAATTAGTCTGTCTCCAATTCTGTCTTCAGGAGGGCAACAAACAGTTTCCCTTGTCTTTCCTTTCTTGAACGAAGCAATAAAGCATCTTTATCGTTCTTGTTACAAAGAAATGCCTACGTAGGAAGGTGATGCTAGCTTGAATATCTTCGGCACTGGGCCTTCTATATGCACAGAGGTATCCTACTCCAGAAGTCTCCAGCTGATTGGTCATGAGGGCTATGGAATCAAGAGACAAACAGTAGTACCTGACTGAAAGAGGTCTATCTTATCATTTGAATTGACTCCAATGCCACTCTGTCACTAACTATGAAAAAGAGAAGCAAGTTTACCTTGCTTCCCCACTTTCTTGTATTGTGCTCTAGCTGCAATATTACCATATTAAGAAAAGGAGAACAAAAGCTCAAATGTCGTTTGAAGTCCATGATCATCTCTGCCCTGTTAGAACATGGTTCCTGTGAATATCTTCCAGGTAAATCTCTACAGCAGAGCTCAGCACAACTTCCTGGTAGTGTGTGAAGAGGAGACAGGTGTCACCAATTGGTCACCTTAGGAGAGAGGCAGTTCTCAGCAGGTGCAGCAAAACCACTTGCAGAACAAAACTGTAGTGATAACTAAGCCTTGAGGCATCTTCATTGACAATTTGACTCAAACTTAACTATTCAATCCCATCTCCCTCTGTCAGTGAAGAACTTCACTGGATATTTTAGAGGAGAAAGGAAAGGAGATGAGGATACTTGGAAGCCTCTGATTCCTGGAGTCTGTCCTAGCCCTGATTTATTCTAGATTGTATCTTCACTACAGTGAATTTTGTACCAACGGATCAACATTAAGATGCCTATGTATGCCAAGGGAAACTACCTATCACTAAGCTCAGGAACCTGAAGGTGAGTCTGAGCTACAAACCCAGCCTCAGAATCTCAGGTGAATTTTCTACTCTTTCACAGTGTCTTGTGAAGTTCAAGTTATGTCATTAGCAGTAAGGAATTAGTTTCAACTATCTTTGAGCTCTGATGGTGGCATCAGTGAACCTTTGAACTTTCAATCCACTGGAAATAGCTGTATAAAATTCTGTAATAGTTAATTATTGCTGTAAACATAATTTCAATTGAGATATATATATTTCTAAACCCACTGAAAAGACGCTACTTATATTTGAATGAATTGTCCCAAAATAGTTGGATTCCTTGGCCTTGCCTATATAACTGTTTAGTGAAAGGATCAATCTTATAAGTGTGAAGGAAGCACTCTTCAGAAACTATGTGGGTTAAACTAAAAACAGTGTAGGTAGAGCAAGAACTGTCAGCAAAGGCAGAGACAGCAGCAACATCTCTGATGTGAGACACTCAGCCTGTGCATTGCAGGCAAGAGGTTTGCTGTCAGCTCCTGCCTTTGACGTGCTTCCCTCTCTCATCTGCTGCAAGATATCCCCATGCTGTGTGCAGTCTCTGTTGCCACCCAGGTGAAGAGAAAGGCAAAGCCCAGAAGGAAGAAAAAAGGGCTCTTTTGTGACTTTCCCTTTTTAAACTTTCTGGGAGATTGAGACTGAGTTTTGTCACAGACTAGTGGCCTGTGACAGTGGTCCAGGGAGAGGAGCGCTCTCCAGGCAACAGAACACAAAGAGAGAGAAAGAGTTGCTGTAATCAAATGGGGAAGAGGGTGAAATATCTGCCTTGACTGTATTGTAGAAATAACAGGGAAATATACCTCTGAATCGAAATCACCATCTGTCTGTGCTGGGTGACAGCTGTATTTTATTGTTTCCTTTTAAAAAGACTTTAAAGTTAGTTTGGCTCCCCACCTGGAATCTACCTTGCCTCTGACACTGCAAAGCCTTCCAGCGAACTCTGCTTAAACTGTCTCTACACATCACCCACCTCAGTAGTTTCTTAGGTGGAAGCCTTGCCACTATTTACAGTTTACTGAAAGACTATCTGATAGTTTAGGACAGGAAGTAAAGAATACCACTAAAGCAAATGAAACTAGAAAGGGATTTGTGGGGGCAGAAAGTAAGAAGTCAGACCAAAATTTTGGAAAAGTGGCTCATCTGTCTGAGATGACTGTTAAATCAGCCCCTTAAGAAAGCAAGTTTAATATTGTTGTGTTTTGACTAGAAATATATTGAAAACAGTCAGTAAACCTGCCATTCTTTTTAGGAGTAAACGTGAGAACCTGTTGAAATTCCTTTGAGGAAAAAAGATGGCTAAAATACTCACATGTGTTTCCCAAGAAACGGGAAAAGACCACTGCCCAATTGGAAGAAAACATGAGAGCAGATATTTGCTACAACTCCTTTTACTTATGTTCAACTGTCTGTGAAATACAGGGAAAAAGATTATAAAGCCAAGCCAGAAGGTGGAGAGACTGGGCTGTGGGAATGTCCTGAAAGCACCACCTGAATGTGGTCTTACAGGACTGCGAGAGTGTGTGCCAAGCAACATGCTGTGATGTTCTGCAGTTGGAGAAGCAGAAGCATGTGCACTCACTGTAAATGTAACTCCACCAGTAGTTCCACTATTAATTTTACCATTTAGGAGAAATAACCTAAAGAAGTGCAACATTTGCTAGAGTCAAAATAGGACAACCACAATTCTGCTGTGATAAAAAGTGCCTGGAGATATTTTCATTCTCTCTAGTGTTCTATAGTCTCTATGTTTCTATTACATTTACATAATAGTGCTTATATTATGTTTGATCCAAAATATAAAACCATGCACCTGGTACTGCATTATGTTAAATGTTACATTATATATGTGACATTGTACAAGAACGATGATTTTTAGAGAAAAGGCTTGAGCATGCTCATATTAAATGCACAAATGAAACTCACTGGACTAAGCTCTAAAATCACACAGGTTCCTTGGGAAAAACAGTAACAGTTACAATTAGTATATTTTATGCAAATTAAATTAAACAAAAATGTAATTTGGACTGGATATTCTGACCTCACTCAAAGTACAATTTAAAAAGAGTATGAACTCATACAATTACATTCAAATAAATTGTTCACTGAAAATATTAATAGACAAAATCATTCTTCATAAAACTTTCTTTCTTGAGATGTAATTATTTTCTTCCAAATTTCCAGTAATGAAATGTGATGATCTTTTTGGGCATCTCTGCAGCTCACAGGACTGTGATGCTGCAGTAAAATGGAAGTGGCTGTGAACAGTCTTAAAACATTAATTATATAACCCTTTCCACTCTTGCAATTGAAAATCCTGCAGTCATTATCACATTAAAAAGCTCCACATCTCTGATAGGAAAGTTTTGCTTTCATGTTATGCATAAACTTCAAATTCTTTTACTCACAGCAGGTATTGTAAATCCTATCCCAAGTGGTTATTATACACAGTGTTACAGTACCCAGGCTATGACCCATCATGGTCACGCTAGCAGATCCCGCTAAGGAATCCCAGCACAGCTGTTGCAACTATTCTTTTGAGTCTATTTATATGGTGAGGCATGTCTGGTGAAACTAGTCCTTGTTTTGCATTCTTCCAAACCATTTTTTGGTGTCTTAGAGGTATCGAACAGTTTTGTGCTAACACTGTCAAAGAACACAAAATCCAAAGCTGTGTGAAGTGCCATAACATTCTAAGAAGCCCAGGGAAATTAATCTCTGGGCAAATTTTCAGGAATATTGATAAGTGTATATTTTGCTATCCATTTTGCACTCTCTTATTTTTCATAGTTTCAGAACGGGCTTTCTGTAGTTGGTACCATACTATGGGCAACAGCGTTTAGAGAAGTCTTGATCATTGGAAATAAGGCAGATGTGTTAGTATTGAAATTCAATCAAGACAAAGGAGAAATAATACGATAAGAAATCAGCTGCTCTGGGTAGGAAAAAAAAGGGAAAAACTTCAAACTCACACATCACAGCAAGCAAGTATCTTAACACCCCTCAGACACAAAGAGCAGAGGGCCTCAAGGCTCTCAGCAGCATCTTCAAGAGAAAGAAAAACCAGGCAAGGAGGAATAAGAAAGACTGTATTGCTCATGTCATTTGTGTACAGAAAAATTGTAAAGAGGAATATGACCAAGGCCACATTAAGTAGACAAACAGCATGAGACACGTCCATGACTTTTTATTAGCCCCTCTGGCACTACTTCAAAGCAATAAGCAAAAGCTCTATTAGCCTCAAGAAATTCTTCATTCCTTTAGTGTTGGTGTTATGAAGACAGTGTCATATTAAGTGATATTGTAGAGCAGAGTGACAGCATGCCATTAAGCTCAGTAATTATTATCAAAGGGGTCTGCATCTAAGAACCCTCCCATGAGAGCTAATGGGATCATGGGAGCAGAAAGGCCACATGGAGCTCTTACATGCCTAAGGAGGTCTTGTGTAGCCCATGAAATGACCTCCAGAGAGCTGGAATCAAAGGCACAAACAAGAATTAATCACTTTTAGTGAGAAAATTCTTCCAAATACTAATCTCTTGCGAGATGCTTGAATGCCAAGATATTCCCTGAAACATTTCAGGAATGATAAACGACAAGTGAATAAATATTGTGTCAAGTGTTAGTCATTTAATACTCTAGAGCAATGTGTTTTTCACAGCGTACTGTTGTCACTTTACTGCTTCAGAGGTACCATTTGTGTGTATCTATCGCTGCAGTCTCTATTAATCACCTAGGAAGACTTGGCCTAAGCTGATGTTTGACCTAACAGTATAACAGTGGAGACCAGGTACATTCCTCTTCACATACATAACAAAAATTGCCAAGTGATGTTTCCCCACATGAAAAAAAGATATTTCAGAAGGTGTCTGGGGACCTATTCCTCTTGCAGTGTAACACAAGCTGATTTATAACCATTTAAACTCAAGGTAGTCTAAAGAGTATTGCAAAATAGGAATTCTCTGGGCCACTCATTTCTGTTAATGCGATCTCTCTGTTAGATACTGGGTCTACATTGGAGCAGCTGCTTTACTCTCAGTTTATATATTGTGCAATTCAGCATAGTACACAAAGTACATTCCAATAGCAAACTCTGAGGCAGCAATATCACTACCCATAAACAGCTGTAAGCCACTGTGTAGGACCAAGAATAACTTCTGGAAATAACTTGGAATGACAAGTAGATAGAGAAAAAGGCTTCAGTATTCAAAGGCTTGCTTAAAAAAATAAAATGTCACTATCACCTTGGAAGTCTCCTGAGGCTGTTTCTCCCCCCTCAAAAAAAAAATCTTTTTTTTGCTATATATTTCCTAACAAAGGATTTATTATACCCATGTAGAACTAGTGCTTATATGATTGTCATGGCCCCCCCCCAAAGTACATTTTAAAGTAAAAATTGTCAGGTAACTTAATCCCAGTCTTCCGTGGTGTTCTCCGGAGGCCTTGCCCCCTGAATCCAGCCAAAGACTATGAGGATCCAATTGCACAGGGCTTGCTCGCAGATTATTCAGTCCCTCAGTGCATCTGTAATTCACATTTCACACCTCAAAATACAGAACATGAGTCATGCAAAATCAAGTGTGGAAATGTAACAAACTGCTGCTTAAAATGACTCTGCAACAGCACTTTCACATTTCACCATGTATGTATGCAGCTATTTTTTCATCTCTCTTATTAAGGATGTTCTATGCCATGAGCACACTACATTGGTAAAATGGCCCATTAATAAAATCTATGAATATCTTGGCCTTCTTAAACATCTAGATTTACTATTTTAGCTGACTATTTTCTTCTAATTCATGAGTTTCTCTTGTTCTTAATTTAAAAAGGTCTACATTTTGGACTATACTTAGCTTTCAAATGAGTAGTATATGACAGCAATGAGAAAAGATAAAAATACAAACATAAGTAGGCACATTTGTAGACAGATAACCTTATTGTCACAAACACATATTTTTATTAAATTTGCATATAGGGAAAAAATCCATCCTTACTACAGTCAATGAGAATTTTGTTATTGAAGCATGCAAAAAGACAATTCCTCTTCTTGTCATCATATTTGTTTCTGCTATGGTACTCACCAAAAGCAGAAAATAAAAATAAGCAAAGGAATTGTACATCTAGTTTTTTAGCAAGCGCTGTGTCTACTTATAATTTACTTCTAATTTTGAGTCAATTTATATGACCACAAAGTGACAAAGTATACTGATGCAGCCACAAATTACACTGACACGGTAGCATAGTGCAGTCTTTGGCCACACCTAAGTTTTAGCAATGTGAGCTCACATATTTGTGCCAAAATTAATTAAGTATTGTATGAAACTGTGATCAGCTCAAATGAATGAAGGGAGCAGAATAAGACAATTCCAAAGAAAATCTAAATTTACAGTCTGGTCACCTATTTGTTCATACAAAAGTACACCAGCCTTATTATTTTTTATTTGTTCCGAAAGGTGTGTAAACCATTTGGATAGACAAGACTGAACCCCAAAAAGGATACACAGCCTGCATAGTCTCCCTGCTGTTTAGAGAAGGACGTGGATAGTTCTGGGCATTATAATGTGGCCCCAAGTTAAACAAAAAACAGTGGGAATCCTCCTTGTCTTTTTCTCCTTGAGACAAAACAAGGGCTGGTTCTTAAAGTCAGACTCAAGCAAAATTCCAGTGCTTTCAATGGGAGTTTTGTCTAACTACCATGCATGGAATTGTTCCAAGAAGGATGGGGAGCACAAAGGTGAAGACTATGAAGTGATATGACCCTCCTGCAGAATGGTGGATACTGCAGAAGACAAAGAGGTATGTATTTGGATCTTACGGTAACCAAGTTGTTCCATTAACAGACGTTTTTATATTCTGCAGAAGCTGACCCCATCCCATATATGCATAAAAATTTGTAATAGATTTGAGGGCACAAATTACATGAGCTCAGTCAGGTCAAACCATTTATTACTGCTGATGTAATAGGGCATCCCAGTCTGCCAGCCAAAGGAATTTTGTTGTGTTTTCCTCAAAGCACTCTCTTACTGTGCCTTTCCCGGTATGAAGTCTGGATACCCTGCCAGCTTTTTTACATACATGTCTCTCTGCATCTCCACCTTCCCTTTGCCTGAGGACATTTCTGTTTAGATTTAAGAAGAACAGAGAGATGTCTTTTCTACAGTCTTTGATTATATTTTGGTTTTTGTAATTATTAGAAAAATATCTCAAAGCTCTGTTTTTCATTTATTATTGCTCATTTGATAAGATGAAGCACTGCATGCTATGAGCTCTTGACTTTTATGTTGTCTGAGATCGAAAATACTTTCCTAAATACATTAAATATTCACAAAGGGAGTCAAATAGGGTCATGGAAAGTGCCAACCATTAATCATATGTGTGTGGTATTCCCTTGTTAAATGATACATGATGATGATTCTATGATTCTATGATACAGTTCAGCTCTGCATTTTATGACAAATGAGGTCAAGATGTTGTTTGCTATTAGAAACTAATTAGAGGAAATTCTTCACACTTTTTTAATGAAGAAAGGCAAACTTTTGGATATGAAAATGTGAAGAAAAGTCAGACAACAGAGACTGAAACCAAATTTCTTTTTTTTTCTTCCAAAGAAAAGGTTTCCAGACAAAAAAGTGAAAGTTCACTAGGCTTGCATCCTCATGACATCACCAATCAGTAAGGTTACATCATGGGTAAGATTCGATGTCTTGCGGTAAAGAGATAAGATGAAATCAATAAACAAGTGATTACAATTGTCAAATTCTGCTATTATTTGAGGTATTTTTCTCTAATATTAAGTATTAAAAGTCCAAAGTAAGAGAAGGCAACATCCAGGACAGAGTCGGGTATGATCCTCATTTTATGGTAGTAGTGTCCATGTGGATTTGGGCAACAGCAGCTGATGAGCATCAGCAGCTGTCACACACCTTGCGAAGCCCAGGTCAGGCCCAGAAGCCAGAGACTGCCTCTCCCCATCATGTAGGAGAGAGTGACGGGTTGTAAATGAGTTGAGGGAAAAGAGCTATGCCCCGCACATGCCTCTCACCTCAGCCCACTAAGGCATATATCCCTTCTGGTAATTATTTCAAACTACTATCACTTGCAGTCGAATTCCACAAAACTCACATTAAAGAGAAGCTTTCTTTTACACACATCTATTCTTTTCAGTACTTTCATTGAGTTACTCTTCTCCATAACAGATTAAACTTTAAGATTACACTGCTCGTCTTTGCACTTCAAAATCTAAGTGCATTTGAAAATTCCATTTTTAATACCAACAGTGATTGCGATGACCTCAGTGACTGCTGTTTTTATCCCTAATATATTTTTGTCAAGATTACTACATTACTATTTCACCAGAAAGTCAACTAAACCTCATTTAAACCAGCAGTTTCATGGAACTACTCTGGATTTTCTACATTTCCTGCAGAATCTTCCTTTCTGCAGATTTCTGAAAGAGACAGTATGTAATTCTTCAGTCTTCAATGGACTCTACAGACCTTGTAGACCACCCCATCAAAGACAAACAGATAATAAGTACATACACAGGGACTGATTCAAGTCAATCAGTAAAGTAACTTTATATGGATGTTTGTAAAACCTTCCATCTACAGAATCTATGCTGATGCAATGTTTACATAAAATAGGAAGTTCCAAAAATTCTTTGCATTTACAGCCTCATCTTTATTTCAGCAATGGACAAATTGAAGTATTTTACATGATGCTTTGTCCCAGTACTACTTATAAAAGAATTTCTCTTTTAAAAGTTGCTGGTAACTACCCTGTTCTTCCTCCCTGTCTCTGAAGAGGTGGAGTCATCAGTCACCCTTCACATATCAAAGCACAGCCAGAAACTGTAATGGGTAAAAGAGTTTTAATATCTCAGACAAAATCCCTAGTAGTCACTCACAATTTGGATCACTCATATGTGCATTTGAAGCTATGGACTGATAAGAGGGAAATTATCCAGGTTAAATGTCATTGCACATAAGCTTCCTATCCTCTTTCCCTTTCATCAAGGTATTAAACAAACTCTGTGAGAATATGGCTTCTAAAGCAACATTTTTCTGTTGGCTTTCAGTCTCCTTTGAAGGTCAGGTTAATTTTGGCTGTGTGTCTGTGACGACATTTGACTACATATGTCTGAGGACCTCAAACCCATAGGAAACATCTCTACAAGCTAACCAAGCATGGCCAGGGCACAACCCAACTGTCACTACATGAGCTTTTAAATCTCTAGCACAATCCCTGGGCACAGTTTCAACCTGAGCACACTACAACACTCGGATCATTTTTTGTACAGAAGTGGGAGATAACACATGTTAGGACCATTCCCACTAGGCAGTTTGAATGCAATCACCCTGTTTTGGGGAGCTGGGAGAGATTAGCTATAACAATGTGAAATGTGTCAACCCATTTGACTTTGAAACTGAAGGACAGTGCCTGACCTGTTTTAGTTACTAACATGAAGGTAGCTAACCTCACTTTTTTACAAGAAAAACTGCAGAGCTACATTTTTCATTTTAGTTTCTTTCATCAGAGGATGGTTCTGACATGTTTTTGACAATAAAGTAGCAAAAAATGCTGGCAGACACTTTACCGTCAGTACGAGCACAGAATCCTGTCAATAGTACGAGAGATAAATACCTAAAATTATTAGCAAACTCAACTCAAATACAGCTTTCTTTAACTTCCATGTTACAGACAGGCAGGCAATATCATGTAGCCAAAGTCTGTTTCCTTCTCTTTTAAATACAGCACCTCTTGCCTAAGTGTGTTTTTCTCCCAAAGCCTGTCCATATGTATGCAACAGTTAATTAAAGCTTTGTCCGGTGAAAAATCTTCCCATGTCCTCGGATACTTATTTCTGCTGGTTTGAATGGAAACAAACTGTTCATTGTAGGGTGGACAGAGAATTCTTAGAACCAGTTTCAGTTGATCTAATAGCCCGAGCATGAAAGCATTTGTGAAGGAACTAAATACTAAATAGTAAGGGTGACAAAGACCATCAGCTTTCAGACCTAACTATCCAGAAGAACGCACAGAATGCAAGAGGTGGACAATTCAAAAAAGAGAAATTCACAGGACATTTTTGTGAACATGCCAAGGAGCATTTTGACCTTTCCCTGCATTATTTCTTCGGTAAAATAAGTAGCACTGGAAAAGTCCCTGATGTTGTCATACACTGCTTATGGTAAGTCTGCAATTTCTAATGAAAACCCCCTGGACTTTTTTACAGTGTACACTCCAATATTTCATCTGCATAAAATAAGGTCAATTCTATTCTACCAATAATAAGTACTCATGAGAAGAAAAATGTGAATAAAAATAAAATACAGATATCGAAAATGTACGTTAATCCATTGGTAAGAATATATTTAATAATTTCACCTTTGGCAGATAGGTGAGTAGGTTTCTGTAAATGCTGACACAGCTTTAAATAGCAGTAAGTAAAATTGCATGCACTGTGAATCACACAATCTGTGGTGATATGAGCACATGTCCAACTCTGCTTCATTAAGCAGGAAGTCCAGCAAACTTAGTATGACAATCACATGAAAGACAAAATATGGGTCCAGAGGTCTCCATTTTCATAGAATCACACAATCATTGAATCATAGAATCACACAATCATTGAATCATAGAATCACTAGGTTGGAAAAGACCTTCCAGATCATCAAGTCCAACCGTACCTGTCCACTACTATATCATATCCCTAAGCACTTCATCTACCCATCTTTTAAATAACTCCAGGGATGTAACTCAACCACACGCGTGGGCAGCCTGTTCCAGTGCCCAATAATCCTTTTGGTGAAGAAATTTTTCCAAATGTCCAGTCTCAGCCTCCCCTATCGCTTGGGTGAAGAGACTAACCTCCTCCTCTCTACAACCTCCTTTCAGATAGTTGTAGACAGTGATAAGCCTCAGCCTTCTCTTCTCTAGACTAAACAATGCCAGATCCCTCAGCCACTCCTCATAAGACTTGTGCTCCAGTCCCTTCACCAGCTTTGTTGCTCTTTGCTGGACACGCTCCAGCGCCTCAATGTCTTTCTTGCAGTGAGGAGCACAAAACTGAACACAGTATTCAAGGTGCAGCCTCACCAATGATGAGAACAAGGGCACAGTCATTTCCCTGTCCCTGCTGTCCACACTGTCTCTGACACAGGCCAAGATGCCAGTGGCCTTCTTGGCCACCTGGGCACACTGCTGGTTCATATTCAGCTGGCTATCAACCAACACTCCAAAGTCTTCCTTTGCCTGGCATCTTTCCAGCCACTCTTCCCCAAGCCTGTGGCACCGCACAGGGCTGTTTTGTCGCAAGTGCAGGACTGCATATGACCTTGTTAAACCTCATCCCATTGGCCTCAGCCCATCGATCCAGCCTGTTCAGATCCCTCTGTAGAGCCTCCCTACCCTCAAGCAGATTGACACTTCCTCCCAGCTTAGTGTCATCCATGAACTCACTAAGGGTACATTCAATCCCTTCATCCAGGTCATTGATAAAGATATTGAACAGAACTGGACCCAGCACTGAGCCCTGGGGAACACCACTTGTGACTGGTCTCCAAATCGATTTGACTCCATTTACCACCATTCTTTGGTCCTGGCCATCCAGCTAGTTTTTTACCCAACCAAGAGTGCACCTGTCCAGGCCAGTGGCAGCCAGTTTCTCAGGTAGAATGCAGTAAGAAATGGTGTCAAAGTCTTTACTGAAGTCCAAGAAAACTATATCCAGAGCCTTTCCCTCATCCATTAAGCAGGTCACCTTGTCATAGGAGAGCAAATTAATTTGGCAGGACCTGCCTTTAATAAACCCATACTAACTGGGCCTGATCACCTGGTTGTCTTGCTTGTGCTGTGTAATAGCACTCAAGATGACCTCTTCTCTTTTCATCCCCAATAGCACTGAGACTTCTTCCAGGACAACAAAGGTTTCAGCAGCCAACTCAGCCAAAGCACTACCTGCAGATGTCTCTGTGCTAGCCAGGACACCTCCATGAGAGAAGACGCCTGACCAAAAACAATGCTGACACTACAGCTCCAGATAGAATCTGTATGGGATAACTCATCTTCTTGTTATAGGGATATGAGTTTCTTTGGTGGGTATAACTTTCTGCCAGCCTGGTAAGACTGGCAAAAATTTCCTCAGGAAACAAAAAAATGTCTCTCATGCTGCAGGATCTTCCTTCATCACAGCTACATGGACTGTGATATAGCCAGGTTTCCTATGCAGTCTGTTATGGCTAATCCAGGACTACTGACAAGAGTAGCTTTGGCTTCATTTTACAACTAGTTTCCAGAACTGGCAAAGCGGAAGGTAAGAATAGGAAGGAAACAAAGGCAGAATTCTCTCCTGGAGAGGGGTGGAAACATGTTCCCAGTCTTTATATATCGTGTCTTTCAATTCCCCCTATCCGCCCCAAAAAATGCCTTTTCAAACTCTCTTGAGTTTGAATTTGAGATCACGCATACTAGGCAAAGTGAAGAACCTTAAGGAGGATGATTATGAAATTATGGTTTCAAAGACAAAAAATCCTGTATTTTTTCCACATTATATGATTTTCTAGCCTTCTTCCAAATCAAAAGGGCTGACAGGGTATTGGTCTATGTTAGAACTAAGCAGCATTTCAGAGGACATGTCCTGGGAGTAGGTAAGTGTCATCAGATGTTTGTTCAAAGCAGCAGGTTTCTAGTTAATTAGCAGTTGGAAGAGGCCTTAAAAACATAGACAACAAGAAATCTGGATCTTAAAAAGAAAAAAGTCTTGTTCACTTATGAAAAATATATATCTCTGGGAGTTTTTAATGACAGATATAATATCAACTATGGTATCCTGGCCAATTTGTGTTGTATTTGTAGGAGGGGATTAGGGAAGTAAGGTCTCTTATTTTAAGCTATTCTCTTTGATGTCTGAATATAGTCATAAATGGTCAACATCATTGAGATGTTTCCTGAAGTGTTGATTGGTTCCACTGCTGATGGATTAGAGTTATTTGTTGCACTTTTCACATGTAGGTATTTTTTTCAGACTTAAAAATACCCAAAATCCTCTGAAAAGAATATTTGCTCATGTATTTATTGTTTTTCAGTCCTCTTTGGATATTGCTTACTGCTTCAAGAACAACCTGACAATCTCAAAAGGATTCCACTACCTTAAAGAGGAAAGGAGTTGGTATATTTGGTCTGATTTTCCAGAGAGAGAGAGAGAAGGAATCCAAATGAAAGAGAGTAAAACACTGCTGGACTAACTTGTTGGCATTTTTCCTTGTGTTTTTTGTGCAATCACTTCCGTACATTTCATGACAGCAGAGAATCAGACCCAACATAATTCCCAGACCACTTCTACAAGACGTGGTAGAAGGATCTAACAGCTCATTGTTGACAGAAAATGTAGATCCCACCTCCTCCCACATGTGTTTTCCGCATATGGTCCTGGCTACACAGTACTGCTGTTTGCCTTTCGCCAAACGCAGTGTGATTTGGATGCCGCTATCAATCAATTCACCTCCTTAACTTGGAAAAAATAACCAGAAACTTAGATAATTCTCTTTTGAGCTAACTGGTTTAACTGGCTCAAGGAAAGAGGTAAAGGATTGAGTAAAGCAGTGGGGACAGGACAGTGAGAGGGAAGAACAAGAAAGGAAACCACAGAGTGGAGAGGAGGAGGGAATAAGGCCTTCTCCTGTGGTAGCAACAAGCTGTTAAATTAGCATTGCTGTTTGTTGGACATAAACTGTATCTTCCTTGCACCAAATAAACAGTTATGCCAAATTGTTAGAAGCCAAAGGAAGACAAGGCCAAAATTATTCTTCCCAGTATTTAGCAAAATGAATGCTTCCTTGGAAAGCAAAGTCACATACCCAGTTAATACTTTGAAGAATTGGAACTTAATTCATTTTAGCAAACACAGGGGGAGATTGTTTCTCTTCTTAAATTAAGTAACTGTTAACAACATTCTTTCTGCTGAGAAGTTAAAATTTAGATAATTTATCACCAGCACATGATGTTACTATTTGCAAACATAATCATTTCTAAACTACAGATTAGTCTGATAAAATTTAAGACCATAACTCTTTTAGAGCTGCACATTCCTAAATTTGAGAGTTTGTTGCATTTTGACAAACAGCATTGAACAAAGGAATTAACTTACTCAAATAAAGGCAGTAGGAGGTTTTAGTAGAATATAACTTTATTACTCATTGTTCCAATCAGTTGATTAAATCTTGACAAAATACTATTTACTTACCCCTGCACTGAAAGCAGCTGCCAGTCACTGCAGGGTTGATTCAGGCATTCATCCTTCAAGAAAAGATAAATTAGCTTTGAGGTAATTTGTAAGAGATACCTCAAAACTAAAGTTCTTTGAAATTTAACAATCAACTTTTACTGAAACTGAAACATTTGCTCTGCAACTCATCTGCAGTTTGAGGTCACTGCCAAAATACTGCAGGTATAATTTTACATGGAGGCACTAGGACAGTCCTGGCACTGCCCACTTGTTACTTGTAGGCAGGATCAATCTTCACTCATTAAGTGTTGAGGCAGCCTGAATTCCTGCAGATGTTGTCTATGTCTGAATTTCTGCAGTTGCTTGCTTCATCTTACAACTCAGTCCTATCTTACCTCTGCACAAGAAATAAGCTTGCCTAAAAAATAATATGTTTTTTTGTTTCCTCAGGCCCCTGAAGAGAGACTCCCTATTAGCCTCACTGAACTCCTGCCTAAAGCGCAGGTCCTGAAGGCACAGGCTGCTCAGATAGCAGCAGTTACTGGTGGCTTACACTCATGCTGGACTGAGCAACCAACCCAAGGCAGCTGATTTTGGGTGTTAAGGAACATGGCAAGAGTTAGGAGAGGAGGCAGCTGGACGATGGCTTGGAAAAAGTTGGTGTTGAGAGTGGGTCAGCAGAAAAATAGAGAAGTACACACAGAGTTACTGTATATTCGACTGCCGTAGTAGTGATTATTAATTTTCATTCATCATATTACTCTGATACACTATTATTGCTATCATTATTATTGTTATTGCCACTGTTATCATTATTATTCTTTCTTTTTTATTGTAGCCATAATTTCCACATTCATTCTTATTTATGTCCCTATGTTTTGAGGTGAAATCACATTAACAGCATGCTGGTGAGGTTTGGGATGTTTCAACTGTCTCAGGTCTGGAAAGCTAGAAACAGATTGGGTATCACTGTTTGGATCGCGCCACCCAACAGCAGTCTCTGGGGATATCGCTTTACAAAACAATTCCAAGACTTCCAGCAAGGCTACAAGGGCCAGTGGAGGGAGGAGAGCAGAGGGTAGGATTTGTTTCTCCCTTCATTCCCCTCACCCACAAAAAGGAGAGGCTTCGCCTTGCACAAAGAGAAGCAATACCCATGAAATCTTCATTAGCAGATGCTGCTAAGGGTTCCCCTTATCCCTGAGAGCAGCTGCTGAGGGCGCATAGTCAGAGGGAGCTGCAACGGCTGAGGCAGCACCAGACTTAGATGACACTTTTGAAATTTTAGCTCAGTGGTTTGCCCAAAGCTACAGAGAGTCAGTGGACTAGCAATTCTGATTCCCAGGCCAGTTTGCAGTATTCAAGGTTAAAGACAGAGGTGCATGAAACTCACCACCAACCAAAAGGTATGATACAGAGAGGGGGACAAAAAAATTGTGAGCCAGGGTTAGTTTTTAGCATTTTCTTTGGCCATTGGCTTGCTTAGACTCCTCATTTTTGTTCTTTATAGAAAGACATCAAAAAACAAGGTTTCACAGAAATTTTACTAAGATATTATCGCTTTTCTTTTTTTGTGAGAGAGTAATGGCAAGGTGACATCTTTCAGATACAAATCAGTATCATTGTGTTACACTGATAAAGCCTGGAGGATCTCGTCAAACAACAAGCTTTAGTCTCCTGTTGGAAGTGCTGAAATATTTTCCTTATGCTTTCTAAAAATACTTTCTTGCTGCTCAATTTAGCATTTTCTAGGTGACCAGATCAGGAAGAGCAGAAATCTGTGATGGCTTGTAATAGTGCTTACAGATGGATATAGATTATTTTTCCACATCATGTCAGCTGTTAGACATTTAATTTGGTAATTCAGAGGAATTTAGTGTGAAAATGTGCCTAGTTGTACCTCTTTGGCTCCCAGATTACAACTTGAAGGAGAGAAAGCAAATGTGATATGCACATTGCAGACTTTTAGTGTCAGCCTTCGTAGTAAAAGGTTAGACTTATTTATTCTGAGTTAGCCTTGTCTATTCCTATTATTAAGAAATGTTCATGGACACTTGCTTGTGAGTATCTATGTATTAAAATCTCACTAGTCTTCTATCCTAGTTCCCACTATTCCCACTAGGCTCCTGGCAGTAAGTACACCTTAAATAAAATCAGAAACAGGAATTACTCATTAATCAGAAAGCTAGCTATGTCAAGAGTAAAAGGATATTCAGGTTCATGTACTGCAACTAATGAGCAAATGAGCAATTTGTTTAATTTGTTTGTGGCTTCGGGCTTGCCAAGCACCCTCATCATGACCAGCAAAGGACACTTAGAGGTGCTGATTGACATTGTTAAAGTAAATACAAATTGACCATTATTATGCACAGAGATGATCTATCTCCCAAAGAACCTGATCTTTCATACCACAATTGACAGTAGTTAAATCACTCCCATGATTAAAATTTTGAAAGGAACTTTTTATTTTCCTTACTTGAATTCCTATCCAAATATAAACCTAGCCTCCTTTGGTTGATTGACAGTAGATAAAACTGAGTCCTCGCATTCAGAAGCACACTGCATACTAAAAGCAATTTTGGAGTGACAGAAAAGTAAATCAACAAACAAAAAAATGTACTTTCATCTTGACTCAGATGTTCTGCTCATATACTGTACTATGTTACATTTGTCCACGTTATTTTTAATTTAATTGCTCCTGTGAGAGGTTTGACACTTATTTCCACTGTTCAGTCTCTGCTGAGTTGTCACTCTGCACTAGGTTTGCCTCAACAAAATCAACCTATGCTAAGTGGATTGTATATAAATGATGAAAATAGCACACTATTTTTCCAAGAAATGCAAATTTCCCAAAGCATTTTTTCTAAAATATAATGTAATTTTAAGAGATTTTAGTTCCTTTGGAACATCCACAAATAGGGTCAAAAGCAGAGTTCTAAACTAAGATGCTTTGTCCAGAGTAACTCAGCTACTCCTAAAACCATGACATTTTTGCTCCAGGCTAACGACATTATATAAGTAGAAGTACTTAATATCACTTTACGACAAAGAACATACAAATACATAGTCTTTTCTTAGTGATGACAACACTTTATTCTTTTCAGTTGTCTGTTTCTTAAATGGTAGTAATCCCAAGTAGAAGACTGATGCATCCAAACCCAGGTGCTTCTATTTTCTTGTTTATTGAGAAAAGGAAATTTCCTTTGAAGGCAGCTGCTCAGTGAACCTGCAGGGCTTACTCTAAAAACTGCTCTAATTTCATCTCCTTTCAGACATATAAAGGTTGGGCAATAGCCCCTTCATTTTCAAAGCATTGCTCAAGGCCCAGGAACACAGGGTCCCACAATAATCACTGTAAATCATCAGCTGAAACTCCACATGGTATTTTGAACCTTCCTTTATCTAAGTTACCCATCTGAAAAAAAACCCGTATAATTTCACGGAGACTTTCTTAGCTGGGAGAATGCTGTGAAAGCCAATGACAAGACATATAAACATCTGGTTCCTGGCATCTTTCTGAGAAATACTGTGGGAACACTGTGGTGAATTACCTGTGACATTTTTGCCTTAACAAATATTTGCAACCACTAAGAGCAAATGGTCCAGGACGCTATTACTTCTTTTAACATAGTGAGGATATGATTTATAATGAGAAGTAAGATGCTTAGATGAAAGGCCATTAAAATATCAATTTCTTGAGTGAACAGTAGCATTGGGTGGTTGTTCTTCACTGGAAAAGGGAGGGAGAACTAGATTGAAAGAATATGATAACTGATTTCCTAGATTCAGGTAGGTAAAGCCAAAAAGGACTCATATGCTATGCCCAAAGGGGGCCTTTATGAAGTCTGAATATATTTAACTTATAGTCTTGTTTTATAGACCGGAAAAAAAAAAAACATTTACAATCAGCTTTTCAACCCTTCCTACTTACACAGTGTAAGGAAGATACTCGTAGCCTCTCTCAGACAGTCTAACTGGGTTGAACACTATGAGAATTTCATATAAGGCAGGTTTCCTAGTCCTTTAATCATGTCTATGGTTCCAGTGCATCTTCATATGTCTGTCTATCACTCCGATTCAAAACTATCCCAAAAACAGCACAAACCTTTTAGATGCAAAATTGCACTGGGAGCTTCTAGAAGACATAAGTTAGATTTTTATTATGTATCTCTGCAGCATCACACAGTCCTTGCTTAAGGCAGGTATTCCTAGGCACTACATTAAATAGCAGTCTTAGTCTAGCAAAACCAAAAATATTATTTTCCTGATCATAACCTTCTTCTCCTTTTCAGGTTCTTTCTCTTAGATATGTTGTATCTGCTTTCTTGTTACCATTTTTCCTATTTGACCTAACTGAATCCCATACTGGCTTACGTTTTTCTGTAACGGTGACTAGTTCTTTTTTTAATTTATCATGCTACCCTTCATCTTTGTACCTATCGTAAGCTTAGTCAATAACTATTATTTTCTTCCAGGTTCCTTATAAAAATGTTAAACATTTTGGGAAAAGCAGTGATTTCTTTGGAATCGTGCCAAAAATGCATCTGTTGATTGATGATTCCCTATTTACTGTTATGCTTTCAGATTTGATATATCTCCAAATTATAATAACTTTAATATGTCGCTTTGATTTTTTTTAAGGCAGGTTTTAAAGAAAAAAAGCAGCTCAAACCAGTCAAACATCTTATAGAAATCACATCAATTTTATTATCTATATCAAGTGAAATAGCCTAAGCAGTAATGACAAGCTTCATTTTCCATACAGCAAGTCTTGATTGGCACTAGTTTGATATTCTTCATCACCTCCCTCATAATGGAGACTCAGACTGTCCATTCAATTATTCTGTCCTAGCCTGATAAAAGTCTGGAGCACCAACATCAAGGTTATCTAGGTGTTCCCTTTACTTTTTTTTAAGAGTTTCCGCAAGAGATTCCTAGCCGTCTTCCAAAATTAGGCCAGAAATGAACAACAGTTCCAAGAGCTTTTCTAACATCTCCTTATAAACAAGTCATCTGGATGTGTTTATTTAAAATCTCCTAGGTTTCTAAAAGCTACTGTTTTAACACCTTCTGGCTACTCAAGTAGAATCCATTTTATTTGTTTGTCTGGAAACATTGCAGTGGATATAGTATTTGCATATACACATTACAGAGACGTCTGTGCTATAGATTAGTCTTGAGTGTGGGTACAACTATCTTGTCTTGTCCTGGTCCAATTCACCCAGTAAGATGCTGGGTTCAACCATGCACTTCAACCATGAGATTCAACCATGCACTTCAGCAACAGATCTGAAAAAAAGGTCTGACTACTTGAATGCTTGTACTGATTGGGCAATTGTGGCAGATCAGAAGTTATAAGCTAGAAATTATAGTACCTGGGCTTAACTGGAAATTTCTTCTGGGACTGAATGGGAGAAGATTAGTGAAGCAAAATTCCCTGATATAAAAGACATGGTCGACAACCCATACTGAAACCCATACTGAACCCATACTGAAAAGGATAAACAGCAGAAAATTGTGGAAATACTAAAGAAAACTAGGTAATTCAGGTCTTTCATTGGTTAAAAAATCAAGGTTTAAAAGTAGTAGTATATGAAAACCTGTTATTACGAAGAATAACATCGTGGCAAAAATGCTCAAGGTTACTCCAGTCACTATTGGTAAGTGTCTGTCATAGAATTCTAGTCTGAGTTTGATATGTGGAAACTACTCACAGGGACGGGATACTGCAAAATGCATCACATTTTTTTCATTTATGTGAACCCATTGTACAAACTTCAGGTGAGAAATTAGCATCTCTACCCACCAAAAGCACAGCCTACAAAAAGCATCTTACAACTTGTGCGTAGGAAAATATCTTCATTACACAGAACAGCTACTTTGCATGAGGGTGAGGGATGTATCCTAACAGACAACGGAGGAATTCATATTTCTTGCATTTGCAAGCATTCACAAGTAAAAAACACATAAATTAGTCTCATTTCTCTCAGTGGAATGGTCTAGCCTGCTTGATTCTGTGGACTATTTTTTCTGAACCTGGTAAAAAACATGGAAAACCACTGAGAGAAAACAATGGAAAACAAGGTTTCCCTTCTGCCCTGTGTAATGTAATCAAAATCATATTCTTCCATTATTCCTTCCTTCAATTTTTCCTTATTTCTCTCTTTCTCTATTCTTTTCTTTCTTTCCCATTTGCTTGCTTGTATTCTCTCTTCTCAGTAATGACCCACTGCTTAGCTGGGGGAAGGCAGGAGGTGTGGGGGCAGGACTGTGTTAATGCCCTAATTAAGTCCATAGTTAGCTGATGGGAAAATCGTTGTCAGGAGAGCTGATAACAAGCATAAACATGACAAGCTTGTTTTGAAAAGTCATCCTGTCACTCTGTTTACTTTTTGCTACTGCATGCAGCTCCAAGCTACTGTCATATATGTTTATAGTGATCCATCTGCATCGCTTTTTTTTTTTTTTTTCCCTTTAAGGAATATAGATAAAAGCTTCACACATCTTGCATTTCAAGGGATTTAGGAGTCCCCACAGCAGAAGCACATATTCACTGATTTAAGGAATAATAGAGAATATTCTTCACCTGAGGAATTTCATACATTTATTTTAATATTCTGAATGACTTACAGATGTCCTTGCCCATAGTTAATTTTATTGTGATTTTTAAGTAATTCATTAGGTCAGTATCAAATACGTGTGATGTCTTTTTTTTACATATATTTTCAATAGACAACTAAAAGGATTGCAAAATACAGGGAAGAGTAGTGGTGTGTATAAAGTATGTCACAGTCTCTGCCACAGCATACACAAGGAGTGCAGTATTCCTGTCACAAATGGAATCACAGTATTGTATATGCTTTGTTCCAGTGTTGGCCAATAGGCCTTCATAAACTGTCTAAATCATGAGCTGTGTGAAAGAGTCCTTCAAACCATTCAAGCTGTGGCATAAAGTTTAGGATTTCTGCTTTGGAGAAACTTGTCTTGGTTTACCAGAGTTGAAGACTTGCTGCAGCATGAAAACTGAGACAAATAATGAAGCGATACACGCCTGAGCCAATTCAGCATCAACACACTCCTTTCTTGGCTTCAGATAGTAGCAGAAGTGACAACGTAAGGCTGTATCCATGGCTCTGGAACTGGAGAGGGGTTTGTATTACCTTGGCTTCATTTGATTTTTCTTTATCTTCAACAAAAGGAATCATGTTTCCAGTTAAAACATACATTACCTTCTTGTTGCTGTTGTTTTCTCTCTTACCCACAGATGATTCATTCCAGGTAAGTAACGTTTCACAAATCAAGCTTTAATTATTTACTTGACACAAGAGGAGTAGAATTTGTTGTTGTCCAGCTGACAGAAAGAAAGTTCAACTACATTAGCCTTTTCTTTAGAGTGGATGGGTCTTTATCAGAATTCAGTTTACTTAGGCCTGTAAAGAAACAGTTCCAAGAGCTAAGAAGGACAGATTCATCACAGAGTACCTGGCAAGAATGCTTTATAAAAATAAATTTTATTATGGACCTAGATTTTTAATATCACTGTATCTCATGGATCATGAGGAGAGATTAAAAACTTGAACTTTCTGAAGGGTCTTCTGTCACCTGGAGGGAGGCTACAGTGGGATTAATTTAATGTCAAACAGGTAGGTACCTGGGCTGAGCTAACCTTCCAGAGACTCTCCTCAGTAGCCTGTGAAAAGAGATAAACTCCTCAAAAGGGTTTGTCCTCAAGCCCCCTCTGGATTACACGTCCATTTAGGGATAGCTCACTCCCTTCCCTGACTACACGCGGAATATGCAGTGTAGACAGGACAACTCACATTGTCAGATGAGTCAAATACGATGTATGCCATCCTGTGTCCTTTTCGTCCTGTGAATGATCATAGGATCATCTATCAGAAAGCATGGAAATTATTTAACTGCTGTGAAGGAATGTCCATAACATTAAACAGATTTTGTGTGTGGCTCACTATCTTTATCCACCTGTCTTAAAGACAGTATTTATACAGGTATCAGAGTACCTCAATTGCCCTGTGGCACTTGGTCTTACCACACTTCCTTCGTAGGGAAGAACAACTACTTACATTTTGCAGGCAGCAGATACCAAGGAACAGAGAGATTGAGATTCAAGTCTACATAATGTGTTTAAGCACACCAATATCTCCATGACACAGCACCTCACTTTTAGGCGCCTGGATCTTGCATGAAATCTACATCTTTAGGTTTGAGTGTGCTTTGCCTATAGTCACACAGGGAGCTTCTGGTGGAAGACAGACGGGAGTCTTCCGATTCTTAACCTCTAAAAATATCCTAATGCCCAGATTTTCAATGTTTCTTTTCTCAAAGTGGGTGTACTAGTATGCAGTGGTACTGACTGACTTCATCAACTAAATGATATACTTAGCTGCATGCAGATAAATGGCTAAATCCTGCCAGCTCAGAAGAAACCCATCCGTGCATGAAGTAGCTGTATATCATTTGGCAGTTCTTTTCTTCATCACAGCTGGAGTTCTTATTCCAGTAATCTTTCCTTTCTCACCTTTAACCGTAGACCATCCACAATCTAAAAATCTTCCATCAGTGATTAAAAAAAGAGATTGACCCATCTTCACTCTTGTAATGTAGAAATACAAATAAAGCTGTAATGCACCAAAAGGGGAATGCAGTTATCTGCGTATCTGGCGTTCACTACAGAAAAAGCAATTTCTTTATAAAAATGAAAGGAAATATATGAACATCACTAACATTTTTATGAGTTCAGTGTTGCTAACTCCCATATCCTGGCCAAATGCCAGCCTGGGTAATTGTATTCTGAATGACCTAATTTCATTCCCTCTATTCTTCCAATAAGTTATTCTAATGACAGTAAGGAAAGAAAATTATGTTCAGTAGCTTGGGCTGCTGCAGAGAACATCTTCAATGCAGAAGACTCCCAGTGTATTTTGCCGGTCACAAGATCAATCCAGCTCTTGGTTATGCTATCTCTTACGGCACAGTGAAGATGCAAGATGTGACAGACAAGTCTGCAGTAGTGTGTGGTGGAACGAGTACCTCTGAAATCCCTTCTGTGATGGGAAGCCACAATGAGTTATAAGGTATCTCAATTAAGCAGGACAGGTGCTTAAAAGAGTCATTTGAGAAGTGAAACTTCACTTCAGTCCTGACTAGACTTTAAAGCTCTGCTCAACTGTAAGAAGACCCTATCAGTGCCTCTAAGACTTCCATGAGATCTAATTGTAATTATGAGTGCAGAGGAAACAGTCATTACAACAGCAAACATATAGTCAGAGGACAGACCAAGAGTCTTTGTAAGAGCAAAGACCAAGAATGTTTTCCTTGATGGAGAAGATCCCAGGAATTTTAGCAGATTTTGGATGAGGCCTACAGGTTCTTCTCCTAGACAAGTCTTGAGTTATGAAGAAAAAAATGTTCTGTATACTTTTAACTCATACTTGCTTAACACCACAGAAAACTGACATCAAGAGCTAAATTAGCAAGACATTTTTTCACTCTTATGTTTGTGAGCTCCACAGAACTGTGATACAGAGAAAAGATTCACGGAATTTCTCTGGAGAATGGCCTGTAGATGGCTAAAGTGGCTCACAAACTGTTTCTAATGCAAATGTGAAAGCCGGTTATGAAAAAATCCTTTATATATGCATGGAACTACCCATATTTCTGAAATTTCTAAAGGGACCGTGTCTTCCACAGAAAATGTTTACATCTTCACAGACTGATAAAGGTCAAAAATCACTGGTCAAATAATACACAGATCTAATTGGAGATCTTCCTTCAATGGAAGCCATCATGTGAATAAATTCCCATCCACTCTTTGAAGCAGTGTCCAGATATGAAAAGGCTCTCTCTTTTGTTATCTGAACCGGTCTCCAGTGATTCATGTAAAAAAAGGAAAACTTCAGAAAAACAAACAGCCTCTTAGAAATGTTTCACAACACTGAATAGTTTTGGTTTTTAAAGATGTTTCTCCACAGACAGTTTTACAGACATTACCTCTGGGCAGCTGTCTGATGCCCATGCTAGCACTGTAGTACCAGGAATATGAGACGACTCTTGTCTGAACAATTAGGTGGGATGAAGAGCTTTGGGAGGACAGTAGGGAAGCAATAGAAATATCATGTCTTTTGCTGAACCATTCAAACTCTTCTTTCTGTTGCAAATCAGAACTCCATGTCTTAATACATGTATAGACTGTATCATCCTTTTGTAGCAATTTGCACATATATGGGATTATTCAGAGGAAGAAATCAAAATCATTTATATGCACACACTAAGAAATAGATAAACAGAAAAAAAGAAACTCTAGGAATCTCTGTGACCCGTACTAATTTACTCAGTGAATCTATGGCAACAAAAAAAAATTCTGAAAACTTGTTTCTGAATACACATACTAATTACTGCACTAGCTAAACAAGTCTGATTAGGAATAGTTTTGAACTAACAGACTGGGGAAAAAAGTCTCTCCAAGAACATATTTTATGTGCAAATGAGTCAATAAACAAAACATGGAGTACAACAAAAGGTTATGTCCTAATTGTTTATGTTGGAAAAATAGCCTAAAAACTGAGACCAAAGTACAGTGTGTTTGCAGGCAAAGCAAATACTTGGTGGCAATACAGGCAATTGAAACAAACCATGGGGTAGGAATTAAAATTTGCTTCTTTTCCCAGGAGAGAGGAAGGACAGCAGATGCTAACATTATGTAATTTAAATGGTGCTCCCTTACAACATAAAGAAATAACAGTTTTTTTCCTCTTTTGTTACAACCTCTGTGTGTCTTAAGGCAAGCTTTTAGAACACTACAGACTTTAAACATCTAAGAGCACATATTAGGATATGGATACAAATCTAAATAATCAGATGCCTTTTCACGTCACACTGTTAGAAGAATATAATCAGCGTCAGTTAACATCTGCTTTGAATTACTGTCTATCTGTTTAATACACAGTAATCTTGTTAGATTCAGGTGCTGTGTGCGTGCCTACTGTCATACATTACTAGGCTGGAGAGTAAGAAAGCTTTATCTAAGATAAACAGAAAAGTTAGTACATGCTTGCTACTGGAAGACAGACTGACCTGGTTTCTTCTTATGCTGCAGCAATGTCCAGGCTGGTGAAAGATGTAGACTAGAGAAATTCAGAAAAAAATATTTTCAGTAAATAAAGCCCATTTTTCAGAGACAACAGCCATTGACTTCAGTGGTGTTTCAATGCTGACGACAGGACTGGGGAAAATTTGTAATCACTATAGCTACTGTAATGGCTCATTATCATTTAATATTTTATAAAGGTGTATCTGAGCACTCTTTTGTACTTGTCCTAAGCAGTTGCCTTCTTTCTTTTAATACAGTGCTGTTAGCTCTTGAGGTTTTGTCATGAATCTCACAATAATTTCAAAATTAGGTGCTAGAATTGTGTGAATATATAAGCATTTTACATTTTCTTCTTTATTGTAATTATTTGGCTTTTCTGAATTTGACATACATCAAGAGTAATAAGAAGGAAAATCAAAATCCAGCTAAAATAATAAGGTTTTTAATCTCATAATACATAAATATATCACTATTGGTTTAGGTAGCCTGGCTCACAACTTTGCTGCGCTTTTATGTGGGTCGTGTGGTAGTAGCTTCCCACTACTCTAGAACTGTTCACATCTTTGGGATTTTGGAGCCAACCTGTGCTGGACAGGTATTAATGCTAGAGTGTTATGTGCTTTGGCACAAAGGAAGGAACCCCAAGAATGCCTGGTAATTGGGCCCCTCTAATGGTAAACCCTATCCAAGATAAGTGCCTTATTCATACGCTAAGGTAACACTAAGTACCTAAATCAGAGGTTTGGAGCAATGAAATTTGTAGTTCTTGATATGGGATTGTTCTTTCTCAGAGCACTATTTGACTCCAGAATACTGATGACTGAAATATGAATTAATAATCTTCCAGTCCATTTCAAGTTTTCCCTCTTTCTGAAGAATAAAGTTGTGTCTGTGCTGGTGGCACATGACACGGCAGAATAGGAGCAGATCTGCAGAGCCAGTGTTTAAGAACAGATGTCCATGACATGTGAGGGGGAAAGGGTTGCTGGTTTTACTCAGTGGAATCATTTTGCACTAGGTCTAGTCCACTTATATGGGATGACTGTCCTTCCAGGCAGCAGTCCATTAAGGGTGTAACTATAGCCTGATTTCATCTAAACTGAATATGGTTTCAGCGTGGAGACTTCTCTGTAATGCTGATCAAAGCATCATAAATAGGGACAAGGCAAATGAAATCCTGATCCAAACTACTGTGTTTCTGTGGGCATATCCTGAGTTGTAAGAGGTAAAGGATGCAGCTTCCTGGCGATGTAAACTAATCTAAGTCAGAGCTGTTGTAGTCCTACCCCACAATGATTTTCACCAGGACTCACTTTTTTTCTCTCTTCCATTACATTGGCAAAGTGCTTTTCTGGTAAGGCACCATGGTTTCAGGGAATTTAAAAAGATTTTTAAAAAAACCCAAACCACCCTGTTTTCCTATGCACTTCAGCACTTTTCCCCTCAAACCCATTGCAAAGTGGAATCAGATGAGCTCCGGTGCTTGAGATGGGAATATTCAGCTGATAATGGAGTTGGAGATCAGTTGAAAGAGTTCCAGAATATGATCATGGCAGACCTGACTGGCTTATAATCAACACAGAGGACTGTATCTTTAGATTGGAGACCAAATTCACTAAAGAAGCTGCAGCTCGACACATTGAAAACAACTGTGCCTGATATCTCTGTGGTGCAACACAGCAATGTTTAAAAATACCTGTCCAGGCCCAAAAGTAGACTTCAGAACTGAGGTACTCACTGGCTTGACCTCCTCTGTGATCTCTCCACTGCACGCTTTAACTGAATCTTCAGTTTCTTCTTCTGTACTCAAGTTTTCTACTTCCTGCATTATTGCCCTAAACTCCATCTTATGACCTGGCACAAAGATTTTTATGAGAAAGTCAATTGCTTTCCCCATCACCTGACAGCATGATGTTTAACTCCTGCTCCCTCTGCAAAGTAATGGGACAGTGAAACTGATTCCTTCTTAGTTTACATTTGTATATAATATCTTATGTATTCCCCATTCTGTAACCACACAAAGATTTTGAAGATTGCAAGAGTTTGCCTGAATGCTCTTGCTAAGGGTTTCCTATATCTCTCTGATGGAAAAATGGGATGTATAAATTTCACACAGAATCATACAAAAATAACAATAAGATCTTTGCAAATAAATGACAGAAATAGCAGAATGATATGTCTATTTCTGTCAGAGATGTGTTAGAGATCAGTAGTTCATAGTACCAAGCATAACAGACCTACATAAAATAGGTCTTAACCCAAAAATAAGATTCCAGCCCATTGTTTTTACGGTTTATCAGACAGTCCATCAGCATTTCAGCAATGGATTTTAGCTCTTTCAGCAGGAAAATGCTTAACCATTAGACTGATAAATCTAATGGATATTTTACCATATTTTGGGGGTTTTCTTTTTTATCGGTTTTGTGAGATGCGGATTTCTCTGTCCCAAAATTCAATACTAAGCAAAATTTCCCAGTATGCTTTATGTTGTGACTATTTAGTAGGAAAAACTTGCTAACTCTTTCTTCACTAATCTATAAAATCCAGTTGTGCACAATAAAAAATAAAGCAAAGTTTCAAATAGTCCAGTATGTGACTCTGGATAACAGTTGTAAAACACCAACTTTCAGACAAATCTTGTCCAGACTGATTTGCATCAGCAATATTTTACACATGAAGAATTTTATTTTCTTAATTAAATAATGGGTTGTCCTTACAATTGTCTGAACACACAAGATCTCTGTACATGAGCAACTTGATCATTTTGGCTTCTATAGCTCATTACAACTGTTCTGAAGAAAGAGAATCTGGTTTGAAATTATGGCGATTCTCACTCTTAAATTGCATTGTTCTCATTAAATGTTTAATGGGGGAGTGGTTTCTTGTTTAGTTCTCAGTATGACTCTTTTCTAATCAGTGTGAATCTTCAATCATTTGTGTGTGAATGAGGAAAACCAAGATTTTAACTCTTGTGATACTTCTCCTGAATGTCACAAGTTGTTTACAAATGTCAGGGACTGAAGACTAATGAGACTTTAGAAGAATGTCAGGTGGCTGACGGGGTGTGGGAGTCCTTGTGGTCTGCTGCTGCCTTCCCTCTTGCTGTCCTGTTCAGAGCCCCAGATGCACTCAAACAGCAGTGCAGTGGTATTCCTTCTCTTGGTGTCCCCACTTTCCCGATTACCTTGTAAAGTTCAATTCAACTTTTTTACTAGGACCATGTTTTTTAGGTGATATACTTATGAAGTTTCCTGGTTTTGCCCTAAGATTTAATTCTTTAACAACAGTCAGCTTAGAGCCCATCACTTTGCAATGTAACATTTTTTTTTCCCATGAGCGTTTCCTTATATTTAGGTGCATTGAATAAAATCTGTTATTGCATTGCCTAATCAATCAATACTAGGATGTGCTTGTGAAATACTCTGAAGTTAAATTTTGGTTTTATTGCCCTGAATAACTCAATATCATCAGAGAATTTTGTCTCTTCACCAGTCACCCACCCCCTTTTTCCAAACGTTTATTGCTTTCTTGAACAACACAGATGCAAGCAAATATCCCTGTGGGACTTCAGTGGTGATCTCATTCCACTTACAGCTGACCATAAATCTCTACTTTGAGTTTCCTTTGTTTTATTCAGTTTTATCTATATGAAAAACTTCCATATTTTCTGATTTTCTTTAAGTGGCTTTGGTGAGCAATTCTTTTAGAAATTTATCTAAAATGACAGGTATATCCTTTATAAGGCTATTTTGGATTTTCTCTACCCTAACTCAAGATACAGAGGCACTCAGAAATCCCATAATTCTTATAAGAGCTGGAGGAATTTTTATCAGCTTTTGTTTCTTTCTCCTGTTTCTTTTTCCAGTTTCTCCCATCACTGGAAAGGTGGTGATCTGGGTAATACAGTGTACTTTACTGTTACAACCTCCTTCCTTCAGATGAGTCAAAATATGTAAACCACCCAGCCATACGATAGATGATTGATTACACTGCTCCTTATTTACAGTATATTAACAGCCTTATAGAGAAAACTTACATTATGTTAGCGTGCTAAGTCTGCTTGAAGGTATATTCAGAAAGTTAAATAGTCAATCTCACAGTACTTAGTCTGATTTCAGGGTTTCATTTGAAAATGGGGGAGAAGAAGGAATTGAGATTAACTATGTTAGTTAATCTTTATTATAGATTGCATCTGTTACTTGAAAAGATACTCATATTAAAGATCATGTATGCCTCCTTTAACAATGTTCAGTTTACATATTTACTGGTGGAGTAAATTTAAAAAGTAAAAAGGTAAGTGCACTTTAGCTGAAGTTATAGATAGAGGTTTGCCCTTCATTTTCCAGCTTTTCTCAAACTGTTGCCTTTTCATAGGTGGAAGAGATTAAAGCTCAGTGAAAATACCAAGAATTCTACATAAGGAAAAAAAAAGGCAACAGTACTTGTGTTCATTTCTATGTGTTCTCCTCTGAAATCTCAGTTCAATGGTTTTGCAGCTGTACTTTCTAAGTGCCAAGTCCCTTTCAGAAAATATTTGCAAATCTAGTCGTGAAGATGGTCTTAAAAGATAAGGCTGAAAATTGTTAGTTCTCGCTGAACAGATGGAGAGGATACCACTGGAGAGATAAGAGGAAGAATAGGCATTCAAAATGACCAGAGCTAAGGTAAACAACTAGCTTAACAACCCCCACCCCAGGCCTGAAAGAACCAAGAGCAGGGGTGGAAAAAAAAAATTAAAATGTACAAAAGCACCTTTGTACACTATAACAATGTCAAGAAGAAAATCAGTCTTCCTGCTGAAGAGCTCTCTAAATACTGGCTGCAAAAAAACATCAATAGCTGTTCAGACCATGATTTGTTTTAAACATGTCAATCCTGTCTACATTGATATTAACCAAGCATAAATAATAGGAATTCACTGATCCTTCACAAACATACAAGTGCAGTATTAGAGCATGTCAAGCCATTCGAGACTAATTTGAGGTCTGCGGGGTGTAGGACTTGGAAGACTTCAACTTTACATAATTGGGCCGGAAAAACTTCTGACAGTATCATGGCCCCATGTGTTGATTACAATGTGTGCAAAAATATATACATACTAAAGATTAAAAAACTGTAACATCGAGATTTCAGTGTTAGGTGAAGTGGTAGAATAAAATATGGTGACAGACCCTTTTTTTCCAAGCATATCTCTTGTAGGAAGTTGCTAGGGTTGTTTTCTTAAACTTTTTGCAAAGGGTCAGTTTGCACAGACTTTTCTCACTAGATCTGTAATTTGGGCAAATTGAGAAATGTGTAGAATCATACAGAGGAACCATGCAAGAAGATTTTCTTGAAGTAATCTTTCATTATCACTTTTATGAGAGCTGGTACACTGAGTCAGGTAAGGACATGTTCCTAGAGCTCATCTGGTAATTAAGATTGCGATTCTCACCATATGACTCCACCTAAGATACATTCTGAAAATTAAATTTGCAAGCCTATGGGTTGCCCTAAATCCTGAAACTGTTCCTTAGGTGGAATGAAAGAATAAGCCTACCCTTTTCAAGAACAACTAGATAACTACAGGAAGTCCAATAATATAGGGGACTGCCTCAAAGAGAGACTTTAGGATGCCATACAGTTGCTCCTTCAATCACCAGCAGTATAGCACCTTGAGAAGCTGTATTCTTGTCTTGCATTCCAAGACACAAACTTGGTCAGGGAAGCAGGAAATGAGGACTTTCCTTCCTGTCTCCTGCACAGAGTTAAAAGATCCACTGAGGGAGGAGAAAAAATGGTGTGATATCCTATGACAGACATTTTAGAGTCGAAAGCATTCCCTGGTCCATCAGCAGAAGAGGTAAATATGCCATACAGGATTGCACATGTAGCCTGGGAAAGACAGCAAGTCTCCCTTGGAAGGGGCTGTCTGCATTTCGGCTAAACTCAGTGCACCCTATATCACTTTATCCATTTGTCAGCTCAGCTTTGGACTATGCCTTGGCCTGGGGACAACAATCAGTTAACATCCTGAACACACACTGCTTTTCTGCACAGCCTTTGAGTGCCCCATGCCTATTTTAGCTTAACTCCCAGACTCACCAGGCTAAAATTACTGTTGAGAGGTAGATATTATGAATCTGAAGCCAGATTGCTTGCTTTCAGAGCTAGATGCTAGTCAATCAGGAATTACTCCATGCGTAATGTGTAAAATCCAGGTGTGGAAAGAACAATTGTAGATCTAATGCAAGTTAGCAGCTATAAAATCATAGAATAATTTAGTTTGAGGGGACTTCTGCAGGACAAAAACTCCAACACCTTTTACAAAGCAGGACCAGCTTCACAGTGGGAACATAATGCTTCACACCATGTCCAGCTGAGTTTTGAGTTTCTCCAATGGCGTTCAAAGTACCTCGGTACCTATTGTGAATGGCCTACATTAAAAAGTCATTAGGCTAGTTAATACTTCTTTGCTAATAAGTGATTAATGGAAGATTGCTATTGCTGTTACCAACATGGACTTACTGCAAAGGATTTTGAATTCCAGAGTTTAAAAGAGGCAAATCTTATCCTCTTTAAATTCTAACATGATTTCAAGTTTCCCTTCATTTACTTATCATATATCTTAAAGAGCCTGAGTTAGATCTAAGAGTTCTAGGGAAGGGAATGGATTTCAGAATCTATAAACACAAAACGGAAGTTGAAGAGTATTTGAATGTGTGCTTTTCTTTCCTTCAAAATGAAAAAAATAAACCAAACCAACACAAACCCAGTCTCCAGCACCCTGTGTCCTGGAAGGGAGGTGCCTGTATAGGAGGTTGGAGCTTGACACATCAGCTAAGAGAAGAAATTCAATGCACACTAGAATAAAGACCTAGCACTAGGCAAACAAGGCCGCTGTCACGATCACTCCTCCTGTAATCTTGATCTGAAAGGAAACAGCCACTGTTCCTGCAGTGTGCTCTGATTTGCCACATGAACACGATGAGCTTGGGCTGAGGAAGACAATGAGTTGAAAAACTTGACTTTATAAACCTGAAGTGTTTCACGGTATTCTGTGGAACAAAATTTTAACTTTTCAAGAAGCTGTCATAGAAAAAACTATCAGTGTTTTTGAATGTTTCCACCATTCAGTAGCAGCTGAGACAGAGAGTGGAAGATCTAAAATATTATGCATTTATATGCCCACTTGGCATCATATTTTAATGCTTTTTTAAATGCATTTTCTATTTTTTTATATACGTTTTTAAACGTAACAATCTTACTAGGCCAAAATTCCCTCAGGTCTATATATTTAGTGCTGTGTACACTCATTTTCAGAGGCTTAAATGAGATGGTGGTAGAAAGGTCAAATTATGTTTGCACAATATTTTAACCAAGGTAAAATACAGGAGGCTTAACAAGGTTGAAAAAACAAACAAGGAAGCTGGACAAGACTTGATTACATGAAGGTTTACATACTTCCCTCTTTATTTTCACTGCAGAATTGGAACAATAGGGTGGTTCCTTAAGCATTAGATTGGGAGCACTACATTAAAGAAAATAGGTGGCAACAAGGCAACCTTGAATGTAAATTAAAGTGGTAAATTATTTAATTTTGTCTACATTCAAAGTCCAAACAAAATTGCTCTGATATTTCAAATGTCAAGTCCAGAATAAGAGTCTAATTCTTCAAAAGACTAAAAAGTTACATCAAAGCTGTTAAAATGCATTATTATTTCAGTGGGCAAAACTGAAATGAGGTTAAGATATGAACTGGATATGGTATCCATGCATTTATAGTGTATTACAAACAGCAGTTTTCATATCTCTAAAATGTATTTTTCCTATCTGATCCTGTCTCTGATGCAGTTTCAGAAACTAACTGCAACTTGATCACAGTAACATTACAGAAAGGTATTAAGCTTCATTCTGAACTTAGGAGATTCTGTGAATTTTTATGGCTAACATGGACATCTGATATGTATTTTTTTTCAGATATTCTGATGTCCACACATCTGAGAACTCATTCCAAAAGTTTGGGGACAATTCTCACTATTTATCCATATAACTCACAAAGTATAATTCCTTTAGAGTCAAAATTTTTCTTCAAATAAGAACAGTGACATGAAATGTGTGAAGTTTATGACCTTTGATTTCAAAATTGTTCATAGAAGGTGTATTTTTACAGTGAAGAAACTAGAGGTGGTGTAATGTAATGAAGATCAGTAAGTAAGTTCAGGACACGCTTTGAAACTGAGGAATAAGATTCTCCATTCTTAGAACAGTTTATGAGTGGATAATGCTGGTTGCCTACTGTTACGTTATTATTTATAAGAGTATTTCCTCTTTCCAGTAGGAAGAGGCCATATTATTTAGATATAGCTTGGATTTGAAGCAATAACAACCAAAGCGGTACAATTCATTCATACATTTTGAAGGCTTCTTCAATTGCTTTGATGTTTCAGGAGGAAAAATTCAATTATGAATATTTATTTTTCTAAAAAGAGACTGACTGACAGTTTATAGAACTATGTCTTCTAATATTCAACACAAAAAATACAGTAGGTTCTTGTCATTCCTGCCAACACACTGAAGTGCAGTAATTGACAATAACTTCATTGGTGGGTTTAATTATTTATATACTTTTGTACTAAAAATACAATTAAAACTTAAAATTTAATAGGGAAAACAAAGCACTAACAAGATCTCCTGCAGTCATTACTAATCTGGGGCAGCTCTGAAAGATAATTTTACAGCTGTTGTCTCCCTCTCTCACTGACAGGGAGTAGGGACATCCTGAAAATGTTTCAAGTTATGCAAAAATGAAAATGGATGACTGTCCAAAACAGTATCTCATCATTTGTTTTGTAAATTGAAATAAGAAAAATATCTGAGCAAACACTTTTCTAGTACTGAAACATCAAGGATGGTTGTTCTAAACATAACCTGAGATCACAGATACTTAATAACACTTATGTGGTCAAATCATATAAAATACAACTGTTTGAATTAAGATTTTTGTTGAACCTGATAATCAAGACAACATGCTCAATCATTGATCTTGTCCAGTCTCCTTCTGGAGAAGTTCATCTGAGTGAGCAGTACACTGGATGAAATTAGAAAGTAATGAGGCCCTGACAGAAGAATCAGAGGGTGTGCTGGACAGAGAAGGATGGAGTCAACACAACAGTTGAATTAGCAAGGAAATTTCCTCTATCATTTGTAGTATTGCTAGGAGTATTTTAATTTAGGTCTTGTCCCTGAAAGAGTTTTATCGTTTAAAGTGGCCTTGAAAAACCACTGAGTCAATTTATCCCCATTGCAAGGCCCTTTTCGCTGGCAGTCTCTCCTTGTTCCTGAGATAAGGAGAACAAACCAAATATTTTACAGGTACCTCCAAAGTAATTGTGGGTGGAATAGAAGTAAGATTAGAGACTTCTCCAATTAGAGATGATAGCTGCTGTAGAGAAACAGTCTTTTTTAGGGCAGAAGCCCTCATACCTGACTTTCTCCTATTCCCCTTCTGAAAAGTTTTCATTTCACTGACCTTTCCTTCATAGATTTCACAGTTGCCCACCTTCACAGACACTACCCCAGAATCACCCTTTGAGTACTTTCTTAGTCTCTTCAAATTTTCCCCTCATTTTCCCAAACTCATTCCTGCTTAATCCTTCCTTCACACTTCAAAAACTCCCTCCTTTCCTCTCTCTCTTTCACCACGAAGCTGGACATATTCATGGAAGCTAATTAAAAATCAAAGTGATCGGAAACTCTTCATATTAAAGGAAAGATCCTACATCCTCAGAAGCACTCAACTATAACATGTTCTCCCTTAACTCTCCCAGCCTGTCCACTGCAGATCCTCTCAGTTCATCTCTCTCTTACTACTGCTCCACAGCCAAAATCTTCCTAGGACAGTCTCCTCTTGCAGATCCCTTCTTCCCTCTAAACAGTGCCTAATATTGAGCTTGGAGTTGTCTGAGTTATCTGTGCAAGCTGACAGCCCCTCAGTTCCAGCGCCTATCAGCCCCCGCTGCCCTTCTTTCCAGGCTGCTGTTGCTAAGTCAGCCTGCCCATCTGCCTGCCTCCTCCAGCAGAAGCCAAACATCAGCTCCTGTGTCTGTCTGGGTCCCTGACACCCCAGCCACATTCAATAACAATTAATCTATACAGAAGAAGCAAGAGAGCACGTTAAGGAAGAAAAAAATATTGTAATCCTATGTCCTCAGCTTGCCACTCTCTATCAAACACGCTTACTGCAATGGAGGTATGCACTTTGTGCTCTCCTGGAAACACTGAATTAAATCCAGACAACTCAAGGAGACCATTTAGGAGGAAATTTAGAGGAGAGGATAGCATTAGCTAAGTGGAGAACTGAGTGAGGTATAAACAAGTATTTCATCAAAGACAAGGTCAGGGTGAGAGCAAACTCTGGCAAGGGTTCAACCAGAGTGATAAACCAAAGGGAGATGCTGGTGAAAGAAAAAGTTCGGGGTCAGTAGTGACAATGAGATTTCTCATCTGGTGAGAAAACTAAAGGTCTAGAGACAGGAGAAAACTTTAGCCTAATTAAAGGCTCTTCTTGGGGAAAAATTGGTAGCAAAATATTACAGCTTAACTATTATCACTATCATTATGGGAACCCATATATCTTTCACTTTTTATCTAGTTAGTAACACAGCATGGCACCACAGCATTTCCACCAGACTACCTCCCTTCATCCAGCAAAGTACTTTATGGTGTGCAGCCCAGACAGCAGCTCTGCTGTCCTCTGGAAAAGGCAGTGAGTGGGGGAAGGATGTGGTGCTTTGCCTCTGAGATGCTCTCTGGACATCACCGAACCAAGTCATGAAATGCTGAGGTGAACAAGTGGAGAGGGTTTGTTTGATTAAGGTCATGGCTGAAATGCTGCAACGCAATGCGATTTCATCTTGTTTTTAGCTCCCTGAATACACTGTGGCAGAGATTCATAGTGTCCCTGTACCCCATAAGCCCTTTTAGAGAGGGAAAAGCAGTGAGTAACAAAATGCCTTAAGCTTAAAGAGCTCTGTATTGGGGAGTTAATTTAAACAGGGCCTCAGTTACCTGTCTTTATCTAACTGTTAGATGAGCAATTGCAACTCACAAGAGAAACATCAGGATTGCTGGATTCCAATTAGGTTACCTGAGAAGTAGGTACAACTCACTTTCAGTAAAAATATGGAAAAATGACCCAGAGACTTCTTTCATAAAGGTTGGGTTATGGAGGAGTGCAGCTCAAATAGTAGAGAAGTGGAGGCATAAAGTGCAAACTACTTCATGGGAAATGTGTGCCCTCCTCTCCCTTTTCTCAAGACATTTTATTTTTTCAGCATTTTGGCAGTACTGATAAGGACTTCCACTGTACCTTTAATTTTAATTCCCATGTTCTGGAGACCAAGGAGAATGAAAACCAGAAAACTTTGGGCAATAGTTGTTCTGGTGGATTGAGAACTGAATCCACACAGAGCAGCCTAGTGATGTCTGATACAATCCATTAAAATGTCCATGTAGTCCATAAATTACAGCTGTGAAAATGGAACCAAATCCTTTTAATGTACTTTCCTCAAGAACATATTTTTATGTACATCTGGGTGTTTGCCTAAGCCCATATGTTATTACTTAACCTCTGAATCTGTCAGGTATACAGGCAATAAAATCTGCAGAAGTTAAAGCCCAGTTTAGTAGATTGGTCTGGTTTCCCTGAATTTCCTGTGCTTTTTAAAGCAAGCCTTAGCTTTGTTACCTGAAACACCTGCAAATGCCAGTGTTCTTGAGCAGCTTACAGTGTAGGATATAAAAGCTGTTTTGGAGTTTGAGTATAAAAATTCATTTTAGATGATCTACTTTTCACTACTTATTTATGTTATTTGTGAGACAACAAAGTGTGCTGATCAATGGCAATCAGCTATGCAGCACGGTACCTTTACTACTGTACTCTATAAGCCCTTTTACTTCTAGACAGAACACAATCAGCTGGTCTGGAGAGACCATGCCTCTTGATAGGGCTGCTGAGAAGGGGCAGCATAGGGGGATTGTGAATCATCATAAAAAAATCTTCCCTTAAATAACCTGAAAGAACGAATACTTGATCAAACTTACTTCACTAATAGTATGTTTGATTTATATATTTTTTCAGTTGCTTAATAAATACTGTACTTTAAAGGTCAAACATTTCATCTTTAAACCCATTAGTGGCACAGTGACTGCCCAGAAAATTATTATAGCTACTGAAGCAAAAACTGGCAGGGAACTGGAAAAAGAATAGGATGAGCATCGACTCTTCTTTTCTGATAATGAAGACTTTTAAGAATGATTTTGAAAACAAATAACTGCTGCACGCAGTACTGCCTGATGTTTAAAGCAGATGAAATAATGGGAGAAATATCCAATGGTATAATTACTTTAATTGTGCATATTCAAATAGGCTGTTCAGCTGCCAATTTTTACAAGTAAAAAAAGTGAAATGCCATCCAAAGCCATTTCTCCTTATTCATGGAACTTCAGTATGAGCGACAATTTTTAGAGGTGGAAAGAAAACAATAGGACTTCCTTCTTATTTTTGCTTGGTTTCCAATCCTTTTGCTGCATTATAGTTTTCAATATTGCTCAGAAAATACAGAACTGAAGCAAAATTTTATATGAGGTCCCTGGCATAAGAACTTCATCTAGCTGTCATAGAAGTCACTAAGAACTATATAAGCCTCTTAAACTCCCAGAAAGACCTGAAATGTTCATACACATGCAAAGGACCAATCTGCTACTGGCACATAGCCAGCATCTTTAAAGGCGATTTAAAGATTTACATTCTGAGAAGTGAGAGAGGAGATGTAAAAGACTGAATTCTTGTCACTTCTCAAAGACAGACCTATCTATGACTTATGTAACTGGAAGGTAAAATTAGGGAATTTATTCATGCCTAATTAAGAATTAGTTTACAGAATACCATCTCACATACTACTAAAGTAAGGCATTGCTCTCACAGTCATTTCCCAAAATTTTCACTGACTAGTGCCTGTCTCTACATTGATTTTCTTGTCAGTTTTTTGGAAATAGGCATGTAAGGAATTAGTTACTCGCTCAGGTGTGTCATAACCATCAAGAGCTTCCATCACTGTATATCCAAATATATTATATGTCATATATTTCACTCCTGTTAATGGAGTTCATCTGGAGAAGATAGTTAAAAAACACCCTAAAATACTGCACAGGCTGTAATAACTGATTGTTTTTTAAGTTTTATTCATTTCACCTAATGTAACACTCATTTCCATCACAGTCTGTTGCTCCAACCCAACTGGTTTTTATTAGATTATTTTAGATTTTTTTTTATTATTTTTTTTTATTATCTTATTATTTTTATCAACTTTCTCAGAAACATTTTTATCTCTCATCACCAATGTCAAAGAAGAATGGGGGAAACTTCTTCATATCTATAATTTGAAATTAGTACATGGGAGAATACTCTATGAAAATCATTCCTTGGAATTGGACTAAAAGACAGTTGGGCAGGTAAATGGGTAAAATCAAAGCTATAGGTTCTACTGCAGTGATATCAAAAACATCGGCAAATAATGTTGAAATATCCTGTAAATAGAGAAGGTGCTATCATTATAAATAAGATCAAGAAAATTACCTCTTAAGAGTGATCAAATTTCGAATTACACAGTCAAGTACGTAAGCATCCATTAGTCTGGTTATTTAGCATTTAAAATTATATAAAATTTCCCAGAAAAAAAGTTCACCTTTTAATTAAGTACCCAACCCATCAATATTTTCTACCTGACAACAAGAACTTCTCAGATTCTAGATGTTCTTGAATCAGAAGAGGGATCCAAACAGGTCACGGTTTGGGTTTTGCAAAATCCTTTGCAACAATTCTAATCGGAATGCAAGATAGTTTTGGCCAGATCTGAACATATTTTAAAGGTTATTGAAAATGTATATGTTCACTAAGGGTGAGATCCTAATTGTGTATTTTGATTATTACAGTTTAAGCATTAAAATGCCTAAACACAAGATTTGCTCAGAGTGCCAGTGCCTTAGATGTATAATACAATAAACAAAGCTGCATTGGCAATAGGATACTTGATAAGACCTAAAAACTTTTGGTTTTCTATTTCCTATGGTTTACAGAAGTACATATATACATCCTCCAAATTACACTTTAATTATCATCTAGTGAACCCATCTATTCCAAAGTCACTATCATTACTTGAATCAGATAGAGTGGAGGGTACATTGTTGAAGTTCTCAATTAGTTCATAAGATTACATTCATCCTCAGTTTAAGGATACATTAGAACTCATCTCTTAATTAAAGTATTCATGTCAATCCTTGTTTTTGTGCTCTGTTAACAACTTTAGAATAGACCAGCCACAAACTCTAAAACCATTATAAAAATCCTTTAAAAATTGCCTACATCTTTTTCCTCCTACTGTAGGCCCACACTAGGAAAGGAGAACAGAATTGTTCCACTCTGTGTTAGTCCTGTTTCAGCAGGAGGTATGCTCTTTTGTGCATAATTACCACATAAGAAAAAGACTGCACATCAAAAACTACTAAAGGATAACAGGAAACAATTGCTACTATATACACTTGTTCCTTAATATTTCCATGTTATGTCAATATATAAAATGTCAATAAATTAAAAATATCCTTAAAATGCTAGTTTAAACTAGTTTAAAAGTACCTCATAATACCCAAGTGTTTATGACATCAAGCCTCAGATGTAATACCAGAGTGGTTAAAGGAGTTTGTATTCTTAGGGTATTATTTACAGAAAGAAAAATTCAGTTCTATTTTTATCAGAAAGGTGTTTTTATTGTTTAGGACCGCAGCTGATTATATTCCCACAACTTTGGGGTTGTGTCAGACAATGAAAGAGACCTGATGCCAGACTTTGTAAAGCCCTGAAATCATTTGCATTTGTTTTGCAACTACATTTCTATGCAAATGTACAGCATTCAGCTTAACATCAGCAGTTTTAAATCCACTAAGCAGAGATACTTTCTGAGACTTTGTCAGAGGGAAAGGATTAGGAGACTTAAGCTTGACTGAAACTGCTGGTGGAGTATAGCTCATCTGAAAAAGTTTCAGGAGTTTAAGAAGTTACTGTTTTGGGGTTTTTTCTGAACTTTTCCTTTTATCCAAAATAAAACCTTATTTTCTGTACCTTGTGATTTGTGGAAACGTTTTCCTTCTTTTTTTCCCTAATCCTTTCCAGATTATTACTTCTTTTTACATTATAATACCTAATCATTAGTCTGTGCACACCTATACCTCAGTCATCTAGATTCTGCTCAAATTAACTGTTCATCTGTCACTTTTTTATAAGAAACATCAGTGCTTTCAGGAAATCTTTGGAGACTGGTGGTTTGTTTAGCCCAGGGCAGAGTGAGCAAACACACGGGTACAATCCAATAAAAATTTCTGGTAGCCAAAACCACAATAAGAACTTCCCATTCTCCCTAGCCACCAGCCACCAATTCCCATCTTTGTCTATTCTATGAGGAACTTTAATACAGATCATTTTACATGAACACAATCAGCACAACTAAACAGACAGTAATCTGGAGCACAGAATTGGGAATGCTTGACTACAGGAGTCCAGGAAAGCTATCTTGGCTGTAGGGGGAGGAATATACACCACTAAGGGGTCTCTGTGTGTAAGTGTGAGAAGTGGACACCATTTCTTGCTCTCCCTTTCTTACTAGAAAATTTTAAACTTGATCCCTATAGCCATGAAAATATAGCAGCTGCAGATCTTCCTTAGCCTGGGACTGCACTAACTCATAGTTATGAGGAACATAAGGGACAGGAGTCATAACAGTCATAGGTGGACCAAGCCCACAGAGTGATACCTTGCAAATCTTGCATTAAGTATTTGTTTGACCTCTAAATTTTGAAATCTAAATTACAAAGAATCCATAAGATTACTGTAAAATCTCTGCAAGTGTTTAAAAACTTTGACTACTAAAATGTAAGCTTTATTTTTAAGTTGAAATAATCCAATTTTGTCCTGTTGCTTTAAATGATTTCACTGAAGAGTGGCAACATCACCTTCACAGCTGCCCAGATAGTTGCCAAATCCACTGTGACTTCCACAGTAGCAAAGAGTTAGTCCAGGGATGTGAAAAGGAAGGGTGCACTACCAGGCAGAGAGTACAAGTTATTACTAGCAACACCACTCTTCTTCCATCTCTCCTGTCACCACCTTCTGTGTATGTCTGCCTCCTTTCCTTTCCTCTTTTTCCCTGCTCTGTGGCCTCTGTGCCACCTGGAACTCATATAGTTCCAGGAGGACTTCTTGGCCTCTGCCTATCTGCTGTTATGCCTTGGAACCCGGGATTCATCCATACAAGTGACTGGACAAGCCAAAGCCCAGACGCTTCTTCTCTCCATAGTCTGCATGTGAAAAAAATGCTCAGTGCAGCTCCCTTTTCCTTGTGTCATAACTCATAAACCAGATCAGCAACCAACAGAGAAACCAAATTGCCACTTCATTAGGAATGGAATGGAATGGAATGGAATAGAATAGAATAGAATAGAATAGAATAGAATAGAATAGAATAGAATAGAATAGAATAGAATGGAATAGAAACATGAAGTGCTAGGAAGTATAGTTGCCTCTAAAAGGGAAGTCAAATTTGAGAAACCAGGTTAATATAAATAATTTTCCTGTGTCCTAGATATTTTTACATGTTTTAGGCAGCTAAAAACTCTTGTAAGCAGTGTGGGTTGCCAATGAAGATATACTTGAAGTTGTTTACATTTTCTCTCAGAATTATTAGATTTGTAGGTTTCGTGAGAGCTGTAGAGTAATAGTACAGGTTTTGCAAGTACAGAGATATGTCTAAGGAGTTATGATCAGATAGAGCTCAGTAACTGAGGTTGGGTTTATCAAATGCCTGTGGCAGTGTCATGAAGAACTAGACTGTGCACTTTAAGCACCGGAGACCTGTGTTTCATTTTGCTCTTAGTGGGAAGCTGCATTATGCTTGTAGTATTTTGATTGAGACACACCTATAAGGTGCAAAAGTGTCATCATCCTAGGATTTACTCCTCAGAGAAGAGAATATGGGGCTAGGGTTTTTTCTTCAGAACTGATGCCATAGCTCAAGAGACCAGAGTGTCAGCACAAGACACAAAGCATTAGATCTTTTTTTCAGCACTTGCACTATGCTTTCATTTAGCCATTCTGGGCATTTATTTTAACTTTAAGGGGAATCAAGACATTGCTTTGCTGTAGTGATCTTGCAACACTGCATTGTAGTTAGAAAGCAGGGTATGGAGTACAAAAAAGGAAAAACATTCCAGATGGATTTTACTTCGAAAGTCGTAACATAGATTTATTCCTCTGTCAATTGACAATGGAAAATATTTTTTGATCTCTCAAGACTTGAAGAAAAACTACTTGTCCACAAGACAAACAAAACCATTGATTCTGATCATAATGTGATAGGACCAGATAGAGTTGCCCTGTCTTGTCCACAGGGGCATTTCCCAGTCCCACACTTGTCCTTTTGGAAAAGCACTTGTGTGAAGCTGCTTGTCCCTAAAAATGAAACAGTTTCATTTTTGTTCTAAGACACCTGGAGCCTAAGGAGTAGGCAAGAGCTCTCATTTCAGCCTCTCTGTGTTTTCATTACACGACTACAGCATAAATTTTACAAGAGACCTGAAAATTAGAGTACCAAAAAGGAGGGGTTTGTTTGGGTTTTTTTTTCCAGCTGAATCCTTTTGCTTGCATCCAGCCCTCTGGACATCCTCACAAGTATTAGTTGCAGCACAAAGGATATGGCACAAACATAAGCCCAGGGCCTTGGGACACCAAGTAGAAAGAAAGGATGACAGAAAAACCACTTATTTTAACTACGCCAGTACTCGTGCTTGCTTAAAACCACAACCTCATACACATAGGTTCCTCTCCCTGCTTGGGGTGTAACTCCCTTGGGTCCCATATGCTTGCTCTGCACATTCACTGCTTGTTTTCAGGAATTTTTGGCAGCTATGGGCTGTGGTTTACATTGGGTAATTACTGGAGTGGAATTATCTAAGTGCCTACAAGGAGATGAAAGTGGAGGTGGGGTATTTACTCGTCTAATCCAACTCTACTTTCAGAGAGAGAACAGTTTAATTTACAGGTATTACAATCAAAATGAGCCTCCACATTATTGTGATGACTGGAGCAGAATCTCCTGTGCAAGCACTCATTTCCCCCATACAAGGAAAATCCAGCTGGCACAATCATTCGGTTATGAGAGTTGTTTCAAAACAGTTTGAGATCCAATTATGAGATGATGAAAACACTTAGGGGACATACAGGATGTTTGATTTCAAGAAATTACCTCTTCATAGGTAAAATGACCTGTGCCTGTTAGGAGAGTGACTAATGTAATCTGTGTAATTTAATTAAATTCCTATTTGCCCACACACTTGCATTATGTTATATAGAAGGAACACAAATTGATGGATTGTCTCATTCAGCAAGGGCAGAGCGTGTTCCTGGAGCGCAGATTGCTGTCCCTCAGCTGTCCCTGGGAACGCACCCAGTCAGAAAGCCCCCTACAGCACCTCACCAAAGAGATCCCTCCCGGCAGCGGCTGCATCAGTGAACTGCAAGATGAACTTTGGATGACTGAAGAGGAAAACATGTTGGTCTTTTAATACAGCTGCTCGAGTTGGATTGCTGCCTCTTCCCAAACCATACAATTTTCAACTTCATCGCTGTGCAGCTCAGTTCCTAGCCTGGATGCATTTAAAGTGTGTAAATTGCGCAGCCTGCTTTAGTGGGATGTCCCTGCCCATGGCAGGGGGGTTGGAACTAGATGATCTTCAAGGTCCTTTCCAACCCTAACTATACTATGAAATTATTTGCTCTCCATAACACCACCGTAAGCACGCTGATGTTTACTAGGTCTTAGCTGTGTTCTTTGCAGGCTTTGAACTTTAATGACTCATGCTGATAAATGCGATATGATAAGCTCTTTCTATATTTAATTATGAAAAATATGTTTCTGATACTCTGATTGCAATTTTTGTTTTGGCAGTTGATATTCCTCCCAGGGTAGTCCTAGTGCTTTTGGAACTGAAAGAGAAAAGGAAGTACATTCATACCTTAGACTAATTTCTGAAAAGCATTAAAAAGAAAAGTTATGTCCCAAATTAGGGATGTAATAAAAAATCAAAAAGCAACCAGTAAGCATGCTGTAAGCTGTGCTACTCCTTTATGGAAGACCAAATGATTCAGCCTCAGATATGAGATGCTGAAAAACAGAGAGCTGTGGTTTGTATCTTAGGTTGCAGGAGAAGCAGTGAAAGAACTAAGAGACTATAAACAGCTCTGTGTGGAAGCAATTGTAAGAACAGTGACTGTGCTATCACCTCAGACAGCAAATCTAAATCAGCCTGGGGAGCATTTCAAAACAGGAGAGCTACTACTCTCATGCTTGTTTCTTCAAAGCTTATGAACAAAGACTCTGTTGAGTGTGACTCATGCTAAGGTTACTTGCCAACTCTATCAGAATTCATGTCATAAGTTAAAACCACAGTTAAAACCACAGGATCTTCATCTGAAAGGTTATGCATTTTGTTAGAAATCTCATGTTAGGAACTTAATCTATGCTTTAAATTTGTGTATCATGAAGTCATCTGACATTTCTGGATATCCTGAAAGCTGTGGTCCTACTTAATTCAATTGCATTGCAACTTTCCATCTACTTTTCATTCAGTCGCATGTGTTGTGTACTCATTCAGGTGTGTCCTCTGCAGACAACATTTAGCTATGATTGCTGAATTAATCATTTACAGCTCTCCAAGGTAGGCTTTGAAGAAAGAATAGCTTGTATCTCAAAGGTCAACATGAGACAAGGTTACAAATCCAAGGCTAAAGACCTAACACTGTTGATACCCCACTCAGCATGCCTAAAGCAGATTGTTCTCCCAATAATCAAGTAGTTGTAGATTTAAATTAACATTTGTTTCACTGAGTGAGCTAATTTTTGAAACAGTAATCAGAAAAGTTTGCCTGAGCTTGGTAGAAAAATGAGGATCTAAAGACTAGGCTGTTCTGTCCAAGGCCACCGATCTACAGTCTGTAGATGAGGCTCGGGTACAGTGCTGCCCCAAACAGTGGTTTGTGAAAAATGCAAGAGGAAAATCAGACTCAGGCCACTTACTGAGAGAGGAGATCCGTGCCTTTATACTGTCACAGATGAAAAGTCAGGAAGATTAGATCAACAAAGAAAGACCATGCTCCTAACGATGAAATAAAACTAATCACAGCCCAGTAACTGACCAGCCCTATATCACCACTATTCATCTTAAAGAATATCTGATCAGTGACTGGCATTATTCAAACAAATGTGTTGCAATGAATTTTGTAAATACGGGAAACTAATTTAATATCTGAAAATGATAATTGATTAAACTCTTTCAAATCAATATGTTCCATTTACTTCAGTATTGTTGGGCAAAATAAGAATCCCTCTGGAATCACCAAGAAAGAGCTAGGGGCAAAGAACAAGAGGTCTGCAGCTCTATATAGGTCTGCAGGACCATGCAGGCTGTGTGCCATATCTTCCCTAAACCAGAAGTCTGATGTCAGTCAGGCCCAGGACAGCCCAAATGGTTCCAAAACACCTGCTTCTCTCTCCTACAGCCAAATAACAGTCCATATCCATCTCCAGTTCAGGAAAAACACCACCAATTAGAAACAATCCCAGTCATACTGTGCTATCTTGTGCCATTTCCATCTGACAATGACAACTGTGAAATGTCACGTGCAACATTAGCCAGTAATTGTAAACTACCATTGCTGTACACAGGGAGGAAGCTTGTGCTGTCCCTCAAGAGAGTTTTGGCTGAACTAAGTGACTAAATGGAAAACCCGCGTAACACCCTAACACTTCATGTAGCATCTTTCCTTTGTCTGTTAGCACTTGGGATGCACAGCCATCTTTCAGCAACTACTCTCTCTTCATAGGCATTTCCCAAAATGTCATAGTATCATAGTATAGTTTGGGTTGGAAGGGACCTTAAAGATCATCTAGCTCCAACCTACCTGCCATGGGCAGGGACATCCCACTAGATCAGGCTGCCCAAGGACCCATCCAACCTGGCCTTGAACATCTCCAGGGATGGGGCATCCACAACCTCCCTGGGCAACCTGTGCCAGTGTTTCACCGCTCTCAAGGTGAAGAAATTCTTCCTAATGTCCAGTCTGAATCTTCCCCTCTCCAGTTTATACCCATTCCCCCTCATCCTATCCCCACAAGCCTTTAAGAATAGCCCCTCTCCAGCTTTCCTGTAGGTACTCTTCACGTACTGGAGGGTCGCTATGAGATGTCGTCTGAGCCTTCTGTTCTCCAGGCTGAACAAGCCCAACTCTCTCAGCCTGTCCTCATAGGGAAGGGGCTCCAGCCCTCTGCTCATCTTTGTAGCCCTCTTCTGGACCCATTCCAACAGCTCCATATCCTTCTTACATTGAGGATTCCAGAACTGGACACAGTATTCCAGATGAGGTCTCACAAGAGAGGAATAGAGAGGCAGAATCCCCTCCCTCGACCTGCTGGCCATGTTTCTTTTGGTTCAGCCCAGGATACAGTTGGCCTTCTGGGCTGCGAGCACACATTGCCAGCTCATGTCGAGCTTCTCATCAACCAGCACCCCAAGTCCTTCTCTGCAGGGCTGCTCTCAAGCACTGAAAACACAGATTGCCCCGACCCAGGTGTAAGACCTTACACTTGGCCTTGTTGAACCTCATGAGGTTCTCACAGGCCCACTACTCCATCCTGTCCAGGTCCCTTTGGATGACATCCTGTCCTTCCGGTGTGGCAACTGCACCACTCAGTTTGGTGTCATCTGCAAACTTGCAGAGGGTGCACTGAATCTCGCTGTCAGTATCATTGATAAAGATATTTAACAGCACCGGTCCCAGTATGGACCCCTGAGGGACACCACTTGTCACAGATCTCCATCTGGACTTTGAGCCATTGACCACTACTCCCCGAATACGACCATCCAACCAGTTTCTTATCCACCTTACCGTCCACCCATCAAATCCATCTCTCTCCAATTTAGAGAGAAGGATGTTGTATGGGACTGTGTCAAAGGCTTTACAGAAGTCTAGATAGATCACATCTGTCGGTTTACCCATGTCCACTGCTGCAGTTACCTAATCATAGAAAGCCACCAAGTTGGTCAGACAGGACTTGCCCCTGGTGAAGCCATGCTGGCAGTCATTAATCACCTCCCTGCCCTCCATGTGCTTTAGCATAGCTTCTAGGAGGCTCTCTTCCATGATCTTCCCAGGCACAGAGGTGTGGCAACCAGATCACAGCTTTCAAGTAGCACAGTAGCTTCCACCTCCTCTTGCTTGTTAGCCAAGCTTCCTGTGTTAGTGTAAAGGCACTTCAGCTGGGCTGCTGGTTGCATCACCTTCCCAGTGGACCTTCCTTTGCCTATAAGACGTTTTAGAGAAGTCTTCTCCCTAATACCTGACCCCTGACACCCATCCTTCCACCTTTTGTTAAAGGCTAGCTCAGTGTTAATCCCCTCCCCCTTCGTATGTAGTTTAAAGCCCTAGCTACAAGCCCCACAAGTTCCCAGGCAAAGATCCTCCTCCCCTATGTCTTGAAATGTCTTGAAGGGATCAAGACCATATAATATGAATTGAATTTTTAATATCATTTTAGCATTCTACTGCTATCTCTCTTCAAGGAGTTTACAATATCATCTGTTACACACCACTAGAATTCAGCATTGTTTGACTGTGGCAAGCTGCACACATGCAAACAATTTTTCATCATACTTGGAAATGAGTAACTTTGATAAAGTCTTTAGAAAACATCCAGATGTGACCTATTTTTGGTTCACATAACATTCTGCTCCTAGCTTGATTTTATCTTTATTCAACTAATGCACTGCTAACTGTAGGCATTGAATCTGTTCGTTCAAACCCATACGAAAAGACAGCCATTATTGATCTTTTCTTCTAAGCTCTGCAGATCTTCATAACCCTCTCATGAACTAATCACATTTCAGCAAAGTAGCATTTTTCTTTTCCTGAAAAAAAAATCTTATCAGAAGCAGACAACCCCTTTATTTGATCTACATTTGATCTACATACTATGTTAAAGATACACATGGATGTAAGCCACAACTCCAACAAATGTAAACCATATATTTTCAGCTGTCAATGATAAGGGAATTATTATCTTGGATACGAAGACCAACACAGATAATAGCTTGCTACCTTCTAACTGATTCAAAGATATATTCCACAAAGCATACATTCCTAATATTTTTTTTTATTTGTGTAGAAGCTTTCCCATTTTTTTAAACAGCTTTTACATTTCAAAACAGAATTCCAGCTCCTGTAAGTTTTTTTATAGGTTCTAACATTGGTAGAACATAGAAATTTCAAGAAGTTTTTTACAAATCTGAACAAAATTAACACTGCTATCATGGTATATTTACCACCACCACCTCCTTCTTTACCTTTCTGCAAAAAAAATGCATGTGCCTGCACACACAAATAGATGACTAGAAAAAAATCTCCTCACCCAAATCTGACAAGAAGGCATTTACGGCTCTTACAGCCATTGTGTTTGTTTCTCCTGTTGGTTTCTTCTCTTACAATCTGGGCAGTGGCAACAAAGACGGCAGATTGGTCAAAACTTATGTATTTTATTCCAAGCCAAGATCCAAAGCCTAGCTCCACAGGCTCCTGTCCATCCTTTATTTCAGATAAACTCATTCTGTTTCTAGAAGCTCAGTTCAAATACTCACAAAGTTGTCATTTTGCTTTTAAATATTCAAGCATTTGTTCTGGAATTGCTTTAAACTCTCATTCATGAAGGACCAAAGTGCAACAGTGTATGCATTTAATTTGTTGAATCATAGCTAACCACTATAGCTTGAAGAAGGAATTACCAGCTCTTTGTAACCAATCCACTGTGTTAACTGAAGTTAGAAAATAGTTGTAAATACCATATGCATATTTATTTATATACATATATGAGGTCATCATCATGCAAAACACAAACAAAAGCAAACAAAAAGAAACCAATGAAATTTACTATCTTCACCTCCTCAAAAATTAATCACTTTTAACTATACTAATTTTCATAGGCTCCCTTGATAGTCGGTGAACAAAAACCCATATACAAATGGCCATCATCACATTGCTTGGATACCCATTCTAGGATGAGATGACACATCTAGAGGAATATTTTATACATCTATCTTTTTGGCCTTTAGCTAAGCTGAGATCGATCCTACTTTTAGTTAGCTTACCATATGTGAAGAAAAGGGAGACAGATCCTTCTCAATGGTGCCCAGTCAAAGCATAAGAGGCAACGGGCACAAATGGAAGTACATGAAATTCTTTCTCAATGTAAACACTTTTTTACTGCGAGGTCATCAAACACTGGAATAGGCTGCAAAAGAAAGATTGTGAAATCTCTGGGTTTGGGCATTCATAAAATCAGACTGCACACAGTCCTGGGCAACCTATTCCAAATGACTTTGCTTGAGCAGGGGCAATGGTCTAGAAAGGTCCTTTTCACCATCAGCAGTTCTGCAAAATATTGCAAAGTTCTATTAAATAATGATTGCATTTCACTTTGAAATAAGTTTTGTGTTATAAGCTTGACACAAAGCATAATTAAGACTATGAAACAATTTTCTAAAAAAGGAAAACTGCAAAAGAAAACTGTTTCAGCAAACATAGATAGTAGTTTCATAGCTAACAATTATGAAAACAATATGAAAAGAGGACCAAGCTCTTTCAAAAGCCACGTGAAGTGTTATTGTATAGTGGGCTTGAAAACAGACTAGCAACAGTAGTCAGCTCCTCTCACATTTGGAAATAAAGCTATCAAGATCTAACATAACGATAAAGGATAATGATACTGCTCTCAGCTTCATATAGTCTTCAGTCTTTTCCTTTTTATAAAGAAGATGGTATAAATTATGCAGGAGACGAACTGATAGAATTAAAATATCTGACATTTTTTACATCCTTATAATACTAAGAAAGGTCAAAACTTGATGAGAATGAATGCAGAACTGTTTCCCTTGGTTCTGCTGACACTTTGAGTTATTCATTGTAGTCACTACTAACCTCTTTTTGCACTATATCACCATGTCTGAAAAGTTCTTGGATGAAAGCTGACAAGATTTTTAACTTAGCTCTGCCCAGTGTTTTTCTGTGCCTAGGTTTCCCAGTTTACTACTTCTACCAAATGAAAGTCTTGAGTCGTAGAAGGAATATTGGAATGTATTAATTCATGGTTTCAGGCATAGCAGCTTTGCTAATCATTGTAGCCAGTCCAGTCACTATTTTCAGGTATGTTGAGCTCCAGTCTGTCCACTCTGATGTCATCTCAAACTTGAAAATATATTCTATTGCAAATGGACTGAAAAACTGAAAAATCTTTAAAAAAAAATTAAAGAAAACACTATGGATTTTGCCTATAGATTATAGATATATACATACAGTTTGGCCTTTAGGAACCTTTTAGCTGTTCCCCTGCAAACATCTGCTAATGATCCAGTCTATTAATTGCAAGAACGCTCATAGGGCAATATTCATATTTATCTGAGGTAAAGATTCCCACATTCAAAGCAAGAGGGAATAAAATCAGCACAGAAGCAGTGAAGGGAAACAAACAAAACCCTGACATAGCCAGGAACAACAAAGAGTAAAAGGAGTGGAACCAGTTTACCAGCTTAAGGAGCACAGCAAATAACCCTATAAAAAGTGGTATGAAATCCCCTGTTGTTGCCCATAACACTGACATTATCACAGGAACAAAATGACCAACGGAGTTGACTAGCAGATTTCTTGAAGTCTCTTCTTACCTGTGGTTCTTTAATTCAGACCTAAATAAAAATTAAGCATCAGGCAACATCTAACAGGCCTTAAGTCCTCCTCTGTTAGTACAAGATGCTAAGTAAGGAATGGCAGCAGAACAGCGTTATGGGTATGGTCATTCCGATGTAATCATATTGTGGCTTACTGTTCCCTTTCCTCTAACCTACAGTCCTGCAAAGTGTTATACCAAACACAAAATCTTTATTCAAGCTTTGTTCAGCTTTTTATGATGAACTTTATAACACCCAGTGTCCCTCTGGAAGTAGATGCAGCTTCTGATTGATACTAACTTTTGCTTTTCTGATGATCCAAATATGAGAAATTTTCTGGTTTTAATGGGCAAATCCTATGAAGAGCACAAGCATATCACAGCAAAAATGCCTGCTTTGCCAGGTAACCAAACAGAGATAGGGAAATGTTACCAAACAGCACAGAAGAATTTGCTGTTACAAATTATTATTTATAAATTATTATTTACACCAACAAGGATACACTTTCCTTAATATTAAGACCCAGGCTTATGCTTGGATATGAGTAAGAGCATTAATTGGCTCCTCTTCACTCCTTTCTTAGAGATGGTTTTGGCCATCTATTCTCAGCCTTTCACATTTACTAATGATGCATTTTATCTGTCCCTCTAAGTGAAGCTGGCAAATTCGTTTTGAATATTTTTGAACTCTAACACGTCCTTCTTTGGAAAATTTAAGTATTGCATTTCAAGCAGAATAGAACATCCCATGCAAAGCAAAGTGACATTTTTGGGTGTTTTGCTTTGTCAAGTAAAAATTATTTTATTCCCTTTGATCTGTACTTTTTTTATTTATAAATTCTGCCGCTGAACCAGTAAAATCAATTACTCATGTTGGCCTAGTTTCATCTGCAAAAATTTTTCTGTTTCCTTCTACCAAAGAAGAGGTTCCCAGAGCAGTGGAATGCTGTCACTGTTATCAAATATCAGAGATTACCACCTTTTAACCTTGTAGTTTGCAATACTGTAAAAGTGATGTGATTTCATAGTCAGCTACAGCCTGACAAGGGCACAGTTTTGGAACAATCACTTCAAAGGTGGAGAGCAGTTTCTGAACAGAGTTCCCAAAGCAGATTACAAACCTACCATCTATTTTAGTAGAAAAAACAGGTGCTTTGTGGCTATTGAATATTCTGGGCCTGATTTGAACACAGAGTAAATGAGAACTGCTTCTTTTGATTCAAAATACTGAGGTTTTGGAACATTCTACCCTAACATATATGGGTGCAGTTATGCTGAAGAAGGACAAAAGGCTTGAAATTACCTTTAATCTTTATGGGATAATCCAAACATGGCTTTAATTTAGGACTGCTATATCTGTATTTTACAGGTGAGAAATTCAAGATTACGTAGCCTGGAGATTTATTATACAGAAGTACCACTTTCCAGTTGATGGCTTATACCACACAGCGAAAGTGTAATAAAACCAATATTTTGCCCAGCCACCAAAATTTACTTACACGCTGCTTAATCTTTGCTACCAAACATCCACCTAATGGTCACATATCAGGAAGAAATCACTGCAGAGTCAGGTCAAAAAAGGACAGGTCCAATTGCATGGCAGGATAGAGTTGCACCGACAGACAAAAGCCCTAGGTGCAGAGGGTATTTTAGGCTCCTTTCTCTAATCTAATGGACAACAGATGTGCCTTAGTGAGGATAGGATTAACCCTCAAACATCCCATACCCCCTGCTATAAGATACAATGGGAGTTGTTCATACAAGAAGAAGAGTGCCCCAAGCTGAATTTTCCAGGAATGAGATGAGATTCTTCTTCTGGCTGAGTGCAGAAGAGAGCATTGTAACTGCTTTTGAAGTGATGAATGGTGCATCTAACCAGCTGGAGAAGGCCACCTGCATGCCATGAGCTGGGAGACGTGGAAGTACTTGGGGAGTTGTTAATAACTCCTTGGATTGACAGGGGCAAATTGTGCAGCCTTTTGGCAAATGGTGGCTTCAAACAGCAGATTTGCATTTATCCTGAAACTAGGACAAGAGCAACTCACTTATGTGTGTGTTAGTGTTTGTGTGCATAGACGTCACATTTTATAAACGCTCTTGTTGACTCGTTCCAGAAGTGAGGCAGGGGTTTCTTCATTGCGCAGCTTGCACCGTGTGCCAGCAAGACAGGATGAATTGAAGACAGTATTCCAAGTAGCGTAACACATTCTTGCTGTTGTAGTTAACTTTCAGTACAAAGCAGGAGGAAAACAAAGAGCTAAAGAAAGGAAAATTCAGAAAGATCTACAGTCCAGGGAACCTGAAAGGGATTAACTTGGTCTCCCAGGCATGATTCGTTATGCTGATCTGAGAATAAGACAACGTGAGGCTGTGGTAGCTGCCGACTTGCTAAGCCTTTGGAAGTCTGAATTGGCAAATATCGCATCCCTTCCTGAATGACTTGCTCCATCTGTGTTTGCTAGTGTCCACATTGACAGCTGCCTGCCATCTTGGCAAGAAAGTCGATGCAATTTGAGAATCTGCAGTGGATGTCTAGCTCATGCATGCACAAAAGCACACAGCCTTTAGGCTAACAAAGCCTGTTAGTTAGCCACTCCAGTAAATAAAGAAGTCCATGCATCCCAGTATATAAACTAATTCCAAAATCATTAGGAGTGCTTGAATCCATTAACACTATGGTGGATGAACGTGTGTTTACCCAGACAAGGCACTGTCTAGAACTGAAAACTTCTGTATGCATTGACTCCCAGCTAGTGGATTCAAATCTGAAAGATATATTTATTTTAAAAAAGGGAGATACATCAATCTGTCTCACTCACTGTCTACAGGCAACTGATGTTCAATAGGGTTAATAATTAGCTTTCACCTTAATAACTTTTTCAAAACACAGAGGATATAAATTTCTTGCTATGAATGCGTATAACAAAACGCATAACAAGAGCATCATGATTAGAGGAGGTGAAGAATAAATCAATGAACAAGGAAAGAATAAAGAACTGAGAATTCCACACACTGCTACTCGTCCATTTGAGTAAGAGAAGATCTGTCGGTGAGGAGTATAGCTAGTAAGACTGCTGTATTCACATAGGTCCTCCAGAAAGACAGCAAAATATTAACACATTAACCATTTATAACGTTCTGCTAAATGGAATCAAAATACAAATCCCTGCCTACCTGCATTTATCACAGCCACCCTTTATTCAGAAATAAGGGTACCATCAGAGGTTTCATATGGACATTATTTACTGTTTAACGGGCATTTAGTATATATTATCTTTTGTGTTACTTTAGCTTTGCATGGTTGCAGATTTTACAAGAGGCTAGAGTTTTCTGATGGGAACAAAGGTGAAAATACCTCATAAAACAAAAAAAATCATGGTTTCATTTTGCCTTCAGGTTCGTACATCGAAACCAACCAACGCTTCAGAGTAGAGAAATTTAGGTCACATTTGTGCAAAACAGTTCTGTTGCCACAGTACTAGTTACTCCTGCTTACATAACTGATATTTTCAAGAAAGCAAAGTAGCTCATTTCTTAAAGATTATTTGTTCAAGAGATTCAACCTAAAAAAATTCAAAACCAAAAGCTGAGCTTCAACAACCAAATTGTCCCGAAAGGCTGCACTACAAGCCATTAGAGATGCTCAGGCCTGCAGCATTACTCCCTGGCCCTCTTCTCTGTGGGATGAACCATTGACCTTGCTCTGTCCTGTGCTTCTGAACAGCAATCAGGTGACTTATCCTGGAGGAATTGAGCACTCTGGAAGCAGTAGAAAGACAGCAAATCTTGGATGTCCGTGAGCAAAATGTTTGCAACTATGTACAGCTTTGGGATGGACTACTGAGGCTTAAGAAAGTTTCTCGATCTCTCCCCTTTGGACTACAGCTTGGAAGAGTGGCAGTTCCAGCTCTTGGGGAAAAGAAACCAGACAAAATGAGCAAGTTCATTTCAAAGCAAAAGCTGGCTTCAAACTATGATTTCTACTGAGAGAGGCTCCTGTAAAACTCACCAATGGGCAGACTTTACCCTCCAGCATCTTCTAAGCCCCTTCTGAATTGCAGGGGATATGTTTTCTTGGCACAGCTGGAAAAAAGAATTAAGATGCTGGTTTGTAAGGGTACATAGTTGAGGCCGGGAGAGTCAATGCCAAGTCATCAGAAACATCAGTGTCCAGCAGCCTTTTGTGCAGCTTCCTCTGCCAGGAGAGAGAGAATTTGGCCCATGACAAATACTGCATGGTAGGTTAGGATAATACAGCTGCAGTAGTCCCGTTTTATGTGCTGCCTATTAATAAAGGATACTATCCCAGTGGTTTTCTAACAGTTCAGCAGGAGTTCACCAACTTTCATCCTTGTCATTAGAACATGCAGCTTTATTTATTTATTTCTTTAATTGGGGGCTTGCATAATCCATCCCCCACATTCCCTCTACTCATGAAAAACTTTCAGACAATTTGCATAGCTAATTGACAAAATGTCGGCTTAGATAGCATCTCATCCTTGAGCACTGTTTGTTTAATATGTTCCCAATTCCTACAATTACCTCCCTTAGGCACAAAGCTGAGTAAATAGAGTGGCCTTTCACCGTACCTTGAAGGTCAACTAATTCAGGGTCTGTCGAGCCACTGGGTGATGTAGATGCTAAACCAAGGATCCTACACCAGAACAGCTTTTCTTTCTGCCCGTAGACATTCTTTATGTCTCCATAAAAAAGCCAGCTCTCAGGAGCTAGGCATGGGGAGGTTAATCCTTATTACTAGTGACACTGGAAAAAGCTTATGACAGATGCACAGTAGGTCCCCTTTGGAAGACTGTGCATAACTGAGAGCATGGGAAGGATGTTTTGCAGGGAACTGCCAGAAGGCTTAGAAACTGTATTAGAAAAAGGCTGTTTTTTTTCACTGCATAGCTCATTTAATGAACCTCTCTGCCTCAGGGTAGGGGAATGTACAGTATTTGAGCAGATAATCTATGTGACGTAACAAATTAACCTCTGAAAAGAACCTCCATAGCTATGCAAAGCTGTATCTTGCTTTCTTTTGTAAAACTAAGCCCCACATCCTGAGTTAAAATAAGTTTTTGCTGTAAGATAGATGGCTCGTGCTCTGCTACTGCACTTGACAGCAGAAGTGGGCCTTAGCTGGTGTGGGATGTAGGGTGCATCCAGTGAATAGTGGGAATCAGTGGGTGAATCCTGCTAATATTGCCAATACAGCCCCTATTGAGAATGAAAAATAATGTTTCTATCTTAGTGGGACATCATTGCATAAACAGTATGAGCAAATGACCTCTTCAATCATCCTGCTTCCAAAATAAAAGCTTTTATGGAACAAAGTCCTCTTTTAGCATAGATTGGTGTTATTGGTAAGGAAGGGATAAAACCACACAGTAGCTGAATTGCATAGGATTCTGATTAGCAAGAGTCACCAAGTTGCAGGTTTGTACTGTGATTTAACTAAAGCACTAAAAAAGGTTTTTCACTGTCCCACTGGACGTAGACTGATGCCCTGAACATTATGTGGGACTGTGTAATTCCCAAGTGACTGCCTGAGCTGATGGACACACTGATTGTTTCTTCAGCAGCTGCTCACAAGGTGCCTGGGCAGACCACTTCCAGGTTTGTTGTCCCCTGGATCAGTCCTCTTTGCTCCAAAAAGTGTCCTCTGTTTCACCTACTGCACAATGCTGCATGGCAGAGAACAACATGGAGCCCCTTCCAGTACTAAAGCCACAGTGATAACACCAGAACTCCTCTAACAAAAACAGTTTGTCTTTGTGCTAAGTGAATTATTGCCTCCCAAAAAACTAAAATAGTTTAAATGTCAAAACAGGATGCCAAAATTTCATAAACAACCAGGCCTCAGGATTTCTAACAGAAGTCAATACAAAATTAACTGGAGCTAGTTCATTACATATGAAAGCTTGCATGGAAGGAGTTACATTCGTTGTTTACCAGCTGTTAGGAATGCATTAAGACTTTCTTACATCCTAGGTGAGTGGTTTCATGGAGGCCGTTTTCAGAGCAGTAAGAAAAGTCTCACTTACAACTTTTGGCTCAGGGCAGCCAAGTCAAAAATAGGTAAGAAAGGAAAACAATGCTGATATCTCAGTGAAAGCTTAGTGTATAATACAGAGCTCTTCTCACTCAACCACCTTATGTATTAATCAGAGTTCCCAAAGAGAAAGCTGTTCTGCTTAGTGAAGAGCTCACATTTTGATATAACTAAGTTTAATTCATTTCCAGAGACAGGAGAGTCTTTGGGAATTTCTTTTAGTTTTATATATCAAATCAAGTTTATCTTGTAATGGGCATATTTACTTTTTGAAAGTATTTCCGTGACATTTTTCTGATGAGTGCATGGAATAAAATGGCTATTTTGTACCAAGCTAAACCAAATAGTGCAAAAGAAGAAAGTAAAGACAAAAACTCACTGCACTTGGCATCTTTCTCAATATTTTGAATGGGAGATCCTGCACTCATTTGCTGCAAAATATCATCTTCAGAGCAACGTACATTCTATGAAATCATACAGAGCACAGCGCTTACATTGATAATCAAAATGTTCCAAAACACAGCATGCTTTTGATCTGTGCTTCATGTTGTTATCTGAAACTCATTAATTCCAAAACTAAGGTGCCTGCTAAACAGCAGGTCTAAAACACACAACAGAAACACGAAACAACTTAAAGCGAGGTCAGAAAGAGACATACATTTCAGTAATCAACAAGTTAGCTTCCAGTTTTAGGCACATAAATATCTTTAGTGTGTGAGTAACCATTGAATGCAGTTCTTTGCAGAGCAGGTTATTAAAAGTCACACAGCAGTAGTAAATAACAGCTGTGGGGGAGCTAAGGAGTGGGAGAGGAGTTGGACTTTAACCTTGTCTCTCCTTTGAGAATGATTGTTCCCTGTCCTGACCTTGAACTAGTGTGATTTTCTGAAGGAAGAAATTCCAAGTTTGTGAAGAAAAAGGAAACATTTCTCTGGTAGATTATTTTGTTAATAGCAGCTGTCTGAAACTGCTGGGATACTCAGAATGTCCCAGTAAGTCCCAACAGAGGAGGCTTGAAGGGCAGAGGACAGGTGAGGTGGGTAGATGTGTATAATAATGGTATTTCTGGTGTGGCTGTCTTCTTTGGGCATTTGCATATTTTCTCTCTCTGATCCCTAACTAGACCTGGAACCAGAATTCCAGATGCAAACATACCTTTGCTGAGAACTGGAGTCTGTGTTTGGCCAGAAGTAAATGTTGCCTCTCAGTCTCACCTCGAGTATAAACACGCACATGCAAGTGCAATTACAATGTCCAACAAATCTCATTGGAGGGAGAATTTCTTAATTTGTGCTGCAGCCTAAACAATTACCGAATGAACACACTAAGGTTTTTTCAGCTTAGCTGGAATCAATTTAGAGGGTGAGTAGTGGATCTAATTGTTTCGCTAGTTTCCATGTCAGCAAAATAACAGATGTACAGTATAATGGAGGAGAGGGAAACTTGGTTTTTGTTTGTTGAGCAGGTGCTAAATTAGCTATCACATGGAAGTTTCTCAAGTGCATTTGGAGCCAGTTGGACGGGAGCCAAGAGCACAACTCCCATTTCATCCTCTGGACATCCAGCTGTGCAGCTGCATAAGCCCCCAGAAGCAGCTGAGGCAGCGAAGACAGTAACACCTTGTCACTTCTCCTTCAGCCATTCCTGATGTCCTACCACAAATATCAAATAAATAAAACACCGAGGAACTGCCCTTCCCCAGCTACGTATCCCACGACCCAGCTGCCAGATATGCCTATCAGAGCATGCGAGGCAGACCAGGGGGGCAGCAAGTCATCCCCAGCCTCCAGCAATTACCCTACTCGGCACATCAGGGGATAGAAATCAGTCTTCACATGTGCTAAAAGCACTTTTGGGAAGGATCAGTGGGGCTGTATAGGTGACACAAGGATAAGCTCTGTTGTAAAGAAATGATTTGATATGCCAGGCAACTGCAGTCCTGCTGGAAACCAGCGTCTGTTTAATAGCAGTGCATAGTAAACTTAGCCTGCAATTAGACTGAAGCTGTCATCAACAGGCAGAGAGAGGCTTAGCACTGTTACAAGAGCTGAGGTGGCTATCAAGCACAGTCTATCTTCTCCGAACAATTCTTCCATGGCTGAAAGACTTGGAAACTCATGCTAGTAATCTGCACAAAGCTCTTCAACTAAACAGCACTGAAGCTGTGGACAAGGGGGAAGTCCCAAAGATAGCAAGGCACTGTAACACAGATTCCCAGTGTTCAAATAAAATATGACTGCAAAACGACCTGAAACCAGAGTTCCCAGAAATGTGAAAGGTTACAGGGTCTTTTTAAGCTACAGAGGAATGGAACGCTAATAGACAGCAAGACAGAAGACAACCGTACTCACAAGCATGTTCCTTGCAGGAGTCAACTTATTTGCAACAGCTGAAAAAAAGATAGGTGAGTGTTTTTAAAAAAAACTAAGTAAATTCAAATATGACGTAATAAGCATTCAGAAATTTAGTGGAAGAACAATAACCTGTGTAACACTGTTAATACGGATAACACTCTACACAAATGATAAAGTACTGTGCAGTTATGCAGAATTCTATATACTAAGGGATGAAAGTCAATAATTAATTCAGTTTATTGGCAATCATAAGGAATACCTATAAATCTATATGTTAAGGTTCTATGTTGACACTGAAATATATATCAGAGCTGTGTAAGTGGCTGAGCAGGATGAGTGCCAGTGACTGAGCAGGGAGATAACAAAGATAGACTTCAGATGTTACTACAGGGTGTGATGCAGGAGTAAAATTTTTAGACTCTATAACCAACTGCTTATTGAAGTAACTGGCTGATGAGGCCACAAGAGAAGAAAATACCCTTATTTTAATAGTGAACAGTTCCCAGGCTCTGTTTTGCTCTGCATGACTGCATTCAGTATGCTCAGATTCAGCGTTCTTGCTAGAACAGAAAAAGAAACAGCTTCCAACCCTGTAATTGTCATACCTGACTTCAGGAAAAAAAAAGAAAAAGGAATCACTACCGCTAAAAATTAGGAAGCTTGTTAAGTTAAAAAGAGCAGCTAAAGGGATAAAAATGCTTACAGTTGCCATGGAGACACTTTTTAAAATAAAAATTATATATTCAGAGGAAATGCATACCACAGTCAAAAGACTGTAAAAACTTTAAGAAATGTTAGCGTAATTAAAAAGGAGAATACAAGAAACTATTAAAAGCATCCTGACATCTTTCAAAAATAGAAGGCTGTGAAAGAAACAGAAAACTGAGAAAAATAAAAAGACTGGTAAATTTATATTACAGTGTCAAAAGAGATACTGAGAAAGAGCTTGCTAGTCACACAGAAGCTGTATTTTTTCAAAAAAACCCACACCAGGTAGCGAGTCTTCAGACCTCAGAGGTGACTGAAGTACAAGAGCACACTAAAAAGCCATATAGTAAAAGATAAATGATTGTTTTGCATCAGTGTTTACTACGGAAATGTTTGCAAGGTTTCTGCTAGAGGAAAGTTTGAGGAAGTGTTTGAAATTAAAATATCAACAGCTTGGGGGGGATGGGGGTGGGTGGAGAGGGCAATCACAGTTAACATTGCTCCAGCTGTCCAAAACCAATTTCAGCTATGAATACCCTGGCTAGTAAGTGTCGTGCATGGTTTTGTCACTCAACCTGGTTCTCAGTCTCAAGAGGTTTTGTTTAAATTTTTTTACGAGTTTCATTTCAAGACTGTATGAAGCTCTAGAGAAAAAAACACGACAAATGAGAATGATTTCTGTACCAGGTAAATTGGTCAATTACGGTAAGAGTAGCATTTGTAGATAATTAAGTAATAGAGTAGAAGCAGTCAATTCAGCCTTTGTAAGATGAAGTTATGCTGGACAAATATGTATGAAGTGACAACAAGTGCTGTTGTCAGGGCACAGCGGGGCTGAGGCTCCCCAGTGTCTGGAGCAGTGGGAACCCCAGCCAGGAACAGGGCAGCTTGGAGGCACCAGGCATCTCCCTGGGGATGGGGACTGGCCAAGGACAGGAGGTTGGCCCAGGGGTGAGCCCATCAGGACAAGGCTGTGGGGATCTGGAGACCAGCCCTGATGCAGCAATGCTGGGGCAGGACTGATAGCCCAGGGGGAGCTGACATGGGATCCCAGCCGTGGGTGCAGGGGGGAGCCCCTGGGGACAGGCAGGGTCAGGCAGGGACAGCCAGACCCAGGGGTGTCCTCAGGGCCAGAGTGACTTTGCTAAAGTTTCTCCAAATGTTCCCCTTCAGCAAATTTCTTCACTACAGGTTTTAAAAAAATTAAAAGTTTTCATAACATAATAGATAATAACTGCTAAGAAAGGAAAGCAGAGACAGTAAATGGTGAGTGTTTTCATAGCAGATGGGGTATGCCAGGAACACGGATTGCACACAGGGACTGCATTGGAAACTGTATTCACCTGTGTTCATGTTGTCCATATACTACATGGAAATGGTGAGAGCAGATGTAGAGAAGCTCATTAATGATAATGTTGTCCATGGTATTAATAATAAAATGGTACGTATTTGCAACCGTACCTCACCACTGCACAACTGTGGTACAAAACTCAACAGTGTAATGGGGCAACAAAATGACTAATGAAATTCGGTGTTCATAAATGCACAGTGACTAAAAAGGGGACAAAAGCACACTGCCTAGACAGAGCACCCAGGTCTGCCCTTGCAGATGGATGTGGAACTAGATGGAACTTTAGCATGATCTGCAATATGTTAATATTATTTTTCCTGAGTTGATACAGTGCAATAGACAGTGATTCCACCTACTGCATCTTCCCATTTGTTACAGCTGAAAGGAGTTTCTTCCTTCCTCAGAGCCTTATGTATTTCATTTCATATAAAGACGTTCCAGGGCTATGCTGGAGGCACTCCCAACATACTTTTTATTTAAACTATTGCTAACACCACTTTGCATATCTGGAATTTAATAAATGCTTAGCAGTAAAAGGGAAAAAGCAATTGTCCTTGCTGTGAAATTGCACATTCCTGAATCCAATAAAGTGAGAGGTGTCAGTTCGTAGCTCCTGAGGCTGCAGCTTCAAAAACATTTCCTTTTTCTTTAAAGAGATTAATTCTTGCTGGGGTCTGATCGTGGCTTAGCTACATAGTCATTATTGTTGCTGTAACTATATTTGCAGAAATGCGTGGCCAGGTCTAGGAGGACAGGAAGACAGATCATCATCTAAGCAGAAACCTCCATTTGTATTAGCTGAAAAAGCTTAGAGAGGAAAACAGGAAAAATACAAGCAGAGTGATTTTTTTTTCTACACCAAGCAGTAGGGAACCTGCACCTTTCGAATCATGTCATCATATAAAGGTATTAAACAGACAGACATAAAAGGCAAGGCTTCCTGCTGCAGGAACAAAGAGGGAAACAGCTGCTCTTTGGAAGGCAGTGTCATCTTCCTGCAAGATACAATGCTATGAGATAACAGCATCACATGCATTCTCCAAACAGCACAGCAAAATGAACTCGGACAAGTACTGGCTCATATGGTTAAGCCTTTACTGCTCCAGCTAGCTGTAACCCCTGCCTTTCCTAATGCACCTTAGTCGACACCACACTTGACACTTTGCCACTCAAATTATTGAAACAAATGTCTTTTAATCCAGTGCTTAAAAATCTTGAATGAACAGCAATGAAAAACTGTTAGCTAAAAAGACTACATTGTCCCACACAATGTTAAATAAGCATTCCTAAAGATTCAGTTCCAACTTTCACTCTACCATGCTGACATTTAATGCTTTGGAATATACTGAGGAAAATTCTCTTATCTCAAATCCCCTGCTGAAGCAGAGAGGGAAATTACCTTACTGCCATCTATTTTTACAATCTGTCAAGTAGGGCTATAAAATAATAAATACAATGTAAAAAGATGCAAGTGTTAGACCTTTGGTCTAATGTATACACGTCAATAAAATAACTGCAAAGCAAAGCAGGTGGACAACTGTACTTTCAGTTCTGAAACCTCTAAAATACAGTAATTGCCTCCCCTTGACACACTCGATGTACCCAACTGCCGAGCTGCTAGACTTCCCTCACTGAGCAATATGCAACTGGTGCCTGTGTGGCAGGTTGAACAGCCTGTCAGTTGTAGCGTTGCCTCTGATGGTATGCACAGTCTGCATCACAGTGCCCTGCAAGGACTATTCTCCTAGAAATATATATCAGGAGCATAGGCAGTCTTTCTACTATGCCAATTATAATATCCTTTCAATATCAGTGTATGAAAGTGCCTGCATTTACACTGCACATTCTAAATGGGGCTAACAAAGCCGCAATAACTTCTGACATCGTATTGGATCTGTTTTGTGTTCTTTCTTGCAACCTTGAAGCAGGTTCACGTATTCTCATGTACCTTATCAATAAAGTATGCCTGCTTATATTCCTCACACTGACATAGCCAGTGTGGTTTACTTTGACATCTGTTTCAACACCAGTTAAAGAGATAATTTTCTTCATTTCTCTTCATAGCACAGAGCAGAAATGTGTCTCTCAATGCAAAAGTGGTTGGCAAACAACCACACAGCTTTGCATATTCATCTCACAGCAAGTGGCATTTACTGAGCCCTTCTCCTAATTCAGACTCTGAGACAGGATGTGTCTCAGAGTTCATGCCTTAAGATGAACCCTTCCATTTACAGGACACAGCATTCCCTGAGCTCCACTACCCAAGAAGAACCCAGAATAACGGGAAAAAGGGTGAGTCACTGTTTTTCCCTGGCTTAATTTATATGCCATGATATCTGAGCAGTAGGCAAGTGGCCCAGAAAGGGTTTTGAGCGCACCTCCTCCTTGGTACATTGGCCGCTTATAGTCACTGGAAAGAGAAGAAGGTGCCCCAGAGACCGACTGAGAAGGACAAAAACCTCTTACTTTGAAGAGAGTGCTTTGATTACAGGAGTGCTTCTTCACTCCTATACTCAAGTAACTCCTCCACCTAGGAGATGAAAGATCAACATTTAGACTTACTATAGTACAGGCTGTCATACATTAAGATACATACACACATTTCAGTCTGTGATGGTGAAGAGCTATGCGCCCCAGTCACCTGAAGAAACTGCAGATACAGTGCAGCAGCTCGCTGAAGATTTGGACTGATGAAATCTGGAGGATGCATTTACGTTCCTTTCAAAAGCATCAGAGGATAACATGATCAAAGGAAGAATGCTCCTTAAGCTGTTTATCTTCACCAAGAATGACTTGATGACGTTTAATGGGATGATTAGGCATAGCTATGGTTTAACGCATATTTAAAAGATTATTTCCATGATTAATTCATTGTCAGAAAGCAAATATCTAATGACAATGGAAAAGGAATTTCATCAGTGCCTTCCAAGCGATTATTTGCATTCATCATCTTGATATGCAGCTCTTAAATTGGGTCATCTCTTAGTGGCGTCTCAAAAGCAAAATTTGGGGTTACTTTAAGATTTAATTTTGAAAATTACATTGAAAGGCTTCTCTTCTCAGGTAGGCTAAGAGAATCAGCAGTCAAAAAATCTGAATCTAGAGAACAGAGTTTCTATTGATTCTCACATCAATTTACATATGCCTTGTTGGGACAGGGAAGACAAGGGAAGGATGTACAGGGCAAAAATGTACTTTGGCTGAAGTTAAATATAGAATGTATGGAGCCTTCAGATTTTAGGCCATGGCTTCAATACTTGAATCCAGACCACTGAAGTTAGGAGCTGCTAGAGTTTAGCTTATCAGAGGTTAGAGGATCCAAAGGAATGAGTTGGTGATTACGCAAAAGTATGCCATGGTAAACAACATGAGAGGAATCCTTCAAACATATGTACATCTAGAGGCTGAAATTAGGTCCCTGCTACAGCATGAGATACACGCCCTGCAAGAACATGTGAATAAGTCTGATTAACCAGGCATCATACTTCTAAAACTTCTCCTTTTTTCCCCCTCTTCTCTCTGAAGTATTAAAGTATCTTTGATCAAATGGAAAAACACTGAAAGGGTCAGCTTCCACCTCAGATCAAACCCACAGGCTTTGCCATGATTCAGTACTTACATAATATAAATGACCGGACTCATCGTAGAGAGGAAACCTGGCTGCGCATCTTTAACGGAGCCACCTTCTTGGGTTTCAGGAAACAGAGACCTTGGGAGGTGTCTCCATGACTTCTTTAGTACTTCTCAGGCATTGCTTAGCTGGAGATGTTGAATTCTCTGACATATTGAAGTGAAAGCAAGGGAATTGTACACCTCCTCCGCCCCTGCGTGCAGGTTTTCCCACTTAACAAGGAAAACTAGCCTAGAATTTGGCTTATGTTTTCTTATTTGCACAGGGGAACATAAATAAATGAGCGCGTAATGAACAATCTGCCAGCAAGCACTGCAAACATATTATTTACAGAGAACCGCACACCAGAATACCTGCATAATCAAAAGTACACCTGCAGCTTTAATTATATGAAAATCATGTCAACAAAGAGCAATAAAAGCACCATGTTTCCACCTTTTTATTTTAAACCTCATATTTCATTTCAGTCTTACAGAGGCTTTCAGATGGAGAAAATAATTGTAAGGTTGGCTCTAGAGGTTGGACTAATTCCAGGCTTTAAGCTGACTGAAGAAGCCAAAAAATAGTAATTTTTCCCAGCTGATGATCTCTCATACTAGAAGACAAATGTCTACAAGTGATCCTGACTTTTGACTACTCCGTGATTTTTGGCTGACCCTTATTTTAGGTGTTTAGCCTAAATATTGTGTTAAGTGTAAAAAGGGGTACATAGTGTTGCTTCAAAGACTAAAGATGTTTCAAAAGCCACCTTCCTATACAAGAAAGCTGGAAGAATAGGGACAGAGTGACTTTCTCTCAGTACCACTACAGAGCTTCATTAAAACTTAAAACAGTTTTATTGTTAAAACTGTATTTTCTCTTTGTTATTAGCTTGCAGTTTCCATAGACCTAATCCAGTATTTGTGCCCTTTTGGTGTTTATATATAGCTTATAGGAGCTTATGCAACCTCTTCCCTAGAAAACAAATCTTCCATAGTCATTAAGTTCTAATAACTTGCCACAGATACAGACAAGTTAACAGCTTCAGCACTCAGAGGGAGGTATAATACAGCTATTGCATTTATTCATGTAGCACATATGTGCTATTAGTCATAAAAGGTAAATAATTTTCTATCTCTTTTCATTGTTTTTCTTATGCAGCTAACATTCTTAGCTAACTTTCCTGAGGAAACATTTTTTTCTGCCAAAGTTTGTAAAATTTCCAAAAATAAATTCTAAATTGGAACCAAGAAGTCAAAACAAACTTCAAAAATTGTTTTTTTCTAAAAATGTCAAAACAAACACTTGTTAAAAAGTTACCTTTAATTGACTTCTAATCAAAAGCCTTTATAAACTGAAAAAATTAAATCACGACTTTTGCTAGCACCAACTTTTTGGCAACTTCATGGCTTTGCAGGCATTTGTGTTTGCCTTTAGTAGCCTCCGAACCAGTCTGAGTGAAGCCAGTAACCAAATTGCTTTTCACAGCGTACTCACTGGCAGCAAAAATCTTGACAGTGGTATGGAGCTGCAGTGACTGCGTGGATGAGGAATATAGGGGAGCTGGGGAACCACACACTGACCCACTGTATGGGAACACACATACATTGAGCTGTGGTACTGAGCAAAAGAAAAGAACACTACAGCCATTTTAGTTCTCTGCTATTATTTTTTAACTACAGCTTCTAACAGACTTGTTGTGGGATTTTGAAGTCGGGTGGCTGAGCTATTCACTCCCTGAATTGCCCACCCCACCTCTGTGAGGGACATTGCAAGCCTCAGGAAAACATCATCTAAGCTTCTCACAAATCAGCTCTTGTTTTCAGCTGGTCATTTAAGGTAATCTAGTTCTGATTTCAGTTTATCTTAGTGTGTTGTACAAATCACTGTGGCAATTTAAATTCTCCTTTATAGAAGATCCCTAACACATGGTCATCACTATCCAGAAGAAAGGCAGGGCAAGCAGCTACAGGCTGTCTTCAGACATCTGATTTTAGTTTACTACAGTGAGTTGGGCACAGTTCTTATTTCCATGTATTTGCATTTGGGAGGATGTTGGATTTCCAGAAAGAGTAAGTGGTTCAGGAGCATAGCTACTGTAAAATATTAATCAGACTACTAAGCCTAAGTCATTTTGGTACAGCTAAGAATTTCACTGATCACAGCACTTTTAATATCCTCCTCCATTTGCCTTTTAGCATAAGTACACTCTAGTTTATTTATGTTTCATTTATTAAGGAAAAACCAATATTTCATCTTGGCCAAACAGTCAGTGCTTGTATCTAGTAGGATGCAGTATGATGAAATCACTATTAGAACGACGTTTTCGTCTCTTCTAGAGGGTAAGGTATCCCAACTAAGTGACACACATTTATTCAGAATATTCCTCATATAATTTCAGCAAAATGTCATAGTACTATTAATGTATATTCAGTTCTGTATCTCGTAATGCAAATATATTTACACAATATGTGCCCACTACAGTCACAGAGCTACACTTTTGGTCTGTGACAAATAAGGTCAGCATATTAAAAAAAAAAAAAAAACAAACAAAAAAAAACAGCAAAGAAGCTGCATAAAACTCATCCTGTACTGACTGAAGGTCCTGAAATCCGTTATACTGTCAGCTAGGAAAAAAGGAAAGCAACGCACTTAAAAAGGTCACCTAATGAACTGATTTCTCACACCTCTAAACAAAGAACAGTTAGAGAGAGAGACAACAAAATTGTCAAAACACAGACACCAGTAAAGCAATAATGAATAATTACCATTTCCACTAATGTGCATTAATTCTAAGCCCAAAGTTTTGCTGTCCTCCACAGCAATGCAGGACTCTTCTAAATACACCAGCAACTGCCTTTTAATCTTAGGGCAGAGTGAAGAGGAAAAGACATACTGCACATGGACCTTAGCATTAATGCTTCAACCCTTCCCTCTATCTTTCTGCTGTTTGCCCTGTTTCAAGTGTGTGGTCCACGACACAAATTCACTTCATTGTTAGATCAAAGAAGGCATTTTAGCTTACAGCCCACAGGCATGTAGTTCACAGACAAATTATTCCCAGTTTCCACTCCTATACTTCAAATGTGTTAAGAATACGGCATGAAAGCTGAAAATAGTTCTGTGTGTATGCTGTATAGATACAAATAATTAGGGGTCCCTTCATTCAGTCCTCTCCAAATCTCAAGCTTTTATTAACAGAGATAAATAGCTTGGCCTTCTCATGAAGTTTATCTGCCTTGACAAGACTGAAAAGAAATTCATTCTGATTAAATATCTGTTAGGGATCCTTGATAAAGTGAATCCAGTGGTGTTCCGCTCATTTCCTACCAAACTGTAGGTGACCTCTTTCTACCCCTTTGCAATGTGCAAAATCCACAACCTTCAAAAAATCTCGCTCCCCCAAGTCAAAGCAGAGATTTGTCAAACAAACAGCCTGATCTACAGAAGGAATTTTAGTTTCAGGTTCTCTAACACTCTCACAGGAAGAATAAGCATGTAGAGTGGAATTCCTTACCTTGCACAGCAAGCAGGAGAGAGTTCCTCCCATTCAAACACAAGAATTTTAATTCATTTGTTACTGTTATCTTTGGAGAAGACAACTAAAAGATGCATTAATCTTAAAAAGGGACAGAAACTTCATGATTCCCAAAGACTGCAGAATAACTTAAACATTTTGAGTCACATCAGTATAATCTAGAGGAGGTTTTCAGTGTAGCCACCCGAACCTAAGTGAGTCACCTCTGGCTCCCTCCGCAGTCAGAGGGGGAACATAGTATTTCTAGTTTAATATTTGTCTCATGTTAATCCAGAGGTGTGAAATAAATCATATGGATCATGACCTAAAGGTGAACTTTTTTCTTCACATGGCTATAAAAGCAGTAGAGGATGATGATGTAGGAAGTAGACATCTACCTGTAAATATCCAAACATTTTTTTCAGCCCAAAACTCTTACTGGATTTCATTCCATTTAAAAGAGGCAGCAGTGGACTACATGTCTGTACTCTATCACCAGACTGCAAGTGCCATAGAAACATGCTGGCACTTAACTGAAAAGTTCACCCCAAGGGGTAAGGGTATATTGCAATCCCATTTCCAAGGCCAGTCCACAAGACCTCCATCGTGTTGGGTTTACATTACCACACCTTCCACAGCCACAACATCATCCCTAGAGAGGTGATCATTTTCAGTCATTATCAATCTGTCAGGGATTTATGATGCACTGTTTTGTTGCATCACTTTTCAGATCACTCCCAGGCAAGGATACAGCCTGGAGGGCTGCATAGACAGATGTTCAAAAATCTACACAGATAATGTGGGATCACATTAGTAAAGACATAACATTTCCTTCTTTTTTTATACCTTCCATGTCATTTATTCAAGAAAATGTTGACCACAAAACAGATATGGTGTACCCAGTCCCTTCTTGGCTTTGAGAGTTTTGCTTTATATTGTATATGAAGTAGATTACGTCCAACTCTCAGCACTGTGATTCCTCAGAATTTCTTCTTATGAACAGATCTAACAAAACTGAGTTTAGACCACCAAAGTCAATAGGATTATTGCAGGAATAGACTATAAAATCACTGCAAAGACAGTAAGTAAGCTCCCCCATGGTATGCCAGCTTATTTGTTCTGCCTTGCCAGTCAGTCAAGAGGGATTTATGCATTGCTGATGAAGAGCAGCCTTAGCTAGTAAATCTGGCATAATATGAATAAGCATCTGTTTATAGCTAGAAAGAAAAGCCAAAATATTTCCTAATAGCAAGCCCTTTAAAAACATTCCCATCTCATTTTAAACCAGAGAGAATTATGAATTTCTTCTTTAAATCTAGAACTCTTACTTCTAGATGACAGTTGTCCTAATGTCTTCATTAGTTTGTACAAATTAAGCATTACAGTTATATGATTTCTGGAATGTTTACTAAAATATTGCTTTATACAAAACAATCTAGCTCTCAAGTCTTGCCTGTGGTAAGACAGATGAAAAGGCTCTCATGCTTTCACTTCTGCTTGTCTCACTTCCACCAAATTATTACGTAAAAGAAAACGTACTACAAAAATCCACAGTGAAAAGCAACACATGCCATTATAGCTATTTTTAATATACAAGACCAGAAGAAGAAACCCTGTGTGGAATGTAAATGTTTCAAAGGTCTTACCATCATGCCTCTCCTTCACTGAAGAAATTATGAGGCTGGGACTCAGCAAGTTCTGTACTTCTGACAATGAATGGGAAAAAATACACCTCAAGAAGGACAGTAATTTGAAGTCCAGGAATATCTGTTCCTGAGGCATATCTATCTTGCTTAGCTGCTTCACTCAATTCACTGACAAATATAAACAGTGATCATCTGCTAACAGTTAGCTCTGTCTAGACATAGTGTGCTCTTCATTAGTTAATTGTTCACACTTCTCCCCATAGGCTAAGACATGGCAAAAGAAACAGAGGCAGAACGTGTATCCCTGCAGAACAACTGACTCAGTAAATGAACTGCTTTTTGCACTGCACTGTTAACCTGCCAGTTAACTCAGAACTTGGGTAGCCTACATCAGAACCTCAGAAAGTCATCACTTCAAAGCCTTACACAAGTTTCTACATCACTCAATTCACGTATCCAGAATTTACTGGGTTTGGACACCTTAGGGGTCCTTCCTGGGGCAGAATTTGTCTGCTTTTGGGTGTAAAGGAGGGGAAAAGAGGAACAAAATTGTGAAGACATTATAAGACTTTATAGTGCAAGCTGTGTGATACAAAAGTGTCCCCGCACTTTTGTAATTACTTAAAAGCTGGATGTGTATCATAATCCAATATTACTGTGGGGTTTTTTTCTAGAAATTAAAGAAATCTGGTATAAATCTAGCTCCTTTGAAGTATTACAGATTCAGGAACACAATCTGAAAAATTATTTCTCTTTATACAATAATTGAGTTGTATTGAACGTATTATGACTGGAGTTAGTCAGAAATGTCTCAGTGGAACAATTTATTTTGTTAGAACAAAAGCATTTCATGGGAGCATACCTGACTGAAACAAGGAACTTGAATTTTAATCTCTTAGAGCCTAAAAGTTACTGCTTAACTGTGAGGACAATTTTTTTACAATTACCTGGCAATTGTAAGAACTTCTGTTTATATAATAAAGAAAAGCGCTTTGTTCATTTAATTAGGCGTGTGGAGCGCTCATTACCCATCAGTCATAAGACTGACAACTCTGACTTGCAGCCTCTATTGGGTTTAACCGGTGAATGCAGAGAGCACACGTCCTGCTGCCCATCTCACTGCGGGCCATGCCAGCTTTCTATCTTCATCACAGGAACAGTGAGCACAATGTACGCTGACTGCTTAGCCACCTTCATTTGCAACCACATATATTCTCAAACAACCATTGATTTCCATTTTCATTAGCCACCTTGGGAGCTAACATCAAGCCGCAGAGTGAGACAACACCCATCCTATTTCTTCTCCTACACAAGCCTGGTAGGAGCGTGGGGTGGGAAGCTGAATGCAGCAGTTTGCCAATAAAAACTCAGAATGGCCATAGAGGCTGGTGTATGGAAGAGGGATAGAAAGCTACTTGAATGTGTATTTCATATATTCTGTCTCAACTGCTAATAGAGTTGTTTCCTATGTAACATGAACATTTTTTAATCTCAGCATTTTGTGAGAGAAGTTTTCTGTCTTCAGGTTCTAGCTGTGTTTGGTCAGTGTTAGTGCCACCAAACCTGAAGCAGGTTCATTATATATGCCCCTGAAGTAATAAGGGAAAGGTTTGATGTTAACAGGGAGGTAGGAAATTTCTTTTTCGTTAGTTATGTCAAGTTTTGATAGATACAGGCTGCTTTGAAAGGAAAACAACAGCAGCAACTATGACTGGAAAAATGCATTAGGGAAATATTCTTTTCCCACCCATGCCACAGAAAATTAGGACCAGACACAATTTGGCTGGTTCACATAGCCACTGTCACAGCAACTGCCTGACTCCTGGCATTTCTACACCAATCTGATTGACTGGACAGTGCAATCTTATAGCACGCCTCACACCATATTTTATAGCACTTCTCACATCATATTTTTTATCATAAATGCCTCAGAAATATCTGTTTCAATAGCCATGTCTTTCACAAGGCTGTCATTTTACATTTCACTGCATGAGTTTTAGGCCTTACCTAGAATAAACTATACACGCCACGACTATCTTGCCTCTAGCCTTTTGCTTTGCCATGTAGCTTACCTCTGCCCATCTATGGCTGTCGCACCTCCTGCTTGTTGAGATTAACATATCATATTTGTGTATATATGTGTATACACCACATACTGCATATGCATTGTATACACACAATGCACATTGTGTGCACATGTGGTTTAAATAGATATAGGGAAATGTGCATTGCCCCTGATATGGAAAACATCACATAGCAAAGTTATTTATCTACTTTAACATACGTATAATTAGGCCATGTGATTCACTGTATGAGAACCAAGAAACTTAAATTGTATATTATTTTCAGCTCTTTGATGTGAGCGTGAATTTTACTGACTTAATATTTTAAAGGTTATGCTCATTTTATCATAATTTTTACTTTACTTGATCTTTCTTTTAGGGTGTTTTCTCCTAAAAACAAAAGGAAATACAAGAAAAAATAAAAAGGAAAACCAATTATTTTTAAAAGTGCAAAACAATTAAATAACACATTTGAATTTAAAGAAAATAAAACTTCAATTTAAGATGCACTACACATGTTCTGTATTCAACACAATGGGAAATTTCTTTTGGCATTCACACAGAGGTATATGAGCAAGCACATATTTTATTATAGAGAAGGTAACTCCATTACATATAATCTCAAAGAATCAACACAAAAACTTTTTATAGATTCTACTTTGCAGCAGCCAAGCTGTGCACAAAGGAAATCCTTCCTATGAAACTTTATTGAAGAGGCTGTGGTCACAGTTCCTCACAGTATATAGTTTGATACTGCCCTAAAATAGTTGGTAAGAGAAAGAATTATTAAAATAAAACACGCCTGGAATACTGTTCCAACCTGCAGTGTTCAAACTGACTTCAAGAAGCCCTATAATCAAGAAAGATGAGACTATCCAAAAAGTCACACGGATATTTTTTTGGCAACTGCTACAATCATTCCTCTCTAGCTACTGGCTGCAAGGAGTGTAGCCTTTGCTTGAACACCACTGTCTTTCCAGAGCAGAAGTAAAACATTTCAATATTTGGGTAATCTCTTGAATGTGCCAAGAACATTGCCCGGTAAGGACTGTGACCTTCATTTTTTGACTACTTCTAAATCATCAACCAGAATTTGAAGTCAGCTACTGAAATATCAATCACAGCTCCATAGACTTCTGTCCTGATTCATTTTGCTCTGATAAAGAACAGCCTCTATCCTTCATTATACTAATTCTCAATTTCAGAGGAGAAGCCAAATACTAGGATAAACATAACTTATGTTTCATTCATGCAAATCCCCATTTTGACAGATGGGTAACTAGGTGCATTTCATTTTTAATAAATGCAACAAAAAATAATATATTTTGTAGGGCTGGCCTAAAACTGCTTAATTAAAGAGAAACACAAATACAGAACTTTAGATTCATGGCTGACAGCCTGTAGCTTACATTGAAGTCAATCCTGATCCTTGCTTTTATCAGGAAATATTTCCCAGAAGTGCATTCACCATTCCTGGACATTCCAAGAATTGCACATCAGCACTCCTGTCCCATCTATATCTTGTACTTTTTAAAGCTGAGAAGACTAGTTCATGCAAGGGAGATTTAAAACCTGAACCTCCTGTCCTGTAATTTAAAGATTCAATAATAAGCATCCATTATAAGAAAGTACATCTTTTGCACCAGCAAATTCTACGTTTTTTCAGTCCATAAATGTCTGTGTGAAACATCTTGGACTTCACCATTTCTCTTTATAGGGTAAATTCCTCCTGCTCTATTTACCATTCTATGGCAAATTAATACTACAAATCTTTTATAATTAGGATTTGTTTTTAAGCCTAATTGCAAAAGAATGTATTTACTTTAACTTGAGAGATTACACTATGCAGCTTATGTTTTGCCAATAATAATATAGGAACTTACTCTTTATTCTGACAATTGATCAAAGAGTATCCTACAGTTTGTTTATACATTGGGATTTTTTTAGCAAATTTAATAACTGTACTATAGAACCTAGTTCACTGTGAATCATTCAAATATGCCTATGTTCTTAATTAAAATGAAAGCGATCTGATCAGCTTATTGTATGTTCAAAAACTGTCATAAAATTAAATCAGTGTACAAACAACATGTGGGATAGTCTTAAATCGGAGAAAACAAAAAGATTCTTAAACCCCTTCCCTGAAAAGGTATCAGTTTTATTTGGACTAAACCTCAGCTTCCTCTTCTGTGAACAGAATTTGTATATTCTTAACTTCATATTCAGAAAATTATGTATTCAGTTTGCCAAGTACTTGCAATCATCCTATTTTGGAATGTGCTTTTCTCTTTATCACTGGTCTTTAAAATACCATCCCCAGTCTCAGCACCTTCCCACTGAAGCCATTGGCAAATTTGTTCCGATTTCAGTGAGGTGTCCACATTTTTATTTTTACTGCTGTATATGCAGTTTCTCGAACTGTTGTATTATAAAGTGTATGGTATGGAGAGTTACATTTATGTTCAATAAATTCATTCCATATTATTCTAAGCTGCCTCTATGCATTGTCATTTTTATTCTATTCGCGACTTTTTATTGCACTGCATTAACTGTTTTGCTACGTGAGAGCAAGTCCTGGGAAATGCTTGACTCAGGAATAAGACAGAACTTGTACCAGACCTCAAAGTACATGTGGCACACAACTTTCACATTGTGAGAGATTGTTATGCTAAAAAATTGCAAGGTGCTTTCCAGTAGTTCTTGTTAACAAGAAATTTCTTTACATCAACAGGCAACTTTAAGGAACAAACATATTTGTGGGAGCTTATCTGTTAAAGGATGGGAAAAAAGCATTACGTTTGACAAATTCCTCATTTCAAATCATGCAAATAATTGGCTCCATGGGGTGCTTATTCTAGAAGAATTTTCACAACCTGAAAGAGGGAATTGATAGACTATGAGGTAAAACATTGAGAAGGAAGGAGAAAGCAAGTTCTATAAAAAACTGGAGAAATTTTTGGTTTTCATGTTTTGCAGTAAGCACTGCTGAAATTGCAATCAAACTGAAGAAAACATTCAAAGGTTTGTTTTTTCTCATGACTTCTGTAACACATGATGCTCCCTTAGGCAAAAATCTTAGAACAGCCACACTGCAAACCTTTCCAGCTTACTGCCGTCTCACTGAGGTGATTTGTATAAGGGGCAAATTAAGCTCGCTGAGCAATTATTAGCCCAATCCATGATTTCACAAGAAATGTGCTGGGACATATTCACTTGATGCTTTGTGCTGCTGGAATAATGCAAAGCAGTCGAATGAGCAGTTGAATGTAGCAGAATGAGAGCTGCTAACTGGAATTAAAGACCTATTCATTGATGCTTTAATCCATGTTAGCTATTTTAGCTAAGGTTCACTTGGATTAAGGATGTACCGTTTTGGAATTCAGTCATATCTTGAGAACTCTATTCCCTATAGAAGGAGGAAGTCTCTGTCTTTTGCTGAGTTTCTAGGAGTGGATATATCATCACTCCAGTGACTTCTGTCGCAGCATTTTACCAGGCTCAGTGTAAAGACAGGAGAGTTCAAATGAAATCCTGTGTCCCTCAAAGATGCAAATCTTTTGTTCTGTGTTCACTATTGATAGGAAGAAGTGAAGGAGCCGGAGTTGCAGGAAAGGAAGGGGAGGGTAAAATCTGGTGTTCCCAACTAAGCATAGGAAAATCCCTTCTTTAAATAAAGAGTAAGCAAAGAATACAGACTCCTTTGTATGAAAAGAGTTATGGAGCGAACAAAGTGCCTAAGCGTACACCCAGGTATTGCAGAGAGGAGACCATGTGTTAGAAGGGAGTTTCATCCTCCCTCCTGAGGCCACCTCCACTTTCAAGAAGAAGTGAGAAGACATCCCCTGAGTGTTGCTGGACTGATGTGCTATAGTGTCAGCATTTATTCTTTCCATTTTTTTCTTCAAACGTAAACCAGAACAACAGTCGACAACAGAAAAACATAGAACTGCATTGACAGAGGGCATCCTGGAGTGAAGGCACAGAAAGCAGATAAGCATTTCTACTCATAGTCTGTGATTTTAATATACACTAAGTGCAAAATTTTGCCAAACCCTTAAAGTAGTCTGGGAAGAAACTGCAACAAAGGAAAAATGGCCTCCTAATTGTCTTCTGAGACTCAGTGAGTTTACTACAGCTCCAAATGTTAGGCCATAGGTCATCTTGCTTGATTCACAACCTGGCCTCTTTTCACACAAAGTAGGCACATTTCTACCTAATGTGTGTAAAAAAAATCAATATAAGCAAGGAAAGCTGAAGCTTTAAAAACCTTCATTGATCAAGACTTTTACTTTTATTTTTTTTTTTCACTAGGTCTGTCCATATTAAAACTGATGTGTTTTATTTGCACTAGGACTGTGAACATGTATGAGTTCGAAAACATTACATTCTTCTTTTTTTACCCTAATGTGGACAAGACACAAAAATGAAATGTTCCTTTTTGGTCATTATGACTAATCACTTTCCTTAGAGAAAGCACGTTAACACTTGTATTGTAACCCTGTCAAATTAGTAATACTACCTCTCTAAACACTGATTGAGTTCTAGAGCTCAGTGGTCAGATGGACTTAACTGATCAGCAAGAATCAGTGACTCATCTAGCTCTTCATGATGAGTTCTTCACTAATACTTAACCATGTCTTCTTTTCAAATTAATTGGAAATCAATAGTCACTGTATAGCACAGCTGCTGTTCTCTGCATTGTTGGATGCATGTCTTTAAATTACAATCATGTCTTGAGGTTCCAAAAGTACTGAATACTGGGAAGAGAGAGTGAGGTAAACAGGTTTGGCCTTTTTGACTAGATTACCATAGAGGGAAACTGCCAGGCAATCCATGCAGAATTCCTGTTTTACTTGCCCAGCGTTCATTCTTGTGAGGACTTTTCCTATGACCGTATGGGTTCTTTAAGAGTAAGGCATGCTCCAGTGCCCAAATTATTTCCACCTTGCAAGAGACTTGAACCATACCTGAGATAAAACCAAATGCCAGTACAAGTTATCTTCTTAATACAGATAAAGACAAAAAAAGTATTTCTCTTACCCAAGACGCATCTGCAAAGACAAATAAGGAACAAAGGCAATAATTTACCACTACTGCAACTTAACAAAATGGGTAGGTCAAGCCACTGAACATCAGCATACTGAGGATTAATGTATATTAATATCAATACATGGTATTTATCTTCTCCTTCCATGAAGAGAAAAGATGAAAAAGAGAAACTGAATACACTGAAAGCCCTAGATTTAAAATGAAGGAAAGCTAAAGAATTGTTCTTTAAAGTAACCTACTAATTCTGAAAGTCTTCATATGTAGAGGAATTTCAAAGCAAAACAAAATAAATCTTTTTTTGTCATTTCAGAAATATAAAATGCAGGATCTGACAACATTCATAGGAGTTACATTCTTTTCTATTTTATGTTTCCATTATTTTGCATTATTCCTCTGAGAATCAAATTTAGCAGCGCTGATGGTTTAAATTCAGCATAAAAATAAAATTTAGCAAATGTCATGGCAGCAAACCAAACATTTAATGTCAGGTTCCCTTATGCTCAGCACTTTGCTAAAGCTTCTCATCCATCAATTAGACAATTTTGGAAAACTCTACTTTGTAATTAAAAAAAAATAAATCTCTTGTCCTTTATATTGTTTTGTGGGAATAATTGCTCCTTAATATAACAACCTCAATATGCATACTCATACATCTACGTGTACGAGCATTTTTTTTTCAGTTTTCCTGTCTTACTCACTATTGTCATAATTAAGCAGTTTCTTTCTATGAAGACTTTGCACATAATACTTAGTTCTGCAAATGGACCCACGCAGAGAGCCAATCTATTTCCCAGCAAGGCTACAAAACTCTCTAGAGTCAGCCTGCAAAGACTGTAATCACAGGAGTGAAACCTTAAATAAGTGTGAGGAGGCCACACCAATTAAGACAGGAAACAGAGTGTTTCACATTACCCAGGGGCTCAGGAGGAAAAGTGGGATGACATGAAAAACAGAAGGAATAGGAATGCAGGGGTGGAGTGAACTGAGGAAGATGTGGCTGCCGTTACAGGCTATGAGAAAACAGCATGACAGAAAATAGTCGAGCCCCATAATGACCTTGAAGCTTGAGCTTAAGCACTGAGCTTAAGCTCAGTGTAGAGAGTGTGTAGAGACCTTGCTACACGGAAATCTCTCACCATCACATTGGGAATCAGCCAGCATTGTGCAATTGACTTTCCTGACAGGCGTATCGAAGTCAGTATGGCTGTGATTTTGACCTGTATTCACAAAGTCTATTAAAACATAGCTTCATACGGATACATAAAAGGAGTTGTACTTCTGCAAATATTTATCGGAGGTATTGCACGTTTATCTTTGATTCAGTATAATTGAAAGTACAGTATCTATACACTGGTTAAGCAGCAGCAAAAACCTTCTAGCTGTTTAGGTTAAGAAAACAAATACCCATGATAATTTGTTTCAATATCTATTTGTTTATTTAAAGCCTTTAAGACAAAAGTTTTCTGTAAAGTCTGATTGCTTCATCAAAACAGTATGATTTTTAGCTATCTGCCATCCTACACATTCTTGAAATTGCAGAATAATGAACAGTATCACCACAGACTAAAGCAAGGGTAATCTGTAAAATATCTTTTTTGCCAAATATATTTATGACTCGTTAATGTTTACTGCCATACACTGTATACTTCAAAGCACAGAGCTGGTCCTGGAAAGTTTTACAGCACGAGGTGTGAAATCTGAAATACCACAAGGACAAACAGCTCAGCCTCGAGTTGTCTGAACTCACAGAGCTCACTGACTGTAAACACAAAGGACTGTCCATATGAAATTAAATAACAGAAAAAAAAGACCATCAAGTCTTATTGCTTTTGTGTAAACAATATTGCAGCGAATGGAATTTTTAGTACGCAAACAGCCCTTGGTTTTTTTACCATTTCGTTTCATCCTGCCTTACTTGGGGTGCTCTGGCCTGTGTGTAAACAAACACAGGCTTTTTTCTAAAATCATAAGGCAAAGGTGGATTAGGCAGGGAGGTATTAACACAGCCCAGCGCTTTGCAGCTCTCTGTAAGAAAATTTCTGGTGCTGCTCAGCTTTTCCTGTGTATATCAAGACTGTAAGTCATTGTTGCACCAGCGGTGCATGGATGACATGAAATCATATTGTTGCTGGATCAGGGCCACTGAACTCTATAATCTGTAGAATCACATTTGCAGCAGGTATGATTCTGGATTGCTAAAACCATTTGTATACAGTGACAGCTTCTGCCCACAAACTCATTTTTCATGCCCTTTTTACTTTAAGACTATATCACAGTTTCAGTGGACTTACTAATTGCTTGAGTTATAACATTTAGGTGAGGATTTATCTTCCTCAGCTTCAGCATTTTTCACTAATAACGTTAATGCCTGGCAATCTCTACCAGCCCGTGCAATGAAAACTGTCTGGATGTACAGCATACAAAGTATTCTTGTACAGAAACATCCTCCCAGTGTTCATCAGGCCAAAAGCTATTTCCTTTCTGTTCACTCACACTCCATAGAAATGAATGAACACTGCAATCAAAGGAAAGACTTCATCTTAAAAGGCAGTCTGTCATTAAATTTTACTTTATGCTCTTTTTATTTTTTCTCTCATTCCTCCATCCCACTTCTAAAATATAATTCCCTAAACACACATAATTTCAGGAATATTCATATGTGTACTCTGAGAATAAAAAAACACTATTATCTAAAGCACTTTAGTAGGGTAGTATATGTGAGCTGAAAACTAAATCATGCACAGTGTCGAAAGCGTTGCTCATACTGTTAATAAATAAGTGTGAATGTCTACATAATACTCTGCATTCATAATGTCTGAAACTGAAAATGCAAAAAAAAATAGGCCAAATCAATTTTTTTAAAAGACTGCAATTTCTGCATTAAACTCCTGTTCTGATCCATGGGGAGCACGTTGTTTGCTCCAAAATAACAATTTACTGTGATATTCTGCCTTTGTCATGTTCCCTCCTTTTAAAGAATGGTTATTGAAATACAAACAGTATCCCCTTACCTTGAGCATCTGAAAAGTATAGGAAGAGGTGGTACTGGTAGTGGAATTTATCAGTTTCTATAGTTAAAGTCAGATGCTTAAGGCTATTTATCACAATTAGACACAGATGCTCTCAATCACATACAAAATTCCTTTGATATCCACGAAGAGCAAAAAAACAGTGTTGTTTTCCTCTTTTCATAAGGATTTTCAAATAGTCTGCTTTCTAAGACTGACTTCTAACTTTGTAAGGGGTCTTACAAATAAAAATATGTTTTCCTTCAAAGTGTCCATTGATATTTAGCACTAATCTTCCTTTTCTGGAAACAATGGAGAGCACAAATAAACATGGACAAATCAATAGGACTTTTTAACTTCTTTATACGGTCACAGGGAATACTTCAATATGGTAACATTTTGTGACACTGTCATGGAAAGTATAGTTCCAGCTAGAAAAGGCCCCTGATGTAGGACACTGCTATTTTTGTTGTTATAATGAGAATTTTGTCTTTCTTACTTAATAAAAGATTTCCTCGTTATAATGAGAATTTTGTCTTTCTTACTTAATAAAAGATTTCCTCGTTATAATGAGAATTTTGTCTTTCTTACTTAATAAAAGATTTCCTCGTTATAATGAGAATTTTGTCTTTCTTACTTAATAAAAGATTTCCTCCCATTAAGACTACTAAGAAAAAATTTAAATTGAAGCCACACAGGTTCAAGCTTTTTGGATGGAATATCTATTCAATTAAGAGCATTGTTTATGCTTAATTAGGTTCATGCTCATTTTGGAGAGTTTTTGGTGGGGTGTATTCTTAAAGATGTCTTATGTAACCGTCTCCAAATATTAATTGGAACTATTGCTCATCCATACTGAAAACTAAATCAATATTTACTTACTAAATCCAGAAGCTATTGATATATAGGGCAATCATAATATTTATTAATTTTAACCTGAAGCTCAGAAGTTGATGTTTTTTGGGGGGAATAAAGATACATTTTAAATCCCACAGGCTGTTTTGAAATAGTCATCTTATTAAACACTTGTAATACAATAACATACATGACGGCAAACTCCTTAGAACAGTAAAACATTAGACAGAAATATCTATCTCTATCAGCTCAAAATGTGTCATTGTATAAGAATTACAACTATGTCCTGAGTGAGATTTTAAAACTACAGCTGATTCAATGACATAATCTGATTGCTTATATGAGTTGGAATTTACCGAGTAAAATCTTTAGATATTTTAAAACATTAACAGGCTCAGAAATAAGAAATATTTGAAAAAAAAAAATCCGATCTTTTACAGAAATTTCTCTTAAAAGGTTGGCGTATTTTGGGCTTCCTGCCTGCTTTTAATTTGAGAATTTCATCCTGAATTCCCCTGTTTTATTTCTAGCTGTTCTGTGGGAAATCCCAATTCAGCCCTGCCACATGTCAACCTTGTTCACATGCCACCCTGGACGCACGTCCACTGCATGGTGTCCTATTTCTTCAGACTGACTTACAGAAGAGACAACGTGACCTGCTGCAGGATCAATGTTTATGTGACTAGAGGCTTCAAATAGATGCTTTCTGTCTTTGACAAAGGAGAAAACAGCACACTGGACAGAATTTCCCAGCACAGTAGACATATGTTTGCATTAGGTGCACAGTTACGACAGGGTAAAGTCATTATGTCAGAAAAATCTCTCTTCCCTCTCTTAGAAGGTTAAGAAATATTTTTGTGAAGCACTCATTTAGAGAAGGAAATGGTCTTATGTTACTGCTTGGAGAGGCAGCACAAAATCTTGCACTCTTTCTTCTACAGCTGCACACCATGTCAAAAGAAGGAACAAATGATGCCATGAAATTGTGTGAAAGCTGCAGTCTCCCATGAAACAGTTCAAGGTGGGTTTATTTCTAATTTTTTCTGGAAGAAATAAGAAAAATGACCACTGTTTCCTCAGTAGAGAAACAGAAATAACCATTTCCATGTATTTTTTTTTTTTAAATAGAGAAATTAGAAAGCTCACTTCTGTTGTGCTCAGCTGAGAAATGACTGGGAAATTCTGTGGTTTAAATACCCAGCACCTTCAGAGAGAGGAAAGGAAGTCTCACAAGAAACTAGAGTAAACTCAGCCCACTTTGACAACTGGAGGGAAGAATATTTTCTCGCAAGATCCAAAAGTGTCATTTGTATGTCTCCAAGCAGTACTTCACAGGAAAGACCAAATTATCATGCAAGGTGATTGCTCATCACAGCTCCCTGAAAGATAAAAGGTTGTCTATTACTTTCACACACCTTCACCCTATTACTGCCACCTTGAAAAGGCTTGTAAGGCCAGTTGTCTTAGATACCAAAGTGTGGGAAGTAGTTTCATGCGAGAAATCCATTTTTGCAGAGATACCGGTGTTAGCACTGAGCTAAACTTCCAAGGAACAGACCTTCAGAGGCACAGCCACCTCCAGCATTTCCTCCACTCAATGTCAGCGACTGTTGTGATATTTATGTAGCTTATATAATGTCATTTCATTTGTATAGAAATAAGATCTTCTTTAAAATAGGTGATAACAACTCATAAAAACAGTGTTAGCCACTGGAGATGCAGTTCTGGAAATGTTTTGTGTTTGCAGCTCACTCACTTCAGTCTCTATTAAATGTTAAGCTCTTTTTAAATCCTTTCGACTTCATCTCACCATGTAGTTCTCACAAACTGCATGTCTCTGGGGCTGAATCAACACGTTCAACTCAGAGAACTTTCCTGTAGGATTTTGACACAGATGAGAGGGAAGCAATTGCATGCTGTAGTTTATGTACACGCTCTTAAACTTGCCAGGCACTGTAGTCAGCAGTGGGCAAGGGAAAGATCCCACGCTCTCTAAACTTGGAAGAAACATATGTCTATTCGACATCGAAATCCACATCTGAGCACTACTGAATGTGTCTCAGGTGGACAAATAAAAACTATTTTATTGTTGCTTGGGTTTTTAAAAAAAAAGTAAAAATGTTCTAAAAGGGCAATATAAATATTTTAATCTCCAGTGACCTAATCTTCAAGCTCTACTGTCCTGTTGGATAAAACTACAATTTAAGATAAGTTACATGCAAAATTAATTTGTTTCAGTGTATCTTTTGGAATAAAACTCAGCTTTCTATGTGTAGTTTAAATGACATACGTCCAGGTTTCACTCTGAGATTTACACTGGTGGAATCAGATACTGTCCTGACAAAGTTCCTAAAAAACAATCATTAAGGGATAGAGGTTACAGTGGTATTCAGAGACTTTTATTTCCTTATCACCTGCAGATGCAGAGTTGAATAACACAGCTCCAAACACCTTAACAGGTTAGGAAAGGAGATCCTAAGCCAGCCCATCTTCCTGAGCATTGGGACTGCCAGTGTCTGTACAGCCACAAGGTGAGAATAAAGATGTTGGGATACTACTACAGTCCCTGTTAACCAACCCTCAGGTACAGAAACCTGCATCAGAATCCATGTGGTCATCCTAGCAGCAGCAAAGGCTCTGAATAGCACCATGTTTTCCCCTTTTTGGCATATTTTGAATTGGAACTCTTACTCAGAGTATTAGAGATATAGGATATCCTTGTGGTAGGCATAAAAAGTGACACAGCTAAGAAAAGCAGTGTTAAAATGAGAATAGCATGTATCCTGGAGTGTAACAATGAAGCACCCTAACTCAGTGACAATATACCCACTGCAATCAGAGATATACCCTCAGCTGGCAAGCATGCCCATGCCCATCACCATGGCTGCAGTCCTCTAAAGGAAATTGCAGCATCACAATGTTCAGTTGTAATGCTGGGGCATTTTTACTGTCGGCAATGATACGACTGAGGCAATTAATTTGCTTAAAAGATAGAAAAGCAGTTTAAAATTTACCAGGCTTTTCTTACTTTAAAGAGGGTTTTCTGTTGTTCTGGTTTACAGCACTGAATTAGCAGAGAATACAAATAAAAGTTACACAGGAATATATGCAGTATATATTTTGGCTCTGGAAAAGGCAACAGAAAATCATAAAAAATTCTATCCATAACTGAGAGGGTTTCACTCTCTTTCTAGTGGAAACTATTTTGCAGCTGCTGACCATTTGTCTGAATTAACAACAGACCTTTATTTCTTCTTGGTCTGACAGATTGTGTATGCTGGACTGCTCCATAAGATTTTTCCTATACATCGTGGCAGTACATGTGCACATTACATTTTTTTGAGGGGGAGGGGAAAATCCAGTCAGATATCATTTGTTGACTAGCATATTCAGGCAGTTTTGAAGATTTCTAGTATTTCAGAACACTTGTAAAGCAGCTCTACTGACTGCAAATTTTATTTTACCTTTAACTGCTCCATGAACATCCCAAGGAAAACTGGCAGCCTGTGGAGTGTCGGATGAAATGATTGGTATTTAAGCTTTAGAAATCATCATTAGATTTTCCTATTAGCCTTTTCTATTAGTTCAGCTGCACCAGGCCTAGCAGCAGAGGGAATCCTGGGGTAGGAATGTTGCCATAGTACCATATTTAGCAACATACTAATTAAAACTGCTGAAAGTAAGACATTCCAATCTGATACAGTGTCAAGAGTGAAAGATGGAGCAAGCCTCACAATATCAGTGTCTGCGATTCAAAAGAAGTGGATATCATCATGCGTATGTCATGTAGATAAAGAATTTGTCACACCACCACCCTGAGTCATCCCCAGGATATATTAGTGGCAGTCTCTATATCTGTACTGGACAAAACAGAAAACTGCATTCAGTATTGAATTTATGTGCTGAAGAAAAACAACCAGTCCGTTTCACAAATCTCACAATGGCACAGATACTACAGTGCACAAGTACTGCCATCATCTACCAAAGTCCTAACTTCTGTAAAATAGCATGAACTATCCTTTTCAGTTTTTGCCCAGATCTACATTTAAGTGTTTCCTCACTTGCAGTGACTCTCTGTCTCCTTGGTCTTCCTACTTTCCCCATTCTTTTACACACATCTTTTGGCAGAGCTGTTAGAAACTGTTGTTAGCAACAAAATTCTACTCTGCCTGTTTTTACTGTGCTTTTTTGAATAGCCCAGCCTGGATCTCAGTCTGTGTCCCACACCATTGTGTTCAGCACAAAAAAAATCCTTGGCAGTGGAGATTTGGTCTTAGACTTCTGGCCCTGAATGAGGAGTAGGACATTAAACCATCACTTGTGACAAATTACTTGATTCACTTCTGTTGTCAGAGGATGACTTCTACTTATGCTTGTTCAGAGATGGAAAAATGCATCTACCTCTTCTCCAAACTATACATACCAAGGTTTCAGCTGAATTAAAAAGCAACAACCATTAGTAGTGCCCTACCTGGCCAGAGGATGATAAATGAAAAAAAAAGTTCACATCTATTAGCATAAGATCTCATGGCTACTGCCTCACCCTGTTTTACATTTACTGTCTTCATTTTCTCTTCCTTTCATCCCCTGCTCATTTACGCTGGTCTCTAGTATCCTTTTCTCATGCTGATCCTTTCCCATTTCACATATATTGTAGTTGGTCAAGATAACAAAAGTCCTATTAGTGGCAATTCATTTAGTACATTGAACAATTGTCTTGTTCTTTTTGCCATAAAACTATGTGACCCTGTAAAACATCTAAGGGTTCTCACTCACATGTGGTAGGGGATTAAAGTCAGATGGTTGAAAGATGCACAATGCTCTGTCATCCATTTCTTCCTTTCTTGGACGGGTGCTGTCCTCACAGAGATGGCTGTGCAGCTCTTAGAGCAGACCTGGAGCTGCTGTAGTGTTTACAGCCAGTTTACTAAAGAAAACTAATTTCAAGACCTGATTCATGAGTCATTCAGAGAACTCTTCTTTGAGGAGCAACCTCCAACATACACGCTGTGCAGATGAGGTCTTTGGTTTGGTGACCCCATTTATAATCCACCACAATGAGTAAATTAAAATCCTCAGTTACATACTATGGAAAAGAAGTAACCTATCACCAGCCATAGGTGCAGTTAAGATGCAGCAGAATAACACCTCTATGATACTGCACAGGTAGTATTAACAATGCCATGAGGAAAGTGTACACATTGCAAATTAAGGGAAAAATCGCATTTCCAGACTGTAAATCACATCTTACACAAAAGCATGCAAGAGCACTGTCAATGTGGAACATTTAATTACACAAACAAATAAATAGGACGAGACAGGACATAGAGACCCACATCCTGCCCATATGGGAAAACATGCTACAGCCCAGAAGAGAGGTGTGGTTACTTCATGCCAGCTTCATGAAGCCGTCTGCTGGGACAGCAAAATGTTTCCAAGCAGGAAACCTCTGAGCCAGTCTCAGAGGTTCCAGCAAGCAACTGCAGAGCATGCTTCACGGAGCCATTTCTCTCTGCTTCTTTGATGAAAAGTGAGCAGCATGTGCCTCTGGCTGAGGCATATTGCTGGCAGTAACATATGCATTTGATAACAGCAGCTTTACCATTTAAACAGGGAGAAAGGTTTTTTTTCCAATTCAGAAAAATCATTATAATGTTTGTTCCTCTCCCTGCTGGGATGAACACAGAACTTTACTTGATCTTTAGAGGGGTGGGAAGCATGAGAAGGAAAGGAAAAGAAATCTTCTCCTTTCCTGAAATAGGGAGAAGTTAAATTAAGACATTCACCTGGAATGCTACCTTAGTTTTCAAAGCCTCCAGTATATATGGCACTTAAAACCTAGGTGAGGGCTAGCCAATCAATCAATATCAGGAAAGCAGGTATCCTACAGGACCTGTCGAATTGTGTACACAAATGAGAGATAGAACAAAAGACATAGCTTAGTGATCTATGGGGGGGGGGGGGGGGGGGGTGCACACGAATGTGAGAGAAACAAGATTTTATGTGCGAAGGTTCAATAGGAGACATATAAAAGAAGTAGAAAAGTGTGGCAGCATGGTTTTTTCTAGCTCTCTCCCGTTATGTTTTGTCTCCTTCCCCCAGGACAGAGTCTGGCACAGCGACTCTGAACGCCTGACAGTATGTTCTGCAGGAATATAGCTAATTACTTAGACGTGAGTAGCCTCATTTTTGAGGCTGAGCAGGGAACAATTCTGGGTCCACGTGTATTAATACTGCTGCACGTATTTCTGCAAGACAGGAAGCTGAGGTGGCTGAGCTCGTCACATTCCTGAGTACCAAAAAATTCTGAGCAGAATCCCAACAGGCCGGCAAGGCCATCTCCTTCATTTAGACCAAAAGAATTGTCAAAACAAAACAGTTCCTGTGCCACCAGTGACTCCAACAACCCATCAGTAAACTGAATGACAAAACCAAGACATGACTTTAAGGCTCCAAACGCTGCTTCAGAAGCCTGTGCCAGGAAGCCAGATGTTGCAGGAAAAACATCTGGGATTTTTGATTGCCTTTAAGAATGAGTAGGAGGAGAATTCTGATGTGGTATGAAAAATAGCCTGCTACATAGTTTTTGGATTAATGACAAAATTATCTCCTTTAAAATACTGTAAAATTTAAGAATTTTCACCTATATAGGTTGGCTTAGCAGTAAAAAAAATACACATTGTACAGATGTATGGAAAACCCTGAAAAGTTTCCAAATATGACACACTTCAAACATAAAACCTGAAAGAGTTTCATAAGAATATTTAAAGAAGAAATTTTTCCTTTCTGTCCATAAGCAAAGAACATGCTTTCAAGGAATGGGGGGAGGGAGGAAGGGAAAATGGGGAAAAGTCAAATGAAGCAGCCCATTGCAGTTCAAAGCAAACTTTAATGTATATATTGGGTCTCCCCTGATGCTAGTCCTGAAGATGCAATCAGGAGTAGACCCAGCCTGGGGGCACTTCTGCTCTCTAAGATTTTTTTTCTAGATCCCCAAAATGCCCTGTTACATGTACACCAGGACAAAACAGAGACTTCTGAAGGGAATGGCAGTAAAAATTTCCTTTCCACCCTTCCACAAATCTGGTACTAATGAAAGCATGTGCACTAAGGAGAAAAGCAGCAAAAACTGTATCAAAGTTTTCTGTGGTTTTCCCACCACCCTGGGCTGTTCTGAGAGAAGGGTTTTGCCCCAGTGACAGCTAGAAATCCCAGCCTGTCCGAAACAAGGACCAGGGATTAGATTTAGAAAACTGCCTTACCTTGTCATTTAAGTCAGTAGGAGCTGCACTTTGAACATAGAAAGGTTTGTATAGTGTATGTACTGTCAAAAAACAGTTCCTCAGGAACTCCATTTGGACACCAAAAATCAATGGATACTTTCAGATTAATTTTTCTGTGCTTTAGAAAAAATAAACTGTCCAATTCCACAGGCCTATGCTAAAAAGCATTTTCATAGAGCACCAAGAGAAGTCCAGATGGAAATTAGTAATACTGCCTTAAAGGAGGGTTACAAAGCATTCAACCACACACAGAACAGTGAGTCGAAAACAAGCCACAGGCTGCCTGCCTGCCTGCACTGTGAGTGCTGCCCATCCTGCTCCAGGAGTGCCGAAGAAGCCCTCCAGAAAAAAAAAGGAGCGTTTAAGCCATTAATTACTCTGCAATAATGTTTGTGCATAGGGAACTGGCTCTAGTAACAAAGCAGTCGCAGTTGCAGCATGACCTAACTTTTACATTTTAAAATATTCTTTCAGCGTCGCCTGTTTCATAATCCACGTGTTCTGTATGCTAACTTCTAAGAATGACACCAAATAAAAATTAGTAGCTTCAAGTAACCTTTCAACTGTGGGAAAAAACTTCTTCCTTCAAGAAATGAAATCTAGCACATTTTGCCTTTCTAAAAGTTTTAATTTCTTCCACTTACTTAGTGCAGTTAATGTTCAGTAAAACATGTCTTACTCACTGCACTGAAACAAAAAACATCTTTAGTAACGTTTCCTTATCAATCTACTGTATCTACTGTATTTTTCTAGTATACTGGGATTCTGGGAGCTCTCCTGGCTGTAGCCAAATTCCTTTCTTCTCTAGAAAACTTTTTCACAGAAATTGAAATAAATATATTTTCTCACTTAATTGTGTTGTCCAATCTTTGGTTACAGTATTTACCCCAGGTATTGCCATGTCTAGCATTTGTCTGATGGGAACATCATCCCCTTTGAGATTTTGAAACAGATTTTTGTATCTAAAGATTCAGACAGGTATCCAGGCGGATTTGATTTGTCCTACTACATTTGAACACACTATTTCCACTTACAACATTTATTTGACATCTTCAGGTAAGACTGAAAGTCCTTTACAACCATTGCTATATCAGAACTTTACTGCTTTTTTCACCCCAGCAGTACCTTAACTAATTTTGGAAACCATGCAATATACTTCTTTTCATCTTAGACTTCTAAATACTTCTGTAATTCTGTCTCCAAGTGACTCTTCTGACTAAGTAAGATTGAGGCTCATCTGGCTTAATATTTACACTTAGCATGGAAAATAGAAGGATGGTTATGAAATATGCTCATAACACACAAAGTTAGGGACAATCTTAAAACAGAAGAGGATGGAAAGATCAAACAGAAATCACTAGGTGATTTTGAGAACTGCAGTAATACAACAGGGCTCGTATAATAGGCACTAAATGCAAGGCCATGGATTTAAGAACAAGTCACAGAAGCATGCTACAAAATGGGAAATTAACTTTTCAAAATATTAAAAGAGGTGGAGAACCTGATAACACTCACTGAACACCAGGCTCTCCAGTAGCTGCCAGTGGCCCAACTATGAACAAGACAATTATGAATGCTATTACATATACTTGAGGCCAGAAAAATGCTCGTGTCAGTGTATAGATGGTCCGTTGGCACATTATGCACAGTTCAGGTCTTATTTGCTCAAGGGAAGGGCAGAATGGTGAGAACTGGCTGCATGGAGAAAATTCCTAGGACAGTCAGAAGAGCAGGAAGCCTATCTCTGGAGATGGGCCCAGAAAGGCTTGACTTACTTAGTCTGGTAAAGGAAGGCTGAGAGTGATGATGGCTCACATCTATAAATCCAAGGCAAAATCTATATTATTATACAATTTAAAACCAGTGTTGTCACAAAAGCAAATGGATAAGCAGTGCCTGACAACAAATTTGAGTGGGAAGTTAAGTTTTAACCTCAAGCAGTCCGAGCTCCTTAAATAGACTCCCAAAAAGCATCAGATGCAAATAGTCTAACAATTTTTAAATGGAATTTGAATGGTTTCTGCAAAGTATCATATGTTTTAATTCGTGATTGCTTGCAACTGTGAAAGACCACACTTGCTATGTGGACCTCTTGCAGAGCTTCTCTCATGATATACTTCAGTTGCTGAAAAATAAACAAGAGCCAGACCCTTACCTGTAATTCAGCTAATTCCCCTAAATATGTGCCAACACAGGCCAAAAGCACCTAGCCTTCTCTGTGGATTTTCTCCATCTACATTTTAACAGTTATACTGGTAAAAGAAACAATTACTGTTAATTAAAATATTTTCATAAATCCTGCCCGTTACAATGTAGTCTGACTAAATTTGTTTTAGTAGCTTAAAGCATAGCAAGATTTAGCAGATCGTTTAGAGTACTGTTTTATTCCATCCGGAAAGATGGGGTTAGCTGGAGTGTCAACACAAAGCAGCTACAACTAACCTGAAAGAAAAGAAAAGAAGAAGAAAAAAAAAGATGGTACATTTAGTTGCTTACATAGAGCAGACAGGACCTAACTGCCTCCTCAGATAGTGTCTGTGCTCGAAGGGTAACAATCTAGATGACAAACTCACAGTGAATGAAGTTCAATGTCACAAAAATTTATTTCTCAAGCAGCCATTATCCTGCCCTCACTGGAACAGGGATGCTGGAAGCATTGCACCTCCACAGTGGAGTTGATGTTGTATTGTGTGCAACTCTGCCTGCCCCCAATATACAAGACCACTATTAATCTGCTGTCCAGCTCACAATAAGTGAGGTGTGGGAGCTCCTTCTGAGCTCGTTCATATTTAGTTGTGGAAATATAGATTTAGTGACAGTAGAAAACACAAAGCAAATCCAAGGTAAACCCTCCTGTCTACCCTGGCTACAGCTTGAGTAGATGCTAGATAAGGATAGCTCCTCCCTTTATTCCCGACTTGAAGGAGAAGTATATTTGTATTTTCATATACAGTTGCATTATGTATCATCACTCATCAAAAGCAGAAAAAGGAAAGCTATGTCCCACCCTTAAGGCCAGACATGGACTCCTGTCTCTTTCCTTGTACTGGCTTAGGTGTCAACTGGTACTTCTTGTGAGTTGACCTAACTGTATGGAAAATCAAACGATCAAAAATAAATTGTATGATACAGCAAAGACTAAGAAAGGCAGAAAGAAAAAAAGATGTGAGTGGGAGGAAGAATAAGATCCACGACTCGCATTTCAGCTGGAGTGAGCGAAATGCCGCAGACCTCATCTGAAGGTAGAACTATAGCCTTCAAAAGACTGCCTGCATCTTGGCTTGTAAGCAGGTGTCAAAGGTCCTGGCGAGTCTTGCCATTGTGATTACTGTTATTTAGGAAAGTCTCAAAACAATTATTCACAAAAAAAAACCCAAAACACCTGATAATAATAAGTTTGGTGACCAACCATTTGCAGCAACTTAGATCCAAAACAGATCTGTAAATAAAATTGTCTGTCTAGATTCAGGTCATCAGTTCCAAAGGTTTTGATACTATTCCTTCTTCTCCTTCTTTGATCCAAGGGTCTAGCTATGTGTAGCTATTTCCACCTGGGAAAACAAACTGTTGGTGAACTGGGGTTTTCTTTGATGCCACCTTATTTAGAAGAAATTCACAATGCTTCATTTCCCTCAGCATGGAAAAGCTGACAGATACGAACACAACGGCACTATATCCTCATGCTTTTAACCACAGCCTTACCCAAAGTGCTCATATTTGCCCTGCTCCCCCTCACCTTACTTATCTCTCATTCTCAGCTCTCTTGCTTCTCCAGGCAAGCTGTTATTCCCACAGACACACCCCAGAAAAGACTCCCTGAAGCCTCCCCTAGTCATTTGAACTCATAAGCAGCTTTTCGTTTCCCTTCATTTGGAACAGAAAATATGGGCTTAGCTGACTCGTGGAGTTCCTTTAAGGGAACAGCAATGATTAAACCTCCTGATACGTCAGGACAGATTTTCAAAACCAGCAGTTTGATCTCAGATAAAAATGTTCTTTTGCCACTTGTGAGGAAATTATGACCGTTTTTAAAATATTTGAGAAACTGGAGGCAAGCCTGTTGACATCCTAAGTCTTCCTGGTTCATATTCAGTAGCTCGGATAAGGCAACATGCTCCTGTAACACTTTTAGACACCTGGGTGCTCATTAAACGGAAAGCATTTCAGAAACTCAAATGGCTGTTGCACTCTCATAAAACAGAATTAAAGTAAATCTGTTATTTATTAATGTCTATACCAGCACTGAAATGAGTACTGAAGTTCTTGACATTTCCAGTTTAAAGTCTTTGCTATTTTCCCACATCATTATTTCTATTAACACTAAATATCTGGAAAACTTTCCTTACTCAGACCTTAGGTCTAAATTCCATTTTCCAGCCTAATAATAACCCTCCTGCCAATCCTGTTTACCCTACAAATTCATCTCAAATTGTGTTATAGTTTCTATTCCTATCAAAACCTTGTAATTCTTCATACATTAAATAACTCCATCTCTCTGACCTGGCAACCTGATCTATCAAATTATGCTGATGTTAATAACATCTTTGAAATGTCATAATTGGACTTCTTCAGCAGTTAACTTCATGCAAATCTTGGGATGGTAAGAAATGGTCCATGAGAAGTTCTGGAAGGAAACAGGACACAAGGTTATAGGAAAGATCCTGCACCTTCTCTCTGCATTTAGCGTTCAAGGAAACAGGAAAACTACTTTTGCCCCTGCGCTAAGATTCCTATAGTTTCTTGGGAAGTCACACAATCAGCATTTATTTCCCTGTTTACACTCAAGAAAGTATAGCAGCATGTGCTCTCAACGAGATCATCTCACATCAGTCCTGAGGGCTGGTTGCCCAGGGGCATGATAAATTCACCCTCACCAGAGAGATACCTCTATGGCAGTTCCTATGACAATTAGGCTCTGAATATAGGACTAGTAAAGTTAGTTTAGGATAAAGTCAACTGCTTCATAAGAAGATTCAGGTTCACTGGTTAGCAGAGCAAGAAACTGCCAAACCTAGTCAATAGGAACTCACAAGGGATGGATTTGTCTCAAATCCTACCTTTCTGAGGGGTTTGTAGACCCTTAGCCCTAAGCATCACCCAGGGCTCATGGAAGACTGGAATTAACAACCCTGCACTCTTTCCTTTTTAAATAATGGTGTGCAGTAAAATGAGGTTTACTGTCTATCTTAGCCCAGAGGAGGAAGGAGTGGAGAAGAACTTAATTCTCTTTCTATAGGAGAAGATCCCTACACATGGGGTTGCAGTTATTGAGGAGCTGAGCAGAAGAGAGGGAGGAATATTTCTAATTCCTGTTTAAACTGTAAATTCTGAAAAAAATGCAGATGAAATGAGAGAAAGAAGGCAGGAAAAAGAGTGAGACCTTCTGTGGAAGTGGTGAGGGCACTTTTATGAAGCATGTGGCATAAGATCATTTCTACTCTAAAAATCATTAAACAGCAGGTGGATAAAATGTATAACTAGCTTACCGAACCCACAGTACATCTAAAACCCTTTGCAGCATAGGAACCTCTAAACAAAACTCTGAAAACCCTTTTTCACTGTTGAGCAGTGCTACAGGCAAGACACACAGCCACCTGGATCCACTGGTATCTCATTACCCCACAATAACAACTCCATGTAACTTTGCCTTCAGTCATTCACACACTTTTGAAAATAGCTCCCCTAATGACTCATACAAAAATCAGTCTTTCCGTGGGGCCAAATTCTGTGCCTGATCATGGCAGAAATCCTCTCACTCAGGTTTACTGGCAGTGTTCATACACACAGTATTCAGCCCATATGAAAAGTGTTAGCATTTAATGCAGTCATTGAAACAACATCACATAATTATTTAAAGGAGAATAAAAAACAATATTGCTAACAGCAAAGGGGAGAGTATGCTTGCAACAGTTATGCTTGTGTGCTGTGAATATGAGAAATCTGAATAACACATTCAATGAATAAGAACTATATTTAAAAAACAGCATATTCCAGTATACTAATTTGTGTGAGAGCGAAATTGTGGGAACAAAAATATTATGCTAATATGAAACCACTTCAAGAAAGAAATCATAAAATATATGTAGTTAATCGTCTATCCAGGAAAATGAAAGCATGAGAACAAACACTAACTTTTTGCAGAGACAGCTGATATTGGAGTAAATCACTCACACATTAATATGCTATTTTCATTTAGAATTATGTACTAAGATGTTTATATAGTCCATGATTCTTGTTCAAATCTATTTAACAGTAATAAACATGAACTTTGCTAGTCTTCAGAAATACAGTACAAAGGAATTATTCTGGTGCTGCAAAATGGCTCATTCTGTCTATATAAATGACATCTACATGCACTAAATCAGGCTGCATTTAAAAAAGAAAATGATGGGAAGAGCAACATCTCTTCCTCTTGTTCTCCATCTCTGCCCTAAAAGGAAAGAAAGGAGAGGGAAGGGAAGGGGAGGAGATGTGGACTGGAGCTGTGGCTTTCAAGACTTGCACCTGCAATTAAGGACATATATTCCACCTACCTGACCACAGACAAAAGTATTGATACTTGTTTGGTTGTGAAAAAAAAGAAGACTGATTTTTTAAGTGGCTCTTAAGTGTTGCAGAGTTTATTCCATTCCATTGATAGACTCTAATGAAGTTCCCAGGGGGTTGGGAAGCAGATTCCAGACTAGCAGGAAAAAAATTTGGTCTTGAAGTTTGAACAATTTGGTTGAGACAACAAACTTTACTGAGATTTATAACAGTGATAGTTACATCAGTATGGGTCAGAAAGCTTGCTACAAGTAAAGATATTTTCCACTTTTACATGGATTTATAAGTTGATGCTAAATTTAGCAGGGTATTGCAGATGTCAGAGGAGATGGAGGAGATGGAGAGCAGAGGAGGAAAAAGTGATTTTTATTTTTTTTAGGCCTCTTCATCTAATTTATTAATCTTCATTGGAATTGTTTTCAGGTGAACCGGTTAACTCTGGAAAGAGAAAGCAGATTTATCACCATACTGTCCTATACCTTGGAGCCAGAAAAGATGTCTCCTGAAGTTCTTGCAATGCAGAATAGCAGGGAAGAGACCAGGCAGACAGAGCAGAAGAGCACACACCTGTAGAGTCGCTGGTCCCATAACTGATCATCTGAAGACTAGACATATCCTCTCTTACAGAAGTAGACCACAAAGAAAGACCACAGAGCAACACAGACAGCCAGGAACTTCTTCAAGTTATGTTCAATGAGGAAAGAAACGGTGATGCTTCTAGTATCAGTCTCCAGGAAAAACAAAATTACGTGTATATCTATATGCATATGTGTATATAAGTTTCTGTGTATTTATAGAAATATATTAAAGTACGCAAGGTAATGGCAGGTACTTACAACTTCTTCTGTTAGTTGTAAGGAAATTTGTCAGGAGCAGCAAGCAATCAGATAACAAAAAAGGCAAGGACCTGCCTTTGTACAAGTAAAGCAAATGCAGTTATATAAGCACTTCATATTGCCCCCAGGTCTTCAAAAGAACTCATACCTTTGCTGTTCCAAATCACTGTGCTGAGGAAACTGTGGGTCTGAACATTTGATACTGTGTAATTTAACCTTCTCCAAGGAAACTTCCTAGATACTTTGTAGAAGTGGCAGTTTATTGCTAAAACTGATTCTTCAATTAGCGTTTAAGTTTAATAAAACCAAGATATAATTTTCTAGCACATAAATAAGTTTTTCTTGCATAATAAGTCTACCTCGAAAAGAAAAAGGTTTTGCAAAATTTACTGATTACTAAGTTTCTAAGGAATTTCACATCAGTCATCATTCCACATTACTGTTTCTCAAGTAGCAAAAGTATTTCCCCTGTCCTTCAGTTCTCACTTTCCTTCTAAACTCACTTCTATCCTCGGACAAAATTTTACTCTCCCTTCATCTATGGCATGCTCCAGGGCTACAATGACAGAATGTCCTATGAAATTATCTAAACTAGATGGTGTTTTAAGCACCCACAGAGGTTAGTTTTGTTGCTGGGGTTGTCCTGTTCTGTTCCTTTTATTAGTCAAATTGTTTTATTAAGAGATTCCTGCTTTCCCTTCTCCTTCAACAAAGCAGTTGCTTGTTTGCTTCTGCATAAATGTGTTCATTTCACTACTGTGGTTTATTGCACAGCCCTATAAACAGAACAGTAACAGCGGTAAAGTGCAGATTGAGAATAGGAATTAGCGGTTAGGGCTGAGGAGTTCTTACATCTGGGAATTTCTTATATTTGCTCTATTGCCTGAGAGAGTGTTGCATGGAACAACTTCCTTGCTTTTTTATTTTCTTTGTGACTGAGATGATCATGAAAGTAAATTCCAGCTCTGGATTTATCTGAACTTTGTGAAAAGTTGGACTCAAATCAGTATTTCCAGCAAGTTTAACCAGAACTGTTCTTCAAGGGCTAGGAGTCTTGCTCTGTTAGGACTTTCAAGATACACCCTTGGCATATGTTCCATTTAGAACACTAGATGCTGAAATTTCAAAAACAAATTGCAAATATGACTTACAATAAACACCTTGAAGCTGGAATAAGTGGTCATGGTCACTGAAACAACATTTTCACAGCTTAGTTGAGCTGATCCAGTTGCTGTGGTTGAGCAGCTGTCATGCACATACTAATTGACTGCTGCCCTGCTTGGAGATACAGTCCACCTCCTTCATGTGCAAAAGCTCTGGCATATGTCTGACCCTACAGTAAGCCCACACTCCAAGGACTGAAGCAGAGGGTACTGTGTTGGCTCTCCTGCACTGGTTACTTTCTGCAAATTTAGGTTTCTTAGCTGACTCACTGTAGAGTCACATGAATGATGCCAAAGGCAATGCAAGTCTTCCGGAAAGACCCCCAGGCTTGACAAGGAGACATCACAAAGTAGAAAGACAAATTTTTTTTTGATTGCCTCTTCTGCTGGTCAATGTTCCTACCTGGAGAAGAATTGTATCACATTACATGTTCCCCCTATCCAGTTTATTTCATGGCACTGATTTGCACTGTGATGATGTCAGAAAGTATTCTGAATAAAGTTATCCTACCTTTTATCCAAAGAAGAACTGTGAATAAGGGTAGGGAATTGAGGTTTACCGTTGTGTTCAGTATTCCTGAGAACTATAGTTTATTCAAGGTTCATAGACAGTGTAAAAACTGGAGAAGATACTGAAAATAACCACAAAATTTGTTTGAATGCTGTATATTGTGGTTTTCAGTGAGGACCTTCAGAAATCCAGTCTATTTAGTTTATGAGAGATTGAAAGGTACAGTGAATAAGTTTCCTCATGAGAAGAAAATACTAAGAAGATCTTTAATCTAATGGGACAAGTGTACCAAGAATCAGTGGCTGAAAGCTGAAGCCAAACAAATTCAATCTGGTATGAAAAGCCTTTTTTTTTTTTTAAGACGCAGTGACAGTAATTAATTGATGGGTTGGAGGAAACTGCCAAGGGAGTGGTGGATATTCTTTTCTTGATATCTCCAAGTCAAGACTGAATAACTTTCTGAGGAAGTGCTTTTGCCAAACACCAATTAATAAACACAGTACAAGGCTAACTGCATGAAATGTACTGGTTGGAAACGTACAGGAGGTGAAAGTAGATGACCTAACCATCCCTTCTGGCCTTAACTTCCAAGAATCTATGAATTATCCTAGAATTGTTGGCATGTAGTAAGACTGAAAAAGCAAGCCTTTGAGGAAAAAACTGTTTGTGATTTGCCCCAGGAAAGTAATCTTCTGGTTTATGCAAAGAAAATCAGATTGATCTGTATTAATAGTGTCTGGCAGAACATATTTTCAGTTGCATGCCAAAGTTTTGGTGAGGGTTTTATTGGCAACTGTAGAAGCGATATGAATCGATATAAAATATACAAACAACTCTGTAACCTTCTCATGGGAGTGAATTATATACGATGAACATAATTTCTTTATTCTTGTTCCCTTCAGAGAATTCAGGAATTTGGCTCTTCCCAAAGTGTAGCAATCATGCCTAAGCATTTTATAGACTTCTAGTGAGAAACTGCCAAGTCCTAGAGACTCGGCAAGGGCAGAGGTTGAATATTAATCTTCACCACTGTCATTTCAACTACATCTGAGCTCCCTCTTCTGACACTTAGATTTCTTTTTAACCCTTTAGAGGGACTGTAAAATAATCCCACTAGGTATACTCCCCAGAGCAGGTATTGCAACTAAGTCTCATCAGAGTGCTGTGGACAGTAACACCTGAATAGCAAATCCCTTGGCTGCAGGTCCACATCCTATCATTTCAAGTAGGGATTCCTGTGATGCTTTCTCAATAATGTAAATACTTCATTTTTTTTTTTAAACTACAACTTTTTTCCTAGCACTATCTTTTGAGCAAATCCTTTCAGGGCAACTTCTTCAAATACAATTATATTAGGAACAAAAATACCCAAATCTTTCAGCCACTTCTCCCTCATTTAGCATATTTGGATAACTACCTAGGATTCTGTCCAGAAAAGACACTGATTTTAAAGCTTGCACAATGTTTAAGGGAAGCAGTTCTTTATTTTCCTCAGAGGTATGCACTGTTTTTTAATCACATCACAACTCCTACTGCAGTTTATGTCTAAGCTGTCATCCTCAGAGGGCAACATTTTATTCTTTTTTAAATACATCAACATCATATATGAAGAAATATTTCCTGGTTTTTTAGCTGCCAGGAGCTTGAGAGCATTCTTGCACTTCTTTGTCACTATTATTTCTAAAGATTGTGATAATATTTATCTCTTTGACTACAGTTTTTGTAGCATGTAAATATTGTCTGCACAGTCATACCTCCCCTCAGATACCTTCATCCACAGCCATATTTCAGCATCCCTTCACAGTGTCTTTAGTGCATCTGACTTTTTTTTGGCAAGAAAAGAACTCCATGGTGGCTGCTAGTTCACCTTTTGCAAGAGAACAAATAAGAGAAGACTACAGTCAGTTATCAGCATTTTCACTTGACTTTGTATGATGTTGCTGTTCCTACTTTATGCTTAGAAGTTTTACTAAATTTTTTTTTTTTTTTTTTTTTGGTCCAGGTAAGTGGTTTTCTGGTATGGTAAAAATTCACCACCCAGAAAGCTTTCATTTTACTCATTAGATCTTGGGCATTTCTATTGCACTCCAAAGTATGCTTGTCCCTTAGGGAAAAAGAAAGGAGAAGAAATCTGACATGGTAGTTGAGTGTCATCTTTTTGGATACAACTTCTAAAAGGTACGATGATGATTGGTTGAACTCTGTGGAGGTGGTTTCATTTTTACCAGTACAATCAGACACTAAAATCCTACTTGATCCCCAGGCTAGCAGCAAAGATCTGATTAAAAATCAGAGAGTTATTTATCAATTTCTTCACAACTTTTCCTACCACACTACCATCCTCTAGCCATCTCACCTCGAATAATGTTTAGGTTTGGGCCACTCACTAAAAGAAAGACATTGAGGTCCTGGACCATGTCCAGAGAGGGTAATGAGGGTAGTGAAGAGGCTGGAGAACAAGACTTACGAGCTGCAGCTGAGGGAACTGGGGTTGTTTAGCCTAGAGAAAAGGAGGCTGATGGGAGACCTTATCACTGTCCTGAAAGGAAATGGCCTCAAATTGCACCAGGGGAGATTTAGATTAGACATCAGGAAAAATTTCTGTACTGGAAGGGTCATCAGGCACTGCAACAGGCTGCCTAGGGAGGCGGTTGAGTCACATCCTTGGAGGTATTTAAAAGACGGTAGATGATGTGCTCGGGGATATGATTTTGTTAGTGGACAGGTATGGTTGGACTTGATGAGACTCAAAGGTCTTTTCCGACCAAGCAATTCTATGATTCTATGATCTTCTCTCAGCAGACTTGCTTGATAATTACACGGTACGCTTGATAATAACACGGTATCAGCAAAAGACATGAACTAGTGACAGCAACAGTAAAAACTTCATGAGGAAATTTTAAGAAAACAGATGAAAAACAGCATATTGAGGAACAGTATATGAGGAACAGTGTACACAAGGGACAGGGTGATTTTAGAAGGTTATTGGTGCACATTGAATTAAATTTGACAAATGATGACCATTCACAGAGCACTAATTACAGCTAAAAGGCAATTTTTGTGTAAATTTTCAGTAAAAACTGAGCATTGAATTATTGTTGCTACTCAGACCAATAAAAGATGTACCATCTGTTAAACCTTTTTAGATTTCAATTATTTCTCTTTATCTACCTATAAATATAAAATTAATTACAGAGTGGGATACATACAAAAGGAAAGACTGAATGAGGAAGCCTCCTCACAACAGCTTGGAATTCAGAAATCTAATCTTCTAGTACACGAGATAAGAGTCTAAGTTAGGATGATGCAGGCTACAGAGGATGAGGTTCTCTGACAAAAATATCTGTCTTGGTTGGTACCACAGAATCATTCCAAACAATTTGAATGTCCATCCTTATCCTCTTCCTCTCACTTTCATTCTGACCACAAATTTCATCCTGAACTGGAAAGTTTCTCCATCTGAGGTCAAAATTAATGTGTCCATGGGGGTAAAAAAATTTTTTCATTTTCAAATGAAAAATAATTATCGCTAAAGTCTGCAATCATCTCTGTTTAGGTGTAGTAGCTGCTAGTGGTAGCCATGTTGTGGGATTATGAACCATATATCCATAAGGACTGGTGCTTTGTCTTTCTTGTTTGTCTTGGAGGTATTAGTCTTGTCTTCCACAGGACTTCATAGCTGTATTGCAGCTCCACTGGGCACAAAGAGGTAGAAGATGAAGTTCAGAGAGTGTTTATACAGGCTTACCATTCTACCGTCGTGTTTTCTAACCTCAAGGTTAGCAGGGTTAGATAGTCACTGCTGAAAACAACAGCCTAATTGAAAAAGAAGCCCTAATCTGTAAAGCAGCTTCTGTGAATGCTGTCACAACTAGCGACTCAAAACTCTGAGGGTAGACACTGACTATCCCCAGTTCTTTTGCTTTGCAGCTGGTATATTCAAGCACTGACATGGCATCTTTATGCCTTCCCCTCTACACATTTTTATTCTGGAGACATAAATGTAGCATTATGTATTTCTTTCTATGGTAACAGTACTGATTACGCTTGACTGTACTACACCAGTTATAACAACGAAAATGTTGTTAATAGATGTTAGCCAAAAGGTAGCAACTGTTATGAGAGGAGAAGATATCTGTGATTAGATGCTCTTATTTCTATACATGATTCTGTGGCCCAGCAATGAAACTAACACCAAATCCTTTCTCCTCTGACGATGGAACTAAATACCTACCAAAGACCTACCGTGTCTATTTTCTTGTCAGGGATCACACAGACCAATGACAAGAGGAAAAAATCAAAATAATATAATATGGTGGGTAGTGCTTTATGGACAGAGAACCAGAGAAATTTGACTGACAATTGAGTAGGCTCTTTAGAGATTAATAAGCTAGATGAAAATAAAAATTAAAAAGTTATGACATCTAGAAGATTTAAGCACTAAGTAGAAGAAAATGAAATTATCTAGTGTACAAACATTCTCCAATTACAGCAGGGAAAAAAAAAAAAACAAGAAAACACTTTTTAGATGGAATATCTTAGAAAAAAAAAAACAAACCTGGATATGAGAATCAAATACATTATCCAGAAGAGAGTTTGAAGTTTTTCAACATTATGTTGACTGTTTATGTATAGGCATGTTTAAAAAAACTCATTGTGAAAAATGGCAACAATCCTTGTGTAAACTAGCTCTAAGAGAGTATTCATTATGTTGAACACTCAAGTCTAGCATTACACAAACAAAGCCTCTGTTGTGTGACTAGCTAACAGGACACAACATGATCCTGCAGTGATAAGGCAGATAGAATTTGCAGTGTTTAGCACGATGAGCTGCTCTTTCCAATGTGGCAACAAGCACAACGTATACTTGTCTGCATGGTCATTGAGCAATTGATGACTGAAGTTCGTACCTACAGAAAATGCTCTTAAGTATCAGTAAGGAAATGCAAATAACTGGCCTATTTAATGTCCATATAATACCCTGCCCTTTTTCCAGATAGTCACAGATTTCTGCTGGCATCTAAGCCTGAAGTGCCCAAATGAGATCAGCTGCAGGCTCTGTTACAGATCTATCAGTTGTAAACTATCTATAAGAATAGAAGGGATGTGAATTTCTTTCAGGTTAATGGACGCATTAATAACTACCTAGACTCCGTCTGGGGTTCTGAGCCCTGACTTGGGAAATGCAGATCTAAGCCTTGAAATGTTGTGCTGATTGAGGACTCGGAAAAACTGCATTCATAAGCAGCAGGACCTATATGTAGTGATTTGCTTTGTTCTTGAGGGAGGGGCAAACCGAATAGCTCTTCTATGACTCAGCATGAGAGGAAAAGGCAACAATAAACAAGATCTCAAGAGCATGTAACAATCAGTACATTCCAATACAGAGAATGCATCCTAAAATGCTTTATTGCAAGAATTACAAGGTAAGTCTATGGGAGAAGCTTGAAATTTCTTCCACAGGAGCTGTGAGAGGACTGTGGAAGAGATTCCAGAATCCCAACCTTTACATCAATCCCTGGATCCATGGGCTTCCAGGGACAACTGCTAGAGAGAGTATGCCATGGTGATGTTGGGGGCATTTCTCAGGAGAAAGGAGTGGCAGGGATGTCATTGAGAACAATCATTTCCACCTCCCATCAGATCCATTGCCCAGAGTGAAGACTTTAAGAAGCTGCTTCTTGCCATCTCCCTTTCCCAATACTCCTTCCTTCGGCACCAAATGTGCATTCCTCCAGCTCCTCACACAAACAACCTCCCAAGGCTGCTCATATGGCCAAACAGTTCTGAGGCTGGTGACCCAATGAAATGTTCCTTCAGTTTCACTGACCTCAGCCTCCCTAACCCTGACCCACACCTTTCCCTGTAATTCTTTGAAAAGGCTTACAACAAACTTCTCCAGCAAGATCCAGCCAGAGAACAAGAGCCACATCTCTCTCAGAGAGCAATATAAACACAGTAGACCTCAGATTCATAAAAATCCAATTTAGAAAAAAGTAATTTAATGGATTTAGGAATATAGATTGAAACTTATGAATCTTTTGCTCTACAGCTGAACTTAGCTTCAGACTTCCCAAGGACCCCAAGACAACATATTTCATCAGTTGTCTGCCTAAATTCTGCCTTCTAGAGATGGGAATAAAATTTTTCTTCCTCACTATGATTTTGTGAGGATAAAATCCAATGAAGCTCAGTCATGCGGCACTCAGATGCAATGATACTTACTCTAAAATATAGTCATAAACTACACTTCTGCCAATATTTTTGTTTCAGATGTGAATTCCATGCCATTTGCAGTGCTGCTGTGTAACAGTTTAGCTTTGATTAAGGTGCATTGTATGAACAGTCGTGAGCCAACGTTTACTGTCTTCACTAATCCTTTTCCTTCTTTCCTTAACTTTCCTTTTGCCTGTACCAGAGCTGCAGGGATTTTAGACTTGTAGTGTAGTGCTGGGCTCAGGAAACATAAGCTTTGTTCTCCCCTTTCTACTGACATTTTGTGTGACCTAAGGGAAATCATTTAACCCATTTGTTTCCCATGCACAAAAAGAGAGTGAGGATGTTTTCTTTGTCCCATCTGCCAGTACAATACAGCAAGCTCTCCCAGCTGCCTCTGACTACATTTGCAGGCAGTGGGCCTTGTCAGTATATGATCTGAGGCTGCTGAAGCACTATAGCTGTAATACAGAAGAAGAACAGCTAACAGATGGTGGCAATAATGCCACAGCCCGAGCTGTTCAGAGGAGATCCCCTGGCTTTGAGGCTATGAGGAGAAAGGTGGTGCTTTCCACCCACCTTAATCCTCCTCCCATATGGCTTTGGGGAAGGACTGCAAAAAAACAGGAGGGCAGCTGTCAGCTAACAGGAATAACAGGAGTCAAACAGGGAAATGCTGGACATTTGCAACTTTGGAGGTTTTCCTGAAGACTTTTTTTGCTCTGTGGTTACTGGAGGCTTGCTCTGGTCCTGGCTGATCCCTCCAGCTTCACAGAGCACTTTGTCCTTTCCCTGCCTCCTCCCAGCCTGCCCTCCAACACTCTTCCATTCCCCAGAGGTGTCCTCCTCCCAGACAAGCTGCCCTTTTCCCACCTCCTGAAAAGAGGAATCTTTTTGTGGCTGTTTCTGCTTGTGCTGCTGTGCTCTCTTCTCCATTCCTGTGTTTATCTTGCCCAACTGTAAACCGTGGGCTTGGAAGGAGCTACCTACTACTCAGCATTTGACTACCACCCTGAAAAGCCTTACTTTGTTTGCCCTGCCACTCTAATAAACATAATTATTGATATTAATAATATTTGCAACAATGTAAGGAGACTAATGCAGGGAGGTGGTGGGTATTCCACAGGACTATTGGACCTGGTTACAAAACAATTCTCAGAAAAGCAAATTTGTACAGTTTCCATATATTCCGTGTTATCAATTATCACTAAAATTAGTCAGAAAACAAAGTACCTTAGGTACTAACCCTGTGAAAGCTGCTTGAAGGAGAACAATATGTGTCCATCTAACATCATTAATAGAGCTAATAAAATCATAGTGCAACCAGCAAGTGCAGCCACCAATGAGATTTTCACTAACTTCTTTGGAAACAAGAGCTGGTTTGACTTTCAGTTTCAGAAATACCTCAAAAATATGTATGCTGAGTAAAGCAGAATTAAACCAGAACCTAAGTTGCTCTTACCTCTGTTTAACTTCAGTAAGTTTGCAAGTAAGTTTACTCGTAAAGTTTTGGGTATGATGAATGGATTACCGAGTCAGTGCATTTACAGATACATTTGTGCGTAGATGTACTTATAGGTATATACAGATTTGGAGTTTGAAGTACAAAATTTAAGGGGAAAAAACATTGTATTTGGAAGATTTTCTCCACATCTAATTGAACACACAATCTATCATCAGTTACTAAAAGTAAAACTAAGAAATACCAGATCTGAATACTTATGTTGATATACGTTTTGTTACCTTTTCTGATAACTGCTTAAGTACAACTATGGAAGTACCATATTTGTACAGCATTTCTGCAGAGCTGCAGATTAATTCCACCAAAGGAAACAAATAACATTGCAAAATATTTTTGTATAAGGAGATTTCCAAGTAACTCAAAATAAAATTGAAAAAAAATAGATATAAAAACAAAACGACCACATTTTCTTCACTCCCTTGCCAAACTTGTGATATTTCTATGGGGCCACCCAAGAGGGTTTGAGGAAGAGAAAGAAGCAGGGTGATTTGCCCAGGACCTCATTTTGAGGCATCAGAAGGGAAGCAACTCCTACATTAAGATACATTATGACACAACCAAAAATGCAGCTTGTCAGAAACTCACTATTTGTTCCAAGGCTTGGGGACCTTGTGCTCCACTAGTAATTTACTTGATAATCCCTGCTTTACCACCTATGGGCATAGGGCTGCCCACTGGGACAGTGAGATGGAATGTCCCTTGGCCAGGGGTTCTGAACAGCACTTCTAGAAGGACCTTAGGGGCAAACTAACCCACCTCCAAGATGTGTATTTCCTACGGTGAGTGAAATGTCTTGTCTCTAGCACTTCTTTGATCCTAGCAATGAGCTGGAGATCACGGCCTTGCATCATCACTCTATATTAACACCCAGGCAAATATAAATTGTGTTTCCTGACTTGTCAGAAAAAAAGATAAAGGGAACCCACAGCTTAGAGAAAAGTGTGGTTATCCTTCCTCCTCTTTTTGCCCTTTTGTTGGCTGGCTGCTACATGTAATCTGTATCTCTGAGGAGAAACAGTGAGATAATACAATAATTTCCCAGTCTCAGGTGCTGTGGTACCAAAACCTCCTCTCTGAAACCTTTCAGACAGACTGGTTTCTTCTAATCTTACACAACACCTTTTTGAGATCTGCTTCAAAGTGTAATCTTACGGTATAGAACAGAGAAAGCTTTTTCTGGGACGATCGACAGCACGATGACGGACAGGATAGCTGTGCTTGCTGAAGACAGTACCAAAGGACAAGGACATTACAGCTTGTTAACACAAGTCCCTCCAACCCACTGGCCAGGTACAGCCAAACCAATCTCAGCTCCTGGCTCTTTCTTCACCCCCATCAGCTATGCTCCCCTTTCTCCTCAAGCAAGTGGCAAGGCAAAATAGAGTTCCTGCATGTGTAGGGTTACTCATGGACCTGTAGGTCCCAATAAGAGGGTGAGTGGGGAGTAGAAGAAGAAGAAGAGTTTGCAGCAAATGTGCAGAGTCTGGACAAGGCTCTCAAAAAGCATAATGCTATCTTTTTTCTTTGGGCACTGAAAATCCACCTGCACATTCAGCAATAATTGTGGCTTCCCCATGATCTTTGGCTTGAATTTTTCCTGTCCTTACTAGTGTGGAGGTGCTTCTTGCTTGCTCTCCACAGTCTTCCAGACCACCCATGACTGTATCTCAAATGCTATTTTATGTACAAGCTTCACAATGCTTAAGAAAATAAGAAGCTCCTATGTTAATAAATTTTTCATAGAATTCATATTTAAAGAAAAATATTTCAGTATTTTTTAGTAATGTGAATGCAATGTTAGGCTTGTAAGCATTTAAATGAGTCAGATGGTTTATTAGTCCATTTCAGAAATTTGTCTTTGCACATGAATGAGAAATTTAAATGGAAATGGCTTGGAAAGAAACAGTGCTGAACACAGCCATATGAAAAGCGATCTAAAAATCCTGACAGAGGTAAAGAAAAAGGAATGAAACTGTCCATGATGAATGGGGGTCTAAGAAGGAAAGATAAATTGTTCCTTGCATGTGCTGTGTCAAAACAGCTCCAAAGCTCTTTACAGGCTTTATGCCCACACACTGAATGAACTGCACATCCTCCCTAGCAATGCTGAGTAAGATGCAGAAAGGGGAACTCTGCTCAGGGACTGCCAAGATTAAAGCACCTCAGAGGCTTAAATTTGCACTTTTCATGTCCTTGTGGTAACCGATAAGGTAATGTCAGCCCACAAAGACAGATCTGACCCCACAGAGATTTCAGACTCCAAATAACTACCAATATATCCAAAGAAAAATAATAGAAATCAATGGAGTAACCAAGCATTGCTCTGCACTGGTAGGTGTAATAGCAAAGGAGGGTTTTAAGGATGCATACAAAGGCAGACAATAGACATTTTGTGGAGCTCCTCACAACCATGGGAGGCAGTATGGAAAAAAGGACATAATTGCCACTTTGAAGATTTAAAACTGGCTAATAGAGGTCATCATCATGAGATAATTTGAGGAAGACACAAGCTTTCACCACTTGAATGTATGCATTTTGCATAGCATGGCATTCCAGGAGATGAAAAGGGACTGACTTAAATAAAAATGAGGAAGTGGGAATAAGAAGCTTTAAGAAAACAGAACTATAAATTCTGTAAGAATAGCTGCTATAAAAAGGACATTTACATGCTAAGAAGGAAGAAATAAAGGATACAGCTGAAGATTATCAAAATAGCTGTGAGCCAAATGTGAAATAGTTTCCAGTAATTCAGATCCCTCATGGGCAGGCAGGTCCTAGGCTCTTCCGTGTGAGGGCTGTGCTCTAAGGCTGGTGTGGTATGAGAGCATGTCCTCCAGTATGCTCTCCATGTTTCACATGCCAGTCAGTGCAAAGAAAATGGATCGTAGGGGAAATGGACATCTGCTTTTGTCAATAAAAGACCCCATAGTGGCTTGAGCCTAAACAGACCAAAGTCAGCCTTTTATAGCTGTGCGGGGGAAATGAGAGACCTTAATAAAGTGTGAGAAAGTATAATTTGAAAGGAATAAACAAAAATTACTATGACAAAATTTCATCTGCTCTGTGTGGACTCCAACATAGTATCATAGAAGGCATGGGAATTTATAAAGGCAGGGGTTCACATTAAACCTAGGATTTTCTCAAATTCCTAGGACCTAGTTTCAAGAACATTATTACAGATATTGTTTTCTCACGCTTTAATGTAATTTGTACTGTACAGGCGAAAAAGATTGCAAGTTTCTCTTTCCTATAAATGTGTACAGAAGGCATTTGTATGCTACAGTCAATGAAAGCACCTCACAATCTTTGGTGTATTCATTCTTCCAAGGCACATAAAATGGTGTATTAATATCCATGTTCTATAAACAATTTAACTGAGGCACAGGGTTGCAGAAACGCAACATTCTGAAACTGAAGTGAGTATAGGCATAGCTAGAACAGCACTAAAAGTTATCAAATTACAGAGAATCACAGCATGGCGGTAGTGGGAAGGCCCCTCTGGGAATCATTTGGTCCAAGCCTCCAACTCAAGCAGGGTCACTTACAGCCAATTGCCTAAAAGTGTGCCCAAGTAACTTCAGAAGCTCTCCAAGGACAGAGACTCCACAGTCTCTCTTTGGCAACTGAGGAGACACTGGCCAGCCTATCAGCTCCTTCTTCTTGCCCTTTTTCGTGATAGAAGTGACATCTGCTTCCTTCCAGTTCTCAGGATTCTGCCCTGATCACCACAACCTTTGAAAGAGAGACAACAGTGTCCTTGCAGTGACATCACACAGCTCCCTTAACTCTTATGGGTACATCCCATCAGATCCCCCAGGCTTGTATGCATTGAGTTTGTTTAAATATTCCTTTCAGCGGGGTCCTCCTTCATCAAAGGTGAGTCTGCCTTGCTCCAGACTTTCCCTTTCATCCCAGAGGCCTAGTGTTCCTAAGGGGTGGTCTTAGCAGCAACCACGGAGGTGAAGGCGGCATTCAGTAGCTTGGCCGTTTCTGTATCCTTTGTCGGTAGGGCCCGTGCCCCATTCAGCAGCAGGCCCACATTTTCCCCAGTCTTCTTTTTGTTGCTGATGTACATGTAGAAGCCTTTCTCATCCCTCACCAGCCGCAACTGCAGGTAGGCTTTGGCTTTCCTAAGCCCATCCCTTCAGACTGTGTGTGTATTGTTCCTGGGTCACCTGCTTCTGCCTCTGGTGTGCTTCCTTTTCATGTCTGAGTTTAGTCAGGAGCTTCTTGTTCATCTGTGCAGTCCTCCTGCTGCCTTTGCTTAACAGTGGCTTAGTGAAAGCTTGGGTACAAGGTGTGTTTGGCAACACACAGAGTTCAAGGCAGAAAAATTTTCTTCGCCAAGATGTAGAATCAGTTCATCTGTGCTTATCTCCATGTCTGCTTCAAATATTCACAACAAGACGTGCTAGAGCTAGTGCCTCAACCCAGGACTCTGGTCTGCGGGGCATGTATACCTACAGAGATTTACCCCAACCACATAGGCAGCCTGCCACAGGGCAGGAATATCAACACAAATGCTCTCATCTTCAGCTACTTATTTCACCAATAACCCCTCCTGTCCCTTGCATTATGCATATGTGTCATTCTAAATCAAACACCTGAAATTGTAACTGTTAAACCATTTGTTTTAACAACTCTTAATTTATTGCTCTGCAGCCTTTGAGCTTCATAGCTCTGGGGTTTTTTTTTTTTTTGCAATATTGGCTACTAAAATGACCTTTCAGTCATCCCAGTCACTACATATTCAAAAACAGTACACGGCTGCAGGAACAATTATACAGTAAACTTCTAAAGCCACTGTTTAAAAAAAAAATACCTCCATTACTGATATCGTACTCTAAGAGGCTGCATCAACCCCCTCCATAATTCTGTTATCTATTAAACTTAAATTGGTGGCTCTTTTCCTGCCTACCCATACTCCTAATGACAATTGGACTCGCTGTATAAGTAAGCAAGGCGTACTCTCCTGGGTGTTTCTAGAACTGGGTATGAACTTTAATCCATTGCTGAATTCATCAGCCTGGACCCAGGCACTCTAGCTTAAAGGTGTGATGTGTCACTGCTTTTCAAAAATGAGGATACAGAAGAGGCTCGAGGTGCCACCAGAGCTGCCCAATCAATGGACTGTGTCCCACCTCAGTCATCCAGTCTCCAAGGCACTTCAGAAACAGATACCCAAGAGTCTTCCCTGAACAGACACAGAGGAAGTCTCTGCATGTGTGGTGTCCAGAGTAATTGATGTTTATGTAGGCATTGATCCACCTTGCATGTGAAGGAGGTCCTGACACATGGCAGGGAAGGGACCGTGATGTGTGGTCCTCTCTTCCCCTGAGTGCAAGCTGTGCAGCTGACCTGCCCAGCTGGTAGCATTATGGTGCCAGCACATACCAGCTCTCTCTGCTTGGTTTGTTCCATTTCACAAAAAGGTGATTATTTGAGGGCTGAAGAATGAGATAAAAAAGAGATCACAACTGTGTATTGTAGTCACTGGGGCAGATTACTAACTCCAGACTCTGGGTGCCAGTCCTTGCTTGCTCCATGAGTTAGAAACTGGAAAACAGTAGCATTTTCAGTGGAGCAAAGACCTGAGGAAAACTGTCTCCCGCTCCAATGCAAGTACGCTAAACAATTAGACTGTAGAATCATGCTGTTTTTTTGGAACAATTACTATGGAATTCTCCATGCCAAGGAGTTACTCTTAATTCCTTTGCTGAGCAGCTTCAGCAAGACAAAATGGAAACATTTCTGTCTGCTCTCTCTCACCCTAGAACTTCATGGGAAAAGCAGAGGGAGGTAAATGAAGGGATTCAAATTTTCTTAGGTGGGAATTAAATCCACGTTTCCTGAGCCCCACCATTGAACTGCTGTATGAAAGGGGACTGCCTCTTAAGCTTTCAAAAGGGCTGAAGCACCTCACTGCAGGAAAGGGGTCAGAGTGCCAGCTCCCAAGTGAATGGATGTACTTCTCTACAACCAAATATAAGGAATACAAGCCTCTGATACAGGCACAAATGCTTTTTGTTTCCTACTTCAGTTGTATTTCTGTGTAGCTGGGTATTATATGACCATTGATATCAAATCTGTGCCCTATTAGGACACCAGATAGTAGAGGTCATGTACATTTCTCCCAAGCTGACTGGGATGCACTGCATAATGTTTATAACAGCTACATGAAGCAAATAGTCTCCCTGAGCTGAGTATAATAATAATAACAATAATAACAATAATAATAATTGTAATAATAACAGCAACAACTTGTACTGGCTTAGCCTTTTGCAGCTTGTGCCTACAATGTATTTGTTCAGGCAGTGAGAATCATAAAACCAGACCCAGGGCACCAGCCTCTGCCTGCCAGCTGGGCAAATTATGGACTTTGTCACTTGGCTTTCTCCTCAAAGCCGAAGCCCTGTGGAGACTAGGCACTTGACAAGGAGCTTCTTGTGTCCACAGCCCTGAGCCTTAAATCAGTTTCAATTCACAACAACTAAATATCAGGATTCCAAGTCTCTGAGTCAAGTGTAAATGCTTCCTATTTCCTATTCTAGACGGTTTTCTATTTAGCCGGGGCCATCAGTTTCATTTCACGCCTTGTGACACTTTTCAGCATACTTGTGCATGGTTCCACTATTTAAGCTCCGCCTACGGGAAAGAGGACAAAAAAAATTAAAAAATATCTAATTGGAATTCATAAAAGCCAGCTGGCTTGACCATCAAACCCACTGCAGCCACATGACACAAAGCAATCATCATTAAAGTACACGTGGTCTTTCCAAAATAACTTGGTGAACCTGTCAATGCCATTGTAATGAATATTTGGTTGTTGGGCATTTTTTATTTACATCAGTCCTCCCAGCAGAATTGAAGGAGCGTGAAAATGGAACTGCGTGGAAGTTGCAGAGAAGAGACACTGTGTGAGGCAGTGGTACTGCTGAAGTAAATGCCATTGGAACTACAGCTTAACTTTACGCCAAATCAGGTTACCACCTGCTTGCCATCACTGCTACTTGTCTGGACACCCTGAGTTACAGAAGCTAAACCACCCGCAAACTAACATTCCCCCCTCAAAAAGGGGAGAGGGAGGAAGAGAGAAAGAATAGTTTTCTGCTGGTTTAAGTCTCTAAAACTGCTTATCAGGAGGTCTGAGGAAAGCCAGAGAATGCACAATGGAGGGAGTGGAGCTGTAGGGCCAGAGCACAGGAATGAAGGGAGCAAAAGGCTGCTGCTACATTGACTTAGTCTGGGCAAAGCTATTGGGGAGCTACAGTTGGAGCAGTATTTATCCTTAGAACTGACAGATGTAAGATGTTTATAATTCTCTGCTGCAGGGCCAGTAGCTCCATTTATTTGTCCACTCACTGCTTAATGCGATGGAGACCAAATGACTTTTTATTGCTGCTGAAATGCAGTTCTCTAAAGCAGAATCTGCATATCCCAGGCACTAATCATTTAGTACCATATTCACACCTCCCGTGGAAGCTTCTGTTTCTTTTTGTGACTGCTCTTAAGGGCAGCGCTTGAGCTTTACAGGAGCGGCTTTGCTTTCTTATGATCTAAAGAACTTTTGTTTGGTTTGGGATGGATTTATTGTTAGTTTTTCTTATTCTTGATTTTAGTTTGAGTGGTTTTTGGTTTTTTTTTTAATTTCCCCCAAAGTTACCAGCCTCATTACTGGAGGCTGGTTATCTGATTGGTTGATAGATATTTCTTTTACTAGATATAAGAAAAACAGACTGTATACTTTCAAATATGTAAGCTCTGTCAAGTTTGCAGTTTCCCAGCATACTGGACATTCAAACAGTCTGGATCCTATTTAACAAGCATTGTTGAATGCGTTCACTTAATAAAAGCTTGGCAAATATTAGTAAAGGGCTTGTAATAGTTGTGAGTGACATAAAGAAATGCCTTTGAGAGCATTGCACCAAACTGGACTAAAGCTTGAAGAAACTGAAGAGATGGGTCAGTAAGAAATCTCAGCACTGACTAAGGACATCATGAAATACTCATTTCTCAGAAACAGGAAAAGATGCAACTATTCCACAAATCTGAAGTTAGTTTTAGCACTTAAAACTTCCGACATTATTGAGATCACATTGTCCTGTTCTCTTGTTATCAGAAAGTATACACAGACTAAAACAAGAACGAAATTCCCTTACTGTCCCAACCAGATGGCTTCTAGGAAAGCAAGCTGATCTTTTCTATTCATATGTTACAGTGTTTCTCAATCATGATCAGGACAAGAGGAGAAAGGGCTTTGGGGTACATCAGCAAATACACAACATTATCTCTTGGTGTAAACTTTGATTATCATTTGTTGTTTTGCTTGCTGCGCTCCCTGCACAGAGGAAAGATCTCCATGCACCCCAGGACACAAGGAGACTTCCCAACGCCTCCTCAGAGCTCAGATAGCCCAGGGGAATAGCACAACAGGAACAACAGAAAGCACATGCTGTTTCAGTATTTCTGTAAACACTAGATTCCTGCTTCCAAAACCGCTCTTAGATTCACTTTCTTTAAAGGCTTGTCTGGACGAGGATAAAGGTGTATTAAAAAAAAAAAAAGTGTCAGTGAAAACTTTTAATTAACATGTTTTCAAATTCTCAGTGTTGACAGGGTGTGTTTCATTTTAGTGCATTTGCCAGCAAACATGTTAAAATACATTTGTGTCCCATCTACACGTCGCAAGTTAGGACATGTTTTTAAAAGTTTTAAAATTTAACAGGAATTAAAACATGTTCATGGTTGTGCTTTTAGCCGAGGGTGAATGTCACTGCTGGGTTTTCCTGGTACTCCGGAAAGCACCTGCCATAACAGCAGGCTGCTGGTATTTAGCCATTTTCTCCTTTACCTGAATTGTCATATGAAAGCTAACATTTCATTTACCTGCCCTGCAGGAATGGATTGAAAGTGATGTTCATACGATATTGGGAAAAAAAAATAAAAACTGAGCATTAGTGAGATGGGAGGTTGGTTACAGGAGTTGGATGCCACGCTTCCATAGCACAGCCAATTGCAGTTTCAGAGGACCTGATGTAAGGTCAGGATTTCTGTAGCCACATAAGCAGAGCATCGCACAGCATCCACCAGCTGTTTCAAGTGTGGCCAGACACTTTGCAGGGCAACTTCGCCTCAGCTTCTCTTGGGCCAAAAGCTAGCAGCTTTTTTCCTAGCCTCCCCACAGACAGTTAGTGTAAAGTTGACATAAGCAGTATATACCATGCTTATACTCTAGCTAGCTTGACAGAAAAGTTTGCATAGTTGTGAAGCACAGATTCGGTATTAAAGATCATGAAGTCACAGCTGAGCATCAGTAACTCTGAGCCAGCTGGAATGCTGAAGTACTGCCCAAACCATTTCATCAGTCCACACCTCAGCCTTCCCCCTTCCCAAAAGGAAAAGGATGAAAATAATCTCAGGCAAAATGTGCTGAGGGGAGTCACTTCAAAGAAAACTTCACCTGGGGGGTGCAACACACAATTAGAAATCAGGAAATCAGCTGCGGCAGGGTCCTTAACCTTTGGTGGAGGTAAAGGAGGCAAATACTGCCCCTTTCCCCTCCCTCCCTCCCCTCCCCCACCCCACTTCCTCTCCTACCCCTGAACAGCCCCCTGGCCCTCTCTCTTCTTTTTCACTTTTGGAGTCCTCAGACTTGCCTCTCAGGCATGGCTGTCACATTCTTAAAAATATCATCACCCGTGTCACATGGAGAGGATATGATTTTTTGCTGACGTAGCTGTTGTGGTAAAAGCCTTAACACAAACACACTTACAATGGTACCCCTTTTTTTAGGCACTACATCTCCAACGGTGTATACACAAGCACCTTTACACTAATACCTCCTTGATCCTGCCAAAGAAATCCTGCAACACCTTTTTCTGTGATGTAGCCACTGTAGAAAATCGGTATTTTCACATTCATATCTGATTAGTCCTGCTGCAATACACCAGTCAGAGATTGTTTAGGATTGGTTATTCTTTCTTTCTCTCTTTCTTTCTTTTTCTTTTTTCCCTCCCCTTGGAAGGGCATAAGAAGATCAGGAACTTGAGTAAAGTGCAAGTTTAAGAAGGAGGAATCTCCCCTCCAGCGTATCTGTTTGCTTGGAGCTTAAAGGTGTGGTGTGACAAGGAGCAGCCTGGTAACTGGTGGGCTCAAAAGGTCAGTCAAGGGGTTAAATCTCGTATTTGCACCTCACATACAAGGGTTCAGGTTAGAAAGCAGAGATAGCAGTGCAGGTTGTAGTGCATTGGGGCTGACAGTGAGCATATATTCCAGATTTCCTGCTTGTCCAGAGACTCTACAAAAGAACTTGTGGAAATTAGCATCTAGAATAACACCAGTCAATGCTTTTTTCTTTTTTTTTTCTTTTAAAAGTTGTAGAACATTGAAACAGTTGAAAAACATATCAAAAGCATAATGCAAAGCACACGCCGTCAAAACTCCCACAGCCACTCTGTGAAATTTTTCAGTGACACTAGTGTGAAATTCAGATGAAGCTAACGACGAAAAGTAAAACTGCATATGCCCATGTGGGTGAAATCGCAGGTACCCGTGCAGGGTGGACAGATGACTTCGATACCGATTACGAAGTCTTCCAGCAGGTCTTCTTAGGTCATCTGCTATAACAACCGGTGTAAAAATAACAAAAAAGCACCCAAACCCAAAGCAACAACAAAATCACGACCTGCTTCATATCCAGATTAAAAGGAGCAGAGAAAGCACTACGCGCGGAGTCCCCTCGGGAAGCGGAGGCGGATCACGAAGAAAGAAGCCGTCCCGGTGTCCGCGCCGCCGTCACGCCGCAAGGTGAGCCCTCCGCCGCGCTCTCCATCCCCTTCTGCCGCCGCTCGCCGCTTCCCCGGGGATGGGCGGCAGCCCCAGGACCCCCCCGGCCCCGCCGCGCCCAGCCCAGCCCCGCGGCGGCGGCCGAGGCACCCGCAGCACCCCCGGCACCCCCGCCCCGCCGTGGGCGGTCACCGGTGGCTGCGGAGGGGCTGCCGGCACGGAGGGCGGCGGGGGGAGCGGGGGACGAAACAAAGGGAGCGGCGGCGGCTCCCGGCGGTGGGGGGGGGGGGGGGGAAGAGGGAGGCTCCATCCCCCCCACACCCTACAAAACCAATCGAATGCCCCTTTTGCCCACAATAAGCGAAATATTCCCTTGACCGGCTGAAAAGAACCGGCTGCCCTCGCCGGTGTTACCGAAAGGCGGCGGCCGCACAAAGCCCACCCGTCCCCACCAGCTCCGGGTAATCCGAAGGCGGGCGGCTGGGCTGAGCCTCCCCGCTCCGCAGCCCTTCCTTATCGGAATCATTTTAACATCCTTGTTTATAAACAAGAGGCGTTCGGAGGAGATTGGGGAAAACGAGCGTTCGTGACGCTCGCTTCTGCTCCTTAAAAAGGGGGTGGCGGTGGCGGGGGAGGCGAGGGGGGGGTCTGGTCCAGCCTTTCCCGCATCGCACGGCGCGGTCCCCTCCCCAGGGAAAGGAAATCCATCAGATCCGTGATATTTCACCCACCCCGTCGCTGATCACGGTTCATTCGTGTGCGTTTAGTTTCGGGTGACATCTTCTTCGAGGGTTTAAATTCAACGTAAACACCCAAGTCGGGGCTCGGGGTTGGGAAAGCGCAAACGCTTCCCCCATTATCGTCGCTTCGCCCACTGCGTGAGTGCCTGGAAATATCATCTCGAAACGGGGTCACCGCCGCAGAAGAAGACTTTAAAAACACAGATCGGGAATAATCAGACAGCAGAATTTAATTAGAGCCGCAGGCTTATGGCAAAATATTTTATTCCGAGCCAATATCGCTATAGGGGGAGGGGTCCGTTCCTGCTTCGGCAGCGGCTCCTGCCGCCGCTGCTTTAGCGTTCACAACATCTGGCCTACAGACCTACTAATTTCGACTCGTGATCTCGTTTGGCGAAACCCGATCTACGTGGTTCAAATACCTTCCAAATTGGGGGCGATTCGACAATCGCGACCAATTAAACCCAGGGAAGAAAAGGGAAAAAAAAAAAAAAAAGCAAGCCAAAGCGGAGGGGGGAGGGCATCAAATCCCCTCCTTCCCTCTCCCCCCGCCCCGGGCTCGCACACGCTATCTGTTGCTTTCTCCCGGCGGCGGAGCCGGGACGGCTCACACTCACACTCGCACTCACACTCACCCGCACGCCCCTCGCACCATTGTCCCCCGCCCGCCCGCCCCGCTTCTATCGGGGTGTTTTTGTTCGCTGCCCGGCGCGGAGCTCCGCGCGCCCGCCCGCGCCGCGCCGGAGCGGCACATTCATTATCGGCCGGGGGCTGATTTCAAATCGCTGCCATCGCGGCTCCATTGTTCGCCGGGCGGCCAGGCCCCGCCCCCCTTTGTGTGGCGCGGCGGCGATTGGCCGGCGCCGGGCGGAGGGCTGCCGTCACCGCTCGGGAAGCCCATTCATCTGTGCACTTGGGCGTTGGACTCCGCATCTTATTAGCAACCAGGGAGATTTCTCCATTTTCTCCTTGTCTACAGTACGGCTACAAATCTGGGATTTTTTATTACTTCTTTTTACTAAACTTGGGCTCCTTTTTTTTTTTTTGCTCGACTTTTTCTTCCCTTTTTTCCCCCTCCCTCCTGTGCTGCTGCTTTTTGATCTCTTCAACTTTAAATTTTTTAAAAGGAGTGCATTATAATCGGTTCTGTTCTCTCTCTTTTTTTTTTTTTTTTTCCCCCTCTGGTGTGTGTGTGTGTTGCTGCTGCTGCTGGTCGCCCAGTATTTATACCAACCCAAGGCTCTTTGTTTCCCCTCCTTCTGGATCTGTTGAGTTTCTTTGTTGAATAAGACAGCATGGGTGCCCAGTTCTCCAAGACCGCTGCAAAGGGCGAAGCCTCCGCCGAGAAACCTGGGGAAGCAGTGGCTTCATCTCCATCCAAGGCGAATGGACAGGTAAAAAAAAAAAATTAAGAAAAATATTAAACCCGCTCCTTTTTTAAGCCAACTTCGACGGACTCTCTTTCGCATCCTGTTTAATTCTTCTTCCTTTGATGCCTCGGTGGCATAGTCAATGGAGAATACGGTCGATCCTTCTATCTTTGTAACTCGAGGCAAAGGAATAATTCAATTTTTTTAAACGGGCTCGGCTTTGAACGATTCGTTCCTTTATCTTTCCTGCGCGGGGAGGAGGGGGGGGGGGGCGCACATATTTTGGTTTCTATCCTTTTTATTTAAATCCCTCTCGTACTGTGCTGAGGTGTCTCAATGGCTCGTAAACCGAAGGATCTCACACCGCTTGGCTTTTCTGCCCGCTTAACCTCCTTCTCTCGAAGACCAAACGCCCCTCGCGGTGGCACCAGGGCTGCTGTGTAGTAGCGGGAGTCGAAGCCACCGGGCTGGTGGTGGGGGGCGGTCGGCGGGAAAGCGGGACAGGGGCAGCGCCGCGGGGTTCGAGGGGGATCGGCAGCCGCGGGGCACGGCTTTCGGTCCCTCTGCCCAGCGCGGCGGCCTCGCACCCCCCGCCGCCCTCGCAGCTGCTGCCCGGGCGCCTGAGAGATGCAAATAGGGGAGGGGGAGGGGGCGCGGGAGCGTCTCCGGGTGGAGAGAGAGAGGGGCAGCGGCGGGGCCCGGGGGAGCTTTGTTCGCCTTCCCCGCCCTGCGCCGCCGCGGCTGGACGGGGCGCGCCGGGGGCGAAGCGGCTCCGCTGCCGCCGCCTGGAGCTACGGCGCCCTCTGGCGGCTGCCGCGCGTCGCGCCCGCCGCGGCCTGGCCTGGGGAGGGGGGGGTTAAACCACGGAAGGAGAAACAGAAACGGGCGCGGGGAGGGCGGCGGCGGCGCCCCGCGTGGTCCCCCCCAACACACACACACACACACAGACCCCGTGGGCACCGCCGGTAACGCCCGTCGCTGTCTTGCAGGAGAACGGCCACGTGAAGGTGAACGGCGACGCCTCCCCCGCGGCGGCGGAGGCGGGCAAGGAGGAGGTGCAGGCGAACGGCAGCGCGCCCGCCGAGGAGACGGGCAAGGAGGAGGCGGCCTCGTCGGAACCCGCCTCCGAGAAGGAGGCGGCCGAGGCGGAGAGCACCGAGCCGGCCTCCCCGGCCGAGGGCGAGGCCTCCCCCAAGACTGAGGAGGGCGCGACCCCCTCGTCCAGCGGCGAGACCCCGAAAAAAAAAAAGAAGCGCTTTTCCTTCAAGAAGTCCTTTAAGCTCAGCGGCTTCTCCTTCAAGAAGAACAAGAAGGAGGCCGGCGAGGGCGCCGAGAGCGAGGGCGGAGCGGCCGCCGCGGCCGAGGGCGGCAAGGAGGAGGCGGCGGCCCCCGAGGCGGCGGCCCCCGAGGAGGGCAAAGGCGGCGCCGAGGAGCCCTGCGCGGCCGAGGCGCCCAAGGAGGAGGCGGGGGACTCGCAGGACGCCAAATCGGACGAGGCCGCCCCCGAGAAGGCGGCGGGAGAAGAGACCCCGGCGGCGGAGGAGCAGCAGCAGCCGCAGCAGCAGCAGCAGGCGGAGGGGAAGGGGAAGGGTGAGGAGGCGGCGGGCGCCGCCACGAGCGAGGCGGGCGAGCAGGAGGCGGCCCCGGCGGAGGAGGCGCGGCAGGAGCCCCCTCCCGCGGCCGAGAGCAGTCCGGAGGCGCCCGCCGAGCCGGCCGAGTAAAACGCCGCCGCCGCGAGCCCCACGGACTGGTTTTTTTTCCTTCCCCCCCCTCCCCCCTGTTTGTTTGTTGGAGTGGTGCCAGGTACTGGTCTCTCGGAGAACTCGTCTACAACCAGGGATTGATTTAAAAGATGTCTCGTTTCTTTTTTTTTTTTCTCTCTCCCCCCTCCCCTGCAGCTCCCATCTCAAATCGCTGTGTGTTGCCGCCATTCCAACGGGCGGAGGGGGGCCCCTCTCCGCCCTCCTCTCCCACCCTCTGTTTTTGGGGTTTGTTTTATTGCTTTTGGTTTTTTTTTTTCATCAGTATTAATGTTTTGTTTTGATTGGTTCAGGTTTTTTTCTTCTTTTTTTTTCTTTTTTTTTCTTTTTTTTTTTTACATTACAACTCTTCATATTATAGAACTTTTCCCGATCGGTCTATGGACATGCCCATATATGAAGGAGATGGGTGGGTCAATAAGGGATATCAAATGAAGTGACAGGGGCCGCAGTGGGGAACCCGGGGTGCGCAGCCCTTGCTGGGAGCGCGCCCCACCAGAAATGATGTAAGGGGTTAGTCTTTTTTTTAAAAGAAAGTTATTACGATGTATTTTGTGAGGCAGATGTTCTATAAGGTTTACAACACTACAAGTCTTGATTAAGAAGGAAAGGAAAAAGAAAAAAAAAAATAAAAATCAATACCCAGATAAAGAGATCATAGTCTTAGGAATTCATTTAAACCATAGGAACTTTTCACTTATCTCATGTTAGCTGTATCGGTCAGTGATTAAGTAGAAATACAAGTTGTATAGGCTTTATTGTTTATTGCTGGTTTATGACCTTAATAAAGTGTAATTATGTATTACCAGCGGGGTGTTTTTAACTGTGACTATTGTATAAAAAAAAAAAAACAAATCTTGATATCCAGAAGCACATGAAGTTTGCAACTCTTTCCACCCTGCCCATTTTTGTAAAACTGCAGTCATCTTGGACCTTTTAAACACAAATTTTAAACTCAACCAAGCTGTGATAAGTGGAATGGTTACTGTTTATACTGTGGTATGTTTTTGATTACGGCAGACAATGCTTTCTTTTCCAGTTGTCTTCGAAAATAAAAGAAAACTCTTCAGATGCAATGGTTTTTTTGTGTAGCATCTTGTCTATCATGTTTTTGTAAATACTGGAGAAGCTTTGACCAATTTGACTTAGAGATGGAATGTAACTTTGCTTACAAAAATTGCTATTAAACTCCTGCTTAAGGTGTTCTAATTTTCTGTGAGCACACTAAAAGCGAAAAATAAATGTGAATAAAATGTATAATTTGGTTGTCTTTCTTTTCTGGATACTCTGGTAGCTTAAAGGGACTAGCCAGTATTGCCTAAATTTCTAGAGAGAAAGTCATGTGTACTGTTAATACTAGCTTTGAAAACTACCTTCCTAGATCCTGGTATCTTTAATATTGTGCATCTTTAAGAGAAACTGGAAGGTGCACCACATAATTCATAGGCTTTTCTGGCTCTAAAAAGAAGACTGGAAGGCAGTCTGAGCATGTACAGTGTGTGATTCTCCTGTCCAGGCTCCATCTTGCTTTTAAGACCAGAGGTATCCAGCGTATGAGAGTCTTGCCTCTTGAGGAAAATAAGATTTAACTTGAATTGCTTAGGGTGGGGCACTGAAATTTTTACGCCAAGTTGCTTAAAAATTAGGCTTTCAAACAAACCTCCCGCTCTTGGGGACCTAGACAATGAGCTCAGAAACCAGCCTGAAAGGGGGAATGAACACTGCCATTCTGCTCAAAGTAATTAAAAGCAATATTTTCTTTTTTTCCTCAAGTGCTACTCCCAAATACAGGTGAGTTACAAAGCAGATTTCAAAATTTGTCTATAAAAATAATCACTTGGTGCTTGCCTTTAATTGTTAGTTTTTTGGCTTTTTTCCAGCATATTGCTCAGGGCATATTATGCCTTAATAAAACAGTGGGTTCATGCAAGAAAAACAGCAGTGGTATTTGGAGGGTGGAAATTGATTCAAGAAAGTGTTGCTTCTAAGTTTATAGGAGAAAGTTTAGTGTTACACTTATTTGCTTCCACCTAAATTTTCAGCAGAAACTCTTTGGAAGCAATTATGATTCATTTTATGAGAAAATGGCACGTTAGCACCTTGTTCCCTAAAGAACAAAGCCTAAACTGAATGAAGTACAGTAGATATCCTGCTGAATGCATACTTTTTTGTTGTTTTTTTTTTTGTTTTATTTTTTTATTTTTATAATTCAGCTGTCTACCATTTTAACTTTGGCTTGTATGTACTCTAGTTGCCCTGGTATTTCTCTATAGCTTTAGAAATGTATTGAAACTATGCTATAATTGCTGAGGGACAAAAATAAATGGATGTAAAACAAGATCCTCCACACCAGTGTCATTCTTGGAGTACATGTGTTTGAAGTCTAGTGCATAACTGCTTTGCTAAGGGGTTTTTATAACATGGCTGTAAAAACCTGTTCTGAGACGCATGATGTCTTGGCCATAGAGTCAATGTCTCTTTTTAATAAATATATATATATTTAAATCCAAGGACTCTTAAAGAGAAGTCTGCATTTCTTCTTTCTTTTTTTTTTTTTTCCAAACTATATGTGTACAAATGAAAAAAAAATAATCACTAGTAAAGTTCTTTTTTTCCAGATTTTTCCCAGACTGCTTTCCTCAAATGTTCATGTTGTTTCCTTGCTCAGCCAGTGGCATCTTCTGAAGCGTTTCCAGTTCCTGGTGGTGCAGAATCACGCCGGTCCCTGCAGCCAGGCTCCTGGCCTGGGGCTTGACTTGACTTCATTCTGTGGCTTGGCTTGACTTCAGATCTCCTTCAAAGTCTTAATAATGGCAGAGTTTCAAAAATATGTGTTAAGAAGACCAGTTGCGTGGTCTACTCTTCTGGTCCCAGCAGCTGGGTGAGATTTGATTATACCAGTTTTCTACCATGTGGTTTAAGAAGGCGGGAATCAGAAAGGGCTTGCAGTAGTGGAAAAAGAGAAGTTTTGAGCTGCTTCGTCCTGCCAAAGGACTGTACAAGATTATCACTCCTCCCTCAGTCCCCAAGGGAATGAGTGGTCAGTCACTCCCGTGCAATTGTAGAATATCCTTATTTATGTACAAGGAAAATGAAGGGGCTGGGCGTTGGTGACTGATGAAATGCTTAATATCTTACTGAGAAAGCTTTATACATTTTTTTTTATTGCATTTGTTGACTCGGTGAAAATGCTAATCATAATAAGTGTTGTAATTTTAACAAATTCTGTTTGAGAATTGGAATGCATGTGACTGAAATGTGTGCTTTCAAGACAATTTTCCTATCTTGTGGATTGCTGTGGTTCTTTTTAAGCAGAATGTTGATATTGCTATGACCAAGGTAGCTTCTGTTTTGCTGAAACGATGTAATATTTTTAGGTAAAACTTACTGCGGAATCTAATTTTGCCAGTATAGGGGCTCTAGAGATTTACTACTTTTATGTTGATTTAGATAGAGGCAACAGTCCTCTTTGTTCAGGGTCAAAACTTGGTTGTACAAAAGTCCTTCTGAATTTCATGCCTATCTTGGTAATATCTAAATTTAATTTCAGACTTTCCAAATCACAATGTCTGACCTCAAATATTTGAGTTCGTTATCTGCTTCTGGTGGTTATTAACGTAAAATTGTAGAGACTTTCCCTTCAGGCAAGTAAGCAAGGCAAGAAAAGGAAAAGTCAAGCAAAGGAAAAGGCAAGCTGAGTGGGGGAATTGGAGCCTAGGTTTTGGTTTCTGCTGGAGTGCATTCACCTTCCTGCTTCTATACACAGCTGCTCTATACAAATCAAATGTCCATGTATTAGCTTCTGACATACCTGCAAACTGCTGTTGATTGTATTAGATGCAAACATTGGGTAAACAAATATTTCACTTTTTTATTATGAGGGAGGATATTGGCTGTGTTTTAAGAATGGGTTTTGTTATCTAATACTTTTTGAAACAGCTAACTCTTCAACTTCACTTGCAGATGATTAGATAAAGGTCAAAGATTTTTATCTGCCTTGACTGTTTGGGTTTTCCAAGTTGCGGGTCCTTTTATATTGCTTTAAAAAAAAATCTAGATAATGCACATTCTGGTTTGAAGCTGTTATAGCAGTTAATTTCCCACAAAATCAGTCCCGTGAATTCAGTCTTTATACTATTTATATAGTGAAAGAGTAGTAAAAGGTCATCATTGGTGATACTGGTCTTGTTTCTGCATTCATTAGGTTTTAATAGACTGAAGTAAAATGTGTTTTCCATAATGATGTAGTTTAGTTGAAAGCATCCTGTTCCTAGGTTAGGGCAATTTTTATTATTATGCCCAGGTCACTGGGATAGAATAAAGCAAGTACTTTTCTTCCCAAAGCATGCAGCAAGTGAAAATAGTATATTGTGTTTATAACATACTGTAGACAGTGGGATTAATTTGTCCTCTTTACAATTCTGGGGACCTCAGCTAATTCACAATGAATAGAAACTATTGCGATTGCAACCGAGTCCAGCAGAGCAGAGGCAAGCAGGCCAGGCAGCCTCGGGTTACTTGAATAAAGGAATGTAAGAGGTGGTGCTACGGTGAAGTGCAAGGTTACTGGAAGTCTCTGTGTTAGCTTGCCCTGGGAAGAGCCAGTGTGATGGTGAGCTTTTAAGGCCCGTTACTTGTTTGAGGATTCATAAAGGGAAGCTGTAGCAGCATCTTTAATGATGCGCTTACTGAAATAACTGTTGAGATCGCTCTGAGGCGGGAACATTGCCTATTGGGAACATCAGAGGAGGGCCAGAAATGGGATCAAATTGATAATTATGCCTAAACAGATGAGTGACCAGCAAAGTGCTGCCCAGTGAATAAAATACAGAGTTAGCAGTACATAAATTTGGGTTGTATTATTGAGTACACTTTCTATACAAAACCAAGAGACTCAGCTTCAGAATGCCGCTGTTTTAGGATACGGATAATGTTATTTGATAGAGGTGACATAAAACTTCAGTTAATGCTTTCAAAATGTTTTGAAATCTTGAGGAGAGTTACAAGTATTATTTATACATCTTTGCCCTCAGTCTTTGTTATAGGAAGACATGTTTGTTCAGAACAGGACTACCAAGGTACGATATGAAACAGGACATTAATATTTGCTGTTAAAAAGCCTCTAAAAAGATACATGGAATATTAGTTCTCAAAGCTTTGATGAATTTACATAAAGTGGCTAAGACACAAAGGAGGAGGTGGGGGTGTGTAGGTGGGTGTCTTTCTCTTTTTTTTTAACACGTAACACAATTCTGATTGCAGAACAGCAAGTATGGGAAGATGTTGCTGGTGGTGCATGCACTTTTATCACTGAGTAGGTAAATGTTCCAGGACTTAGAATTCTTAGGTTAATTCTCGTGACCGTCTCTGCGATAACCTGCACTAGAAGAGTGCTGGAGAGGAATTGTTTTGAGCCTTCTGGGATCCTTCCCAGCACCAGAGCCGATACTGTTGCTAACAAAGTATCTGATATTTGCTTTCAGTAGAGCCTGCAGTGACTAGAGATTTATTTTTAGATACAGTCCAATCTCTCTTGAAGTTCACAGCTTAGTTCCTTAAAAAAAAAGAGAAAATAAAATACCTATGAATCTATTGGTTGTGGAAATTGTACTTGCTGAGTAGCTGCAAGAAGTGACTTGCTAACCTTTACTGGAGTAGTTATCGCTCTGAAACTTGATGTGTAGATTCACCTGAATATTTTAAATTAATATGATAACACAAAAGCCGTGCTTACATGGGTGATCTGCTGTTCAAAGGAAACAAAACCCATTGTGGAGCTGTTGCTAATAGGCTTCTTGCTGGAAAAGAACTGTTATAGACTAGGAAGCGAAGACCTGCATAGGCAGTACCTTTAGAAAAGAAAGGAGAGTGAGAGTTAAAAAAAAAACCAAACACCAAATTTCAGGAGCAAAAGGAAGAAACTACTTTTTTTTCTATCCCTCTGGAGCAAGGTTGTCATAGGTCTAAAGTACCCCCCATATATCTCTAGAAAATACAATTTAATTACCTAAGACACTTTTTCCACTGGAGTGCAAAGCCAAGCCCTTCTTAAGGAAACACCAAGGAAACAAAATTGATAAAGGCAACGTTTTTCAGGAATGAATCATCAGACCAGTTGCAAGTCCTGCATCGCAGTTCAGGAGCCTGTTAAAGCAAGCTTGCCAGACACAGCACCTTGGAGGAGACTGGGCAGCAAATATTTTCCATCTCAGTAATTGAACAAAATTGCCAAAATCCTGTGCTGATACTCAGAATACACGAAGGAGCAGGATTTTTTTCCTCAATTCTATTTTTGCATACCCATGTATATGTTTGGTTTCTAATGAATATTCAGGAAGAAAACCTAAAACAGTGGAGAGAAAGTAACACCAAAATTTCTCTAAATCCTTTTCTCTGGATGTCTTTATACAGGTATATTTGAATTCTGTTTTAATATTTTATTCTTCTGCTTTCCACCTATCTTTGTGAATTAGTGCTCACATGGAGAAATGATATTATATCTATACCAAATTAGATAAGGAGTTTTGTGAAGAACTCATTTTGGCTTCATCTGTCACTGCGATCCATGAGAGGGTAATCAAGCAATACAAAAGACTTCTGAAATTCCCCCATAAATATTACTAACGGTGAGAGAAACACACTTGATTCTTGCAGGCATCCACCTGCAAGCCACCTGAGATGGAGTGTGTGAAATAAAAGGACAAGGAGGTGGCTGTTTGCATGGATTAAGAGACTGAAGACACACAGGACCACCCTGGCAGGATGGGTAGGAACACATTCATGTGTTGTTGTCATAAATGGCAAAAATGAGATGTGGCTGGAAACTTATCCTCATTATTATATATGCAAGAGTTCACACCCTGGAGGTTCATCAGGCCTAGCTTTCCACCTGCTACCACCGCATGAAGTCTGTCTAATACTTGACAAGCCTATACATTGCAGTGATAATGCAGAAATGTCTTTAAAACTCATGTGGAGAAATCATTCGAAACGTTTCTGTTTTCAATGTAGAACTGACAATTTTTGATGGTCATTGATATCCACCTAATGCTCTGTTACCTGGTAAATTTTTCTGGCTCTGTGCTGCCTTCATGGACAGTTGTCATTTAAAGATCGTGAAGCTTCGATGTTGTTATAAATTGAGCCATGGGGAAAAAGAAGGGGAAAATAACCTTCCAGTGGTAGAATAGGACCATCAACTTTAATAAAGAGAGAAGAGAGATTCAAAGCCAACTGTTCTCTGTTTAAACCTCAGTGCAAATCTAATCTAATCTAATCTAAAGAGGCTTTAGGGCTTTGACTTGCATCTTGTTGTTATTGTATGCATGTTATGATAGTCATTAGTTTAATAATCTGTGGATATATAGAAGTAGAAACAAAATAGTACTTTTGAAGTTTCTCTTCTAAACGCTTCACGGCAGACGTACCAGGTGTAACTGCAAGAAGCAATCACTGGAAACATTCTGCGTGGTTCTGTCATGTAGAGTTGCAGAAGATGGAAGTGCTAAGTTGTTCCTGAGGATTTTAAGAGAAATAAATCAGTCTTTGTCTTTTGTGAAAAGTTAAAAATGAAGAATATGCATAGTGTAACTTCAAGAAAGTCAAGTTCAAACAACACTGTAAAAGGGAGCTGCACACAAGATGTTCTCAGTAACACTTGAGTGAAGCAGCACCATGTAAGAAATGCACCACTGGACATTTTAAAAATTAAGCTGGACATTTTAAAATGTTCCATGATCTTAACTGCAGGCTTGCTTTTGCATAAATCTGCTGCATTAAAGGCAATCAAATAGCAGATGACAGTGACATGGCCAGCTGGAAGGAATCCCGAAGGAGGAGCAAGACTGGGGACTGCTTCTGAACAGAAGCGCAAACAAAGATTTGTTCCTGTAAGAATTACTACGAGGAAATATTTATATTGTGATACAGGCTCAAAAGGCCCAGATTAAGTATGAGCCTTACTTGTGCCAGGCACTGTGTAAACATACACAAGAGACAGGCTCTGCTCTGGAAAAGGCTTCTAGTCTAAATGCAGAAAGGTTAGCCTGTTTCATTTCCTACCATTGTTAAAATCACATTTCTATTTGTCTTGGTCAAGATTATGAAGGAGGAGGGAATAAATTACCAACTTCCTTTATTTTTATTTTTTTTTTAAAAGATCTGAGTTATCTACACATTTCCTTTTTCACTTCATGCTCTTTGCCTTCATTAATCCAGAACTGTGATATTGAAAGACTTGCCATCCGTGCACAAGCAGCCAGGACCTTTTCATTACCGTACATAGTGATGAGCATTTTAAGCAATAAGAAGGATTAAATCAGAAGCAGCTCTTGAGTGAAAAGATCACGAAGCCCCAAAACCTTACAATGTAGCTAGAACCAGATTATCGATAGCTCTCTAGTGACACGTTGAGGCTATTTTCATGTACTGAAACTAAGATGCATTCCACTCCGGGTGGCTGTTTCATCCACCGGCGGCAATTCCCACCCTGAGAGTTGTGTGGCTTTTTGGGAAGGAGGGAAAAGAGGTGCCTATTTTGTAGAGAATATTTGTGCGTAGATAGATGAGTTTGCTTGTGAGGCTGTTCATTCCTTATCAAAATATATCCTCTCCTTTACTAAATATTGGCATATTAAAGTACATAAATGAAGATTCTTTGTGGATATTCTTTTCTATTAAGAAAGTGCCTTAGCAGCCTGAATTTTCCAGTAGTCATTTGTAATTCCTAGGAGTATTAATAAGAAGTTTGTGCAGTCTGAGTTCTGTTTTAAAGCTACAGATAGCAGAGTAAAATGTATGTGTTCCAGATGACATACTGCAGAAAAGCCAGATAATGGAACTACTGGGAAATTGATTCAGACCCATCATCTGAAATTCTATTTTCAATGTATTTTCAAGTCTTTGTGAACCAGCAGCTCTATGAGATGCATGTGTATATTGTACATTAAATAGAAGAAAAAGCACATCTATGAGAGAATTTTCATGTTTATTTGCATATGACATGGAAAGAAAATGGCCTCACTGGTTTGTTAAATTGATTTTATTCACTGTAATTTCTAGCACACTCTGCCAAATTTATCAGAAGAATTTACCCACAAATTACAAGTTTAAAAACTTCTCCAACTTTTCCTCTAACATAGACAGGAGTGGTAGTGTAGGGATTGCCTGATGACATTTTCACCATCATGTTGCATAAAGTTGGCTAAAGTGGTAAAAATGCTTGTGGTTTGGCTGTATTTATATTCTCTGTATTGCTAGCAGCATGGGAGAGCTATGGGAGGGAATTTCCCTAAAATTGTTATAGTCAATGTAACCACTGAGACATCTAGCACTTGTTGCTACCAAGAGTGTTAAACTTGGAAAACTCTGTGTACAACATGCCAAGAAGAGGAAAGAATAAGTTAATAATTAAGAAAGCATATTAGTCAGGGCATTTCACAGAGCATTAGGAAATTAGCCAAACAATTTCTGAGCCTATGAGGCTATATGAGCCTATTCTGAGCTATTATGAGCCTATAGTGAGAGCCTATGACATGGGATAAACTGGAGAACTGGAGAAAAGCAAATACAGCACTGACTTTAGGTATGGTTACACACACACAAAAAAAAAAAAAAGAAAAAAAAGAAAAAAGAGGAGTGGGAAGTGGTTGGGGAGTTAAGAAAAAAAAAAGAAGTAGGGACTAGCAGAAGAACAAAGAGACATTTGTGTTATGTGGAACCACAACACTATGAATCAAGGACTAGGGGAATTACAGACAAAGCAGCCAACTAAGATAACTGAAAACACACTAGAGCAAATGCATTTATAGGGGAATAGAATACCAAGAAATAGTCAAGATCAGCTTCACAAGAATAAAACATCTCAAGTCAGTGTAATTTTCTCTTCTGACTATATATCCAGCCTAGTAGTTCAACAGGAGTCAGGAGCTGTGATGGATCTTGACTTCACTAATGTTTTCAATGCTGTCCTGTGCAACATTCTCATAAGCCCAGCCAGGGAAAAAAGAACTAGGAAAATAGGTGCTAAGCAAAGTCAGCTGAAAAAGAGCCCTCAGGGTATAATGGTCAATGGTTTGCTGACATAGTGGGAGGACAGGAAGAACACATAAAAGAGAACTCAGAATATTGCTGGACTTCATATGGTAATAAACCAGAAACATGTCAGAAAACTTCTGCTTAAAACATTAAGCAGAAGTTCAGAAAAGGGCTATGCTTCAGGAAAGAGAAGAAATTCCGTTTCAGAAACAGAAAATAGGGACTACCCAGGCAACAGGAAAGGAGCCTGAGGTTGAGGTGGCTCACAGACAGTATCAGTTAAGAATTAGTCCTCTCGTGAGTGCAGAGCTAACAGGGTATTTTTCAGTTTCTTTTTAGAAAAATGCACTTCAATAACAATTTTGGGCAATGTGGAAATTGCACAGGAAAGAAACATACAGGCTTTACAAAGAAAAAGTAATTGGGTTTGTGCACTCCAGGTAAAATGAGGTTTTGAGGGCCAGGAGCTTAGTTTGATTTTTCAACACTTGAAAGGTTATAGTAAAGATAGATCAGTTGTTCTCTGTGTCAGCTGGAGGTAAGACAAAAATAATTAGCATCATTTGTAAGAAAGAGGATATTGCTTAAATTTTAGGAAAGGCTTTCTAACTACAAGCATAATTCAGTGGTCTAATAGAAGACACAACAGGAAAGTTGAGGGGAACCTCTCCTGTGGAGGCTTGAGGTTAGAACAGATAACTGAAAGGGACAGTCTGTCTTTATCCTACCTTAATGCCAATAGTGATCAAAATCATAGCTCAAGATCTTTTCCCTACCTATTTATCTTTGCTTTAGAATTTTAGTTCAATGTAGGGATTTCCAAAAGGTCTTCAGAGACCAGGGAAAACTTTGTCTTGTGTTTCAATAGAAAGTCAAAGTTAAACTGGTGTACAGGAAAGGGAGGGTACAATAACAGTTGTCCAGAATTTACCTCATGAGATACATATGTATAAACATCCAACTAAATAAAAATACACATGCAATGACAAAGCCACATATTATTCTTAATGTGGTTATCAGTAAAGTCTCTAAGTAGAAACAGATTTTGGAAATAAATCTATTGTTTATAACGTTTATTTGAAAAAGTAATAATATAATATTCTATTACATTTTAACTATTCAGTCTATAGGGTAGGACTGTCCCAGTCCATTAGCATTCGGCATTAAACCACTTGAATTCCCCATGGTGACCCAAGGTACAAAGACCATCTATGAGATGTAGCGATTTACATAACTACAAGTATAGATATGTATCATAATATATGATAGGCCTGCAGCAAATGTGATGTATACCTAAATAATATTGTGGAGTGCAACTGTATACAAAGGCAAACACATCAGTAACATGCTGACCAGCAGCAGAGATTAATCAGAAATAGATTTTTTTACAAAGAGAAGTGCTCATCGTTCCTCACCGAATTTTCCTTCTGCACTAATCTTCAGCTATTAAAATCAGATCCATCTTTTCATAGTCTATATGTAAACATATATCGTTATAAAGTCTACAGACAACAGCAGTGATGATCTTGTTTACCTCACAATAGTGACGACATGTGAAGAGGTTGTGGGTTTCAGGGAACACTGTGTTAGGTGTTCTATCACAGTTTCAGTTATTGCATATTATCTCTACCCAGGACATACACTACTACATTTCATATTTTCTCCTAATGTATGCATTTTAACACTCTTCTATGAATGCAATTGGTCATATTTCAAGGGAGATTCATGCACTTCTGTGCGTGTCATGTCATTAATCACCCAAGTGCCAACACGGAGTGTGGTGAGCAGTAATCACCATGATCGGACCAAGATGGAGACCAGGATTCCCTGATCTGAGACTCCTCTCAGTCTGAGCACATCAGACTTTTTTCCCCTCCTTTCTGTCTTTTAAAGTACCAAAACTTCTCATTTATCCACTAAAACAATATGCAAGTATGTGACTTTCAGATATCTGTTACGAGCCCAGTTTCCTCTTAAAACAAGGGAACGTAAACAAAGTACAAAGCCAAGGCTGGGAAACTGTCAAAAATAAAGTTACACACGAAAATAACTTGGCTTCTTTCAACAAACACAGTTTTCATGGAAGCTTTAATAATGTCATCCTAAACATGAAGGATTTTTTGTAATGTGCCTACCTCAGCCAGCATACGGGTTTCAGTAGTACCTACCCCTGATATGCCTGTAACCATGTGAGATGTGGTTATTTATACAGTTTTGCAGATCAGCAAATAAAACAGTAATGCAGTGTTGCTCAAAACTGAACAGAATGAGGTTGACGTCTCTTACATCTCTGTAATTCGGGTAGCAAAGTAGGAAGAAAGAAAAGAAAGGACTGTTTGCGTGCTCAAAGCACTCAACTGGAGTCCAAGGGAAATGTGCTCTGCTGCTGTCTCTGTCTGTGGTTTGCTGTATAACCTTCGGCACATGATTAGTCCAATATTTTAGAAGTATTTTGTTGGTTTTTTTTTTCAGTTTGAGTTTTTACCATCCTACCATAACAGAATGGGAACAATCTTTAGTTTGATTTTTCAACACATGAAAGGTTATAGTAAAGACAGATCAGTTGTTCTCTGTGTCAGCTGGAGGTAGGACAAAACCAATTAGTATCATTTGTAAGAAAGAGGATACTCTAGAACAAAAACCTTTGAGATTTAAGGTTTTATACTTGAGAATGAGAAATGCAGAAGTAGTAGACTCTAGAAATTCTGTTCTTAATCGCTCTACACTGTAGTTCTCCCTGTATAAGAGGGAATAACATAAGTTCTTGACTCCACACATGGATTGATGTCTAGGCTCCCTTTTCAATGTCTGGAGAAAGTTAGCTACCTGGGAAAGACATTTTCAATGCCCTGCTCCCAGCTGCCCTGTTTAGACAGTGAGAAACACAGCAAGGAGGGGAAAGGAAGGATGCAGGGGACTTTCTACGTATGTTTTTATGTATTTACTTTTTTGTAAGAGATGAGCATTAGAGTGCTCTTGGAAACTGCTGGCAAGCTTACATGCTTGACTGAAAAGTTTGAATACCCATCTCACAGAAAAGTCCTTCCCTCCTCACCAACATATTCACTTTTGCAGGAGAGAAGGAGTAGTAAAGGGAAAGTTTACTATCTCTCTCATTGAGGCCATCCTATTAGGTTCCAAATTGTTAGATACTCAGTGGACCATAGAATGAGCTACGTTAAGTCTTACTTTTTCCTTGGTTTAAGTACTTGAGTTTAAAGGATTATTCTTTCTCTAAATACAGGCTTTTGTCAAAGCAGGCTGTAAGCTTTTTAAGAATACAGTCATAGCACTGTTGTAGTAATTGTCTTTGTGATTTTATGACTTTGAAGTGGATATTTGACAACTTTTTTATTTAGTCTAGTTTTTGCATGCTGTTTCTCTGATTTAGATTAAAGGAGCAAGAAAAAGTCTGACTGTACACATGCAAAATTATGTCATTGTTCTGACTTAAGTGAGGTCATGAGGTCTGACACTGTAACTGGTTTGAACTGGGGAAGAGAGCTGACAATACACTCTGAATTTTTTCATCCCATATATACAGAAGTAATGGCATCCACTCTGTCTTTTTCAAGTCAATTGACCTTAACAACTGGAGTTCTTGACAAATGTATCCATAACTGCGATGTCGTTAAAGATATTCTTAGTAAATGAATCCCTGGCAAACTCATTTTATACAAGGGTTTAAAACTAGACTAAGAAAAAGGGAGGAGGGAGGGAAGTGAAAGAGGTCTACATAGCATGCAGAAAAAATGACAAGTTGATTTAAAACTACTTAACCCATTTTCTTGAACCAGAGAGTGTTTTCTTGAAGAGGCTGTATTGTAAGCCAGCGTAAAGATTTTTGGCTTGCCATTTTTGACTTAAACAGATGCAGAAGATTTTGATAACATATGGAAGATATTTTTTTTCGCATTCATTTAGCTGAAACTATTTTGTTTAAACTTTTTGACATAATCCAAGAGTAAAACCAAATATGGAAATCCTCAGTCCCAGAAGATTGTAAGAAATTAATGAGAGGTGCTTATCTGAAGATAAAATGAAAGTTGGCACTGAACTCTACCTAAACCGTGATTAGGATGCATTTTTAATAGACCTGCAGCCATCTTGGGTACTTTGTTAAGACGGAAAAGAAAGAGAACCACAAAAATCCTCCCTGGTCACTTATGAATCTTTTAAAAGAGAGCCTCACTGAGCTCATTACTAGAATTTGAGATGTTCCACCAGGCCTTTAAATAAATACTATTTTTACAGCATATACATAGATATTAGCCCCCATATGTCTTGCAGGAGATGAGTATTGGCAGAGGGCACAAATGAACATCAACTGCGACTTTAAAAACCAATATTAAGCATCACTGCAAATGTTTTGGTGAACTATGGAAATGGTAATAGTAAATTTAGTTACTGTCCAAATAGAAATTGTTAAAGCCAGCCCCACCCCCACCCCACATTTAATTCATGGCTTTATATAATACTACACTCTCTTTGTTATTTGTATGCAATGAAGGTTTTATTTATAACTTTGCTCTGTATACTGTATTGCCGGGTTGGCAATTTTACCAAGCGAGTTATACAATCCATGGTAAGAGCACAGCGGTACCTGTGTGAAGCACATTTTTGCAGTGGAAGTTACTCTCCTCCTTTGGAAGAACAAGCTGTCAGAGGGATGTAGTCTTACATCAGTCCAAATGCTCTCAGGAAGGAGTGAACAAGGACGCAAGTGCCTGGCGCCTTGCATTGCTGTGGTGGCTGTTGCAGTTCATGCAGGGTAACCACCAGGACAATGCTGTAGGCAGCACCTGTGCCAGCTTTTAGCCCTGCCCCTGGGAACGAGTGGATGCAGTGGCACTCCCACCGATACTGACGCGTCCTGCAGGAGCAGCGTTGGTGGCTGGAAGAGGCAAGGCTTCAGCTGCCCTGGATGGGTCTTCTTCTGGCCACCACACCAACCATGAGTTGTAGCATAAGCTTCCCCCAGCTGCAGACCAGACCATGTAGTCCTGGGTGGTGGCTGTGCTTGGACTCTGCTCAGAAAAACCTCCTTGGGGATGCTGAGTGCTGCCAGCAGTATACTGCAGCCTGGCTCCTTGCAGTTGGGAAGCAAAGTTAGCTGGCTTTTGGCCACCTCTTTCACAGGAACCCAGTGGGGAACTAGGGTTTCCCTCTACAGAAACATAATTCTCCGTGGCTTGCTTGTAATTTGATCTATAGCTATCAAGAGTGAATGCGACCCATACTTACCGAGACGCAGAAAATAGCCTGTATAGCAATGTCTCTTTTTAAGGAACACCCATTGTTTAACAGTATTAAAGAATGGAATGAATCATGATATTTATACAGGCAGCATTGCGCTAAACCCCTAGCATAAAAATATTTTGCGTGCAGGCCTCAACTGTTAATTGATTTTATCTTGCTGTGCTTTATTCAGCCTTTGCTACAACTGCCTGAAATAAACAGCAAGGCTTCAGTTTTGTCTTCTGTCAAAGACTGAATTCTGCATGCTTGCTTCATGGGAACCATCTAACTGACTTCAATGCCAGCATATAGTGCTGAGGGACATGGTTTAGGGAGTGTTAGGAATGGCTGGACTCGATGATCCAGTGGGTCCTTTCCAACCTGGTGATTCTATGATTCTATATAGAGCCTCTGCATGCAACAGGAGCAAGAGCCACTTCTCACATAAAGCACCGTAGTGTGGTAAATGCTGACTTAAATGCATCTAATGATATAATTAATGACCAGACTGGTTCCTTTTCATTATCTTATTCAGCTAAGCAAATACATTTCAAAGCTCCAAAGGAATCAGTCAACTTCCAGAAAAGCTGATTTATCAGGAACAGGGAGCCAAAGCTGTTTTGTATCCCTTTCAAACAAATAATCCTTCCCAAAGCTAAACAAGCATATGAACTACTTCCTGAGATAAATGTGTCATTTATGCAGTGAAGAACACTAGACGTAAGATAGTAATTTTTTTCCCCAAATTTATGTTCTCCTGTTTAAAAACTCAATGAAGCACCTTTTGCAATCAGTTATACATATTCAAACCATGAGGTGAATGCATGTGTGAGATCAGCTTTTGCCCTGGTACTCTCTGTGAGCTGTTTATCTGGGAAATGCTGACTCTATCTGCTTGAGATGTTTCCATTTTGCTTTTCAAGAACCACCAAACATGATCGGTTCGAAAAATAAAGCACTTCTGACATATTTCAAGTAGGGAAGCTATCAAATGAAAATTCTCAAAATTGCAGGTCATTTTTTCAAGTGTAGATCATGAAGTTTAATTGTCCCTTACAAGAACTGGTCGAATCAAGATCCTAAGATTTTTTAAAAAGATCCAGCTGCTAAACTTGAGGAAGATATAACTGTTCACATTATTTATTTGTTTTGATTGCAAAGTAGTAAAACATACTGTGTAGTGTTTTAAACAACTGTATTAAATATAAACATTTCTCATTGTTTTTTAAATAGAGATGCTGCCATTTTCTTAACATTACAGAATAATTTAGGCAATGTAGATCAGAGGTGTTAGAGAATATTTCTGGACTGTAAGATCTATAGTAATTATCCTTCTCAGGAACAGTATTTCATTTTATAAGGGTTTTAGAACTTATGCAAATAGCACAACGAAAGGCATTTGTGTTAGGTTTTGAAGATGCTGTGAGACAGAGAAAGGCTACGGTCAGCAAACTATTGGGTTAGTAATCCCATGAGTGTAACACTAGTCTCTCCCGCACAGTGGGGTCTACCCAGCTGCTCCATGGGTTACTGTGACAGCAACGGTGTCGCATCTCAGTGAAGGAGCTTTTCTCACAAATTCATAGGACGCCTTAGACTGCCAAGAGCAAGTCCCAGCTGCACAGAATTTGGGTCATCCCAGACGGAACATCTGTCTTGCAGCTTATTATGGCACCCTTTAGGAAGGCACTACCCCTTCTCATTTGCTGTATGCCATCCACGCACAACCTCATGACCTACTTTCCAGCCAAACCCTTTTTTTTTTTTTTTTTTGCATCCACAGTTACCTCATAAGGCTAGAAAGAAAGAAGGATCCAAAATCTTCACTAGTGGCCACAAAAAGAGAGAAAAAACTTTTTCAATGCTTAGCGCCTGATCCGTCTCAGCATTACATTACACTGGTGAAACAGCTTTTACTGTGCCAGGAACAGGGCAGAGGTTCCAGAGCATGCCTCCTGGGCACTGCTCCTGGGACCACACTGCCCTCAGGATGTAAGATGATCATCCTGAGTCTGACAATTTCAGAAAGTAAAAAGCTTTCGTGTGGCCCAGTGTCAAAGCGAGCTCCAGCCCTGCAGAATAGATCACTACTTTCTGACCCAACTGCATGGCATCCTCGAATGCCGTCCTGGTCAACATGGGCCATCCCCATGCTGCACTGCACACTTGTCATATGCTTAGGTCCCGCATCAGTGTGTTTCAAAGAGACAGACATTGGTAAAACTAAAACTGCTTGCCCTCTGCTTGCCTTTTTATTTAAAATCTCTAGCAAGGATGGGAGCAGAAGAGAAAGACTCATGGTGCGGAGGGACATGTCATTTTCCCATCTCACCCCACAAAAAACGGGCCTTCAAGCACCATTTAGCAGGAAGGTTGGAACATGTGGCTCTACTGTGAGTTGGCCTCCACACCCCCTTGGAAGTTCCTCTATGCCCTTCCTCCCCTGTAAGTGATCAGGCTTCTGTAAGTGATCAGGCTTCTTCCTTTGGCCACTCAACGTGGGTGGCAGAGGCTGAGTGGGATAATGGGTTAGCAAGACAGAGTTACATCAGATGATCTGCCCTCAGCTCTGTAGGAAGAACAATTAGATGCCCCATACCCCTACCACACCTCAATGTCTATTAAAAGAACACACTCTCCCATGAGTTCTTTGAATTCAGAGCCAAGTTCCACTTCCCCAGTTTTTATCCTTTCTTTGACCTCTCCTAGGTCTGTGCTTGGAAGCACCTCCTCTCTAGCCAGTCTGTAAGCCCACCCCAGTGTTTATAACAGTCACCATCTTGTATAGACAGGGCAAGAAAGGGTGGTGTCCTCATCCTGCATGGGATAAAGTGGAGGAATAGAACTAAGCGCCTTTCCAAACAGCAGTTAGTCCCAAGGAGACACACTGTGAAGCGCAAAAATATTCTATTGTTGTCAATTGCAAACAAATTTTATTGGCCTCACACAGAGAAGCTGCTGGCAAGGAGTAAGCTCTGAAAATCAGTCCATGCTTGATAGCCTTCCAGGGACTCTTCCCCGCTGGGACGCTAAAAGAAGAGAAAATATGTACACACAATCAAGGCTTTCTAACTAGGCTCAGCCAACATTGCAAAGTTCACAAACAGAAAATATTTTCAGATAGGCCACCCTTGTTTATTGGGGCCATTTGGATACCCACAGAATATGCCCAGATTAAATGTACGTAGAGGTCCTTCTCAAGCAGTGACAGGAATTGGGTAGTTCCAAGAAAACCAATCATAACACAAACAGTCTAGGTTCTGGCCTGGCCCTTAGAAATACCTGAAAGATAGAAAGGCCCTCATCCTTCTAAGGACCACACATCCTTGGAAACAGAGTAAACAAAAGCAAGTGCTAGAGTAGCCCTTCCCACCATGCGGTTCTGAGGCACAAATCCAAACAATAAGCTGTCTGTCTGTGCACTCATTAAAAAGCATCTGTTATTACAGACCATGAAAACATAGACAGGGCAACCTGCCCCTAGAGATGAAATCAGACAAAACCAAGAGCCCAGGAAGAGTTTACATCCCACAGTGGTCCTATAACACCCTTTTTCTGACCTCCCTACCCATGAGCTCCTTTGGTCCCTACAGTTACTGATTCATCTGCCTCTGGCCAGGGGTGTAGCCTGCCAGCTTTCAGGAAGCTGCAGCCTCTCCCACCAGCGCCTGCAGAGCTGTAGGCAGTCCTACCACTGCAGCTGCCTGCCAGCTGCAGAGGGGATACACTGGGAGGCTCTGGTGGGACGATCCCTCCTCATAGCAAAGCTATGGTGCTCTACCCTCAAAATACCTCTGTTACCATCACCGTACCTGCTCCCATTGACAACTAGAAGCCAAGGTCGCACTCTTCCCACCTAGCCTGTCCTTCCAAGTGGCCTGGAGCAAGTGCTTGTAGAACCACAAAACATCTAAAGAGCTTAGACTTTCTGGATGCAACATGAGAAGCTCTCTGCAGGAAAGGCAGTGAACAAGGCAAGGTCTGTGCTTCTCCTACCTTTGCTTTACAAGCATTCGAAGGAGCTAGAAAGGACAGCATGGAAATAAATTTTGAGAGACAGTGTAAAGGGATCTTGTCTGTCTCTTCTCTACTGTGTGCCCGAGAAAGCAAAAAGAAGTGAATCCTTTCTTTGGCTGTTGCAATTACACAGCTTGGAGCAGTCAAACTGTCTACCTTCCTACAGGAGATGTGACAGATCCCAGCACCAGAAAACTGCATTCCTCTACTTTGAAGAGCAGACATAATTCATGAGCAGCAAAGTCTGAAGGGAGCTATAAAGGTTTTCTCAAATAATAATAAAAAAGAAACAACAGCCTCAATTATACATGGAGTCTTTGGATCTGTTTTTAGTATATTCACATGATAAAAGGTATCGGCTGAACCAGAAAAAGATGACATAGGCCAGATGTTAGGGTGCATTACAGCATATTTCTGTTACTGCCCAGCATCAAGTTGTCTTGGCCACCAGCAAACTCATCCTCGGGTCAGGGAAGATTCCTCTTGTTCCTTCCACATCACCCTCTCACACAGGCAGCGTGGCAAAGTCAGGTGCGACCTGCAGCCAGGCACTTCGAGACATTATCACAGCAGCCAACATCACTCGGAACTTGGCTCCAGTGACCCAAAACAAGGGTGGGCCCAAAGACATCCATTTTACCTTTCTTCCTCAACTACTTCATCTCATTCCAGTTCAGCCTACCGAGAAAAAAGTCTCCAGGGATTTTCAACAAGAGAAGACTCTGACAGCTGTCAATGCTCAGAATGTTTCTTCCATTTTCATTCCATCATATACAAATAATGGAATTGAAGATATTTTTCCCCCCCAAAGCAGTGTAGAAAATTCAACAGGCAGTCACAAAGTTCTCTCTCAGACTATTTTCCTTGTAAGGGCAAATGGCTTTTAAAAACAGAAGCTAAAGTGTAACATGTAGAAACATTTTGGTTCCAACTAGTATCTTGCTAGCAGTGTACATGCACAGGAAACACATAGTCCTTTCTTTCCTCCTAAAGCTCTCTCCTGCTAAAATTTAGCCTACCTGTTACATTAATGACATGACAGGCATTAAGCCTGACCTTTTCTTAAGGACTATGTAAGAGCTCTATAAAACTTATTTTCCTAATGAAAAAATATGCCTGTAGGGAAGTCCTTCCTGCCTCACCATATGCATCCCATATGAAATCCCCACTGCTCTTCGCCCTCCTCCAAAGTGCCATGGGATCAAGATCCTTTTTGGTCCCTAGAGATTTATATTCCCTGCCCCCTCTTGTTCTCAGATCTATCAAGAACTTGCACGTGGAGGATGGTCAGAGAGAAGAAATGGGTCCTCCCAGTTGCTTGGCTCCCTCCTGTTCCTTCCTCAAAGCAGATGAAATAACAAAGGATGCCAATAGCATCACCATTTACTCTGGCTGCCAACAACCAGAAAAGAGAATTAGAGTAACCCAGGCACATACTCTGTCAGGTATTCCACCCTGTATTTTTAGACAGAATCTTCCATACAAAACCATATACTCTTTCACAGGAACTGCAGCCATCAGAGACACTACACACATTGCCTGCCTGAATCCGGTATGTCAGAAACAATGCTACTCATATGTCCAGGAAGACTAGTCATGAATACACATAATCACAAACTATAAGCTAGACATCTGAAATTCTACCTAAAAAAAACTTTCCTGTTTTTTTGGGGGGGTTTTTTTTGGGTTTTTTTCTGTGACAATACTGTTGTTACACTACCAATTCCAAACCAGGAGACCAGTGCACAGCAGAGAAAGAAGTTATATTTGTATTTTCTGATTTCTCATCTTGTTAGAAGTTTTCTCTTTATACCAGAAGACTCCTCGAAGCAATGTGCTATCGCAAGACTGCCTCCATTGCAGCTATTTTCCAATGACCCATTTGGTCAGAGACAGGGAAAGCAATTAAATCTTTAAGTATTTCTTTCCAGCTGTTGACAGGATCCTATCTTTGTGCTCCAAACTGAAGGGAAACAGCCACAAATTAAATCTGCTTTTCCAGGAAGAAGAGGACCAGAATTTTATGACAAATACTCAAAGTTTTCATAAGATAAGAAGACCTGAAAAATAAGGCACCATATGGGAGCTCATCTGTCGTGCAAGATGACACTGTAGGACAGTTGATACAAGGTGCCTGTGGCCTCTGGGAAAGCCTCACTTGGAGGCCCGACTGAGAGAGGTTTTGAAGACTAGATGTAATACCCTATGACTTGTATACCTAAAGAAGAAAACATAGGTGTAACTTTCATACAGCAATTTTCCAGGCCCAAGGGGATCTGAAACTGGTATTTAGGCATTTCTGCAGGGTCTACCATTACATACAAAGCGGCCTTCCCACTGCTTTGGTAGCTGGAAGGGGTCTCCTTTTCCCATGGTGTGGTGTTTGCTGGGCTAGTTTTCTGCTGGTAGCTTTGTGAAAGCAGCGTGTCAGCTGGAGGGGGGTGTCTGTATGACCACTTGGACTGAAGGCTCGAGGTTGTCCTTCACATGTGCCCCCTGCCCCCGTTACACGTATGGTTTTAACACAATGCTGAAGAAAGGAGAGGAGAGCTTTCCACCATGTTTTCTGTGCAATACTAGCACAACAGAAATTATATTCCCATCGGTTTCTGCTGTCTAACTAACATCTCAAGGCAGAACAGATGCTGCCTTTAAGGTGCCCTGCACACAAGGAAGGCCGTGTAATGTAAGCCACTATGGGCAGTTCACCCTTTCTCATTCCACTGAGGCTGGTGACCTGATTTTATGCCCTCTGTTACACTATATTGTAGACATGGATGTCCCTCAGGAGGTAGTGTTAAGGAGCACCTTAATTCCCTAGATTTCAGCGACTGTGTCTTGCCCCTCAGGTGAGACTTGCACAAGTTCAATATAATTATGCTATTCCATACCAGTATGAGATGCAAATAGTAGCAAAATCATAGTAGAGAGTGTCTCATATGTAGGCAATATTAACTGCTCATAATCCCTTCTCTTACAGCCTGATGTTATTTTCATGCCTGTACTTCTGTTGTTTGTTTCTGCTGAAACAGAGCTTTTCAAAATTTGGGAGCCGAAGGGCTAGGTTTGCTGATATTCATGGAATCAGGAGGATAATTGAGGCTGAAACAGTTGCTGCACCAGCTCTGTGCTGCCAAGCCACTGCATTCCCTACTCAGCAGCCAAAAGAGCTTCAAGCCTGCATCTCAGAAAAGATTACCTCCTTCTTGTTGAGAACATAATATTGTTTGGTATGTATTCATAAAAGAGAATCTGAGCCCTAAAACCATGAGAGACACTGAAAGATTACCCTTGCACTTAACTTTAGCTGTGTTTTCTGATTACCGTTTCACTCACATAATGCTATTTCTTACACTGGAGCTGAATAGATTCAATGAAGATAAAAATTTAGTTCTTACTAAATTTCTGCAGCCAAAGAAGGTAGATCTTGTGGCCCCAGAAGTCTGAGAAGGGATGGTCATGGAAACAAAAGAGTAAAAGCTGCATCATAAAATAGCCCAAAGACCTTTTTGTAGTTTTTCTTGAGTCAGTCAAGAATGAGAGGATGGTGTACACAAAGAAGACTGGATCAAGACCTGGCTGAAAGAAGGAGGGCATTATGTCTATCCCACATCTCAAACTCCTCTTAGGAACCATCTTTGTTGGAAAGGTATCTAATCTAAACCTCTATATTTTTGAAGAAAGTGTTTACACAACTTGCTATGACAAATTTAATCTCTTTGTAACTCTACAAATGAAGAGTTCTCCATTTGGGCTAATTTTTCTCTGCTGCTACTTTAACCTCAGTGTTTCTGTTTTATTGTCATTAACTGGTAATAGGAATTTGATTGTAGCCTGTTCTTTTAGTATCTCTTAACAAAATCAACAATCATGTTCATTCCTGCTTCCCCCATCAAAGTAAATCTTCATTAAGAGGCAGTTAAAGTTGCTCAAGCAATGTGCCTCCAGAACAACAACTGAAAGGACAGACCTTTCCAGGTCACCCTGTCCCCATTGGGTTTGGCTGTTTTCTCTGGAACACTTCATCTGCAGCCTTGCAGCCTTTCTGCCAGACTTTTCAAACTTTGCATAACGACTCTCAGAAAATGTCATTTTTTAACTGGCTGTAGTTACAAGCTGGTGAGATTTTGAATATGAATCCTGCACAGCTTTGAATTTCACTGAACAGCCATTGCTGAAGCCTGTCGTAGTAACACCAGAGTTCAGACATTGCTGATAGACCTGAATTGGTTAGTGTTCATAAAATTCAACAAGCCTATGCTTTTGCTGTTGGGCACGTGACTAATAAGATCTTGACCTCAGCTTTGGACTAAGGTGCCGAAAGATGGACATCCCACAGAACAGCAATGATAAATTCCTATTCCAGCTCTGTTCTTGAAAAGCGGTGAATTTAAGACATAAGCTCCTTTTTCCCATTTCCAATCAGCATATACTTCGGTGTACCACTCTGCAGACTGGCTTTTGTGGGTTTGTTTCTCCGTGCTCCCAGGGACCATACTCAGATATCCTAAATTCCACCTAAGTCCATGTTTCCTCATGGTAGTGCTAAGCTCTCAGAGGCCTCTTGCTGACAAGAAATGGTGGGCTCAGAACTAGGCTTGAATTGAGGCCACCTGAATACGACCCTGATGGTTGTCTGTATGAGGCTCTTACTGCCTTAAGAGAAGGGGGTGCCTAGAAGTACTGCAATGCCATTCCTTTATCACCTGTACCAATATATTACTTCTTTTCTTGCCAGATGTCTAATAAAATAGTTTGCAGAATCTCATAGATTAGTTTTAAAATAAATTGAAAATCTCATGTAAAGAGGAAAAACCCTGAGCTATTAGCTAGTATTACAGAAAATATGAACCCACACTGTTATAGCTAAGCAGTATATATGAGACTCTATCAGAGGAATTCTGGATTCAGCAAAAAAGCAAAAATAGATATTGCTGGAGACACTGTATTTAGCACTTTTATGTTGTTCCCTGGGAGCAATACTTCAATAATTATGCTTTATCTGAATCCTGTCATTCAGAGAAGAATAATAATTTTCCATGTAGGGTAGAAATAACAATCTACATAAGCTGTTTCTGGATCCTTCTTGTCTCCAGGGAAGCACAGGTAATGCACAGTAATGGGTACTCTTTCCTGCAGAAACTTCAGGGGTAAATTGCTGATGGAGAAAGGGAAACAAGGCCAGGCTTTAGAGAGAATCACATGGCAAAACCCAAGCCAACCTTTAACACACATTTTCCTTCTGGAGCACTATTGTTACAAGTAGTATATTTACATTTACCTAAACGCCTGGCTGTTTGCCTTCCCTTTTCAAACTCACACTCAGACTTCCGTTTCTTCCATTTGCAATTCCTTGTTGCCTACTTTGCTATGTTCTTTGTTAACCGGTAGTTCATTGCCTAGCCTAAAAGACCAAAAATTATCATCCATTAAACAACATTGTACTAGCATCAATCAGAGTGCCCTGTATATTTAAAACAGAGCAAATGGCTCTAAGGGACATCTCAGTCACTGAGATAATCAGAAGCTTCTGTAAATAAAATTCTTTCGCTATAGCTATCAAAACATTAATTCAGGAAAGCTAGAACTGAAAAAAAAGTGGAGTTAACCTGTATTTGCCCTTCTCTTTACACATACATACATTTACAGAAAGTTTCTGTCTCTTCTGGTTGTGAAGATAACCTTTCAAGTATAAACTGAGGGGAATGCTGGCTTAAGTCTGGAGCCGAACACATGGAAACAATAACACTAGACATAAACTGCCTTCATTCATCTCAGTGGGATGCTAGCAATGAAGTCTGCTTATGACAATGTAAAAGCCAGACTTGTTAACTATTTCACTGCTGCATTTTGTAACATAAAATCTGATGCAGCTGATCTGTCATAGCCTTACAATCTTTTTCTTTGAAAGGATATGCCACTGATATGACTATATATTTGAAATACGTGCATAATCCATCTTTACTTTTGCCTGGACTAGATTACACTTTATGTGACTGTCTTAATAACTGATGTTCTGCATATCAAATAACTGCACATTAATACCTTTTTTTTTCCCAAGGAATTTTTTCTCTCAAGGTTTTCTTTTATTTTTTTTTCAATGAGGAATTTTGGCTGAGCAATCCAAGGACTAAATTTAATCATCCAAGTATCTGTCTGTCCTGTATTTTTTCTAGATAGCAGTGCTTCATTTCATGCAGAGAGGGAATGAACATGGTGTGTGCAGATAGAAAACAAGGTCTCAGTCAAAGGAAGTTTTCTCTAGTTCCTTACAGCGTTCACTAACAGGATCTGTAGGATCTGAAAATCAGTCTACCTTAAGTCTCTGTTGACTGAGATCTTTGGCTGTATTTACCAAGCTCAAAAGAATGAAGTATGACAAACTTCATAGCTAAACAGGAAACTTCTATGTCTGAAAAAAAAACGTTATGGCAATGTGTTTTGTAGAAGAAAATAATTTTTTTTTTTTACCATGAAGTGCATTATAAGAAAAAGCAATCATCAATTCTCCTGTCTCTGCTGTACCCATTCTTACATCTACTCTGCTTCTCTCTGCTTCAGTTGGAAGCAAGGGCCCCAGTTTGAGACAGGAGCAGTGGTTCTTGCTACCACCTCTCTCCAGTTTGTATTGAGACTGATAGGAAACAAATGTATTTACTAATATAATCCTTTTATGTTATTTACTCTTCGTGGCTATCTCTGTCCCCTGTCCTCTGTCCCTTGCAGAGCAAATAAAGCTGAAATGGAACATGATAGCATCACTCCAGTGACTGGGCTGGGTTATAACATCAGAGCGATACAAGAACTCAAAGAAGTTAATGTTCTAGCATGTTAAACCTCCATATATCCTGGATTTTAAAAGATGCTGACACTTCCTAATAATGAATCCTGTTTTGAACCTTGCAGGTTTTTTCCGAAGAAATCCTCAATAATCTGTTTCTTCATTCTTGGCCATTGATTCTATTTGCATAAAAGGTCTCATCCTACTCAGTCTTACTGGAAAATGAGGAGTGATATTTTATTTCAGTGGATTTGTGATCAGGCTTGTAATGGAGGTATGAATGGCTGTGTGGAAGTCTCTCTATGCAAACAGACTGGCTTTTGCTGAACCCCATGAAGCTGAACAAGTTGTAGCAATAGTAAGAAGTATTTGAAATGACTCAGTCTTATCAGAGACATCTGGTACACTGGATCTTGTTTTCAAGTTGCAAGTTCTTTCTCTAGAAATTTTTCTTCAGGAAAACTGCACTTTCTTCCCATTAAACTGTTTAACATAGTTCTTAATGTTTACACATAAATGTTGTGGCATTCTCTTTCTCCAGCTGCATGCTGCTGTATTTCAGAAAGTGCTTGGGTATGTAGCATGCATTTACAGAAGTTTACTTTCTTAGAAGTACCACTTCTCTAATTGTCTTTTTTAAGCTCAAAACATCATTGTGATCATTGTTTAGTTCTGTGTTTGAGTTTTTGTTGAAGGCTGCTGCTGGTGGGCCTGAGGGCTGTTCTTTGGGTTGGATGGGAGATTTAGGAGGTTCCTTGTTCTCTTCTTTCAGCATTTGGACTTCATATGTTGCCCTGTGAACATACACCCCCTGAATCCAGTTTAGCATACTGCTTTATACACGTTAAAAAGTGAATGCTTGGATGATTGAAGAAGATCAGAGACATAGGACTGGGGTATGATGTCTTCCAACACTCAGGCAAGTTAGGTCCTACCCCTCCAGAAAACCACTCGGAGCTCTTAACTAAGTGAGGGTTCTTCAGTAGCTTATATGAAATATGTGAGATGTGCTCAGCCCAGCTCCCAGGGGAAATACATCTGTCTGAGAAACGCCTGCCTGCTCCTTTTCACTCCCTCACTCATCACAGACGGGCATCTTGCTGGGGCAGGACACTGTAGGACTTCCAGCTGTGATCTCTTTACGGGAATTTGATGGGTGTGTGATCCTGTTCATAGGCTGTCTGTGGGCTGGTCGCACATGTGCAGGCTCATGGAGAGGCGTAGCAGCTTTATGAAATAAACTAAACCAGTTCAAACTAGCTGGTATTTAGTGCAGCCTGTTCAAAGCAGAACCTGGGTGTACTGGTGGGACAATATGAATTCATTTCTATCCTTTTCTTTCAAATACCTCATAGTGCTCTAGGTAAAGAGCAGAAACTGTCTTTCCATCAACATTAAAACCACACTGTTCACTTAAATGGGTAAACGCAGGCACAAACACCATTCCTAGCATAAATACAGTTTCACATCATTTGCAAGAAATATTGTGTTCCCTGGGTTCTTGCTTTACTGTTGTGATGACTGCATGTATCTGGATAAAATTCCAATGCTGACAACATTGGGAAAGGTTTGTACCTGTTAAACTGTCATTCAGTATGTTATTTTCTTGTCAGTTTGGGTACTGCTGAAAAGAGTTACAGGCTTGCTCCATTTCAGCTTTCTTTTTTCTGTTTTATACTTTCTCTCTCATCTCTTTTATTGGGGTTATAGAAAATTAAACTGTGAACTTGTCCACCTAAAAGGCTTTCTCATAACAGTACAGTCCTGGCTGAAATGAAAATTTCCAATTTGATTGTGTTGGGACATCAGCACATGCATAGAAACACACACACACACACACACATATAACGTGTAATACTGTGCTTTTTCTGTTGCTGTGATGGGAAACAGTAAAGATCTTCAACATCCATCTAGACTATTAAATAAGGTAAATGTAGCAATGTGGTGTTTTCCTTCAGCCTCTCCACTCTTGCCTGCTGATGTTGTTTGTCCTCAGCAGTGAAAAATCTATCACTTTTTTCTCAGGGTGGAAGGAATTTAAAGCTCTGGAAGATCTGAAGCTGTTTTTCTCAGGAAAATGACCATCATCAGAGGGAAGTATCCTGCCTTCCAATATAACTGTGTTTGGCTGAATTAATTTCTTGTACTTCTATCCACCTCAGCTGCTTGAGTTTCCATCCCTTCTCCAGCACTGACATGGACATTTTTACCCTGAAACCCAAGCTCCTGTGATTGAATGATCATCACAATTTCTTTTATGTTTGTACATACATTAATTTGTGATTCTCTTGAGTGCTTCGTGGTGCTTAGAATTTAGAATTCTGTCACTATGAGGCTTTCAACTTATGCATTGCAAAGAAACTATATTTCCTCAGACTAAAAGAACATTTCTGGGATTAACAAGTCCATCAGGTGACTAAAAGTTCCTATAGCAAAACTAAGCAAAACTGTATTTTATAGGGTGAACGTTTATTAGCTCAAGGCCTTGTCACTGCACTGAACAGGAACTGTCATTTATTCTGATAGCTGTAGCTGTATGAAAGGATGATGCATTCACAGGATCCACTGTAGTGACTGTGTTTCCATAGAAGATTTTCTTCACTGGGGTATACATGCAATGGTGCCGCCCAACTGGTGAGCTCAGTGACTGCAAATCAAAGCCAGCCTGAAGCTGCAAACAGCACAGAGCAGTTTCTGGGGCCATTGGGCATAGGTGTGGTGATCTACAAGCAGCCACTTTGGGCACCTGCACTGCAAGAGATGGTGACAGTCCTCTGAGTAAAGGCTTCTGTAACAGCACAAGGGACGCTTGGGTCCTGTCATGAGAACTCCACAAGCTCGCAAGGCTGATTGCAATGTTTGGGCATTTTTCTTCTGTAGATACAACACTAGGGGAAACTGGGAGAACACAAGTGTTATAAAGGGGCGAGTTGTTTGATTTAATCCATTTATAGTTGGCTTCTCCATACTGCTCTGCTAAACCGAAACAGAAAATACCAATCTGGTCAAACAGCACTGAAATACTGCTGTAAAAGCCAAAAGCTCTGGTCCACGTTTTAAAAACTAACCTTCCTACCCCAGCACTCAGGTCATAACATCACCACAGCTAAGGACAAGAGCACAAGCAGAACTCAGCCCTTCCAACCTCTGAGGCAATTCTCTGAGGTCTTCTGACCACCCAGCTGCCTTATTTCCTAAAATCTGTCTTTAGCCAGCTGCTCGGCTCTGTCTGAGAGCACCCAGAGGTGCCTAGCATGGTGCGGAAGGGTCTTGCCTTCACCACAAACTATTTTGGCTGTGCACAGGGCTAAGCTCACCCATGTCAGAGCACTTGGGGTGAAATCAAAATGTATTCGCTCTCGCAGGTTTTCTGTTTTGGCAATGAGAGCGCTTTAGAAAGCTGACAACAGTTTAGTTGCCTTGAGTTCTTCCTTTGAGCTCCTGGCATTCTGCTGGGGAGAAATCCAGCTCAACAAACATACGTGTTATTGTAAAAGGAGTTGCTGCCCAGCAGAGGGATGCTGGGGGAATGCCTGGAGGACAAGGGTGGCACCAGGACCTTCTGCAGATGTCACTGTCATGGCTAATATCCACCCTGTCTTGAAATTAAAAGCAAGAAGATGCAAAAATGGGCTGCAAAATACATAACTGCAGTTTTTCATAGCAGACAGGCATTTTTCAAGCCTCTTGTGCTGATGGTGATTCTTGAACAAATGCGTATCTTCAGCTTATAGGGCAGGCTTTGGCTGTGATGTGGGTGTGTCTGGGATTAAAGAAAAAAGCCTTGGCACTTTGGAGGCTGTTCAACTGCATATGTAGTTCCCAGGGCTCAAAACCAACAGGGCTTTGATCCAGAAGGGCATATTTTAGGGTAGCATGACCTTCTTCTATTTCCACATGAAAAACTGAATGAGAGCTCTTTAATGGAAGAAGTCTGCCTCAGACTTCTTCATTTTCGCTAAATCAGGGGCACACATGATTTGAAAGGCCAAAGCAAGTAAAACTTCATAGTTACTGGAATCTTTGAAATGTTCCTCTCATATCTTTGTAGAGGTAGGGAACATTGCCTGTCACCTTTGTGTAGAGACAGCCTTTATGTGGTGGAGAAAAATAAAAGAAGTAATAAAAATAAATCCTCTGTTGGGGTCTGCCTACAACAGAGTTTGTGTCTACAGTTTAAATGTTTGTTTCTGTTTAAATAAGTAAATGGAGACTGTGACAAGCTCTTTAAAGTGTGAATATTGTACACTCCTGGGAAGTTACAAAGAACTTTTGAAACTGTAAGCATTTCTCCAAGCTCAGTGTTATTCCCTTAAGACCACAGATGGCATTCTTGTCCCTCAGGGGATGAACTGTAGCAATCCATTATATTTTATGCTTTTGAAAAGAAAATAATTAATCAATTATGTCACACCTTTGGGTCAGTTTGACAGCCAGGCAGTGGTAATGGTTTAGGTTCCCTGCAGTTATACACCCTGGCACATAATAATGTCAAAAAATAGTCACTGGATTTTTTTTTTCCTAGTTAATTAATCAGTATAAGAAATTAATTGGCTTTATTCATTTTAATACTAATTTGTCTGTACCCTCTCATTCTCAGATATACTCTTGTTTTACTCTTAAAAATCTCTATAGATAACTTGTTTGTTGCTTTAGCAATTATGAGGTGTGAAAGCCCTCTTTTAATTCAACACATAGACACTACATGATCAGCCTTCTCAACACATATATCTAACCATTACAGTCTCTGTTCAGCAGATAACATGGTTGCAGTCCTTCTGGCCAGATACATAAATGAACTTCAGTGGCTTCAAGAAAGCCTGGTGGTTACTGAACTCACCAAGGAAACTTGGATTCTAGCCTTAATCCAAAAACCACCTCAGTAGTCTGTGGATAGTAAACTGGCGTCAAAAGGAGAAAATAAATGTAATCCTGTTCTAACAAGAGAGCTGACTTCAATTTCCACCATGCCCAATTCCAAGGTTTGAAACATCTAAGTATTGGCAGGATGAACACAAAGTGCTGCTCATTTCTCACTCCTTTTTGTGGGAATAGCTTTACTCAGATTACTGATAAAAACTTGAAGCCAGATAGGGTAACGCCTTATCCAAGGTACAAGTTTATGGTTATCATTAAGCTACTTAACACTCCTGAATGCTGGACAACTTTGCCTCCAGCAGAAATGGGTCAGCTAGGATTTTTTCTGGAAGAAATATAGGAATTAGGAGATGTAGACACACTGTTTATACACACAGAATCAGAATGGTCATTTTCACAAATTCTCACCTCAGCTTCCTGTCTCGCAGAAACACATATAGCACTATTAATGCACATGGACCCAGAAGTATTCCCTGCCTTAAAAATAAATTTACTCACATCTAAGTAATCAGCTGTATTTCTGCGGAACATACTGTCAGGCGTTCAGAGTTGCTGTGCCAGACTGTCCTGGAGGAAGGAGAAAAAATGTAATGGGAGGGAGCTAGTAAGGGCCATGCTGCCACACTTTTCTACTCCTTTTATATGTGTCTTTTTTGAATACTTATACATAAACTCTTGTTTCTCTCACACACCCCTTATGCCCACTGGTTTGCTCTGTGATGTGGATGAGGTAAACTGGAGAGGGGAAACTGGAAATATGATACAATTCTTTTCCAGGTCAGACCATTTACCATCAGAAGGTACAGCCCAAGAAAAGATAGCTTTCTACTTTATGATGTCTCCTAGTCAAGCCTGGAGGTCTTTCTGAAAGACTCACATTGCCTCTGGAGTATTGGAATGTGGAATTACACCTGATGTAAAGGGTAAGAAAAAGGTTAGAAACTTAGTAATCAGTAAAGTCCTGATTAAATCACTCCATTCAGGTAGTTGTAGACAGTGATAAAGTCTCCCCTCAGCCTCCTCTTTTCTAGGCTAAACAATCACAGTTCCCTCAGTTGCTCCTTGTAAGGCTTGTTCTCCAGCCCCTTCACCAGATTAGGTTTACTTCTAGAATTGAAATTTACTTAAAGATACTTAGTTTGCTAGGAAAAAATATCAAAATGAAAGGAAATTTTTTTAATGAAATATTTGACTGTTCTACATAGTGTTAGCTCTAAAAGTGCTCAAATGGTTTTAGTCAATTCTAAGTGACATATTTTGGGAATAAGATCTGAAAAACTTAATCTTATTCTGACTCCGAATGACCTATTTTACAGCTAAAACCAAAATTATAAAAACAAAACTGAAAAAAAAAATCTGGAAACAGCTGAAAGGTCCAATCTTTAAGTAAGGGCTGAGAGCCTGGATAATTCTAGCAGGTCATGATATCTGCATTGAGAAAAAGGGGACAGACTTACTGTGTACAGAGGTCCAAAATCTGTAACTTGTTGCATGTCTAAACAGTCCACTTGAAATAGCAGGCAGAAAGTTTGCTGGGATTGCAGAAAGCCTGAAAAGAATTTGCTTCAGAGCAGGATGGGACTGCAAAATAGTTTTGGTTTTACAAATAAAAGTGAAAGGGAACAGGAAAATTTTTGTAACGCAGAATCCTGGGCTCTGCTTCGTCAGTGGAGATCATAAACACAGATATCAGAAAGCTGCAATTGCAGCATGTGATGTACACTGCAAATAAATTATCAAGCAGAATGCATCACACAGAAAACCCACACAGGTCACATGTTTTAATACATCAAATAGTTTCACAGCACTAACACTTTTTGCTTTCAAGAACAAACACTGTAATAAGAGGCAGACACAAAATCATGGAGCTTTTCAGTTGACCCAAAAAAACAAAGCTGTCATTTTAAGGACCTTACCTCAAATTCTTATAGAACCAAGCTTCCTCCACCTACTGCAGAATAATTGTTAGAGAACTCCATGACATGATCAAAGATGTGTTGTTTCAGTAATGCTACAGCATGGTTATCAGGCTATATACACACACACACACACAAACACTCACACGTATATATAGCCATAAAGTTACAGAAAACTTGGCTCTTCCAAAAAACCACACAAATCCTCATTTCCTATGCAAGTCTGCAGAAGGTAATATACAGCACGTGCTAAGTCGCCAAGTTATAAAGAAGGATATTGTGTTTTGTTTGGCAGTGAACAACAGAGAGCCTCAGATAGATTGGCAAAGCACGGAATGCCAAAGATTTAAACAATTACAACCTCCAGCCAAAGGAGAAAAGTGATGTTTTTCAGGATTGTGCCAGGTCCTAAGGTTCACTAACACAATTTGTTTTGAAGAGGGACAAACACTTTTTTTTCAAGTGAAGGAGGCTATAAGTAGGACTTTGGCATTTGCAAATAATTCAAGGCTCTGGAAAGACTCATAATATGAAAAGGGAACCTACCAGCAGCACCAGTGATGGAAAAAAATTACACTCTCAGTGGATAAGTTGATTTCCATGTCAGCTGTTAACCTAAAATTATATATAGATCATTTCCTTAAAACAGAGGGTACACTAGTTTTATCTAGTTTTATAGACCAATGAATATATCCTCAGAACCTATATAGCTCAAACTTGTGTGTGAAACAGGTTGTAAATAATAACAAAGTACTCTTCGTGACCAGCACACACATATGAACCCTCACGGCCTTATTTCAGTAAAACAGGAGAAAGTTATCTGTACATACAAGCCATTCCAGGTAGCAAGTGTTTCTTGGAAAAAGCATCAGTGCCATGAGAGCTAAAAAAAATCAAAGCATCTCAAAAGGTATTTGCATCCCAATGCAGTCTTATGTTAAGAAAAAACACTTTTTCTCCCCCAAAATATTAATGGTCTTCTATGTCCTTACAAAAAAAATGTTTCAGTGATGCCAGAAAAAATGCAGCTTATTGTGCATTCTGCTAAACCAGACCATTTGTGGAGGGATTGATAAGATAATTAAAGCTTTTATCCAGGCCTTTAAAAACCTGACCTACAGTAATCTTTCAAAGAAACAGTGAGCGTAAACGTTCACATTGAATTCAAGATCAAGTGAGCTCAGACACCCACACAATTTTCAAATAGAAGAAAAAATCTTGATAGAATAATCCTGAACCAATACACAGAGACCCAAACTGACACCTAGAATTAAATACATCTGCTGACTGATAGAGCAGAATTAGCCCACAGCATATCAAAGGGAGTAAAAAAACTATTAACCCAACTTTCAACCGTGTAAGTGGCTGAATATTCTCTGCCTATTGAAAATCTTGAACAATACAGCTTTGCTGCCTTCCACCGAAAACAATGCGTTCAAACACTGCTATCGAAGTGGAAAAGTCCCGTATATTCGAATGAGGCTAGTAAATAACTATCTAGCAAGCAAATGTGTCAATACACTTTCTCATTTTGAGAATGCTGTATTGTACTAGCAAAGAGTCAACAAGGCTGATGTCAGTATAGCTGTGAGAGTTTTCCCCAATGCCTTTTGTTGGATGTGCTTTTACCACCCCTTCCTAAATGAGGCACTTCCTCATTGTCTGTGGCTGACCTTTTGAAAGATGTTTTGCTGCAGTTTCTGTATTAACCAACTACTTAATTTTGAATGATTTGTTCCTTTTTTTTATGGATACCTGGAAACTATGTGGTCAGTTAATGGAGAATATCCTTTATGCTAAAATAATAGATCTGCCCTTCCAGTGTATTCAACCTGAGCGTCAGACTGGCACTGATAAATTGATTAACGTGTTTCTCCATCTTGATCCTACGTGAGGTTTAGAAAATTTAAAAAATGGCCAGCATGGACATTCCTGGGATGAGAAAAGGAGATTAAGGACTTTGTGGACAGAACTACAACAGTGATTTTCAGGAAAGGATTTTTGAAAGTGTCTGTTTAAACATGTTAAGCAGTTAAGACCTATCTTTGAGTCTAAAACATGAATTGGAAGATCACATCAGCTGTGCAATGGAGTGCCAGCAGAGACAGGCAGCTGCAGCACTGCATGGAGACTGTTTTTTCAGCTTAATACAGATCAGCTGAGCCCATATAGTTCTCTGCTGAATAAGTAATATCCTTCGTGAGGACTTAATTCAGGGGAACACAATCCAATGTGATTATGCCACATCTAGCTCCAAAGACATTTCAGGAATATCCTTGTCCTTACTCCAGGATGCAATGGTGACATACTCTAAATTTTTTTTCTCAAACTAGAAACCCTTCAAGAATTTCCATATTTCCAGTCCTATTCTTTCTCAACTTCTAAACAGATTTACTTTCTGAAATGCATTGCAGCCACTGTGTTTTCTTTATATGCAATGCCTGAAGATACTGGAGAACACCATGAGCACCTACTCATTCTTTGCATTGCTAATACTCCACTACTATCCGAGCTTCATCTCAAAAGTCCTGTGGTAAGACATCATGTAGTGAGCTGGGAAGGGAGGTAAAGGCAATAATTCAGGCACAAATATGTAGAATATATACATACAGAATATATATATATAGAATATATACATTTACACAAATATGTAGTATATTTGTCATATACTCTGTTGCTATTCTGTACCCTGGAGAATAAATATCTTATTAATATAGGAATTAAAGCATCCCATGATCTTCCAAGTTGATGCTAAGATACTATCTAGTCTTAAAAACACTGCAATGGCAGAAGCACACTGGGGTTTGGAATTTGGATCTGTGGGGCATGTTTAGGGAAGGCGAACACCCAGAAGCCTGCCTGGTGTTCCTTTGCTTGTCTTTTATGAGAGCCTTGAGCCTTATGCATCCCATGAGGATGCCAATAAGGTATTCCTCCTTTTAAGGATCAGCAGTTAGGATACTCACCCAAGATGCAAAAAACTAGCTCTTTATCTTCTTCCCCAGAGAATTCAACCCCAGACAGTTTCTGACTTTTAGGAGAACTAGCCCCAAAGAAAGCATGATTTAATCATGGCTCCAGAGCTAAAATGACTTGTGCAAGAAGCAGTATTAGCCTTTGACCAACTAGGATTTGCAGAGAGAGAAAAGAACCAAATTTCTTGCTTTTTATAAAATTCAAAACTTGAGTACCTACTTTCAAGAGGCCCAGAGTAGAGAAATTGGAAGGAATGGAGCACCTCTCAATGTGCATCTGCCCAGAGATGCCTGAGAGGTAGTTTAAAAACCTACATCAGCTTTTATCAAAGCCTACGTTAAGAAGCTATCTGGTCAGAAGCCTTCCAGTGTACTTGCCTCACTTATGTGACAGATATTTAGAAACGAGACTAAAGAATCTGTATTCTTCCAAGCAATTAAAAGTTAGGTACACTGATGCTAAAATTCACAACACCTAGATCCAAATCACCCATGTAACCCCCAGCTATGCAGAGCACAGCTTCTTGGCTTTTGAGCAGAAAGGAAAATCTTACCTGATAAAATTCTACATAGTTAAAAGAGCAAAATCTTTCAAATGCTTTTTTATAGCATCCATATGATTTTAAGGGAATTACTTCTTCACTGGAGCATTCCAAATGATAGATCCAAACCACACAAATACATCACCATTCCACATTAGGTTATTTGGCCTGGTATTTGAATAGGACTTTTCCAGAAGATTAATGATACTAGGGGCTTGGGAGAAGGGGTTCGGACCTGCCTAAACCTGCCTAAACCAGGTCCTTTAAATCTTCAAAATTCCTAGTCATGTATATAACAAAGGCATTTTCTTCCATTTCAGGACAGTGTGCTACAACTGCCTTATTTGTTTTGCAGGGATGGGGTTAAAAAGAGGTGATTTATTTCTCAATATGCTGCTTTCAAGTAGCACAAGCTTCTGGCATTAAAGAACAAAGGTCAACATGAATGTATGAGTTGCTACTACTTTACTGGGTGCTACACATGCTCTTTCAATATCTGACATTTGTCTTGCCCACAGCTATTTTTGTTAGGATCTTTATCTATTGCCTGCTTCAAACCATAAAAAAAGGAGACTTGAGTGGTGGTATGAAAACATAAAGAGTTGGGAAGGAAGGAAAGAAAAAAAAAACAAAAAAGAAAAAAATCAAAGATTGTCTTTAATTTGCACTGGATTAGAACTTTCAAATTTTTGTCTCCCTGTTCCTATAAATTGAAGGAAGCAATAGAATGCACCTAATTCACAAGCTGAATTCTCTCTGAGAAGCACACAAAGTATGAGGTCATCCCATCAAGTGTTATAAAGTAACGTGTTTAAGAAGGGACCTTACATTGGTAAGCAAATAATTCTGCACCATCTCCATGACTGTTAAATTGGGATTTCATGATGAATCAGAAAAAAAACTAAGCAAATAGGGAAAGTAAGGATAGTAAAAAAAATTTTTTTAAAAAAATAAATAAAATAATCTTAAAGCAGTTGAAAGAAGCCTCAGACAATAGAACATTTGAAGGATGCATCTAAGTATTTTTGGCAGGGAAGTAACACACTAAACTCCAAAGGAATTTACAAACAAACCTTCCACCCTTAACAAAACTTCAGGCAGAAGCGAAACAGCAAATAGGACTATGCATGGTAGTGGGACTGCAACAGCAGCTTTTAGCAGCTCTTCAGTGCCAAGTTCACCAATGAGCACAGGTAAGAGGCAGCAGCATTCCACTGCCTCTGCACCTGGGACTGGAGAACTTGGACAGAAGGGAAAAAGAGCCAAAATAGTGAAGAGATCAAACAAGGCCAAATATTTTGCAGATACTTCTTTAGGTTTTACCCTGAAAAAACAGTCAGGTTTTATCACAGACTTAACAAGATGTCCTTGCTAGAGTAGAGCAGCTTAGGAACTCAGCAGGTGTTGAGCATCAAATGCACAAGGCTGCTTTTAATTGGGAACTATTCTCCTTTTAAAAAAATCAGATACTATTTTCCAGTTGTCTTATTAATCAAGTACCAGTTTGCTCACTACTGGAACATTAATAGTGAAAAGACTAGGCACCTTCCATATGGAATACTTCCATAATATTTCTTCTAAATTGATTGTTTGTGAAACAAACCCTATAAGTAACAAGGAGAAAATACACTAAAGAAAAACTGTTCGATGAACCCTTCTTTCAGTAGTGGTACTACGTTAAGTGGCCGCTGCACAAGCCTTGCAGCCGTGCCAGCTCATGAGGGAACAATCGCACAGAACCTTTTTGCTGGGTTATTCCAATCCCCAGATCAATTTCCTGACTCAGCCTGTTATGCCACATTTGAGTGGGCTTTTGGCACAGGTGAGGAGGTGTGAGGGCAAAAGAAAAAGTAATAAAGCAAACAGTGCTTGCAATGACGCCATGGACAGCAAGGCTCAGCTCTGATGGTTTGCTGAATGTGTTTTGTTCACTTCTTGTATTAGCTGTGTTTAGATTAAAGAGAGCTATCACGTGCAGGCAGCCCTTGTTTATGGTGTTTCATTGGAGGGACAGAGCTGAGTGAGGTCATACCTCCTCTGTTTGTCCTGGAGTCAGTGTCCCTGCAAGGGTGACAGTAGAACAAACTCCTGCATAACTTCCTGCATGGGGAAGGGGTGGAGCCTCTCATTTCTCTTTTGCTTGCTGCCACCTCCAGAGCCACAGATTCATGCTTCTCAGAGGTGACTCTCCAGGTTCTGGTTGGGCACAGACAGCTGGTCATGCCCACCAGCTCGCACAGCACATGGAGCACCTGCAGAACTAATCTGTGTGCTGCCCACAAGCAGAAGTGATCCACCAAAAGAAAAGGGAACAGAGGAAAGCACCCTAGCTAACCTTGCAACTTCTGAAACTCCATAAATGTCTTACCCTAAGGCTCTTCTTGCAGGGCTCAGTGTTCCTGGTAACTCCCATATCCTCTTTGTAGGAGAGCTCAAGTAAGAAATGCCATAGTTGGAACCGCACAGGCATCTTTAAACGAGCACAAATGAGACTGCTGGCATGGAGGAGACGGCTGTGGTGAAGTCTCTGGGACTAACAGTGTGAGTCCTATCACCCTCTGATGTGACTAGCAACAACAACAAATTTCCTTTCTCTCTCTCTCCTCTGTATCACATACCTTAGTTTCAGTCTAATATTTGAATTAAACTCCCTGCTGCTGGGATGAATTCAGCCAGCACCTCAAAAGCATTGTTTCATTTATACATAAGCTCAGCTTACCTGAGACATAATTTTAGATCAACCTGAGCTCAACTCTGTCCTGGCACGAGTGCTACTTAAAGTTGAGCAAGGTCATTTCAAGCCAGCGTGTTACAAGAGACCCACCTTTACCTGCAGTGTGTCTCAACACTTGAACCTGCAGGAGCTACCCTAACTGTTTTTCAAGGTTTGTATCGCTCTGGACTTCAGAGTCAAACCAGTCATGGTATCATGCGCTGTTGCTCCTTTATAGCGTGCCTAGACATGCTTACCACACACTAACAACTTGATGGGACATGCCAAGACCAGCATTGCAATTCTCTCAGCCTGCTTTCTCAAGGCAACTTAGCATTCTGAGAAAAGAAAACAAACAATGAACTCATAGCAAACTGGATTTATAACAGTTCTGGAAATATTTTTAATATTAAAAATAGAAATATATGAAGAAACTTTTCATGTCATCATGTAGCAGAGAGAAACCAGAAGAGGCCTATATGCAGTAACTAATCATTGTTGCTGTCATACAAAGACTTAAGTGATGTTCCAAAATTTCAGTTCATCGATTTAGAAACTAGAAGATGTTCAGGCTCTCCATAGCAACTTTCATTTGGAGGTGCTGATTTGCAGAACTGCTGTTTATCTGCCTCTCAACATCAAACCCTAAATGGCTCTTTAACATAAGGCACCTAAAATAGCTCATATCTTAAATTTAACACAGCATTTTAAGACTTAAGAAGCTGTCCATTTGGGAATAGGAAACACCTAGAAAGGTAAACGGAACAGAAAACACTTTTGACAAACTTTACAGATATCAGGGATATTTTTCTTCTCCCGCGCTGGCTTCCCTCTGATGCAGCAAAAGTAGGTTTAGGCAGAAGCATGAAGAATGAAGTGGGTTTCCAAACAAAATCAATTCAGGGTCTTAGAGCTGACCCCTGCGTACAGGCTAGGCTAAGAAATATGTCTGCGAGGGGTAAACATGAGAAAGTTTAAATCAGGCTAAACAGAGACCCATATTGTCCCCCATCCTTGAACTGCTGCTGAAAACTCAGCACTCTTTTTTTAAAGGTAGCACATACAAGAGACCCTCACCAGGGTTTACTGAGCAGCACAGCCTTGTAGCGGTTCTTCTTCCTCATCTTGTAAGTCAAACGCTTCCAGCACAAGCTCTTACTTCTGCAAAACACAAAGCTGTGATCTGTACAGCAGTAACCAAGGCACTGGTTTTCTTGTGCTCTCTTCACACAGAATGCTGGGCCCCTGCTAGTTGCAGGTAGAGGGAACAGGCATTTATGTATCATTCCTGCGTTGCTAATGCTTTATATCAAGATCTGGTTCTGATGAGAATGTGCCAGTTTTACTGGTTTTAATGCTTCCCTTTAAAAGGAAGCAGCATGTAAGATTCTGCATGGCAAGTCCAGTAATATACAGGTTTTTCTTTTTTCCTTTATTTTTAAAAAAGGAAGAGAAAAGGAACAAAAAAAAAAAAAAAAAGAAAAAGAAAAAAGGAGAGTGTCCAGGGTTTTGATGTTCAGGTGCATAGCACAACTCTTCAGACTGTAACATACGTATCTACAGTTACGGCAACACTGACTGTTCACAATGCCTTTAGTGTGTTACCACCCACTGACTGTGGAATAAAAGACACCTCCAAAAAATAGGAAAAAAAAATAAAGGAGGGAAGGGAAACAACCAAAAAACTCTGCACAGTAATGCAAATAGGGAAACATGCCCCTTTCATTTGCATAATGAAAAGGTTAACGTGAAGACTGTTAGCACAGAAAAAGATTCCATTTATAAAGCCATGGTGTTTTTCTTTTTGAGCTGTCAGAAATATCCCTCACAATTTTGGTCTCCATAGAAAGGTACGAAGTAGAAGATTTAAAAGAATGGTGCTATTGTGTTTAAAAACCTTTCTGACCAAATGGGGTCTCAGTAAGAAACACAACAGCGTGGTTTTCCGACTCATAACCCTTCTTGCTCACTCTGATCTTCTCTTCACTTCAAGCCCTAATGCTGATTTGTCTGCCTTCAACTGCTCACTAGCCTGAAAGTGTAACTGCCTTTAAAATAGAGTCAATTTTGTTCTGGGCTTAATACAGCAGCACGATACAATCTGCAAGGATAGAGATTTTTTTCCTCCACCAGCTAAGTCTCTGGGGCATTTTATGGAATCAAATACTGTTAAAAGCAGCATCACATAAAGTTTTTAAAATAGATTTAAAAAAACAAAGAGCAATTCAGCATATCCATGATCCATGTGGAGCTGGTTTGGCAATTGCAATGTGGAATTACTTAAAGCTTGCCCACAGCTTTTTCCTCTCGCTACTCCTCCCTCCCCCCAGCAGCACAATCATAGGAAACTTTAGGCCCAGACTATTATTGATACAAGTTTCTAACCTAGGACGTTATTCTTTATTTCTGCCTGCTGCTCTCCAGCTTCAATAGCTAGGTTTTGCCAGATCATCTATTCACAATGAATGCCATTTCAGAAAGATATGGTATTCTCTAAAGTAAGTTGAAAAGTATTAAACACTTCCCTGAATTTACTGCTGACTGAGGTATATAAACTCTTCTTAAATAAGCTCATATAATCCCGTGTTCCATTTCCATGTGTTTTTACAGAGGTGATATGACTAAACAGAATAAGTGAGCCAAGAAAAAAAAAAAGGTAAAAAGTTTTAAGGATTCTTTCACTAGAAAATAAGCAACAAAATTCTTACTCAGAAGACAGTGTTTTCAAATGGCTGCATCCATGCACAGTCTTAAGTGAGTTAAGGAGCCATTTTCAGGTACAAAGCTCTCTCACTTTAAAAAAAAAAATAAATAAAGCCCCGAAGATTGAAAGAGAGATGGTTAAATCAAGATATAGCAATAGAGGGGGAAGAAACTGCAGTTACTTTCTTGCTTTGGGATAGAGAACAAATAGTGTTTGGTGGTGCTGAGGAAACAGTTGCATGGCGAACAAAGGCAATGGCGGTAATTTACCTAATCCCCTCCCTCTGCAAAGCCATCATTCTCGCCTATGCTTCAATCATACCCAAGAACAGATGTTTACATCTGCATTTACAATTATATTTATTCAAGTCAGCTTTCAATGCCTTGGAACAAATTATAATATGGTCCCACATTAGTCTCCATTCTTGACTCTTCACATCGCAACTTGGTAATTATTACAAATTCTAAGTTTTTTTTTTTTTAAAAAAAAAGAAAAACAAGCCATGGTTTCTAACTATTGATATGTACTATTTCTGCTGCCGTGCTCTGAACAGTATGTTAAGAGGACACATATTTGCAACATCTATTAACCGCATATAATAATCCTTTCTAATATGATTCATTTTACACGTTTCTAAATCCCACTGAAAATTTGGATAAGAAGAGCCACATCATCCATCTTAAACATCTAGCATGTATGTGAACAGAAGTATTCAACTTCAGGCTCTGGGCAAAAGGAACTCTGGACTCTGAATTCCCTTTCAGATTATTCCCCCTGCTTCTCCCCCCACCCCCAAAGTCATGTTCCTAAACTGCTATTTACTGAAAGAATGGGATGCTATGAATACATGAAATGTATTTTCAGTGGGGTTTGCAAATACACATCATGTTATAAATTCAAGCTTTTAGCCACAGCTTCAAGTCTAGTTTGAAATAGCTTTTCCGCTAAAAGAGATACTACTCCTCTCTGGTTACTTCTGACCCCCTGAGACCAGTCAACCATTGCATAGTGACTAGGGAACAGAACTGAAGGACGAATCCAAATTTTTTAAAAAATATATATATTTCCTGATCCCCAATCTAAGAATCAGCTGTTGATATTTACTCATATTTATGTTCCTTTTGAACAAAAGGAAATTTACAATAAGAAAACCTGTTTCTAGTGTGTACGCAGACCTGCACGAAGTGTTTCAAATAATGTCTTAGTACAGGTATCGCAGTTCATGCAACTGGAACATCTCATATTTCTACTTGAGCATAAAGTTTCTAGCACTAAAAGCCAGCCTGCAAAATACTCAAACACTGAACTTTAGAAATATTCTTTGAGTATTCCGAGCCCTTCTCAAGACAAACCATTCACAAACTCTTTTTGAAGTGACATCGGAATGCTTTACAAGATCCTTCATAAAAGAACAGCGCTAGTAGTAATAAATACAAAGAGGGAGAAGAAAAAAGTAAGCATCCTTCAGATCATAAAGCCAGCATTTTTTTTTTTTAAACAAAAATCTATTTCTATTCTTAACTTCCAGATTTTTAAAAATTGGATCGTGACTGTTAGTGTTTGGAATATGCAAAAATCTGTTCTTGAATATGTAAAACTAAAAAGTAAGTGCTTGAAGTATCAGTCAGTTAGGGAAAGAAACTTCTTTCCTCCAGGCATAAACACTAACCAAAGTAACTTTACACAAGGCACTAGAGAAGATCATCAAATCTTGCAGAGCAAGCCTGCACAAGCTGTATAAATGTGAGCCTTTCTTAAGTCTGGGGGGTAGTGGTGGTAGGGAGCAAGTGCTTGTGTCCTAAGAACTTGTATAGTTAATTCAAGTAAAGTTGCTTGAGTAGTGAGGCTATATACAAAGTTATATATTTTAATACAACTCCCTTTAGCAAGAGAAGATTCATTAAACCCTGGCAGAATATGAGCGGCATTGCCATTTTTAATACATGATTTGAGTATTTATACAAAAAAGTTAAGCTTTTTGCTTATCTTGAGGGAGTGAAGGGTTAGTATCATGCCTATTCCTAGATTTCATTCATCTATTAAGGTCTCTACATTTTGCAACTTTGTGCTGAAGTGAGCCAAAGTCGCAAGATTGGATGTTTTCAACATCTCTACCTGGGAAATTCAGCTGATAAAGAATAGTTCTTGATCTACTTGTAATGCTGGTAGATTCCAGGCTACTTGAACAAGAATCCTGTCATAGACATGAATAAGGCATAGAACAAAAATACTAAGTCGAAAAATACTCAAAAAATACCTTGAATACTTGAAAAATACTAAGTTCGTATATACACTGCAAGTATAGGTATATATGTTACCTTCAGTTCTATAAAGTTAAATTTTGTTAGACAAATTTTTGAGTGCCAAACTCCTCACAAGTATTAGTGCACTTACTGTCACTGACATCTCTCCACCCTCTTGGTACAACCCCACAGCTTTTCTACCACCTCCCCAAACCCAGCTTTTACCCTAGAGAGCCGTCACATGGGAGAAGCCCGCCCCAGGCCTGTTCCAGTCACAAAAATCACCTGTGAAATTCCAGATGCTCTAAGAGGTGTCCAGAGAGCAGGTATGATCCACTGAAAGATTAAATAAGTTCATTTCCACAGCAAACACTCAATGCCACTCCCCCTGCCCAATTACTCTTCATCCCCATCATCACAGAGCCAGCTGCAGACCGAGATCCTTTTACAGCACACAAAGGCTGCAGAGAGGCTGCGTGCTGCTAGAAATATTAAGAGAAACAGACCATTTGGCCACAGCATGGTTCTAGATCATTTGTACCTTAATCTCCAGTCAATTAAAGAAAAAAAAAGCAACACTTCACCCCATGGGTTCTACTGCAACAAAGACATTCTCAGCCTAGCAAAAATACACACGTCAAAGAATCTACTCTACAGTGCAATTGATATTTAAAAAAACTCCATTTTATCCCCTTAAATACTGTAGTTCACCAATTTTACTCATACACACAGATCCAGCAATTAATCCACAAACTAGTTAAAATTAACAGCATTTTAAACTACAGAGAATTACCATCTTTTTGCTAAACTTCAGTCTAGAAGGTAACAAAGACTTGAAGCGCAATTTAAGAGTTCGTGCTACGCTTGGTAAAGCTAAGTTGTAAGTCTTTTGTGTAGTTATATATAGGCACATGTTAGCATAGTATTTAAATCACTGAACAAATTTCGTATTAAAATATATTATTATGCAAATACCACTGGTCAGTTCAACTGAATTGCAGCAAAAAAGTTAATCAGGGCCTGACAAACTCTAATGGGAGTCTTACAAGTACTCTCCTGGAAGGAAAAGCAGAGCACTAGTACACAGATGTCGAAAAATCCCACTATATCTCTCCCTGCATGTTTAAAAATCTAACATTTAAGTTTACCTAAGAGTCCAAATGAAAGAGGAGACTCCAAGATGAAGTAGTTGGGAAGATTAAAGTAAGAATTAGAAAAAGCCCCAAACCAAACATACTAAGAAGGCATTAAGAAAAAAAAGTTTCCCCTCCTACATATTCAAGTACACATAGTTTCAGTTACTCTCATTGGAAAAAAAAAAAAAGTCACATTACTCAACACACAACATGCCTTCAAGAAGAACCTTCAATGAATATGCCATTTGGACAGAACAAATGTATAAATAATTCAAATATTGCACTGGAATTCAAATATGAATGAATTAACTAGGCTGTAGTCCACAATCCCAGAATTTTAAGAAAAGATTAATTTTTATTTTTTAAAAAAAAAGATTGGGTAGTAATGCAGTTACTCAAACTTCTACAATCACTGCTCTGAAATCTTGATATCAAAGCTTGTGCATTTCATTTAATGTCAACCTCTAAGACAACTGCTGTAGATTGAGAAAGAGAAAAAAAGGAAGGTATGCACTCAGGTCTGTTTCAATTCAGGCACCAGAACTAACTAATGAATCAAAGAGGGCAGGGAATAAACTCCTTTGTTTCTAAATAGGGATGAAGTTTTATGTTGCTCGTAGCTGTACAAAAATCAGAATGGATTACAAGTTAAATCCAAACTTTCATTTCTTATCTTGTGAACTTTGAAAGATGACCATGTAGTAACTTTAGCAACAGCATATGAATCAGTCTTCTGGGTAATTTCTTGGGACAGTATGAGGCATGTGACTGCAGAGTTCTAAACCTTTGCATTAAAAAACCTTTGCTAGCTACCCAAAGGTAAATGCAAGTCTGCTTAATTTACATGGAGTTTCTCCTCTTTGTAGCTCAATGATGGACAAAAGACAACCAAGTACAATTTTTTTTTTTTTAATAAAGATAAAATTACAAAAAAGGTAAAATCAGCTCAGGAAAGGCAAATTACTTTAATAGATCAGTTTAAACATTTAACATAACTCACATCCATTTTTAAATACTATTACATAAAGCATGGTGAAGAAAGGAATTTCTGCCTCATAATTAGAAAACTCACAATACAACTTGCCAAAAACCAGAACAAAGCCGTTTGAAAATAAATACAGTCCATGCCAAATAGTACAAAATGAAATCAGCAGTCTCTCTCAGTACGAAAGCTTTCCTTCTTTTAGGTATTCTCCAACTCTAGTAGTTCTGCAGCTGATGAGTGGCTATCTTTTGTTCAAGGATTGTTGAGCTGTTCTGACTTTGCTCTGTGCAAAGGCAAAAATAAACCGTTGTTTCACTTTTTTGATTAGCTGTTTTAGAAAAGCACTTTTGAATTACTACTGTCATGAGTCTAAAACATTTAGTATTATGAGGAACTGAAAGTAATCTCTATAGAGCTTAAAATATTATAAAAAATTGATTTAATAAACAATTGAAAAAGGTGACATCTATTATTAATTAATTGGTGTTTACCCTTTGGCATCTGTCTTTTCACCACTGCTGTCCTTGGATTTATCCTCCTCCTTAACATCTGAAAAATAACAAGATTTTAACTATACCAAAAGATGCCTGAAAACCTCAAAATACTTAGGAAGAAAAAAGCATGCAAGTTATGTTGCTTTTTATATACTCCTATCCAGGGGAAGTAGCTTTTAGAATAAGTCACTGGTTACATATTAACATACAGCGTTTTAATGCATCCATCCAAAAGGAGTCACCCGGCACACCACAAACTGATACAAAATAACTCAATGAAAGTCTCCCTTGACTGGCCATAATAATGGTATGCAGAAATGAACTCTAGATTTGCAGGTCATTTGGAGCTCTAAACTATAGGATGCAATCACACCAGAGTCCTACCTGCTTTTTTGTCCTCCGTCTCTTTTTTGTCTTCCTCTATCCTGGCTTTCTTTGCTCCTTTCTTATGATCTGCAACATTTCGTCGTCCACCTTCCCCTTCATCTTCAGAATCAGAAAATTCTTCATCACAGGCTATGCGTTTATCAGATGCTCGAACTAGGATTCAGAGTTATGAAGTTAATTGAGCAACAAGTCCAACTACAAAAGGTCTAATAAAAAAAGAACTATCAAATTAAGAATGATTAATAATCATTTAATGTTGATGAACTAAACTATGCAGAAAATTATTGTCTTTCAAGATACTCTGGGACTCTCACAATGACTTCCAAAAATAACTTTGCAGACACACAGGGAGAATGTGGGAATACTTTAACATGTATCAAATTAATTTCAAATACTGAAAACTAAATCACAGGAGAAAACATTATGGTTTCAACAGTTCAGAAAATGAGCAGTGCACCAATAAGAGGTTATAGAATTATTCCAACTACCATCAAAAAAGGCTAACAGTACCAGGAAAATCTTAGCCGTGGCTGAAGAACAACTCATTGTCCATACAAAAGTTAACAGTAATAAAGCAAAGTAAAGGGTAGTGTATTAAGGTATGGAAAAACTCCCTCTCTCACAACAGAAAAGTAAAATAAATTTTTGAAAATGCAGTATCTCACTTTAAATCAAAGGGAAACATGACTTTTTTGTGAATAGCAACAGATAGAAGCTAAGTCTTGTATTCCTTTAGTCAAAATCCATCTAAGGTTTCTGGAATATCTATTTTAGATTTGAAATACCTAGGTTGTTTCACAAAAATGCAAAAACCACTTTCAGCACTTTTTTTTTAGACTCCGTCAACAAGTTCAGATTTGTGCATGGATGCCACTGTATGAACAGCAAAACCCGTGGACCAGTGGCAATTTCTGCTTCGGAAAGAAAACTTCTAGTCTTCCAATACTGCACTACCAAGACTGAGAGTTTGACCAATTATAACTAAAAAGACTCTACTTAGATATACTCTATCATGAGAAGGTAATTCTCACTAGAAATGCGTTTGTCTGGATCTTCTCCATCTTCATCTCCACTGTCTTCATGAACAGCATCTTCAGGAATGGCCTGCATCTGTACACCAGGTGCATGAGGTAACATGCGCAAGTTTTCAAATAAGCGTTGCCTGCAAGTAACAGACAAGGAAAGTTATTACTACACAGAAGTAGCATATCCCTGGACTTCATATTAAATCCCGAAAAGTTTTTTTTTGTTTGTTTTTTTTTAAAAAATAACAAAAAACAACAAAGACATGCCAGGTTCAGGAAATTTTGCATGCCTAACAGATCAGCAGTATCCACAGTGTACTTCAACACAGTTTTCTTTGAACTTTTAAACACTTATTTCAATCACCTTTAATCTTCAATTGCCTGCAGGATCAGCACAAGTACTGCCCACTTGGGCTGAACAATGTGACAGAATTACTCTGTTTATAATATGCTGGAGTATCAAGTTGGATAATAAAATATCCTCTAGTTTCTTAGAAAAAAAAAAATGGGCATGCTTTTTCTAGCATGAAGACTTCCCAACCATATGCAGCAATGATGTCAGGGTCAAAAGAAATCCATCTGGATAGATTCCTTGCTGACTGTTTCAGAGAGAACAGAGAGAAGTTCTCCCCTGTCTAAACAACCTGACGCAAGGGACTCCACACTCCAAAGCACCACGTGTAACAACAGCAAGGCCACTGGGCTTCTCTTGGGACTCAAAACTGTCATTCCAGAGAAATACTATAGAGAAAGGTTCAGCAAGTGTCAGATGTCAGCATTTGTAACAACTACCTTAGTATCGTTCTGCACAATTTGAAGAGCTAAAGGGGAACTGGTGCTTTTTTGGAACCGTTACACTCTGCCCCCCGTGCAAATTGCATAACCCGGCAAAGGTGTTTTACCAACCCAGGGAGTCCCCTAAAGGTAGAGAAAGTATGCAACTAACTTAAAGAACAAGGGGTCACTCCTCCTCTTGAGGGTGCAAGTATGAGGATGCAGGATTGTACCTCCAATGGCAGAAGACACAATCTGTGTCCAGGGATGTGTTAAAGAGCAAGCAAGTGTTGCAGCCTACTTGCACCAGGAAAGCTCAAGAATACACAATATACAACAAGCAGCCTGGCAGATCACCAGATGGAGCACTCTACTACTACAGAGAGATTTTATAGAATTACATCAATGAAAAGATAGGTGACTCTCTCTCCTTGCACGTTATTAAAAATTAAGTACCTTTCATTTGATTGTGATTTATATGTTTATGTTACGAACAACAATTACAGTCTATGCACCAACCACTTCAAAAATCAGTATTTTAACTGCCTTGGAGCTTTTTTTGCAATTCAAGATTTTTACAGTTTGTAGCAGTAGAACTAGCAAACTTATACAGCTACTTTCACACCTTTATTCAGCTATTTCTAGTAATCAAAATAATTCCCCTGCACTATTAACAGTCTATTAAATCCGGGACAGGAGCGAGCAATTACTCTTTTAAACCCAGAGCAGGGACAAGCCACTGTAAACTGAGTGCACTTCATGCTAACCAATATCTCTTACCAGTTGAGTAGAGGATTTTACATATGCATTACTACATCCCTGAAGTAAAATATTTGTTTATTATCAAAACTTCAGAATGTGAGGAGGAATAAACTTAGTATCAAAACTGGCACAGGCTAAAAACACCACATACCTGCTATAGCTTGGCAATGAGCACTTTTGTCTCAACTATTGTGGATTTGTCAAAACACAGACACTCAACTGCCTGCACACATATCACTATCCTTCCACAGTTTTGGATGTCGGAACTCACAAGTGACTTTCTATTTTTACAGCTGAGAGCTACAAAGAATGATAATCTTGGTTCATGTTTAGACACAAAGTTGAGAATTAGTAATTCTAGTAATCACGGAACACCAGCTTCTTTCCTGGCAGGATAAACTTTCTAGAAAATTAGAATGGGAAGCCAAGTGAAACAGTCATCTCTAGTTGCTGGGAAAAAAGTAAAAATCCAAGTTGGGTCTTAAATTTTCACATTTATAGTCTTAGGACTTCATAAGAATGCATAGTGTTGAAAGAACAGACTTCTAAGAAGTCCCTCTTCCAACAGAAGTGAAAAATGTCAGAGATTCATTACTTATTTTCAGTGTGTAATAGAAAGGCATACAGTTTCCCAAACTGCCTAATGACTAAACCTCTGGAGAAATATGGTTCTCATTTCCACATGCACCTACTCGATGCATAGCATAATCACTACTTACTTGATCTTCTCCATATATTCTGGTGTATTCTGATTAGTCATATTTGACGGACTAATATGAAGCTTGAAGTCTGGTCCAAAATACTCAAAGTAGTCATTGTATGGCAACTCTATAAAGCAAAACACAAAAGACAACTTTGGTACCCCAAAAAGATTTTAAACATTTTAAATACAACAGTAACTTTGACAAGATTTTAGCTACAGAACTATCAGGCCTGAAGCATTCAGGTAAGCAATACTTAAGTACTGCCTGAACTATTCAGTATTTTTCCTCTAAATTATTCAATAGATGAACTTAAATTTGCTTGCAAAACGCAAAGCGCAAGAGGAGGTTCTATTGTAATCATGCTAGAACACACACTGGAACAACACAAGTGACAATTTGATAAAACAGTTAAGAATGCTACTTCAGCAGAAAAGATCAGCTGATGATTTTTACAGCTTATTCTTTCTTATTTCTTATAGCTGTTTTCAAAGTTAGTCCAGTTTGAAAGGTTTAAGTGAGCAACTCAAAATATTCCTTCAGTAAAACATAAAATACATACTACCAGGCTAAAGATCACAGCTAGTTCAACATCCATGCTAAGTGCTATACAGCGGGGTTCAGTGACACCCAAGTCTGTCCCACTACCCCCTTCCCTTGCTCTTTGTATTTTCACAGGTAATGGTCCCCTACATCATATCATCAAAATGAAGTAGATTGAGATTTCTTACCCAGCAAAACAGTAGTATTTTATACTGAATATGACTGTGTCTTCCTAGATAAAGCAACAGAAATTTAAAAACCACAGAACCCTTAAGAAGTAAGACACTGAAATCCACTTCTAATTGACACCTCTGTCTTGTTTCTTCATTTATGATCATTACAAGGTAAGCGATCTTGTTAGGTGAACAGAAAGGGGATAGAAAGATTAAGCTGCTATTACAACTTTTAGAAATGCACTGTTATTTCTCAGAACAGATTTAAGATGACAGGGACCCACAAAGTCGATAGGAATGTAAAAAAAAAATCCCCAAAATGTTCATATATATCCATTGAATGGGACGTGCTAATGGAAAAAGGTCCCAAGATCAAGGAAATACTACTGTCTCTTCGAAAGCCTGGGCTGACAAAGAATATATATTAACACAAAAGATGGTAAACATACATCTTGAAAGATACTGTCCAAATATTCTTTTCTCACCACCAGCAGCATTCCACTGAATTCAGATGGAAATACTATGAATCCAGCAAGAGATTTGGGAATAGCAAAAATTGCAGTACAACAAGAAAACTGCCAGTGACTGTTTTGTTGCACATCAGTCCATATATGAATTTTATAAAAAAGGCATTCCAAGAACATGTCCAGAAACACATTGGGCCAGAAGAAGAGGATGTGCAGGATCTTTTGGGATCTTCCTCAAAGAAATCACTTCACTATTCAGCTATTTGAAAGAAGTCTACTATTTCTTTTTTTTTTATATATATAATTTTTTTAAGATAGCTTGCATAGCCAAAATGAAGTCAATTGGAGGACTTGAAGTCAAAAGTAATTGAAAGTATATTAATCCATAGATGCAATGAAGAAACAGTTACGTTTTACTATGTGAAATGGACACTTGCATACTCCCTAATTTCTTAGTAATACCACATCTGTGGCGGACAACTTATACAGGTCTACACTGTTACAATCAAAACTCCATTTATATTCTATCATACTGATGACATTCATATTAGAAATAGTTACAAGTGAGATTCTGTAAGTTTTACACATTTTTAATTTCCCAAAAATGATTCAATCATTTAAAACTTTTGCTAAGACATAAAAAAGCCTCCAATGCTTATGTTTATTTAGTTTATAAGCTACTGAATGGCTAAATCCTAACAACTTTCTACAGAGCTTATTCTAAACCAATGCACTACAGCAAATATTTCTGTAGTTAACTATCTGTTCACTTAAACCCTCACATGATTATTTCTTAATAAAATATTATTAATATTTACCATTAGGAATTTCACAATCTAAGGCAACAGCAGTTTCGTATGTCCAGCATCGAGCAACATTACGAATTGTATATCCTCCTCCTCCTAACATCAGCAATGGCAAGTTAAAAGTCTTTACAACTTCCACACACTTAGCATGACCTGTCAGACAAAAAGAGAGTTGACAATATATGCAAAACAGCTATTAAAGAAAAAAACATATAATGAACTAATCAGACATATGCAGTTTCCTTATCAAGAACCAAACTGATCCAAGCAAAACAGAACTGTCTCCCCCTAGAGCCTCAAAAGCAGTAAAGATCTACAGATAAAAACTGTGCAAGATACATTCAACATTATCCACCCCAGTCTTCAGAGACTCTGCATGATGGTCTATTGCTGCTGTTCTAAAAAGCTCTTAGAATGTTTAGTGTTTTGTCTTTCAATAACTGATGTCAACACACAGTGACAGACGTAGGGACAATTTCTCAGATGTCAAATGCAATGGGGGAAGAAGGGAAAACAGCAAATCAGTACTTGGTCCTTTCTACTTCTAAATTTGAACCTGTATTAGAGGTTGCTAAGTCTTGCTTACAGAGTGAACTGGTGCCAAGACAGTACACACTCCAGGGAGATACAGCATACTGAAAGCATCTGTAGGAGGCAGCAGCTCTCTTGGTTTCCAAGATATGTAAGATGGAAAAAAATCTGAGCTGTATGGGCAACTGAAGTAGCTTTGCCACCTGGTGCAAATCAAGAAAAGAACCCTGAAACACTGCAGACCCAACAAATACTATACTGCATTTTCATGCCTACAAAACTCTAATAGCCTCATTAAGAAAATACAAAAGAAAAAAACCCCAGAAAATGAATAATTCAAACAGGCTGAATTCAAGGCTTAGCAGAAGTTAAACATACATTTAACATTTTATCACTTAAAAATATTTAATAAATAATCAAAATTAAAAATTAATGATGAAGTAATATTTATGTTGTTTGCTAAATTAACATCTCATCCCAATTTTGAGAATCACACTTTTGGGTAGAAATGTAATAGTAAAATAAATTTATTCTACGAAAGTTAATAAGAATGAATGTTAACATAAGGCTCAGTATAAGAAACACCGCTATAAACTTAACAATGCAGTGAGCACTCTCAGTAATACCTATTTTACGCACAACAAGGTGTCTGATGTTTAGTATCTGTAGTCCTAGTACGTGAACCGCTAGTTTTATTTGCCCATTATATTATGCGTTGCAGCAGGACGACAATTGTCATCCCATTATTCCAGAGCGTTGCTTTAAAGCTACAGAAAGCCTGTGCATAGAAGAAAGAGAATCACTTGAGTGGCTAGGAAGAACATGGAAAACCAAGCTTCTTAACTTTTTTAGATGGACAGAAAGAAAGAGGCAACTTCTGGGTTTCTTTTGGCCATCCCTGTATAGCAAACAAAGAAGTGGTTAATCATAGTAATAAACAAAATCTTTGTGACTCCAGTCCTCATCATGCAAGTGTCTTGAAAGTATGAAAGGTAGAGATTTCTATTAAATAAAAAGTTACAGACAAACACATACCCTTCTGCTTACCTTTAACAGTAAGATTAAAGCAACCCAGTCTGTCACCAGACAGTGAATCTGCTCCACACTGTAATACTACAGCACTCGGCTGGTACATCTCCATTACTTTGGATATAATCTATAATTAATACCAAACAGCAAGTTGTTAATTCACATTATGAAAACAAATCCACAAAATTAAACTAGTATCTTTCCAGAGATCTTTTAATAAAAAAAAAAAAAGATACTCACTGGTTTGAATATCTGTCCATATGATTCATCATCTATGCCATCCCTCATTGGAAAGTTGACGGCATAGTATTTGCCTTTTCCAGCACCAATGTCCTATAAGCAAAGATGACAAATGTTTTATTACAAACACAGAAGTACATGACAGTATCATGGACAAAAAGACTATACAATTCTAATGAGCAATTTTGTACCATTATCACCTCTGCAAGGCAAAAGGGGCTAAGTTTCTTACTTGATTCCCATTCTCCCATAAAATAATTTTGGAGTCTAGGAATTTGTACATCAAGACTAAATTCACAGTAAGTACACTTAATTTTTATTTCAAAGATAAAACATAACTGATAAGCTTAGCCTAGTAAAAACAGTTAAGCAAAACCAAGCAAGAAACCCAAGAAAAGTAAGGTGATATGTATGTTTTCAGTGCTGTATAGAAGATTTGTAGTTAAGGTTTTTAAAATCTTGTTCTTTGTTCCAAACATAGGACAAAGAACTAGCTGCAGCAAAAGGGAGAGAAGAAAATCAAACAGATGCCACTTATAGGTGCCCTTGCAGAAAATTAAGACTTATAAAACTAAACAGAAATTAACTTGCAGGTTATTCTCAGTTCCATCCAGTGATTAGTCAGGAACCATAGCAGTCTATCTAACCAGCTCGCCTAGACAACACATGCAAGAAAAACACTCTTTGCAAAGCTCTTTGCAAAAAAACGAAGTGAATAAACCCTGAATCCATCCACTTCAGTTTTGATCATCTTAAAACCTAAAGATTGCTGCTTGCCAAGCTTTCCCATTTCTTTCCTTTAGCTCATCACTGAGACAGACAGAAACTGATGCAGTTTACAGAGTAGTAATCTGCCACTAATAATGGTGTAGCGGGGAAGACACTAAGATTTAACCTGTTCAGTTTGGCTATAAACTATTATCAAACAGCAGCTCTGCAGAAAGACCATACTTCAGGTCCAACATCCTTGAAAAAAAACTACAAGCCACTACTAGGATGGTCCAGCAATACAAATACTAAACTTCTCAACACTAGCTATTATAATGGACTTTGTCTTTGTGAGCAAAACCTCCTTTGGCAGTGAATGTAACAGTAATGGGTCAATTGCAGTAACTACTTTTTATTGCCGAAGTTGGGGGGGAACAGGGACGACAGACATGGAGACAGGGATAAATGGCCCAGTGCACCATAGGCACGATAACTGAAATTTTTTTTTTTAATTCCAGCACATTATTAACATTTCATAGTATTGCAAGACTAGTGATACTGAAAACCCCTGATGAACTCAACTCTTGCTGACTTGGAGCATGACAGTTTTTCAGAATCTCACAAAATGGATCACCTAGGCTTTCAGATGCTGATTTTTCTGAGGTGATATAAATCAATTTCATTCTAAAACACAGCAAAGCGAAATGTTCACACAATTTCCCACTGAACAGGGTAATCGCTTTCCAGCCTCAGCTACTCAATGGATGTTTTTTTGTAACTGATAGTTCCATCGGTTATAAACACTAAAGAAACAATACAGTGTTCGGGTATTTGCTGAACATGGGCAACACAGAACATGGGCCACTACATAGCACTACAGTCTCAACTGACCTATCTACATACATATGACAAGATTGGTGCTAGCATCCAAGACATGTAGTAAGTCCAGTAACTTACTAAAGATGCTCACTGGAAGTTTAGACTGCACAACACCTTCAGTGGAAAATGGATGAACACAGCTGAACTTAACAATCTAGGCGAGATCAGCTATATTAATAGAGTTGCAATTGCAGAATCTTGAGCCGATGCATTTGTTCCTGCATCAAATAAGCATAACCTGAGCAGCAAACTAGACTAGCTAACTGAAGAATGACAGAAACAAGCTTGAATGGAGCCCCCTGACAAAAATGAAGGTAAGATTTGCCTACTGAAGTTGATGGAAACAACAAGCAACAGCAGATCAGGTTGAACAGAAGCTAGCAGCACAATACTAGCCTCCAGAAGGAATACTGACTTTTCACAGAATTAGTTCTCCCTTTAGTTTAATTAGCTCAACAAGCTTTGGATACAGGAAAAAAACTAATGTTTTTTTTTCCCTATGGGGATGCAATAGTTGCAATAAAGCCTGTTGAATTCTCACAGTGCTCACACAATACTAGCTAGCAACACAAAAATAAAAGGACACATGCCTGAGGTAGTGTTTGTCACTGATACTATAAGAAAAGCAACCCCAATAACATACAATATTCTATGTATTTCATCTGTGTATCTTTAAATTCTTTGTCCTGGGTGTGGTGAGGTGAAGAATCCATAAACTTCTCTGTCAATGGGAAGTGCTGTTTCTAGAAAGCCAAGATATCCAACACATCCAAAAAAAAAAAAAAAATCTATCCAAATTCAGCAACAACAGCTTGTCTCCATAAATACACTGGGCTAAGCTACTTTTTGTTTGAAACACCACTACCACCTTGTGGCCAATCAAGTTAAACAACATGGATAAAAAGAATGCCTAATCTGATTTTTACCCAAATCAACTTTGAATGCAGTTTAACAAAATCTAACAATCATAGTAACAGCCAGCTCAAACAACTACACTGAAATGAAAGCTTAGTACCCTACTGGTATAAAGCTCAGCTTTCATTTATTCTTCTATCCTCTGGGTATCATCAGTGTACTAGGAAGCACAGATTCCAAGAATATTAGCAGAAACACAATTACCTGCATCTATTGAATCAATTTAAAGATTGTAGGAAAATAGTGCATGCTTTATACTAACTGTATGTACAAACTAATGTACAAAGTTGCTAATACCAGAGGAGTGACTTATGATATCAGTGCCTCTGATAAAAATAAGCTTAATATAAGACTTTGAAGCTAGGGATATATTCGTCCTAATCCTTTAAATGTTCTTTCAAGTTGTCAAGTGGAACAACTTCTTGTACTAATATACAAGTGTCTAACATGAGGAATGACAACCTTAAAATTCATATTAAGGGCCAAGAAAATTAATTTCCATTCTCAGCTTTGCCAGAGATTCTACAGCTGAAGTTATAATCCTGCACAGGCTAACGTTCCCTTCCTCAAGCTAGCTATAAGGTTCAGTACATAATTGTCTGCGGGGCGTACTAAAGTTCTTCAGCAGTGAGCATCATGAGAAATCTAAATAGACCTTATGACATAAGAAATAGCGTAAGACAAGTCAACTGTATTACTAGACAAACTGAACAGAGTAAATTCAAGTTGCAACTGAAGCTTTGCAGCTATAAGACTCTGGCATAAGTTTATTCTAAGAATTCAAACAGTTTTGAAACATGTGATCTCCAAACGGCTACTTTTCACTGTACGTGCAGAATCAAAATATAAAAATAATTGTATATTTAATAGTTATAAATATATCATATTGTCTTCAGAGGTCTTTGCAAAATCTGAGTGAATTAAACTATTTGTATATTTGAACTAACTTTTCAGAGTGAAGGCGTTTATTTTGTGTGGAAGTGAATAACACGTCCCCATTAACCTGTATTTTTTTTCCTAAGGTTCTACAACAAATCTATCAATCTAACATATTTTTTGAAAGCTTTCTGCTATATATTATTACCTGACATAGTTATTATCATCTAGCACTAAAACAGTATTGACAAGAAAAAGCATAAGAGAATTTATCATCTATAAAATTTCAGATTTAATCTTACCCTAAGATCACCTGTGCCTGGAAAATATTCACCATACTTATGGAATGATACTGTCATGACACGATCTGTGGTATAAAATGCTTCTTCAACACCATCACCATGATGGATATCAATATCAATATATAACACTCTTTGGTGATACCTAGAAAGAAAATAATATATAAGAAGTTGATATAGATCCCTTAAACTCTATGTTCATTGAAGAACAAAGTCTTATCAATATCAGAGGACACATTTTCATCGTGCTTTGCACAGTGCTGTAGAGCGTGGATCTAAGCAACCATAACTTCAGGTAGGCTAAGATTCACTCAAGATACTGAACAGGACAGTTTCTTATAGTTGCATAACCCTAACTATTTGAAAGTTTCCTTCCTTCACATTCATATTAAGCTAAAAAATTCAGGACTGGATCACAGAAAGTCATACCACTTTTCTTACACTGCAGACACAGATAAATACCGAATGCATACTGCTCATTAACATTAACTATTTATAAACTGTCTTTAGAAACTTTTTCCACCTTTGAAACACACTTCCAGACTAAGCTACTTCCTGCATCCCTCACCAGCAGACTCAGCCGCTCCACTCACAACAGACAAATACCTAGAATATATTTTTGTAAAAAAAGAGATTTGTATTATTAGAAGGGATATAGTCCCTTGAAGCAGCACAAGTAAAACTCAAGAATTTACACTTTAGTGGAACATTACTGATTGTAGCTAATTATATGATCACTTTTTCATTATTCCTCTCATTTTTTATTTTGCGGTCACAGCAGCACAGCTGTTATTTTATTATTTATTCATAACAGCCACATTAATTCATTTAACAATCCAAAGAAGCTCACTGCCTTGGTTCAGTAATGACTCAAATGATAGGAATCAAACAGGCATATTAAGAAACCAAAAGGGTGTATGATTATGCGCATGACTGACCTAAGGAATCAAGGCAGTGATCCACCTAGCCCACTATTCTGTCCCCATGAATAGCAACAGGAGATTAACATTTACAGAAAGCATGTAAGCCTGCTCATTTTCTGAAGTCTCTACCCTTATACTTTCATACCATCTAGAATTGCAGCATATGGCATTAAAGTTTGGATCTTTAACATCCATTTACAGACTTCATGTCCGTGATTATGTCTGATCTCTTTTTTTTAATCTGTTGTTGCAGTCCGCTTCCTTCAGTCTCCTGTAGCAGCAAGTTCCAGAAGTTCACTATCCTATGTGTAAAGAGTTACTTCTAAATATCTAGCTTAAACCTATGCCCTATTAGTTATCTTTTCAGCTGGCCTGTATTTCAGTTCAAACTTCTTGCTGAAGCCAAACCAGGCAGAGCTTGGGAGTTTTCTTAATTTTAACAGTAAGTGTTCAACATGGTGTATGAAAACTCATTGAAATAATAATTACAGTCCAGATCTTCAAACATTTCTATGTCAATTGATCTGACACTTCCTAGAACTTTAGCTTATCTCATCATAAACTTACTTCAGTAACTCAAGGATGGCAAGCACAATATCATTGACATAACAGAAACCAGATGCCTCTGATTTCTTGGCATGGTGTAGTCCTCCAGCCCAATTAACAGCCATGTCTGTTTGTTGTCTGTTCAATTTTACTGCCCCAGCTGTAAAAAGACAAACAAAAATGAAAGGAAATGTGGTCAGAAACTTCAGAAGGCCTTTGTATCTGTTACATTAAAAAGTATCTTTCTTTTTTAAACAAGTTGATCCTGGATGCGATCTCCTACCAATACTGAGATACAGACTGTCAAATATGACATATCAAGTAACTGATATGCAATTATTATTTCTTAAAAAAAAACCCATCAATTTGCTTCAAGTTTGGAATATCCTATCAAAGTTTTAAGTTGCTGACAGAAATGTAACAAAGCTACAAAATAGCTAGCAAACAACTTATACTTACCAACAGAGCCTCCAGTTGACAGCTGGCAAAACTCAAACAGGCCATCAAATACAGGACAGTCTTCACCAACATTAACTGCGAAAGAGATGTATTACTTTTCAGAAGCACCACCCCAACAGCACTGCTGTGCACATGGATAACACAGATGTAATGCACAATTCATTCAGCACTTCAACTACCCCTCCCACCTCATTTTTGTCACGCTGAATTTTAAACACTGCAAACAATGTGAAGTCTTTATAATCCAAGACGACTCCAAACTATCTTTTTTTCCTTTTTCTTTTTAGTTTCACAGGAAACCCATTAACAAGAAGCGAGATCACTTTTAGATTTTTGAAGAAGTGCTCATTAACATAGGTCATATTAAGAAACGCACAATTACGTGGAAAAGCAATTTGCTGAGAACAAGGCATCATAAAGAGGTTACAATACTGCGTAACAGTATGTTAAGCCTATTCCCAAAATTAAGGAAATAAATTAATAGAATGGGTGAGCGGTGAATAATGTACAATCTTTACTATCTTCCATTGACAGGGATGAGTAAGTCCTTTCCTTGACTAAAACACACTTTCACACTCGATTTTTACTTCTCTTTTAGAAGCCATTCTTTTTCAGTGTTGGAACACATTCTAAGACATTTTGTAAACAGCTCACAACTGAAGTTTAATCTGTCCTAAGTATTATTTCACATCTAGAACATACCCCGTGAAAGGGGAGGCAAAAAATCTTTCCATAAGCCTAAAGAACATGTTTCCCAAGATGGCCACTTTTAATAGAAAAGTCCCCAAATTAGTGTAGCTAAAGGCAGGCTGATGTTACTCTTGTTACAGTATTTCTAACCCACTCCATTAAGCCATGTTCATACCTCTGTATGGGTGAATATTTAGCTTTAAACAATGCTAACCATCAAAGCATGTACACATAGATTTAGACTAATGTTGACACTTACATCTCTGCATCTGCTTGCTGTACTCAGACATATTATCAGGCCTTATTGATCGGAGAAATTTGATATATTCATCACTATGGTACTTGGTCATTTCCTCAGCAGTAGCTTTGTGGGGTCGCTGATAACAAGAAGTTACAGAAATAATCAGTACTCTGCAAAATCAGCTAATAGTTAGCTAAAACAGACAACTCAAAAGAAATCTAATCTAGTTTGAAGTGAGAACATTGAAACTGATAATAGTGCTGTTTTACATAAAGCAAGGACTACTTCATTGGTAGTATACACCTTGATTAATTCTTTGTGCAGTTACCCCAATGTCCTCCCCCAACATTCCACTCCCTAGTCATAAAAATACCAGTGAAAAGTCTCTACCTCACTTCTTCCAGGCACAGACAACAATCTGCAGTCCTCACCACTCATAAAATAACGCTTCGTTTCCAAGTAAGAGAGCTCTGAATACTCTATTTAAGTATCTTCCATTTCCACTTCTCTCCATTTATTTATGTGAGAACACTTCAAGTCCTTTAAAAATAACTTAAAATGCTTCAGTGGACATTCTACTGCTTATACTCACGTAAATTTCCATTTTTCTGTACAAGCCATAATTCAGGAGCAAGTTGTGGGTCATTCGGATCCTGTGAGGTTTCATTGGATGCCCTTGTCCATAGTAATAGTTTCCGATATCACCTGTCAATATTACATAAGTGAATAGCTATTCATATAACAAAAATAAACTTTTTACTGCTACTTTAAAGAATCACTCTCAGAAGAAAGCAGTTACGATGATTCAAAATAAATAAAATTAGACAACAAACCAACAAGGGGTCAATTTCAAAAATACCATGAAGAAAACAAACTGCCCATAAAAGGTTCTATGTTAGAAGCAGAGGGCAAAAAAGGAGGCCAAATCTGACACCTTTAGGACAAGCAGACAGTAGTGGAGAAGCACAGATACCTACAAGTAGTGGGTTCAAATCAAGACTGAAGAAAATAGTGGGAAAGAACTGAAGAATAAAGTAATGGGAAACAAAACTGGAATTAAGAGGGGAGCAGAAATTCCAGACTGCAAAGCCACATCATACCACAACAGAGACTGTAGTAAAACCTACTACACTGCAGTAACTGGTTTTAAGATACCATCTTCAGCCTGCCCTTAACTGCTAACCCTAGCAGTTACATTCCAGAAGGAATGAAGCTACAGATCCATTGCTGCAATAGCATGTGTAAGTATTTCCCAGACACCTGCTGCTGGACATCCACAGTAGTTTAACAGAACCTTGTAATCCTGGTTAGCCCAGCTCTGTCAAACTGGAGAGCAACTAGAACACGATTAAGATAGATTTGACTCTCCCATGAAAACACTGGCTGCTATCATGGGCTAGTTACATTTTCTCTCTAACTTGGGTACTGTTAGAACATACACACCTCTACTTTGAACACTGACATCCCCAAGATACAAAGTATTTTAAACAGAACTAGCGGTCCATATGTTTCTGGAAACAGACAAGCCTAAGAGGTATGTCCAGTTTGCAATGGCTTTCAGCTGGAGAATTCCATAATCCCTTTTCACAAAAGCACCTCTTTTCTTTTTGACCAAGTTTCCTGGTAGGATCAAATGAAATTTACGGTCTTGAAATTTTTACTTTTCTTTCATATCCACCAATATGCTCTGCCTTATTCACTTGGAATGAAAGAAGTACTGGTTTTGCAATGCCATAATATTTTACAAATTTTGGTAGTCAGAGGTAAGAAGCAGCACCACTACAAAACAGTTACAGATTCGCCTCCTCAAGTGAGGTCCAGGTCAGGAGAAAAGGAAAATGTCAGCTTGCAGTAGCATCACAAAATACCAAGAAAAGCAAGTATTAGAATAAGATTCTAAGTCTCAAAGCATTCTAAAATCCAGCTTTAAGTTTTCCAGCTTTTCCTAAGGACACTTACTAAAACAGATACAAGCTCATGTAACCTAAGATGAAGTTACCTAGAAGAGCAATCACTCAGCACCTAGCTCTTAGCTACCTCATAACAATGGAAATGCAAAGTTTTAGCATTATGAACATTCATAGTTGTTATTTACGAACTTTGAAGAACTTGAACTTACTCCTAACTTAAGTATTTAAATGGAAGATTAGCACTTCTTGCCAGTTACTAAGGCCTGAAGTCTGCAGATACTTATTGTAAGCCTGCACTTTTGGTCACATTCAGGTCAAGAGCAAAAGGGATTGAGAGAGCATACTCACACCCATTCCCGCCAGGAGGAACCCTGCCAAGTTCTGTTTTACAAAACACTACCTTACTAATTGGGTGTTTTGGAAAGATCTATCATATCTGTTTGAAACTAATGACTGGAAGATGGAAACCAACCATTTACTAGCCCTAATTTGTTTTGTGAAGTCACTGTCGATTCCCAGATTTACAAAGCTTCAAGCTAGTAAGAGCTTAAAATTTTGGAATTTCTAAGACAATAGTGATTTCATAACGTGGTGCTTTTGAGGAAAATTAATTTCAAATGCATTTGTAGCTTAAAGAATATGTATGTATTCCATAACTTTCTTTTTTGTAATAGGTCATTTCAACTCTAGCTACTTCAGCTTGCATAGTCATTATCACTGACATTTTACTCAGAATGCTGATGGATAAGGAACCAGACAAATAGGAATAATTTCCTATCTTACGTAAAACAGAAGATCTGTGAGATCTCATGTAAAAGAAAAGAAAAGCTTCCCAAATATACTTGCAACTTGCAAATATATCCTTCAATATACTGCAATTAATCAATTAAACAGATTCAAAATTAAGCATATTCTACATATACATCACAGCATACACTTAAAAGGGTTTTTTTTTAAAAAAAATCAATCAATAATTTAAGCACACCTTTTAACTTTCACTTTGTTTTTTTACCAGAAAGGAGAATTTTTAACAGAATTGGCAAGTTGGTAAATTTAATGAGTGTGTTTTTAATCAAACAGAAGATCCGTGGATGAGTATCTGGCAGAAGCACACTGATCCATCCAGTGGCAATAACTAACCATAGATAGCAACATACTTTAGCAACAGGTAATAGCATTTATACCTTTCAGGTTTTAGCACTACCGACAAAGAACGGGTCTAGCAATAGCCTCAAAAAAACCCCTTCAACATATGGACAAAAAGCCCATTAAGTTTCAGTGGTCTGTTGCAGTGTGTATGTTGACAGGGACAGGGAAAGAAAAGGTATGCAAAAAAGTTCCCCTTTCTTCATTAGCACCTTGATTATCAGCCAACATCACATCACAAAGGAAACATCATCCTGTGGGGAAGGGAAAGGCATCAAAAGTCTCTCCTCCCTTACCGAGAAGGTGCCCTTCCTGACACAAACACTTAATCCACTGAGTCTGAAACTGACGTATTTCTTCTTTCTATATCATACCTTAACTGGAGTACTTTTGGGAGAAAAGCAAGGTCTACTGGGATCTAGTTTGCATGGGTATAGGACACCTCCATCATGGATAAAGCTAAAAAGCTCTGCAGCCAAACTAACTCTGACTAGAGCATGTATATGTATGTAAGAAATGGGTAAAGTGAGGCCAAGTGCATAAGACTATTATTGCAGGTAGTACACGTAGTTGATCCTACACTTGTCAATACAAAGGTAAAAATCATGTAGAAATGTTGTGAGCATATTTTATATCACTCATCAGCGTGGGGGCGCATGGAAAGTGCAAAAGAAAAGAACATTACTGAAAGAGGAAGTGAAGGGGGAAAACGTAAAGTAGTACATGCAGAAAGTTGGCAACCTTATTAATCTTTCACAGCAAGGTTTCAAACACTGAAATTTACTTTTCTACCAGGAAAAATACAGCTAAATGGCTCCCACTGACAAGTAACAATGTAACCTCTGAAAAGTTGAGTCCTTTACTAATAAAAGATGAATCAAGTGCTAGTTTAATACTAGGTTTAGTGTCCTGCATCACATGGTGAACGGAGCAAAATGTGATACCAACAAGTGACCAGAAGAACTACCTGAAAATTAAGCTGTTACACACGATGCCATGTTCTGGCACATATTAAGAAAAAAAAATTATTTCTTAATTCATATAAGCTACTTGCCTAAATTCTAAAGAGAGTTATCAAACTAAAGTAAACCCACATGATTCCTTTGATGAACATGAGTTTTAAGACACTCACTTCTCTATTCAATACAAGTCTGAAAGGAAATTCAATTATCTCTGGTAAACACACAACCGACTAGCAAAATCTGCTATGTTCCCAAAAACGCTCATCACTCTCTCTAGTTACCAAGTGATATGGAAAAAATAACACTTTTCTACTAACCATTACAAAACGGTCTTAATGGACTGAACAAAGAGGCAAGAGATGACATTTACTTATATTCTTTGATACTTAGTGACTCTTAAGTTACATTAGGTTGTAATTTTGACAGAAATTGTTCTGTAGAGTGAGCATCTCTCTCTTTATTTTAAGTGTGGTTATCGTGAAATCATAAGGTATTTCAGAGCTGTACTAAGTGCAGAAGCCTAACCACTACAATAGAAACAGCATGAGAAGAAAAATCTTAATAGTGGTAGCTACATTTGAATTGAATTCTGCAATGCTAATGGGTGAAGTCATGTAAAGATTAATCTAGAAAAAGACCATCAATGCCTGACTGGTCCAACAAACAGCTATTCAAACAGGCCTAAAATTACTGTGCCAGCACCTGAACCTCCAGTTGGGAGGTTTGTTCTGGTTGTTAAAATTAAGCACACAGCTCAAGACTAGCACAGTTATGACTTTTGAGCCAAGAGTAGAGGCTGGATACCACTGCTGTGTTTGGAAAAGACTGTGAGAAGTGCTGATAAATCTCTGAAACACTCTTCAGTTAAAGCTTACATCTGCAGAGAAGATGAACTTAAACTGTAAGTGTTAATGTACCTAATGTCTGAATATAGCAGCATACTACTCTATTGAAACAGGTTTAGTCTTGTCTTTATGAGTGGAGCCAACCACATTCTGATGCAGATGTCAAATTTTTCATCAAGGGAAAGCCTTTTGTACACCCACATTAAATTAAGCTCAACAAGCAATCTGAACTATACGGTTAGTGCACTGGCATGGAATAAATGTGCTTATTAATTGTAGCCATGCTAGCTGCTGCACGACTCTCTAGAACTGTGCTTTGCTGCACAGAAGCACGGGATTGGAAAGACCATTTGGGTCCTGTTCTCATTGCTATAGGCAACTGTACAACACATGCATACTTTGGGAGGGGCCACCGAACTACTTGAGCCACAAGCTGCAAGACCCTGGCAACAATCTGAAGACACATGGTAAGTGGCTAAAGTAAAAGCTACAGTATCTTTCTATATCTAGCAGAGTTCTAAGCAGTGTGAGCAACAGACTTCACTGAGCTGCAGCCATATATATATGTACCTATATATATAAGATTAGAAGCAGTTATTAAAATATTTTAGATAAGATGATTCAAGTATCTTAATTTGTACGGTTTTAGTACTTCCCATAGTATATGGACTAAACTTTAAATAAAATTCCTGAGCATGAGCACAAGCAATGCAAACTCTGTAACTGGATGTAGCTGACAGTCTATTACAAACAAACTGCAGAGTGTGAAATTAAGCTGCTTCTAACCCAAAGTTTATCGGTTCCAGTTACAGTGTGGAGGCTATTAAAACCGTTAATGATCAGAAAATGTTAAAAGCGACACAGTCCAAGAAAACTTGGGAAGAGACAAGCTAACTTCACAAAGCAACTTTAGATAATCACAGGTTTCACAAAAAACATGTAGGAATTTATTGTATCTTGAAAGATATGCGTATGTGCTTGTACTTTTCAGTGTACACTTTTAAAGAAACAAAGTGAAAGTACGCGTGGAGGGAAAATTATGACAAAAAGTGGCCATTTACTTTGGTTATGACATGCTTAGACATACACCACTAGCTCAGTTGCATGCCCCAGGTATCTTTGTATTTTTTGGTTTTGAGTTATTTAAGCCTTTGAACACTCCTTTTGATTCAAGACTTCGCTGGTACAACACCCTTACAAGACCTCCAGTGTTGCCAGATGAACAACAAATTAGCACTGGAAATATTTACCGCAGATATTAACTCTCTTCTAATAGCTCTGTTTCCAAAAGGAGCGTATAATAACTCTTGGCTTTAGCAATAAAAAATTAAGGCATCAAAAACATTCCAAAGCTGTTAATTTCTGTCATGGAGAAAGTATTTTTTTTAATCACTTTTACAACAGTTACTCCTTTCTCTACGTCACTCTTAATTGCATTTATCCTAGTCTACATAGTCAAGCAAGCTTTGAACTACAATGGCTTTTAAGTCGCCATTATCCTGCCATCTGAAAACTTCTTCCTTCTCCAGTTCCTTCTCTCTCTTCACTAGTATAAGTTTTTGGCTGTTAAGGGAGCCTGATGCTAGCACTGAGTACCAAAATCCAGGGATCACAGGAAAACTGAATAAATCAATATCTAGTAGACTATAGCCACCCGACTTTATTTAAAAAAAAAAAAAAAAAAAAAGCATATCTATAAAAAATAAAAGCATGCAAACATTTGCAGAGAGGAAGCTTCTAAACTATCACTGCGCTCTTCCTTTCAACAAGGCAGAAAGCGACTTAAAGAAAAGTAAGATTCCAGTCTCACCAAAATTATCCCTAGCAGGGGCCTCCTTTCCCCTTTAGGCTGAACAAAGAACCAGAGCTAGCAACAAAGAGAAAGGGGCGGCAACCACCACTCTGCCTCCTTTAGTGTGGTAAAAAAGCCAAGACAGGCCCCGCAAGAATGGCAGATTTGCTACAGCAACAGACACCTTTGATATCTTAGGAAGTTTAGCCATTCACCTTCATTTTCAAAATGGTGAAGACACCAAAGTGCTACGGCAGAACCAAACAGCCTCAACCTCCGTTTCCTGGCTACTACGAATACCGGTCAGAGAAGCCAACTTAAAGGATTGTTACAATAGGAGGCAATTTAAAAAAAAAAAAAAAAATACCCCAAATCTCCTACGTAACACGACCAACGAGTTTACCCTCCTAGTACAAAAAATGAAAACCAAATGCAAACTCAAGAAAAAAAACTGAAAAGTCCTCGCCGCTGTGGCCAGAGAACCACGAACAAGTTGCTGCAAACATCTCAAACTAAGCACAAGCATCATGCATCTTCTCGACGTGACGGAGAAAGCAGATCCCAAGTCCTCCACGACGGAGGGGCATGCAAACTTAGATGGCCTGCAAGCAACTAAAATTTCACTATTATTAAACACCTACGCATGCAACTTTCGTGTTTTGCTAGAGGAGAGGCTGATGGAAGCCAAACCCCCGCTTCGATCCGCGTTCATGGGGGCTGAGGCGGGGAGCAGGGGGACTCTGGCCGCCTTCCTCTTGCACACCAGATCGCTGCAGGAAAGCCAGAGGAAGGCCTCAGCTCAAGAATTACCAGGTACCCAAGCTACACATGGCCTAGACATTTTTTTGCAGGGGAGGAGCCAGACACGGCAGCGACTTCAGCGCTTCAGTGCTCGGCGGATGAAGGGGAGTGTCTCAAGTTTTCTTCTTGGTATTTTTTTTTTTCGGGGACACACACACACACAATAGGCACCGCCGGGCCCCGCAGCCGCTCTGCGGGCAGCCCTCCGACCCACACCTCGCCCGGATCCAACCTCCCCCCGCCTCCCCTTCCCCCTCGCCCGGCGGAGGCGGCGGGGACCCCTGTGAGGGGGAGGCGGCCCTAATGGCGGCCCTCAGAGGGACTCCCCCCGGCCCGCGCTCCCTCCCGCTCACCATCGTAATAGTAGCAGACTTTCTTCTTGCCGCCGCCCTGACTGTACGCCATAGGGCCGCCGAGCCGGGCTCGGGGGGAAGGGAGCGGGAGGCCGAGGCGAGCGCCGAGCCGGCACGGAGGGAGGGTGGGAGGGAAGGGGGCGGGAGAGCGGGAACTCGCGACGCCGGGCCGCGGGCAGTGCGAGCGGACCCGACCATCCGCGGCGGGGGGAGCCAGCGGGCGGGGCGGGCCCAATCCCCCGCCGCCGGGGGGGGAGAGCGAGAGAGAGATAGGGGCGGGTAGGACGCGCGAGAGCGAGCAGCGTCAGGCGCCTGCTTGTCCTGGTCTTCTTCCACAATCACACGCGCTGACAGGGAAGGAGCCAGGGAGGAGTCCTCATAAAGGAATTCTTGGAGGAAATTCTTTCTTCGCCACCCCCATGCCGTGCAGTGGTGCAGCCCACCGGCGGGCGCCGGGATTTGTCCCCGCCCCCTAGCGGCGCCCTGCGGCGCCTGCGCGGAGCGGCCGCCGCAGCGGGGTTGTATGGGGCGGGTATCGCGGCGGCGCGTGGAGGGGGAGCGCGGGGCGTCCCTTGGCCGCGTCCCCTGCTTGGCAATAGGGTTGTGGCGACTCCCCTCAGCTGCTTCTGCCCCGGAGCTGCTCCCCCGGGCAGCGCGCCTCTCTGTACTGCGCCCCCAGCCCGTCTCCCCGGGGCGGGTGCAGCTGCTCGGCAGGCTTGGGGGGGGAGCGGGAGCGTCGTGTCCTGGGTCTCCCCTAAGGGGGGAGTCACGCAGTTTTGATCTTTTCCAGAACCAAACCGGTTTCCGGGTTTTGTTTATTTGTTTATTGTGGTTGTTTTATTTCAGTTTTCAGAACTGGAGTTATGCACGACTTCGGGATTGTTTTCTTTAAGTAATGAAAGGCTCGCAGGGCTATGAGCGAGCTGCTCTCTTACTCTTTCGAAGAGCTCAGCTGCACTCAGCCAGCCAGGTACTGAGGCTAGAATAGAATAGAACAGAACAGAACAGTTTGGATTGGATGGGACCTTAAAGATCATCCATCTCCAGCCGCCCTGCCACGGGCAGGGACATCCCACTAGACCAGGCTGCCCAAGGGCCCGTCCAGCCTGGCCTTGAGGAGGCTGTAGCCAGGCTTTGGGCTAATGCAGAGGTGGGAGCACTCCTGGCCTATTTACACTGTCGCTGCTGAGTGACCCTGTTGTAGAAGAAGTTTAAAGCATATTTCCTAGTAAGCATAGGCATTACTTCTTCCAAAATCAAGGCACGCCACATGAGATGAAAGTAGTGGTTTTGTATAAAGGCCTTGATATCTGAATTGAGTTTCATGTTGAGATCTACCAGCAATTTCCTGTGCCTCAGTTCGGCTACAAATGCAGGAGGAAGAAACACAGAAGGTCAATATGATTGTGTTTATACTTAGCCAGTAACTACAGCTTTCTTGTATTTGCATTTAGATAACGTCTCACACTTGTTAGAACTTCAAGTCTGTTACATCCGCAAGTATATACATCAGTTACACAAAAGATTACTGTTTCTTCAGCTGACTTGAAAATCCAATATTTAGGGTTTTACACTCAGAGAAGTCTTGACCATGGTTCCTTGATTTACTGGAGTCTCCTAAATGACCTAGAAACCACGATTGCTGCCACATACTTTTACATTGTGTAAATGCATACTTGTTATCGATATCACCCATCAAAACAGTACATGTTCAAAAACTGGTTAATTGTTCCCAGAATTAGGTTATTTTCACTCCTAGAGATATCTAGCAGGAAGCTGGGCCCTTGCATCTGATAAAAGTTGTCGTTATTTTGTTAGACAAAACCAGCTGTTATGTTTGTGTTAACTGTACGTATACACTCAAAACCCTGAGGATAAAGCAAGGACATGCTGAAATAAAGGTGATTTCTGGATTTGTTTTCCTACTCTCTATGTTGTAACAAAAGGATACTATTTTGTCACATAACTAGATGGTGTAGCATATTTTAAAAGCATTTGCTATATTACATTTAGAAATTTCTCTCTTAGGAATAACATACGAAATTTATTTCTACAGCTTATGATACAACTGATGTGCTTCTTGCTACAAGCTGCAGCAAAATGCCCACGTAACATTATAAGCTGTAATAAGCATATTACTAATTTACCACTAACTTTCTTTTAGTCTCATCCTGCTTAATGCTGTCACTGCTTAAACGGCATTAGATTGGACTGCAGAAGATGCATATGCTGGTTACCTAGTACAAAATAAAGTATTATGTACTTCTTAGACTATTGAAATTCAGTGTTTGTGAAGTTACTTGATGTTTTGTAGGTGCCTGATGAACATTTGTATCCAACAATATAGTAGTGGAAGTCAGCTGGCTCAATATGAGGAATACTTTTATATGCACCATGAAGGGAATTCAATACTAGCAGTGATGTATTGTCTAAGTTCTTCTTAGGGACTTTATCTAAACCAAAAAGTTCAAAATTACATGAAGAAGTTACACAATTAGTTTCAGATGGGTACGCAACCTCATACAGAACTATAGCTCCTTTTAGTTTAAATGAAGCCAAAGTGACAGTGGCTAAATCAAGAGAAGCTGCTTGGCTTTCAGGGTGAAAATAGCTATACATGTTCTTTTAATACCTGAATTTACCTAAGTGTAGTTCTCATTTAGAGAAGCTCCTAGGATAGTCAAGCTCCTTGACTCATACCTGAATTAAGGAAGTGCAAAGAAGCATAGAAAGTTATCTTTTATCTCGAGAGAAAAGAATACATTCACTGAATTTGCAATAATTCAGTATTACGGTAAGCTATTAATTAAGAACACTTCTAGAAATGCAAATTATGCAGATTCCTTAACAAGCAGGTTTGAATGTAAGAGCATGAGAGCCATGCTGCACAAAAGCTAATTATATGGAAAAAGCTCTGGACCAATCACTACCCACGGTAAGCACACATGAACATCAGCTACTGAAGTCCTAGGCCAGTTCCGAGACAGAAAAGAATATACAACAAAGCATAAGTGAGGAAGGTGACTATTCTAATATGTAGCTCCATGCAGACATGATTTTACAACACAATGGAGGTATTTTTATTCCTTCCTATAATTGCTTATTGCTGTTACTGGATGACTTTTAGCTTTATTTCATCCTTTCTCTGCATCATTGTACTAACATTAGCTTGTTCTTTCACACAGTATTTATGTTATACCTTAGATAGTGTTTATTTAGTAAGTGACATAAAAGAAGAATCAATAAGGAGCTTTTAAACAGAAGAATAACTTTAAGCTTCAGCATTTGTAGCCAGCACTGCAATATAAATTGTTGCTATTTCTCATGTCTCTCCTAAAGCACATCTACTGTGAAAGCTCAGTGAACACTTATGCAGACAGTGAACAAGAAATCTTCTATAGGTAAAAGTTTAAAACTTTATTTTTCCTGTCAAAAGGTGTTCAGGATAGCATTCTCAAATCCAGAAGATGCCTCCCATTAATCGCCAAGTGGACTAATGTGTTTTAAAACTAAAGGCTTAACAGAAACCTCTATAGCACCATTTTTTTTTTCTCCTAGCAGGTGCTAGAGAAGAGTGGCGTTATTCATATGCCACAGAAATCATGACTAGATCACCTTCCTTCTCTCTCCTTGCATAATCTAGGAGCAGAAAAGATACCACTAGAAAGCTTCCTATCACCTAGACCATTACTTACCCTTAACTGCGTAACTCCATGCACTCTTGTATGTACAGCCACCTCAGTTCACTTTAGCAAAGCTCAAAAACTAATCAAGTTAACAAAAAAACTCCAGAGAAATTAAACTCTAAAAAAAAAAAAAAAAAGATAAAAAGCAAAGGGAATGTTTCACCTAACAATTCCTGAGCTGCCTCTGTTTCAAGGCCCAGAAGGAACCTTTTAAACCACCTCACTCCAGACAACACACTCAAAAACGCCAAACCAGTTTAACCAAGAAACGCCCTCAAAATCTATTCATTAATTTACTTTCTCATAGAATAGTTATCTATTACATCGTTAAGTAAAGTAAAAGTCCAGTCCAGTCCAGTCGAACCCTTCTTTAACTCTAGCCATACTCATGCTCCTCTCTATTGCCCCTCGATTTTATCTGTGGAAAGTTAGCATTTTCAGGTGCTACCTATTAGTAGCATTCACACATACATAAATGCAAGGATGAAAGTCACAGACAACATTATTGATTTGTCCTACTGTTCAGTAATGCTAACAATCTCTTGACAGAACAAAAGAGAGTTAACATGGAAAAAGTAGTTTTCCCAAGACATCCATAGACCTTTACTAGAGTTCTTGATAACATAAAAGTAAATAAAGCTTTAAGGCTGCTTTCCTGAGAAGGAAACACAGGTTTCATCATGCAGATACTTTGCTAATGAAATCACTTTGCGCAGAATGTCAAAGTCATTAAAGAACAAATAGATAAAGAGAACTAAACAGAAAATTAACTGTGGAGTTTGGATTTTCTCCCTTGCTTATTTGTGCAATAAGCACTGGCAATAATGCTATCTACTAATTGCTTCTGAATTTCAAGAGCGTAGACTGCTGAATAGTCTCCCTTAATCACTGCTGCAAAGTGCTGGTGTACAATAGTCTTTACTGTCATTCTGGGAGCTAAGAGAACTTGCTGTGCTCCCGAATGCTCATGTCAGTACTAAAACACGGCAGTGAATTCAGTTTAAGTGGTAGGCTAATACAGTATTTTCTCTTACATGACTATCATTTCTCTGTGTAGTGTCTTCATGTCTATGTGATGTGTGTAAACACAGTACATCAGCACTATATTCTGTCTGGGGCAGCTGTAACCGCCCTTTGAATCTCTCCTGTAGTTGCATGAAACTGTTTCCTTGTGCAATTGTGTGCCTGGCAGTCCGATGGCCAGGAAAAGTCTGTCTTCAGTGCACACCATGTAAACACAGATGCAGTTTTTTTATTCAGAATGGTGTGTTATAATGCAATAGCTCGTGTTTTTAAAAAAATGGCTATGTAATGTTCCTAAAGCACAGAAATATCGATACACAAATGTTTTCTTTTAAACACTTTTTAAAAAGTTGTTAAGAGTAAGAAGGTGGATTGCAAGAAATCTGCAGTGCTAGGTGTAGTGTAATGAGAGTAATGTAATTAACCTTTCCTATTTATATTCAAAACTTTGACAGACCTAAAGAAAATTGTATACATTCACCTTCATAAGATCTTAGATAGTGGTCACTAGCTTTTACAGTTAAAATACGGTTTCTTGGTGACTGCTAGAGTGCCCAGTACATACAGTCTTCCAGTGTTCATTGTTTACAGAGAGAGATTAGTTTAAATTATACTGGCTTTTGGTGAGATGACTGAATAATATTCTCTGTATCTGGTAATGCCTGAAGAAGGTTAGACATCTTTTAAAAAGAAAATCTGACAGATAGTTACGACTTTCAAAAAGAAAGAGAGAAAAAAGTAACTATCCATCACAATATATTAGATTTCTTGAAGTCACAGACCTCCATATCAAGCACAGTGCTTGTGAGGTACTGCTTTACTATGCTTTATCATACCTGCTTCTGACCTAAATTCTGAAGTTGGGTGGAAGATAAACTTGTGCAAAGTAGCAGACAGGCGTTCTGAAACTATAAATGATGTTTTAATAGTTCTGTATGCCTACAAATTGCTTGGTTTAAATGTTTCTATTCTTAGTAGTAGTCCAATTTACAGAAATTGGTATGGACAAACACAGGTAAGTGTTTGTTTTCAGTAAGTAGTGGGAGATTTGTAGCGTGGTAGTGGGAGACAGTATGCTGGTAGGTAGTCCCAAGATGAGGAGCATGTCAGGACACAGATGATCTGCTTGCAGCCTATGGCTGTTCTTTAGCAACTCCTGAATAGTGAGTCCTGAACTGCTGTATCCTGTAAATCACTTCTCTATTTCTTCTTTGTCTCAGAGGTTGAACAGGTCACAGCTGATAAGACATTCTAGTCCCTGCATGATTTACTCCATCCTGATTCCTTGATTAACCCTTGATATCTCAAGCAAACGAAAACCAGTGAGCCACTGGCCATCTAGGCAAACACCCTGCCAGTGCTAATTTTTGCATATCAGGTGTTCCATGTGAAGTCTAACTAAAATAAAGCTGTATCTGCATGAGGAAAATTAGCCAATTTATCTTAAATCAAATGTTAAACCAATTTATACTGCTGTGAGACACTGTATAAACACTGTTTCAATTCAACAGTGGAAAGTTGTCTTCAGTTTAAACTGATTATGGTTGTCGGAGACTAATCTGATATAAAGCAGTGTCCACATAGTTATTTGTATGAATTAGAAAACAATTTAAGGTAAGCAGAGGAAAACCTCATGTAACTGGTGCCTATCATTTTGAATTTCCTATCTGATTGAGTCTTGACAATGAATGAGTTGCCAATGAATAAAAATAGACAAAATAAATGGAATTCTAGAGTCTGTATACAGTTCACTGCTCAGAGGACAAGACTGCTCACCACTCTGTTAGCCATACCAGTGCAAAGTTAAACAAAAAGGGTGACCTGAGGATGAATGTGTCTGAAGAGATGTGCAGTTGTCAGCATGCAGATGAGATCCTTGGCAATTCTCTTCAGCTTCATTTCGGCTGTGCAGGAATTACCACCAGGCTTTGGATCAGCAATCTCATTATTGCGCAGTCATGAATGTTCCTTCTCTCCTCATCTGTTCTTAGCATGGATATATCACAGGTGCAATGTACCACAACATTTATTTGCAGCACAGCAAACGTGAATGTCAAAGAACAGAAGCAAAGGTGAGTAAAAAGTTTTTTACAAAATGGGTCCTGAATAAAGATTTTCTCATTAGTTCTCATAAATCTAGTAAAAAAAAAATCATCATTTAGAAGTTTTTAAGCAACTATGTTTTTTTACAAGAAGTTCTGTGAAAAAAAAGTTGGTCTCTCTCCCCAAAATATCCATTCCACCCACTGACCCAGCTTAGTATTACATTCCAGAAACCATATTAATTTCCTGGTTTAGGACCTGTGATTTATTGGTAACTGTCTGTAATAATGTACCATTGTACTGAGATGAAACTACTGCATTGTATACACTGTGCATATTTTGTCCTTTTCCTAGCAGCACTGCATTTAGTAGAGGAAGAGAGTTCTTCTCTACGCTTTTCTGCCATCATTTTTCCAGGAGCCACTGATGTTGATGTGCTGGCTGTACACTCACTTTGCTGCCAAGATTTCTGTTTCCTCACCTCACCCCATTTGATAAGCAGATTTCTTCAGGAACATCACATTCATGCAGGTGGTGGCTGGGAGATCAAAGCATTTGAAGAGCAGGCTGAAGCATGTTTCTTGGCACTGAAGTGTCTGAGGAGCAAACTAAAGCAGAGGTTTTAGGTTCTTGCAGAAGAAAAACAAAAGAAAGTCCCTGTTACATTTTTATTCCCCATTAAATCACCCATGCCATTTTATTTGCTCTTTAATTAGTTTTAGCTCATAATATGGGGATTAAATAACAGACACCTTGAAGGCTGTCTGAGGGCTGGCATGGACACATCTGTCTTATTGACCCCTACAGCACTTTCCTATTTCCAGATTTGGCTGTGCATCCCAACAGCAGGGCAACTGGACCAAGAAAAGTGTCTTCATCGAGTGTCATACTTACCTCCTCAGACCCTTCCTTGGTTCCTGTGCAGATCGGCAGGTCCCTAAAAACCTCTATCAGAATGCCATTCTAGACAAAGATAAGACAGGCAGGGGCACAGGAAGTGCTGCAGTGTGCTTCACCAGCGAGAATACTGTGGTGATCAGTGTTCTCCAAAGGGAAGAGCAGTATGGTGAATCAGATCTGCTGAGTATCCCTATGATGTTACAATAATATGTAGTGTCCATTGGCATAAAAGCTAAGAAAAAGAGAAATGTGAAATGTGATGGCATAAGAAAGCATAATAGAAGGATTGCTGTCTGAAATGACCAGAAGGAATGACAAGGCAGTGATTTATTTTAGCAAGATCATAGCTGAGAGGCTATGACTAGTTGCATTTTGCATACAACCTGAGTCTAAATCTAGCATCATTCTACGATGTCTCCAACCCCGACTGGGGTCTGCCACTCTTCCCAGCATCACAAATTATAAAGTCTCCTAGTAGGCAGTCACCTCTGTGTTTTAGGTTTTCTGTGATACTTCCTGCCTGACAAGATGAGGCAAGTCAAAATGATGCACTGATTTGGTGAGAGATGCAGAGGGAGAAAGCTGGTTCAGGGCCTGAGAATGAATTCTTAAATCCTAAGCTTTTAGCTAGCTTATATCAAACATTTTTTTTTTTCTCTCCTTCTATTAAAATATGATTTACTTAAGCCTAAATGTCTACACAAACAACTGGTTTAGCACCTAAGGCAATTTTATTAGTGGAGGATCTGGACAAGTTACATTCCAAGTGATTCCCAAACTACCTGCTTTCACAACAGTTTACTTGAATAGCCCTACCTATTTTGAGAGCACTGCGTACTTGATTCCACTACGGCATTTATGTGAAAAGTTTTAACAGTTCTAAATATACCTTCAGTCTCCCAAGCGAGTTAGGTTTTAAGAACAAAATATAGCAGAAACCAAAGGCTCTAGTTCTGACACAAAAAGCAAGTAACAGAATGAAATCTTGTATCTTTTTTCAACTCAGGTATTTAGTGCTTTGTCATAGACAATATGAAAACTTGAGGTTACTCTGTCACACATAACCTGATTGACTAATTTCCCACTACTTTTATGGAGTCCTGACTTAAAGCAGGATTTAGTACTGTCCATGAGGTGTCCCTTGATTCATAATTTTAAGCAGAAATAATTAAATATCCTGAGATATTGATATGTAGCCTTCACAATGAAGGCTTATATTTGAACCATCAGATAAACATATGAATTTTCATCTTCCTACCTTCTATTCCAGGGGTGAGAAAGAAGTAGCCACAGATGTGTTTAACAAAAGCTAAGGAAACATATGTTTTCAGATTCAACACTCAGAAAGAGGAGATAGTGAATTTACCAGTTAGGAGAATCCACCTCATGCAGTTGCAGATTTTCTACTTTATCTGATGTTCAAAGAGTTCCAAAGACTGATAAAGACTTATGCGAGAACCTGACAATTGTCAAGAGAAGAAAACCAAATCAAGTCACGTTTCTTGGTGCTTTTTTAGAAAAAAAAATATTGACTTCCATTGCATCTGAAGACAAGCCTAGTCTCATTTTAAACTGTTACTCCAAGTTTTTATGTGAATTTCTCAGGGGTTACATTTCACAGCAAGTAGGTATATATAACTGAAACTTTATCAGTGAGAAGTGTTGGGTTTTTAAATAATTGTGGTTTTTTTTAGACATGGCAAAGTCTGGTTCAGTGTTCAGTGTGCATTCTGGAGTAGAAGAAGAACTCACTGTATTTCTGTCCCTGCCAACTCTTGAAGCAGTATAGACAACTAGCTGAGTCATCTTCTAAAAAAAAGAAACTGCAGTCGCCAGTTGGATGCTACTAACCAAATTTGATAGATATTCCATACAAGTCTGCAGCAGAAAAAGCAGACAGAAGGAAACCACTGGTAGAAACTATTACAGTTTCTCAGATTCAGAAGATACGACAAAAGGCCAATAGGTTTCATGAAGATTATCCACTCCACTAACCTTCTTCTATTTAAGATCTGGGAAAATGTATTTTATCTTAGAATTTGCCAAAGGAGCCATGTGAACTAATCAATTCACTTTTTCAAACACCCTGCCTTATTACTTTCATGAGTAAAAAGTTGTGGTGATGATGAAACAAATTATGTTTCATTTTACTTAATATCATAGCCTCATAAGCAGAAAAAATGCTGACGCTTTTGAACTGTTTTGCTGGATTTCTCCTGAGCTGTGTCCAAATCAGATGGCTACAGGCCATAAAACCTTACTTGTGTCTGTACTCTAGCCCCAAGGGATGACACAAACCCCTTCATTTATGAGTAGGCAACTTAACATACAGGGTATCCTGAGAGAGGGGCTCTCTCAATGTGTCTGGAAAGACTTTCTTCAGCCCTTTTTTTCTTTTACCTTGTGTGCTCTGTGACCCCTCTATTCAGTCACACCCCCCTTATGCAGCTCAGCACCTACTCCAATCTCAATCCATCGATATCTTTCAGCAAGCACACAGATATGATGTATGTGGTAGCGCATGATGGTAGGAAAGATGGGAAAGATAAGAAAGGAACAAAAGATTTCAGAGGCTTCAATGGAGGGAGCAGCATACTCACACCCAAATTACTTAAGCTCATTTTAAGGTCCATGCCACCCTGTTAGGTGCCAGTCATAATCTCAGGTCAACTGTTCTGACATAATAAGAATATAATCAAATCTTTGATGTCAAGATTTAGTTCACTGTCTTTGAAGTTTCTGGAAGTATACATTGTGTGATGACCAAGAGTTAATTTCCAGATGGTCGTGACTCACTCAAAGTGAAGGAGCATGGCTGGTGAGTGCCTGGAAGGAGATGGTGGAAGACAGCTGGTGACAGGAGGCAGTGTTGCCTGCTGACTTTCTTGGAGAAGAACTTAGAGGACTGGACTCTGGGGAAAGGGATCTCACTGCTTGCTCCCTGTTTTCATAGTTAGGGTTTCTGTGGGCAAAGCCATGGCTAGGGCAGTCCCCTGCTGCACAAGTTTAGTGCTCCATCCACTGCTTTGTAGATACTCTAAGTTATTTTCTCTGCTACCTAGCCCAGAGTTTATCATTGCCAATTTTTTTCCTTTTCCTTGAACTCGTGCTCACACGGTGGATGCAGAAATTCCCTTTTGCTGTGGCTCTCCTGAAACACTTCATTGGAAGAACGAAAGTTCCCTTACCCCAAACAGTTATTTTTGTTCTTAGTCTCCTTACAGCCTTTTTCTCCTTCCGTGAGCACTACCTCTCTGTTCATGTATATACTTGACTGGGACATGTACACATCAATACACTAAGGAATGAACCAGCTCAGGTTCATTGGCACCTTGGCAAAGATAAGGCCTCACAAAAATCTCCTGTAGAAAAAGGCTCTTGTTAGAGCATTTTAGTCTGAGTAGCAGGCTGAAGATATCATGAAGACACGTGTCTGAAACCAAGTGAGCTGCAGGTTTTTTTAAGAAAAATGTCTCATGCTTGCAGTGGAGTTTGGTGTGAAGATGCAGTGGCCGGGTTACAGTGCCTTGTGAGATGTATAATGGTGTATTTGGGCCCTTTCCAAAGAAGGAGACTACACTTTCAGAATATATGTAGGGATTTCTGGAAGTACTATGAGCACTAAATGACCATCATGTTTGCCCTGCAGATAATAAACAGATAATAAAGATAATAAAAGATAATAAAGGACCACTCTATGATGTTCCTAAATACTTTTCCAACAGCTAGGCATTGAATCTTGAAGCCATCATAAGGGAACTTTTATAGAGCTGTAGTCATCATTAGATTAACTACCATAACTGTGTTGTCTAGCCAAGTGTCCTTGGAGTAGGAAGGAAAAGCTCTGAAAGAAACTATTGCAAGAGAGTCTTTGAAGTACACTTCTGGCAGTACTTTTACTGTTAACAGGCATGTAGGATAGAAACAAAGGACTTTTGTGTGTGTTTCATATGAATAGTTAGGTCTCACATTTATTGAATTCCTAGTCCTTCTGAGGTAGTGAGAAAGAAGAAAAAAGGAAGGAAACTAGAAGATACTACCAAAGTAAAAAATCATAAAAAAATCACAACTTGATATTTTTAATTCCATCCATAACAGTAGTTGCTAAATCTTTGCCTCCACAGCTCTGCTTGAGAGAATTTATCCTTATGTGATAAGTAGCTATGTTAATAATTGATAGCATTTGTTATTTATAGAACAAAAAAACCTTTAATAAAAGATATTTTCCCAAACACAATAGTGTCATTTGATCAGATGACCAGGCATGTGAATAATACATGCATGGTCTTGTCAATATGCCCCCTGTCCTCCATAATGTGGAGGTTCCTGAGCCCAGTCCTGCTGCCTGAGCTTCATGTGTCCTTGTCTCAACCTCAGTTTGCAAAAGCAGGATATAATTGGTAAGTATTTTAAGGTCCTTTGGGGGCTGGGAGTTGGGAAAATTTGATGGTATATTGCAGTCATTCTTCTTCTGTCTCTGATAAGCAGTGATAGGAAGGTGTTGACATCTAAAACATTATCAACAGGTAGCTAAGTTGGTACTCACTGAGAAGAATGTGGGAAATTGTTCCTCAGAATGTTTTTAGTTAAGGTTCTGAAAATGCAAGCAGATGCTACTACATCTGTTACATACTCTTTCCATGTTTGAATGCATCTCTCTGACCATGTTAGCTGGAGATTTCATTCTTAGGGAAACAGCAACAAATATAGATCTTTCTTCTCAGCTCCCAAGCCTTTAGGATCTGGAGAACAAAGAAATACCATTTTAAAGATGCCGATATATCTTACAGCTTACTTGCCAAATCTAAACCTTACATATGTTAGCTCTTATTATTAACGCTTGTGACGCAGGAGAAATTTATTTTAATACATTTTGGGTAAATGGCTAAAAATGTGTGTGCTAACAACAATGTGGCTGAAAGATCTAGGAATCTATGGAAATAGCTTTTCTCCTGTCTAAGAAACATAGGGGACAAAATGCATTACATTTTTTTTTTGTGACCAATTTCATAAACAGAATAGCAAAGGAAACAAGCAGTAAATGGCCATTGATACAGTTGGTGAAGGAATCAAGAGCACAGGTTATTTTCTCTTCTATTCTTCCAGTTGTGTGCAGTGACATTAATACATGGCTCTATGGCTGGTGTCACTGACACAATTTTGGGTTTTCTGACAGTGGAAAGGCCTTCAGGCTTGCTGTCTTCAGATAGGATTCACTTGTCTTAAAAGGGGGAGAGGGTCTTTGCACAGGGACTTGCAGGGCTCATAAATAGAGCTTTAGACTAGATTAGAAGGGGGAGAGGGATAATATCAGGCTTGCCCATGACAAGATGTGGGAGGACAAGCCAAGGTTAGAGGGATGGGGTGCTGGTGGGGGCCCACAGCCTGTTGCTCAGAAATGTGCTGAGAGCTCTGCAGAACACTTGAAGCAAGGGGATGCTGAGGCAGCATGAATCGACAGGGATACAACAGGTAAATACCTCAGAGGAATGAAGAGATGCTCCTCTAAGAAGGCAACACAGCCGACATCTCTGCACAAATGCATGCAGCTTGGGCAACAAAAAAAGAGAAGATGGAAGCCACCATGCTGCTGGAAAAGTATGACTTGGTTGCCATTACTGAAACTTGTTGGAATGAATCCCATGACAGGAGTGCAGGTATTGATGGCTACTGGCTGTCTAGAAGAGACAAGCAAGGAAAGACAGGATGAGGAGTTGCCTTCTACATCAAGAAATAGATCGAGTGTGAAGAGCTGTTTCTGAAGAGTAGCCATGAGTGGATTGAAAGCCTGTGGCTAAAAGTCAGAGACCAGGGCAACAAAAGGGACCTAGTGGCTGGAGTCTGCAACAGGCTGCCTGATTAAGAGGAGGCGATTGATGAAGCCTTCATACTCCAGCTGCAGGAGGCATCACACTTGCAGGCTCTGATCCTGCTGGGAAACTTCAACCACATGGACATCTGCTGGAAAAATAGCACGGTGAGCTATCTAGGAGACTCCTGCAATGCAATTTTTTAAGTCAGGTAATAGACACTTCTGCAGGGGAGATGCAATACTTGACCTGGTCATCACTAATGGGAGTGAACTAATTGAGACATCAAGGTTGGGGTCTGCCCGGGATGTAGCAATCACGCACTGGTAGAGTTTGCTGTCCTGAGGGATATGGGTCAAGCGAAAGTAAAGTTAGGACCCTGAATTTCAGGAAAGAAAAATTCCAATTCTTCAAGGAGTTAGTCAGTAGGACTCCCTGGGAAATTGCCCTCAGAGACAAGGTAGCAGAGCAGAGCTAGCAGATCTTTGAGGATGCTCTCTACGGAGCATAAGAGCTCTCTGTTCCTGGGTGCAAGAAGTCTGGCAAGAAAGGCAAGAGAACGGTATGTCTAAGTCATGACCTGTGGCTCAAACTAAAGGGCAAGAAGGAAATGCACAGTCAGTGGAAACAGGGTCAGATATCTTCAGAAGACTACAGGGATGCTGCCCGGTTGTGTAGGGACGGGGTCAGGAAGACAACGGCACAACTGGAGCTGAACTTGGTGAGGGATGCAAAGAATAACAAGAAGAGCTCCTACAGGTATGTAAAGCGGAAAAAAAAAAGGTCAAAGTGAGTGTATCCGTGTATCCGCCATGATGATCGAGACTGACAAGCTGCCAACAACAGACGAGCAGAAGGATGAAGTACTCAAAAAATTTTTGCCTCAGTCTTCACTAGCAATCTCTCTTCCCACACCTCTTGAAGAGATGGGCTGCAAGACACGAACTGGAAGAGCAAAGTCTCGCTGTAAGAAAGAGAAGATCAGGTTTGCAACCACCTGAGGAACCTGGATGTACGCAAGTCCATGGGACTGGATGAGATGCATCCAAGAGTTCTGAGGGAATTGGGTGATGTAGTCATCAAGCCACTCTCTATGATATTTGAAAAGTTCTGGCAGTCGGGGAAGTCTTTGGAGACTGGAAAAAGGGCAACATTGCACTCAGTTTTAAAAAGGGTAGAACTAGACTAGATATCAGGAAGAAATTTTTTAAGCCAAGGGTGGTGAAACACTGGAAAATGTTGCCCAATGAGGTGGTGGATGCCCCATCCCTGCAAACATTCAAGGTCAGGTTGGATGGGCTCTGAGTAACCTGATCTAGTTGAAGATGTCCTTGCTTACTGTCGGGCAGATGGACTAGATGACTTTCACTGTCCCTTTCAGCCCACACCATTCTATGATTCTGTGATTCTATAGTTCTATGATTCTGTGACCAAGCAGTATTTCTAATAATAATAGTATTTCTAATAATACTACTTGCAATTACAGAATAGTTATATATCATTCATCTCTAAAAATGTTTGTTCTTTATTTTGTAGAAGTAATTCAACCATTTTTAATATATATTTGTTTAGCATGTTGAATTAGTTTTTCTGGCTTTGAAATATCTATGTATCTACTAGTAGCATTGTTCTTATCACGACATGCTTAGAATATACAGAATTAGGCCTAAGAGCTGTGTAACATAGTTTAAAATGATATTTAATTTCTGTTGCTGATGTTTATTTATCCAGGCAATAAATTTCAATAGCTGCACAAGTTCTCTTTTTTCCCTTTTGTAGCATTCATACTACAGTAAAACCCAATGAAACAAATCCTGTATTGCAGCCAGTGGAAGAAAACAAGCACAGCGTGTACAGACAGTGCTAATTATTAGGGAATCTCTTATAGAAATCCCCAAGAAGCTCTTTTAGAAGTCAGGAGGATACAGAAGTGATAGAGAGGAGCCTGGGGAAGGGAACAGTTATTTCATAGTTACACACTGAGCAACACATCCCTGTTTCATTCCTTTAAAGCAAGGTATGCACAACAAGAAAACAAACAATTAAATTGAAAAAAAGGGAGATTGGACTACAGAAACAGGAATAGGCACAGCATAGGACTCCTCCTTTTACTTGCTTTTTCAGCTTCAGGAAATCCTGAGTCCCTTTCTGCAGACCTGCAACAAAAGATTTGGACAGTGTTCTTTTCTTTCCTCCAGACTCTTCCAGCATCTAGAATTTAGGTGGCTTCTGGTGGCTAGGAAGATATGGGAGAGTGTCTAAGGAAGAGGAAGGAAGCCTCTGCTTCCTGTTGGTGCAGTTCCAAAGACAGATGACCCCTACCAAAGGCTGCAGCGACCACCTTCTCCTTGTGGCCTCGGGACATGCTGTCACTGGACTCCTCCACAAGCTGATTGAAGTTGCTTAGCAGAAAAGTAAACTTGTAAAGGCAGTAGGTGTTTTGCTGTTGGATTTGTGAACTGAATTTCCTCACAGGCAAAGCCTGTGTGCAGGAGAATTGACACAGAAGAGGGAATCACACCATGTGCCTTGCTATGGGGAGAGGAGCATGGTCAGGTAGTGCGAGAAGAACAGAGTAATGGGGGAGATAGGCAGATAGAGGAGGTGGTAAGAGGACGGGAGAGGAGGAGAGGTTGTGCGACCTAGTGACAAGCAGCTGTTAGGGTGCTCACTACTGAGTAGGTCACCACCTGTGAGAAGACCATCATGATCATCAGAAATGCAACTTTACTGCCTTCACTTATCAGTGTCTGCAGTATCCCAAGTGCTCCCACACCTTCACTAATTTCAGGACTGGTCACACATTTGTATAACTATCTTTCATTGGAAATGTTTTATGTCTCAGGATTTACGCCAGGCACCCTCTGCAGTGATTTTTGGTGGCATAAGAGCCTTTTCTGCCTATTCACATGCAGTGAATTGTAGCTTTCTATTTAGGATATTAATACACTGTCACACAGTTTACCACCAACCGTGACTGGCTGCTGCAGAATCTGTTTTTAATTTCACCACTGCTAGAACAAAAGAAGAAATCACAAAGCTTAACTCTGGCAGGGAGCATTGTAGGTCAAACAATCAAGGACCAGAGCTGCTTCCATTTCGATTGCCATCAGAAATTTGCCTCCCTGTAAGTGTTCTACCTGCTAAGCTATCATACAGATGGAGCAAAGCAGCTCCAGATGTGCCTTAGAAGAAAAATGGAGGAAAAAGTACAATCAGCACCAGCTTTCAAGAGAAGGCTGTGGGTTCCAAACAGACAGAGCACTTTCTTGGAGATCCTTCTGAGCATAAGATCATATTTCAGATGAAGCACTCTCCTTGGTGTTCCTTGTTAGCTGGCTGTAGGTTATCTGCAGACATCCCCTTTTCTGCATAGAGCCTGATATTAATCCCAGTCCCAGCTACCTTACTTCCCTGACTCACAATGAAGGAAGTCTTACTCGAGGTTCTGGTTTTCAGAACCTTTTCTGAGTTTCTGATCTATGTCACAAACCCACCAAAACTGCATGGCCAGTCTTTTATGTTTCTGTAGGATGGATGTCTGCAAAGTCTTCATCTATAGCAGCAAACCAAACCGCCCCAGGGTGGATTCCCAGACACTGCAGTTCAAGTGTCTGTACTGTACAACTATTGGTGGTTGCTGGTTTTGACCCAGACTGGTCATCAGTCTTCCAAACATAGGCATGGGTCAGAAGTTAGTATGGTTATGGACCATTTCCAACAGGCAGTTTGGATGAAGCCATCCGGTTTTCAAGGATTAGGTAATTTTATGTTCTGAATGTTGACTGTACTGTTCCAGTTGACTTCAATGCCATAGAGCTGTCCTAGGCTTGATTAACTTACTAGCAGAGACACAGGAAAAGAACTGATAGTATTTTGAGCTTCCTGTATTAATGCACAATCTTTAGTATTCATGTTTAATTTGGACAGAGCAAAGCCTAAATAGATGTGCCTTGTGCATAATGTCCATCTTTTTGCAGGTTTTGTTTCATAAGCGTAGCACTGAGAGTTTATTATATTGCCACCCCATGCATAACAAGACACAGTTTTTAATTCACTTGACAACACAATTAAGGAAAAGGTTTCCTGCCAGTGGAACACAAAATGGTGTATTTTGGTTGTTGTTTTTCAGGGGTTTTTTAAGCCATTCAAAACAGAAAATACTAAAGCTCTTCTTCTCCCTTTTTCATTAGGAAGAAGAAATGTTATTTCATTATTTTTTTTTCTCTTTCTTTATCCTTAGTCTCAATTCTGACTTTAAAATCAATGTCTTCCAGAAGGCTGTGCCAATGATTTTTTTCCCTAGACCATACAACCACTTCTTTAGACTGTACTTCTTTTTAATTGACTTGCTAAACTTTCTTCCAAAAGCTTCTTTTCCTCTCCTTTTCTTTTGGAATTCAGAGAAGGCAATTTGGCCTGATTTCAGTCTCGTATAGATTTTGGAAAGATTCCAGAGTCAAAGATAAAACCAAAACAAACTGGCAAAATCAATTATTTTACAATTTCAGCTTTTAGTTTAGACAATTTTGACAATAATGCTGAAAGGATCTTGGGAAATGTCACAGCCTGGTCAGGAAACTGCGGTATAATATGTGGTGAATAAATAACACACCAAGTGACACTGGTAAAGCAGTTCTGGGGAAAATGATACCCTCAAAATGTTGTCAAATTATTATACTCCAATTTCTGCTCCCACTTACACTGAACTAAACCTGCAGCAATTTCACTGACTTAATGTCAAGATTGGATTCTTTATTCCCATTCGCTTTTTTTTTTTCACAACAGGTGACACTCTTTGCAGTTATTTCAGTCAGAAATAGAGATAGTTCAAGCTTTTAGCAAAGGAAGGGGCACCAGAAGCTGAGGGATGACTGACTGCATTTCACTTAAGCAGTGGGTGCATGGCACAGACTGCTTGCATGTCTGCCTTTGCAGCAGCTATTAACATAATCCCAGGTATTAGATGTCTGGATGTATGTGCTTCTTCCCCATAAGAGCTATAGGGAGTGGACAAAGTGAGCTGAGACATTTTGCCATCCTCTGAAACCAATATATTTACTAGTAAACATATATATACTAGTGGTTTAAAAGCTATAAAAGTAATTAATTAACTCAGATTAAGCTCATTATGTACATCTTGCATAAAAAGTATTCCAGTATTTTCTTTAATCTCGAGAGTTTGGGTATAGTCCTGAGAGGCATTACCACTTTTTCTGCAAACTTTGTCATAGCAGTTCTCTTCCAATGTAATACCTTTCAGCTTCATAAGCTGATGTGCAGCTGTGAATCAGGTCCAATGTTCTCCCATCACCCAGTTGTTCACTAAGACATCCGGTGTGTACACAGTCCCACATCAGCCCTTCTGGGAGAGAGGCCAGATTAGTACTCTTTGGAGATGCTGTTGTTCAATGGCCATCCTATCCAGAAGTACCTGGGATAATTACAAAACATAAAATTATATTTTAACAGACTTTCTATGAAGGAAGCTGGGCTAACATTTCAGTTTACCTGCATGCTTCCTGTGAGACATGTCATTTCTCCTTGCTGGTGACTTTGTTGTGAATTTCTTCAAGCACCACCTCTTAATCAAACAAACAAAGAGAAGCCCAGGCCTCAAAGGAATTTTCTGTTCCTTAATGCATGAGTATACTAGGATACATAGCTGGACATTTGTAAAGCCAGGATAATAGAAATAAAATGGCTCGCATTAATCCCAAGTGAACTGTTGTTGGCTCTCATGAGAAGTGAGTTTTGCCAAAGGCAAACCTCTAACCAATGGGATAAATTACTGAATATCCATAACTGGCCAATTCCATAGCAGTAATATGTCATTATTTTGTAAAAAACTTAATTTGATCACACTTGAATCCTTTTCTTTCCAAGCAAGGTGTACATAAAATGCCCAGTCTGAGCCAGTAAGTTACTTTTATATCTTTTGCAGTGCTAATAAATGCAGCATATCTTTTTCTTTCTATGTTTGCCCCCAAAAAGGTTCCCTATCAGTACATGCTTTCCTTTATTCTCAGAAGATGAAACAAGAATGTGATTCACACTGGCTGAGGCAGCAATTCTAAGCCTAACATTTTTCCTCCTGTAGGCTAACCCTGTATTTATGTTTCTAAGAACAAAAAACTCCCCTAGCATAAAGCAAAAAATGGTGAAGGCCACGCTTCCTCCCTGCTTTTTGAGGAAGGCAGTGGCTGCTATTTTCTTGCCTTTGTCTCCTCATTGTTCACAAGCTCTGATTTTGTTGCCTGTCATCTTTCACAGGGCATGAGATTGGCAGAGTCCAAAATGCCACGCGCCACTATTTTTGCCAGCAGGAGAACTCCCGGGCCCTTGAATGGATGTCTAGAAAAATTGCTTTTTATCATCTTTTTGTTCAGCTGGCTCTGCAGTGAGGGCCTGTTGTAATTGTTTGAACAGTTTGCAATAAAGAAAGCACAAGGAATAAATGTTCGGTGTCTCCCTTGGGAGTATAACGAATGCATCTGCCTGTTAAATATCTGAGAGTTTAATTCAAAGAGTGAAGTGATCTGCCCAACAGTATGCACCTCATCCTCAGAATTTAAAATACATAACCCTTTAGATTGTTCAGGTTATGCATCTACTTTTGCTTGTTGTTTGCTCTTGACTCTCCAAGGATAGGTCACCATCCAAATGAACACCTGAAGTAGATACAGTATCTCCTTCTCTCTTCCTGGTAAGTGGTTTGGACAGCTTATGCATAGATTAGGTTTCCAGCAGGTTTGATTAGCTCGAGCAGCACCGATACTTCCCTGCTTGGTTTATGGCTTGGCATTCCAAGAGAGCAATGAGGCAAATCCTTAACTGATCCTTAACTGGCATAGCGCCTTTGATTTTAGTAAAATAAGGATAAAGTGACAAACTGTCCAATATTTACCCGATCTTGAAGCTGCCTGTGTAGCTCCAAATTGCACTTTCTCAGTCTATCAATATTGCAGTCTAATTGATTTGAAAGAACTAAGCACAGTCCTAGTGCTAAGCATAAAAATGATTTTTCAAGGTTCTTTTTAAATGAATGACTATTTGGATGTAGAATGTTATGATTATGTCTCTGCAACTTCTTGCTGGAATAGGCACAATTAATAGGTTTGCCAGACATTTAGACCTAGAAAAAAATACCGTTCTGTATCCGAAATATTACACTGTTACCAGTGACAACCTCAGCAGACAGACCAGGTTCTGGAGGAGTGCGGGAAGAAAACCACTCTCTTGCCATGGGAGAAGAGTCTTCTTTTCAGGACAGTCTAATTGATCTAACTTATCCTTATCTAATTGATGAAGGATGCTCAAGCTATACTTGCTTCATGTAAAACTGCAGAGCCACCACTTCTAACAACGGTTATTCTGTCATAAATTATTTTTATAGCAAACCAGAAAAAAACAGAACAAAGCAGGCTAGAGCCGCAATCTCGTGCTTTCATGCCTCTAATGGAAACTAAATTCACTAAAATGGACTGTAAGAAATAGTAACAGAGGTGGCTCTTTTTGCCTGTGTCTGAATACCTGTTTTCACCCTTCAGCTGGGTTCAGGCAAATCAGCCTGTTGAGGGCAACAGCCATCTTCCCTTCAAGCTATTGGCAAAAACTTTAAAACTTTTTTGTTTAGAAGCAGTGAAAACTGCAAAGCCTATTACCCACCAAAGCAGTTCTGAATGCTTCTGGCCTGAATTCCGAAAAAGGAAATGCAGGATATCCTGAGTGCAGCCCTCTGGGTTCACCTGGGTGCTAGCACAGGTGAAAAAGCACACTGGATGAAGATGCCTGTGTTCACCCCATCAGCATGATTAGCTCTCCACATGAACAACAGCCAGACTGTGACCGAAGGCACGCAAAGCGAAGGGGCAGCAGCACTAGAGGTCTGCAGGTCTAGCAGGACCCTCTGAACTGGCCAGAGGCCAACACTAGAGCGGGAGGCTTTAAGTGTCAGGTACTGAGCATTGCCTGAAAACGAGAAGCCAGGCACTGCAGCTACAGCAGGAATTATGGGGGTGAAAGCAGGAACACCATGACAATGAGCACTGAGAAGTCAGTGTCACCACCGTGATCACACATCTGCCCATCTCAGTCTGGGAAGGATGGCTTTGCTTCCAGCACAGACTGCAGTGAGGAGTTTGTGCTGGTGCTCAAGAGACCAACAACAGCTGGAAAGATGCACTTCCTACAGCTGCTCCTCTCTCAATACCCCCTTCATCTACCACAAACACAGTAATCCTGTGTAGTTGCAGGCCTTCACGAACATGCTACATACACCCAGGCAGAATTTCTTGGCCGTTACTGCCATTGCTCTCCTTCCATTCTTGTCCATTGCTCTCCTTCCATTCTTGTCCATCTCTTGTCTCATATGTGAGCCAAAATGTAGGCATGCTTCCTGCAGCACACCATTACATATCTTTTCTTTTCTTTCTTTCTTTCTTTCTTTCTTTCTTTCTTTCTTTCTTTCTTTCTTTCTTTCTTTCTTTCTTTCTTTCTTTCTTTCTTTCTTTCTTTCTTTCTTTCTTTCTTTCTTTCTTTTTTGCCTTTGGAAAGAGTGGCAAATTTCTCTTCAAGAGCATTTTGGATTGTTGTTGTGCTCTAAACCACCTACAATTGTCTATATTTATTGTTTGCATAAGCGATGGATTATTTAGTGCAGTAGGTGGTGTGGGAAATTATTTACTTCTGAAGATTCCAGAATGGATGAGGGATTGTTTTCTGGGTTTATGATAGGATGACATCAATTAATGGGAAAAAGTAATTTCATTGACAAGCAATTAATTAGCAGGTCTTTGACTGAAAGACAAAAAGTTACAGGGTGAGTGAGAAAAGATAACAGGAAATTTCTTTCCCTGAGAAAGCTTATTCATATGAAAACATTTAATGCAAAATAAGGCAGATGAGACTGGCATAGGTATTATGCTGAGCTAGGCTCACCTGTTACAGGCATAGCAACCCTTGCCTAGGACAAGGTTGTACTCGGTACAACCACAGGTTGTTCAGGAGTTGTACAAAGGAAGGACATGAATACAAAGTGTTTGCTGACGTTACAAATTCCTGTACCTGCAGGCATTGCTCAATCTGCAAACTTGTTTTTAAATAAATTATTTAGCAGTAATCAGTCACATTCAATCAAGAATAAAGCACTGGTTACTTATTTAATTTTACTGTCCTAGTGCATCTTCTATTACAGATAATCCAAAGGCTGAGATATGGTCACATTTCTACCTCAAAGGAAGCAAAGACTACTTCACTGCATTCAATACTCATAAAGAACAAAATGCTCCATTTTTGTCTGAATTTCCCTCATAATTAAAAAAAAAAGACTAATGGCAGCTCTTACGGCATGACCATACTATAACTAGGCAGCTATCTCTGAAATTAGGAGGAGATTGTTTTAAAACAAATAAAAAAGTAGTGGATAGAAAAAAAATATAAGAGGAAGGTTGAAAAAATGGAGTGAGGAGAGGGAAACAAGAGAAATTCCAATTAGGAAAATATTTTTCATGATGGGCATGGTTAAATCCAGGAACATGTTGCCCAGAGAGGATGCAGAACCTCCATCCTTGGAGGTTTCCAAAGCTCAGGTGGACAAAGGCCTGAGCAGCCTGATCTAACATTGAAGTTAGCCCTACAATGAACAAGGATATTGGACTAGGTGACCTCTGGATATCCCAACCAACCTGCAATAATCTATGTTCCTGCAAACTTCTGGAATTTGTTGCCAAAGGGTGTTGAGGGGTGCAGACCATATCAGCATATTCTACAGTGTATTAGGCAAATCCATTGGCAAGCTGTCCAAACTAAGGAAACAGGCAGGGATGTGTCCTCTAACATCCCAGTGACTATGGATGTTAGAGGTGGGCAAAGGGAATAGCATATAACACTAAATGGCCTCAGTCTCCTCCAGGGGAGGTTCAGGCTGGACATCAGAAAAAAAAATTTCACAGAAAGGGTCATCGGGCACTGGCAGAGGCTGCCCAGGGAGGGGGTGGAGTCACCATCGCTGGAGGTATTTAAAAGATGGGTGGATGAGATAACCAGGGGCATGGTTTAGTGGTTGATGGGAATGGTGGGACTCGATGATCCTGGAGGTCTTTTCCAACCTTGTGATTCTGTGATTCTATGATTCTGTGATTCTGTGATTCTGTGACTATGCTCATGATGTCTCCCTAAGTAACACCTCCTATTGACACAGCCAAGCGGAAAACACTTTGCAAATGAACAGTTGATCTGATCCACAGGACGTATGTTCTTACCATTCATTCTTCTTATTTAACTCATTTCTTGGCTGCAACACTATTGCTGCTATGTCTCTGAGACATTTCCTGGATCCTTTACTGTCGTCATCCGCTCACATGACTTATCTCAAGACCTTTGATTTCTCTGTTTCTGAAATCTTTTCTGGTTTTCGCAAAAACCTCTGATGAAGACTAGGCCCAAGGGTCTTAAAAAGCCTATCAAGACTGACTATGTTGAAAATCTGTCACAGAAATAAGAGAGCTGATAGATTCACATGTGCTTGTCTTTGATCTCATAATAATCAATGCGCTTTTTTTTTTAAACCAGCCTCTCCTTGCATGGAATAACTAGCACTTCCTGTCCTCTGACAGTGCCTTGAAAATAGTATTAGTTTTGTCTTTGAGGCAGATTTTGAATCATGGAGTTATTTGACGTCACACCAAAGAATCCAGGGCACTTCACTATGAGCTTCTTCTGGTTATCAGCATGCTCAAGCATAAAGCTGCCAGAAAGCTACATATACACCGTTTGAATTCATAGATATAGGGTGGCCTAAGCAATAAAGAGCTACAATATGAACTCATCACTTATAGAATTATAAATGATGTTCATTGCAGAAGATGTGAACATGAGGATACAGGCGCTGGTGGACTGAAATTTACCGGGGGACATCAGAACTCCGTATTTTGGGAATAAGCCTGTTTCCATCTTACTAAGAGAATAGTTTGCATGCTCAGTTAAGAAGAAACCTGGGCTCTACTTCAAAAACAGAATCAAATTCAGTGTACATTTAAAACACGCAAAAGATTTTTCATGTTTTGATGGGTTGAGTTAAAAGTAGAATGAAATCTTAGCTAGCAAAGGCATATCTAGAAGTATATCTCAGCATACATTTATTCAGAAAAGCCTATAAGAAAAAGCTTATATTTAAACTTATAGATTAGTCGAGCTGAGCTGGCTATTCAGTAGGCCTGAAGTGCCTTCCCTAAAAGGCATTCTTCCTTGAGCTGGAATCAAAAGCCTACACTCTTTAAAGGAGTTTGGTTCCTCCTGCCCTGCTGGAGACATTGCGGTTATCTAAGCTCTGAATGCCTCCTGGAACTTCTGCTAGGCTAGCATGTGATCACAGGCTCTCTGGAGTAGTCCCATCTGTCTATAGTGTAATGATACACACATTATTCCTTAGTAAAGGGTAGGGAAAGTCATCACTCTGGGAATTTACAATCCCCTTTGGTCTTCCACTATGCCAGAACCATAACAACAGCTTTGATTATTGCACTCTGGTTTTAATGGATTATCCTTTTTATTGCTGGCTGCAGTTGCAGTTCTTAGAAATAAACCCCAAATTATTCATTATATTAAAAAATTCTCCAATATTCATTAATGCTGCTCTCTTTAGTGTTATTTATTGAATGATTAAATTATCATTAGCAGATGGTAACTGAATTATATAAAATGCAAACGCCAACAATTTCAAGCAAGCATATTTTACTGACAAAATTTAATATAAGTGCACATCATGGTTGCTCTTTTTTGTGCACAGAATGGAAGGTACATGATACAGGATGTGTACCATGTATCTCTTAGATTAATTAATCTATTTATTCAACAAATCAAGCTGATGCCAGTAGTTTAGTTAACAATATGGAAAGATAGGTGATATTGGAGCATATGGTCTGCAGTTAAAATGAACTTTGTTGCTCTATGATGGACCCTTTTCCTTGTGTTTCTGAATTCTAATGGTACACCACTAGGAGCTTAAGGCATATTAGAGAACAAGACTGTGAATCGTTTCTCAGTTTTATTCTGAAGCCTAGGTAGTCTCTATTTATAGATGAGACTCAAAGCACTGAAATATGGACCCTAAATAGTTGAATAATATAGACAATGTTCTTTTTCCAGTCACCATGGTCCCCCACATCCCCCATGCAGTTTACTTGAACTTGTACCCTAAACTCCCATTGAATGTAGTGGGAGTTAGACAAGTCATATTTATTCAGAGCTGCAGCTTTTGCAGACTATAATATAAAGGTACTGGGAATCATACACAATACCCCCGTAGTCTCATTTCCTTATTCAGCAGAATGATTATTCCTTTAGGCATCTGATTCAGCAGGAGCCATCTGAAGAGTCCTTAAAACATTAGGGTAACCACACAATGGGGACCCCCTATGCGCACATTCTTTCTTAATGTACCTGAAGCTCAGGAAGGCTCCCTTTTATTACAAATGAAAAGTACTGACTTCGGTGGAGGTAGCAGCAGCAAAACCAAATGTATTTTCTGCATTCTTCCTTTCTTCTCTAATCAGCCCATGATAGTACAGCCTTTGCAAACTAAAAAGCCAGCTGACACAGGGCTCAGAATTATTCCTTCTTGCATGAATAGAAATTCGTGATGGAGCCTGGATGTAACAAGCTTGCATTTGCTTAGTTGCACATTGTTCGTGGCAAATCAGATACTAGCAGTAACAAGGAAATGGAGTATAAGTGTAATGACAGCCTAACTGAACTGTTTGCAAAGTCTGGATGTTGCATAGCCATGGCAATAAAGCTATAGATGAGGAAGGGAAAGTTTTAATTGAGTAACACGTAAATAGTATGAAGAATTAAAGAAAACAGTCTCTACAAAATAGACACATATATAATGTTGCCATGTATAGGCTATTTCTACTATTCTAAGGCCAGACATGGATCCCTTAACTTCAGGGAGTTGGTTTACATTAGAAAAAAAAAAAATCTTACTGAAATAGCACTGCTTTCGAAGTATCAAGCACGGCTTCACGTGGCTGTGAGCAGAGACATGCCTGGTTACTGAGCACTCCCTCAGCTTTTCTTGCATAGGTTGAAGCATTTGGACTTCTTAGGGCCAACCCCAGAGGCCATAGTGTTGAGAAAATATGGGCAACAGATATTTTTTTCTCAGAAAAATGTCAGTGGGCAGGAAAAAAAAATCAGGTGTGGAGAGATATAGTTTCTGCTGTCCCCTCAAAGTGGTATATTTGCCACTTGAAATGTAGTCAAAAGCCTGAGGCTCCATACTGCCACAAGAAAAAAGAATCAAAGAACCAGGGAAGAGTTTTTTGTGTTCTGTGATTATAGAAAAGGAGTAACATTACAGCTGGAAGGTAGACTGAGACCTTGACTTTGACGGAAAATTTTATTAAGCATTAAGGGAATTCTTAGGAGAATTGGGAAATGTAAGTATTTATTTAAATTCTACAGAGTTTATTGTAGTAGGACATAACGGTAGCTTTGTTTACACCAACTGAACAATAATTAACTAAATTTGACATAATGAAGTAAATTAAATCCCTTCTGTCTGTTTAAGTGCAGCTTACTTCACTTTCAAACAGTTGCTACACAAGTTTTTTTCAACTGAGCAAAAGCAACTTTTTCTGTCTCACCAGATTCTACAGCTGTATTGTACTTACAGGTAGGCAAGTACAGCAGATCCCAGGAAACCCTCCAGTCCCACTGGCTGTGTCCTCCCTGCAGTTTCAGTTGAATAAATAAGCATAATTTACAAAGATTAACTATTAGATCTCTGGTAGCCTTCTGAATGACTGAACATTCACTCTGGCTGCTTAGTAGGAGTGAGGGGCAATACCCTACAGCAAAGGTTCAGTATGTAGCAACCAGTACAGGGGCAGAGGGTTACTTCTCTCGCAGCATGGCTGTATGCGTAGCATCTGCTATAGGCTGCAGCAAAACTGTGAGGGCATGCAGAATACAAATTAGAAGTCTAATTACTGTGCTAGAACATTAATGTGGGACTGTAGCTTTTAAGGGGTTTGCTGGATGAATGACAGAGTGACATTAAATTTAGATTTAGATTGGAGTGACATGAGATTAGATTTAGACTGGACATTAGGAAGAATTTTTTCACCATGACACTGGTGAGACACTGGCACAGGTTGCCCAGGGAAGTTGTGGATGCCTCATCCCTGGAGGTGTTCAAGGCCAGGTTGGATGGGGCCTTGGGCAGCCTGATCTAGTGGGATGTCCCTGCCCAAGGCAGAGGATGTTGGAACTAGATGGTCTTTACGGTTCCTCCCAACCCAAACTATTCTATGATTCTATGATTCTATGATTCTATGATTCCCGAGACCAATAGCGTGTGGTGGTTTTCTCACTGAAAAATTATAGTTCCTGAAGTGTTTTCATAGATCTAGGAACTCCAAGAGCATAATAATGCACAGGTTAGACATTTACTAACTTTGATCATAGTGGTCAAACATTCAGCCAGCATTAGCTCCTTTGTTCTCTTCCAAGTGATTGCAGAGACTCAGCCTATATTCTGCAAAACTTAAGGTTATAAGATTCATGAGGATTTTCATGTCTTGGGAAGAATTCCTTCCTTGACTAAACCTACGGGATATTTCTGGACACAGTGGCCTAGACCTCTGTCACAGAGTGTAGGTGACTTGTTGTCCTGTGTGAGTGGATCTGGCCCATCATCTCTTCTGCATGTACTGCCCTGGCAAACAGTGAGAAGTAGGGCTGTTGGAGAGGTGCTTTGCTGAAAGCTCCGTGCCATGACCTATCTAGCAATTCTCATTTAAGTTTTGCTGAAGTGTGAGGGTCACAGCTGAGACAAAACATAGGCTTTTTGTACTACAGCAGAGTGTGGGCGTCAGCCATCTCATGGTACAAGAATGGTAGTTTGAGTATAAAGTCGAGCTTAAGTCTCCAAAGTCATTTAAATCAATGTTTTTATCTTTTCTGGCCTAGGTGTCTTTATTTAAGAACATCCTCACATCTGTATGAAATTGCTTAGCTAACTATATAACAGCCATAAGCAAGGGAATACCCTGAAAAAAATCTCTAAGATTTTGTATGTTAGGATATCATGGTTGGTTTAGTCAAAATGAGAATTCAGTCTGTTATTGCAAAACTAGTTTCCCATTGTATTCCTTGAGGGGGAGCTCCAGTTAATGGAAACTTCTCAGAGCAAAATCCACTGAAGAAAAAACCCACAAAGTAAGGGAATATTTTCTAAAGAGGCTAACAAGCCAATTGATGGAATGCATCTCTCACTTGTATGTAATAAGCTTAATTTTCTAGCTGTTACGCTGTTTTTCCAGCTGTCCTCCTTCAGTTAATATGCAGTAAAGTTTTCTTTCAGGATTTCTGTGTCATCTCTGGAGAGCACAATGGTGCAACCAGGTCCTGTGCTCTCAGCTTGTGCTCCTTGTGTGCACAGAATTGCTCAGCATCTCCCAACCCACAGCAAACGTATTGCTTTTCCTTTGAGTTCCCACCTGCTCTCCAGGGAATAAAAGTTTTCATTAAGTTAAATTTTTTAAAAAAATATTACTTTATGATACACAAAGAGAAATCATTTAAATCTTTAGTATTTTAAGGAATGCTATTATTCTCAGCCTTTGAGAAAAGGGTACAAAAGTAGTACAAATTCTGCATGGAGTACTAACACCCTTCTTTTTGAACGTTGTGCTATATTTTAGGCTGCAGGTTCAGAGGTTCTCATAGTAAGGAATTTTCCAGTCTTCCAGCTGTAATTTTTATTTCTGGAACAACTTTCTCTTTTATTGTGTGAGATCTTGTTGCAAACTCCCTTCCCCCTTTTTTTTTTCTTCTTTAAGGTTCATTTTAACACTGAATTATAATTGCACTTTAAGGGTTAACTGCTACAATATTATTGACATCCAAGATTATTTAAAAAAAAATTTTTTTGCATTTTTCGAATGAAAATAGATTACACTCACAGGAGTGCCTAAGCATCAGGTTTATATTTTATGCTTAGGAACAGGCACCAGAAATATTGATTTGCTAAAAATTGAGCCCTCAAAGCCTCCCATGCTTTTAATCCTGTATTTCAAAATAATAAAAAAGCCTAGTATTTGGATAAGAAAGCCATGAATAGTCATATTATTAACTTGCCTCTACATCTTCTGCAATACAGCAGAAGTAGCATAATTTTCTATTTTAATAAGTTTAATAATTTTATGGCCTTTTTAGTCACATTGTTGCTGTAATATTGTTTTGGACAGTCTTTAAGAGTCAATGAGCTTCAGTAAAGCTGGGGAAAAAAGGCATTTCTTTAAGATATACCTATTCCTATGTGAATAAAAGAAATGAGATAAATCTTCCTTATGACAATCTGAAAATGTGATATTACTCTTTTATCTATTTTCACTTGCTTTCCACATACAAACATGAGAGTTGGGCAGTGATAACGGAGCCATTAGTATAAGGACGTGCTATACCACCACCGTTTCATTGCAGAGCATGTTAGCAAACAGAGCCATAGGTCACCGTGATGAGGAAGGCTTTATCACGAAGGGTGCAAAAGGCTGCTGGGCTGAAACAGGCCAGACTTCCAGGATTACTTAGAGTCATGAATCTTGCCTCTCAGGTTCTCGAAATAAGGAGCAGAAGAAAAACAAAATACTTCTTTGCCTATGTGCAAATCAGAAGCTGCCCACTTGCTCAAAGGCAGTCGTTGACAGGTACCATCCATAGCTAGGGCAACAGTTTCCAGCTCTTACTGGATTCATGAAGTTCATCATGGAACAAGCTGCTCCCTAGTGCAGCAAGAATTTCCCCTTCAGGCAAGCCTGCAGCTCTCTCCCCTCACCCCGTGCCAGCGAGAGCTCAGTGAGAGCAGAAGCCACTGCATCAAAGAGAATAACTCATCAGCAGCTCTCAGTTGCAGTGGTGCAAAGGTTGCTGCCAAGGTCCTGCAAGTGTTTTGAATGCAGCTAATTTCCTTTCTGAAGGTGAATCTTGATAGTCAATGCTGTCAGTTGTACCTATGCAGCTAAGGGACAGCATACACTCCAAGTGTATTTTGTGGATGTACTGGTGGATATTACCAGTGTTGACAAGTAGAGGGACAGCATAGCGTTAATTGAAATGAAAACCTTGAAGGCATATTTTATAGCCCCAGACTGAGCTGTAGCTGTCTGGGCTTGAAGTTTTGCATTGAGCAATAAATATCAACATGTTTCTAGCCTTTATTTGTGTCATAGTAAAGTGCTGAGGCTCAGGAGCTGGGACAAAGTGGCTCACAAAGAACTGTGAACATGCCTGGTATTGAATGAAGGCAGCCTTATTGCTGTTTATTGCAGTTTTTTACACAGGATAGCTACACCAAGGGATACTTCTTTTCCCATCTCTAAAGCAGCTCCATCCACTAGCTCTGCCATCTGTTTTATGTTGATTTACTCATAAATACAAAATGGCTTCTGGTGTTCCTTTTGGGCATGCCCAACAGAGTCCCATGTCTGGAGTATAGAAGAAGGCTGAGACATCACTGCTTCATGTGTTAGGGAATTTGAAGTGTGTGTTCCTAAATGCGGCAAAGTTACAGTTAGTGAAAGTGAAGGAATAATCCATTTGGCTTAGACCAGAGAAAAAAGGCTGAGAATGTCCTTACCTATATGTGTGACATACATGTTAACTTAAGCACATTCTAGCTTTTCTACGTGCTCCATACCCTGGTATTACAGACTACATATATAATAATGAGTAAGGTGCCTGGAGAGTGTTTGTGACCACAAACTACTGCTTTAGCATAAGGAGTGCTAGCAATATAGACCATGTGAGGCAGTGCTCTAGACTAAAACTTGACCCTAATTAAATTACTGACAGAGATGTATCTATAGGGCTTAACAGGTTGTTTTTCTTCTAACTAATTCTTGATGCACCTATTATAGTATCAATGCCTTTGTTTAAATGAGTTCCCCAGTCTTATTCTTATAGAATATAAAGAAAATAAACTATAAAGACACAATGCTTTATTATTTCCTTAAACTGTATTTAAATTCCACTACTCAGTCTGTATTGGTCTATGTTTTCCTGTATATTGTTTGTAAAGGATGTATCTTGCTGAACCTAATGCTCATCTACATTTGTCAGTATTTCCTGGCATCAGTTATGTCCTTGACAAACAATTCAGAAATGATGAATTTCTTGTCAATCTTTCTCTATAACTATAATCTTAAGCAGGTGCATGATCCAGCCCTTGAAGACTTTGTTATCAGTACTGTAAACCTTTTTGTGTTCCTCACCCATGAACCTTTCTGAGACTTTTCATTTGACTACTAGGCTGTAAAAAATGTCAAGTTGGTCTTCTCCAACCTCAAAATCCTGAATATGGGGGTTATTGGAAAAATAACATGAGCTCTGTTGAAAGTAACAAATTTTAATGAAAGATCTTGACAATTATGCCCTTGAGAACAGTTATACCGGGGATACATTTTGCAGGCTTTCCACAGTTATAACAGAAAAGTGTCCTGACAATTGTCTAGAAGTAAAAACATGAAATGGCTCTATGAGGACAGAATTACAGGTCTTGCAATGCAAAACCAGGTGTAATCTGGTCCTGACTGTCTGTGGTACAGAATACTTGAATACTGGAATCCTGTGTTCAGTTCTTAGCCCCTCACTACAAGAAGGATGTTGAGGCTCTGGAGCGTGTCCAGAGAAGAGCAACGAAGGGTTGCTGGTGAAGGGGCTGGAGAACAAGTCTTACGAGGAGCAGCTGAGGGAACTGAGGTTGTTTAGTCTTGAGAAGAAGAGGCTGAGGGGAGACCTTATCTCTCTCTACAACTGCCTGAAAGGAGGTTGTAGAGAGGAGGGTGCTGGACTCTTCTCCCAAATGTCAGAGGACAGGACAAGGGGGAATGGCCTCAAGCTCCTCCAGGGGAGGTTCAGGCTGGACATCAGAAAAAAATTTTTCACAGAAAGGGTCATCAGGCACTGGCAGAGGACGCCCAGGGAGGGGATTGAGTCACCATCCCTGGAGGTTTTTAAAAGATGGGTGAATGAGATACTCAGAGGCATAGTTTAGTGGTTTAGGAATGGTTGGACTCGGTGATTCCGGAGGTCTTTTCCAACCTAGTGATTCTATGATTCTGTGGTACAGACTGGAAGATAGAATTGCATGTTATTGCTGACTAAGAAATTCAGAAATCCATGAGCTTTTATCTTGTGGTACATATGCAGCATGGACAAGATTTCAGCTTCGTTTCCATGGTTCTGTATTAATTGCACTTTGACAACTGCACCTATGAGATTTTTGAGTATCTGCAGTCCCAGAGTGCCAGGCATACCTAGGATCTGACCTTAACTCCTTGGTGTTTCACTGACTTAGATGAAAAAAGTCCCTGTGAACAGTTCTTACTGCATGGTTAGTAAAAATCTCTGGACCATGAATTCCTGTATGTATGTAGAGCCTAATAATAGTAAAAATCAATAAACAATAAACATAGCAATTGGGAATCTAGCATCATTTACAAACAAACATAAATCAAATGGAAACAAAAGGCAGCAAATAAAGCTGAATTGTTCTTTGTCTCTGCAAATGTAAGGTTCATTAGGCATACCATACTAATTATCTTAAATGTGCAAATATGAAAAACGTAATTTTTTTTTTCCTTTACTTTCATTGTAAACATATATTCTTTCTGTGGATTAGTACTTCCCTCATGAAAATAAGCTCTGGTCATACTGCAAAAGACTTCTCAAAAATATTCGAACTGTTTTTCCACGTGTTATGACTGCTGCCAGTCTTCAGATTAAGCTATTAGCGTACTGTTCAAAGATGAGCAGACACAGCTTGTTACATAATGGTACACAGAATAGAGTGGAAACAGTTCACTTGATTTTCCTGATACTTCTGGATGTGTTACTGTGGTTCAGGTAGGTGATGTCAATATATTCACACAGGATTAATTCAATTTAAAAATTACTTACTTTTCAGAATATATGTAACTGCCTTTATAGCGTATGTTAGTTATTTCCTTCCACAAATTATTTGCAGAGATTATTTATATTAAAGCTCAAGATAGAACACTTCTGGTTTGGATGTTTTTGTTTCTGTCCTTTTTTTTTTTTTTTTTAAAATGCAAATATCTTTGTTACAAAACCTTTCTTTTAGAATAAAAACATTTTGATAATTTCTAATGTTGATTTTTGTCAACACTTGTTTTTGGCATCCTTTTATGGAGTCATTTGTACTTTCATATTTTCCACAGTCTGGTCCACAGCATGTTTTCCAGACATTTTCCTTCATTTGTTTTGTTAAAAAAGAAGATGCAAGGTTAGATCTCACAACTGAAAATGCTGAAATGTTATTGCCATATCATAATAATACTCTGTCTTCACATTAATTTGCTAATGGTTATATTTGGTTCTCCAAATTTCCCTTTACTCGTGTTTTTTTACATGTTACCTTGATTATTGCTTTGGTTCATCTGCTTTAAATAGCACAATAATGACCAAATCATCTTTGCTTGGGAGGAGCCATAAAGCCCTTGCTATCTCAAAGAGTTTTGGGATTCTTAGTTGCAAATACAAAAACTTTATATTTTCATTCTTTACTTTCCCCAGCTATTGATGTGGTGGTAGAGTTACTATAGAAAAAACTCTTGCATTTGTAATTACATGTGGAAAAGGAGCTGATAGGAAAGAGACCTTAGGCACTAATGGAGTCTCTCTTGACCCTATTACTCTTCAAATGTGATTCTTCTAAAGCACTGACCACTGTGATTGAGAATAGAAGAATATGTTCCTAAATTCCTAAAGTAGAATAACCTGCAGAGGATCATGACACTCGGGTAGTTCACAGCACATTATCTCAGAGAAAGCAGATGTGTTTAATAGACACATGACTCAAAAGTTGCCATGGATAAAATAAGCTGATGAGGAGGAAAGCTGAAATTATTATGAAGTTACCAGGAAAGTAAATCCTTAGCTAAAAAATAAAAATGTTATCATCTGCATTCTGAGGCATGAGCTGTCCCAGTCACACACATCAGCTAAATCAATGCTATTGACCAGGGCCAGTTGTAATTTGGGACCTGTAAGAACAGAAAGGAGAAGATATCATGGTGGATCATTATCTCTTTCCCATCCTTCTTCCAAAGTAGCAGAAATACTCCTGTGTATTAGTTTTTGTGGTGTCACTGTCTGACCAAATGTGACATTTTGGCCTTTCAACCATATGCCTGTTTGACCTTACGAACTTTTCAGTTTATAATATTTCACCATCTGGTTCCAATCCATTTGAACAAACATAATCTTTATGTTACTGCTTTATCCACAAGTTTCCTGTGGAAAAAAATTGTGTCTATGAATCTATGAGATCTGACACAAAAAAAAAAATGAAACCAACCCTATAGGCAGGAACCAGGAGTGGGAGGGGAGAGACAAAGAGGTGGTGATAGAACATGTTCTAACCTGTCAGTGAGACAAGGCTTAACTCAATTGCTTCACTAAGTATGAGCAAATGTGTGTTCGAATATAGACATTTTCTCACCCTTAGTTGGAAAATGTCAGTGTGCAAGAGTGAATAGCAAATTAACATCAAGTTTCTTGTAAAACCGAAGAATCTGCAATAGAAATTTTTCTTTTTTTTTTTTTTGTCTTGGACTGCATAGATTCATGCAGAAATAGATGCACACATGCAAGTATACTTGAAGAGGTGTATTTCACTGTAAATTCATTCAACACATTCTCACTGCCTTCGTGAGTAGATCAAGTTGATAGAGGTAATGGTTTGACTTTCAGAGACTGCATTTCTAAGTTGTTTTGCACATAATTACCTAATGCGGCAAGGGCGCAGAACAGGTGCTTTCTCTTATGTGGCATCTGCTACTTTATCAGGTTGAAGCTAAGCTGCTGAAGCTGAGCTACTGAAGCTTGAAGGTGTTTTGTACTTTGCTATAAGGCCAGCAACTCTAAATGTCAAGAGAAAAAAAATCTTAAAATTTATTTGTGAAATTGTTTTTCTGTCACACTAACACAGATTTTTGTTGCTGCTGACTTCTCTGATACATGTCTACTTTATTTGTTCCCTATCGCTATATGTTGTCAGGCTCAGATGTTAATGAATTTACCTGGTATAACCTCTACACAGAACAGAAAAATGATTCCCACTTTGTTGAGAGGAAACTGAGACACAAGTGACCTGCCAGAGGTCATACAGGCAGAGTGAGGCAGAGCCAGGAATTCAACCCATAGCACTTGTATTTTCAGACAGAGCCTTAATAGTAAGATGAGCCTTCCTTTTTATCATATCAGATAAGTTTCTTAAAAGTCAATGATTTCTAGGTTGAATGCCTAAGGTTAGAAACAAATCTGTATTTGTGTGTATTTCCAAAAATATTTTGCTTTTCAGTTGTTTCTTCAGCTGCTGACTTGTTTTTTCTCAGATTTTTTTTGTTGCTGTTTGCTCTGTGTTGTAAAATACATCCTTGAAAGTGGGAAAGCCACTTTTATGCAGTGATCTTTTCTTTAAAATCTAGCACTCAGAATTTCAGCCATTAGTAGCCACTATTACCTTTAGAAACTTTGGCTATGACAGTTTACATCCTTATTTCTAGGCTCATTTTACTGAAATATAATGTTTGACAGTCTGAAAATGCTCTTCCTATTTTTTTATTTGCAATTTAGAAACTGACACTAACATTAATTTTGTGTTTGTTTTCTAGCTTTAAATATGCAAACCTATTGGATATTCATAGAAGTATCATTGTTGCCAACAGCTTATACTACATTAATTCTGCACAAATTTGTTACATTTTTGTCCCAACTCTTAGCCCTTCACAACCACTGTGAAACTTCTTTATGCATTCTCTGAAAATTTAATTATGGTATCTGTAGCCTTTTGATCTACTCAAGATTAATGGGAGTGAACTGCCTCTTATTACCTTTCTAAGTGAAACATGATTATGCTTCTCTTCAGGAAGGCTGCCTAGCCTTAAATAAGGCATTTTTCTTTTTTTAAGTGTTCTCAACTGATCTCGAAAAAATGGTACCTAATGCTTTACTAAAAGAAAAGAAGTTAGACTAACTGTTCTATAATCTGTGGAATACCCACAGGATTTTGTTTAAATTATGTCATTAAACTCGTCCATTTTCAGTCTTCAAGGGTCTCTGTTGGACTTTTATGCAGTGATCTTTTCTTTAAAATCTAGCACTCAGAATTTCAGCCATTAGTAGCCACTATTACCTTTAGAAACTTTGGCTATCACAGTTTACATCCTTATTTCTAGGGCATTTTACTGAAATATAATGTTTGGCAGTCTGAAATCTTAGTCTCTATGAACAGAAGACTCTGTCACATGAAGCAGCTGAAAAGCAGAGGGCTGAAATGGGCATGAAGATTGTACCAGTATCTTTCCTCCTGTCCTGCTTGTTGGTAACTATGTAGAGAAATTCACCCTGCTCTTGGCTATCTGGTGCTATTCACAGCAGCTTTCAGTCAATAGGGCTGTCAAACAAGCCTCTTTTGTTGCACTGCGGGATAAATTCTGAGGCTTCTTCATGGAAAAGTTGAACTTGTTCTCCCAAAGCATGTCCACCTTTTTATGTTGTAGAAATTTCAACCCAGTATAAGCAATTTTGATTCAGCCGTGATTTAAGGGCCCTGGTCACTGGGTTAGCGTTTCTGGACACCCAGCAGGTCAAGTGGAGGTGTTGTGTCTAAGCCAGATGAGCCTCCAGATGTTTGGAAATCTTAGTCCTGTCAGCATAACTGCTGTGCACAACAGAGTTATCTCATATGCTGAAGACATTTGCAAAAGAACAGAAATATGGTAGCCCCAGACAGATGGGAAAGTCATGTTGCATTCTGATAACTCATCCTGCAGATGATACGAAAGGGATTTGTGCACTATCAGATAACAAAATTGGAAGGAGGGATGGTGATACTGAAGGAGACGTAATGAAAATGATCTTGACACTGATGGAGAAATTCTGCACAGAAATTGATCTTGGTCTTCTTTTTTATGTCAAGTTCAATAAACCAATTATGTATTTTTGATTGAAATGAAAATAAAATACAATCATTGCATTGGTAACACTATCTGACTTCCTGATTATTTATTCTCTCATCAATTTTTATGTCATCTGCAAGTGGCTGGGAAAAGATTTTATGCTCATAAATGTTGTTAAAATACTGAATATCATGGAGCCATTGAACTTCCTGCATTTTAAAATGTAATTAATAATAATTAATAAGTAATAGTGTATTTAAAATATCATACTAAAAAGATGCACAACTGAAGTTATGTTCAATTTGATGAGCTTTCCAACAGAAATGCCCTTGGACAAAATCATGACCTATGGTGCTGCTTTATCTGGACAGATATTTAAGGAGACACCAATCCTTTTCTCTAGGGAGATTTAGTGGTTGCAGCTGATACATAGCAGTACATCATCACACCTAATATTATTAAGATTTATGGTGTTAATTGAAATTCTAACTTTCAAAATCTTCAAGTTTGCATGACAAGGAATGATCTGAAGCTCTGTGGCAAATACTGGGTCAAACAAGTTTCTGTCCTAGAGCATTACAGTGTATTTCTGCAGTGGAGTTTAAGGATAAGATTGAAGTCTTAATGTTTTCTATTTTTTAGTTTATGGGTTATGCTTTCTTGTTCCATAGCTATCCTGTTGTTTATGGATTTTCATCTTAGTTATAACTCTGGTCTTTCAATAGAAAACTAACATCTCTTCTTTTGAGGGATGAGCTGAGACCTCTCCTCACTGGTTTTGTTGCGTAATCCAGCTCTCATTATTGTTATTGCTATTATTATTATTACTTATATGATAACAATAACAATAATTATTATTGTTATTTCTATTATTATTACAGTGGTTTGAATTCTTTATAATTAGGACTACCTGCCTTTGTAACAGCTTAAACTAACCCAATTATGAACCCAGTTCAGCAGGTGCTAAGAGCAGAAAAGCAAGAGGCAGGTGGTATTCCTAAGACATATTCAGCACTGCCTCACTTACCATTTCTATGAAACCCTGATGGCAAGAGCTGTCTGTGAAGACTGAGACTTCAGATTCCATGAGCTAAGGATATTCAAGCCTAAATGTCCAGCTGGTGGATGATTCTTTTTAATGTCTCTGCTGGAGGAGGGCTGAGGGCAGGAAGGTTTGGGAGATTGCTAGGATGGAGCAGGGGAGGAAGTCTGGCTCTCACAGCTGAGCTGGAGCACTCAGCTGAGCAAGTGGATCCCTTTGTAAGTTTGGCTTATAGATGGAAAACAGAAAAAGATATTTGATATTAAACCGAACATGTCTACTTCAGGTAGGTAATTCTTTTTTTTTTACAATAAAAAGGAATGAGACCTTTATAGATTCCTGTAATCTTAATTGAGAAAGCAGAATATTTGTGCTAGTGGGCCTCTGCCCGCAACACACAAACACAAGGGTGTGGAATTCAGCCAGTCTCATCAGATAGCAAAAGCCTGGCACAGATACTTGGGATTATGTAGAGGTGCATGAACTAGATGGCAAAGGTGTATACCTGGAGAAAAAGCTATTAGAAAATGCAAGCTGCAACATGTAGCTTCAGTTTATTTTAATTTTTGGTTTTTGCGTTAAATTTAATTTTCATATATTTCTTTAGTATTTTTCCATCAGGGAATACATGTCCTGTCTATTTATCAATGTCTTTTCTCTCCTATTTCCTTTCTCCAATATACCTCTAAACCCCTTTTTGATTCCTCTTAAATACTTTGACTGGCACTGAATGATTTTGATTATTTCCACCTCTTATGTTGTGCCCTCACATACAGCAACTGATTTGTTTTATTCTCTTTTCCTATGTTCAATAATTTTTTTTCATATTTAAAGCCACAGATTTTTTATTCCTATTTCTTGTCAAACTGCTTCTGTTCTTGCTTTTAGGTATTCTTTATTTCCAAAGAAACTGGTGCCTATCACTTTTTTGTGAGGCTTTTATTCTGAGATAGAGAAGCTGTTCATCCTTCTGTCATAAACACTTCCAAAATGCAAGCTGCAGGGTTATAGCAATGATTCATTTGGACAATTCAAGCTGGCTAGTTCAGCATATAAAATTTCTCACCCACAGATTCCCTTTCATTCTGCAGCCTAATGGAGTTCCATATCTTGGAGAAATATCGTAATCTTTGCCTGAAAACTGTGCATGAATTGTCCCTGAGTTAAATTCATGTGGGTCAGGAGTCACAGCTTAGCCATACCTGCTTTGGAGTAGCTCAAAACACATGCAAACACCACCCTGCAGCTGAAACATTGGGCTGACAAGTGGAATTAGTTACTTTGTAAGCGGTTAATTTATCCTATATTTTCATTAGTTGAGCTGCCCTTTTTGCACAACTCACCATCCCCTATCCCTTGACCTCCACTCCCTGAAGTTTGGTGAGGCAACAAGCAAGAAACCCAACAAAAGGGGAAGATTTTTCTCATGTGCAATGTCTGAGCAGCTATGCATCTACTGCTCTACAAAAGGACATCAATCTAGCACACAAGTCATGGAGTCCCTTCCTTAACGTAAACCCACAACAATATATGTGAATGAACAAAGTCTTACGAAAATAAGAGGGTTTTTAAACAGCCTTTAGGGAGAGACTGAGAGAAGACCCATGCCATATGCCTATCTCCCAGGTGGAAAGAACTCAGATATGATGGAGATGAGCTCTGGAGACTACAAAGAGCAGGTGTGTACGAAAGATTTAGAACAAGGCTTGTTCTGCATATACTCAACTCATACAGAAAGGTTATGTAGCAAGGAAGAGACCAGCCTTATGTCCTTAAGGAAAAGAGGAGAGCAAACCTCCCAGGAAGCGTACGTCTTTACTAAATGGCCAGGGTGCACACCTGCATCAGCAAACAAACCCTTCCACCACCACAGATTTGGATTCCTGCAGCAATGCCAAGACTCTCTGCCAGCTGGGAAGCATAGCCCAACTCCTGAAGCCGCACTGAGGCTGCTCATGATCCCTACAAGTCTCAGAAGCTTCCCTGCTTTCATGCCTTTGGTGTGAGTCAGTACCTTCCACAAACACCTGCATAGGAGACATTGGACTAGTTATTTTTCCAGATTTGCATTTCCTTCTGGTAGAGATTATGAAGAACTTAATGATGTAGGAATCAGAGTGGGAAGGTGGTGAGATAGGTAAGGCAGAAAAGAATGGGTGCACATGTGCTCCCAGTGGTGCTTTGTCCATCTCCCAGAGACATTTCTGTTGATTACGTGACTCAGGGTGTGGCAGCATAACACCAATGGAGTTTTCTCAATCTATGTGCAAGCAGAAAATATGCAGGGATACAGTGGCTGGATATGCCAGGGTCGAATATCAATACAGACAAAGCATGCTTACTACACAGCCCTGACCTTTCTTAGGGGATACGTTATTTTGAACAATGTCTCCATCAGCTGTGATGCTCCCCTCTTTTTCACACCTGAAACTTCCCTCTTCTCTCTATGGGATCATAAAGTTTGGTTTAATAGAGCAATCTCCCACTGATTTGACTATAGATGTGGGAGTGACTCAAATTAAAGACAGTGGTATTTCATTCTTGTGAGCTCTGCTTCTATCTTGTATTTGACTTTTATTCCTCTGAGAGAAAATTGGGTCCTTATAGATTCTCAGAATGCACTTCTCAGAAGCTAGAGGAGAAAAACTGGAATTAATTGAATATAAAGCGCTACTACACCTTCAGCTTGATTACATGAGAAAGCTGTGCAAGTTAAAAGGACATCAGTTCTGCTGAATTGTAACTCAAAGAGAACTGTAGAAGAAATTAAATGTGATCACCAGAGCTACTCAAACAAACTCTAATGCAGTTTTCACAATATGTTACTAGGTTTTAAGATTGCTTGGTAGCAGTTCTACCAATCGAATATGTTTCCTAAAGAGGCTGTACAAGATCTGGTGCTGAGCAAGCCTAGCAAACACTCATAGCATGCAATGTTGCTTTGCCAGCAGTTATGTTTTGTACTTGCTCAAAAAAAATGGTTGCCTTACATTCCAGAGTTTCCTCAGCTTTGGGGAATTTGAATGCTTTTCTCATATATTCTAAGAATATCCTAGCCATGGTGCAAGTAGAAACAGCCTTTGGATGTAACTCAGTGCACTTTTGCAGTTGAACAAGAAAGCTGGCAAGAAGAGTCTCCCAGGCTAACACTTAATAACCAGGAAGAGAAGGTACCTGCAATTGCAGCCTACTGCTGTGATTGTTTCTACTCATTTATGCAACAGAAAAATGGATTGCTACTACTTGTATTTATCAAGTAACTTAGCTTTTTGTGCAATTGCTCTTCTAATCCATTAAAACTGAATAAAAATAGGAATCCAGAGTGTTTAGGTAGCTCCAAGGCTTGATGAGATGTCTGAGTAGCTATATTCTGGATTTCTTTTAATATTTAAGTGTCAAAAGTGGATGTGAACATCACTGCTGTGAAATGCTCAAAGTAAATTTGCAACATTTTAAAATAAAGCCTGTGTGCCTTTGCAAAAGGAGATTTTACTGGATTTATATATTATATATTTGTATTTATATAAGAGAATTTATGTAGTATCTGCATGTGTTCTACTTTTGTTATCAGTGGATAGAATGGCAGGCCACTGTCCCAGGGCAGACCGCATGGAAGCAAGTGGCAATTTTAGACTCCAGGATGGAAACGTGGTGAGGCTTTTTCGCTAATCAGCACTGAGTGCAAGTTTCTCCTCCAGCTGATCCTGTGGGCCTTCAGAGCTAATTAATTCGAAAGAGCCTGAAGGTGTAACATTAACTGCCCATTGTATAAGATATGCATTGCTAATTACTACTGATGGCGATGATAATTGCTTGTGGTTACCTCTTAAACGACTGGCCTTACCATTCACTTTTGAATAAACCCCCCACCCTATTATTTCCTTTGTCTCCTTGTTGCAGGCTGACCCTTTCAATGCATAGCAAATGTGAAGTTTTTCACCTTTTAAGACAAATGATGGTTTTGCTTCAGCAATCCTATAGGTACGATCTGCTTCTTTGCAAGGTACTGTGATGCACTGCAGCCATTTGAAGTAAAAAGGCTTTTATCTGTTCTTAAAGCTGTATTACTAGTGGAGCTACACTAAGGAGCTTGTAACAGCTGGAGCAATTTTCTGAAGATGAAGTTAGTGACAGTGCTGCTGCTAGTCCCACCTCTTATGAAATGCCTATCACTCTTTCCATATAGTAGGGAATTGTAAATGAATTCTTCTGTCCCCATGGGTTTGGAATAGAAACAATGCCTTCACAGTTCAATGATGTGGAAAGTCTTTCATCAGTAGAAAATCAGCCAAGGAATTGGATGGCAAAGGCCTCATACATTACAAAACAGTTGTTTGCAATTAAGGCCGGGAGTAAGATGTGCATGAGTCTGTCATGTTCTTTTTTATTTAATCAAGATGAGGCATAACGTTAGATGAAGTGACATTTTTTCCTTGTCATGTCCCATGATTTAATGTGGTTTATCTGTACAGTATATATACTATGTCAAAGGACTGCGATCTGTAAACACATTTCATATTTTGTCTGAGTCCTGATCAATAATGAGGATATTTTCACAGAAGCATTAATCTTCTAAAATAGTGACCACCACAGCTGGAGGGAGAATATTTTGAAAGTTATTAGAGGGAATCAGCTGAATACAAGGATATTAGCAGAATGAAACTGGGAGTGCCACAATTCTTCTGTGCCATCGCAAGGGCATCAGCCTCTGCTGATGTTTCTTTTTCTGTCTCACAGGATATACATTTCAGGGCAAGCTGGATATCACGATTACTTTGTAACTGATATAAAGTTGAATGGAGTCAAAGCTGAACTGAAACTAAGCAAGATGTTGGAACTGTTGGAACAGGTCCAGAGGAGGGCCAGATAGATGATCAGAGGGCTGGAGCACCTCTACTATGACGACCGGCTGAGAGGGTTAGGATTGTTCAGCCTGGTGAAGAGAAGGCTTTGAGGAGACCTTATAATGGCCTTCCAGTACCTGAAAGGCGCTACAAGAAAGCTGGGGAAGGACTGTTTACAAAGGCTTATGGTGATAGGATGAGGGGAATGGCTTTAAACTGGAGGGGGGAAGATTTAGATTAGACATTAGGAAGAAATTCTTCACAATGAGGGTGGTGAGGCACTGGCACAGGTTGCCCAGGGAAGCTGTGACTGCCCCATCACTGGAGGTCTTCAAGGCCAGGTTGGATGGGGCATTGAGCAGCTTGATCTGGTGGGAGGTGTCCCTGCCCATGGCAGAGGGTGGAACTGGATGATCTTTAAGGTCCCTTCCAACCCAAACCATTCTATGGTTCTATCTTTCTATGATTCTAAGATAGTAACTAAAAAGAGTCAGGCAGCTTGGTCAACATTAGCTTCTGAAGTCATGCTACTGACAGTTTTAATAGGAATTTCAAAACAGCAGGTAATTTATTTACTGTATGCTAAGCACAGCGCAGCAGATGGACCATTGTGTTCTAGACTTTTCTGTGCTTTTCCTGCACTTGTCAATTCAAGCCCTGGGAAAAAGGCTGGTATCCAGATCGATAGCTCATGGATGTTCTCTAAGGGCTTTACTCTGTCATTGCATTATTGCAGAAAGAATTGAAAATCCTTTTCTCTATAAATGTAAATGCATTAGTGCTAGCTGGTAGTTCTGAAGATGAGTTTATAATATCTGTCTCAAAGCTGTCAGAAGGCAAATCAGGCTTTAAAGAACAGATTAGTCAGAGTAGATCAGCTGATAGAAGTGTAGTATGAAATATCACATGGAGAGATCTCCTCAAAGAAACCTGTAAGCAATGGAAAAAAAGGCTCATAAGTAGTAATGAAAATTAACTTGGACATATCACTATATCAGTAACACACATGAGCATTCAGTAGCAAAATTAGATCCTTATATGGCAATCTGGGATTCACTAGATCTGTGTTGCCAAACTTATTAAATAATCAGGTTTTTTTTCTCCTCTGTGGAGTAAATCTTACATGATATACTGTAATGAAGTGTAGAAGTAGAAATAACCCAGTAGCCAGTTGGTCTCAATGAAGTGTACAATAACAAAAAATACTTGAGATTACTATTAAAAAAATCCCTTTAAAGCATTTACTTGAGGTCCTTTTCTGTGGAAACAAGCTCTTTAAAATGTAAAATTCTATCATAAATTAGTCTGTTTCTGCAGTCTTTCACAAATATTAATGACCAAGTCTCCTCAGGGTCCTCTGATAAGTTTAAAGCAGTGTCACTGTTTAGCCTCGGCCCAGCTCAACTGGCAGCTAAAACTTGAGCACTTGTGGATCCAATTCCCTTCTCCTCTTCCCTCTGCCCATGGGAAAGAGGAAAAGGAAAGAAGAGAGAAAGACTTGTGGGATGGAAACTAAAACTAAAGAAGTTAGACTCAGCAATTAGATTCAGGAATGCAGAAATCCAAGACTGGGGCAAAAGGACAGACACAGTCCTCACTGGATGTTGGACACTGAAGAAGAAAGAGTGACCCTCATGATTCCTCAGTTTTATACTGAGTACCTGAAGGGGGCCTCCAGTACCAGGAGGAGGCCGTCCAGTACCTGAAGGGGCTACAGAAAAGCCGGGGAAGGACTGTTCACAAAGGCTTGTAGTGATAGAACTAGGGGCAATGGCTATAATGGAGAGGGGCAGATTTAGACTAGATGTAAGGAGGAATTTCTTCATGATGAGAGTGGTGAGGCACTGGCACAGGTTGCCCAGGGAAGCTGTGGATGCCCCATCCCTGGAGGTCTTCAAGGCCAGGCTGGATGGGGCCTTGGGCAGCCTGATCTAGTGGGAGGTGTCTGGTGGGAGGTGTCCCTGCCCATGGCAGGGGGGTTGGAACTAGATGATCTTTAAGGTCCCTTCCAACCCAAACTATTCTATGATTCTATGATTCTATGATTCTATGATGTGAAAAAGAAAGATTTCTCTAAGTTATTTTCTTATCTTTCTCAGTCAGAACATCCATTAGGTTGCATAGGCTCCCAATATGAGTTGGGTCAGCTATCCAGGGAGTAAATATGTGCACAGCAGTGCTTCTGCACCTTGAGTTTTAACAGTAATTGGATTGGCTTGTTACACTGGGCTTGGACCTTGTCTGAGGTCTGTGTAACACTGAGCTAGTGGGCAATACTTAAGAAAAACATTACTGGTAGAGGGAGAACTTCACAGAATGGTTGAGACTGGGAGAGAAGCCCAGCCCCCAGGTCAAGCAGGGACGCCTAGAACCAGTTGATCATGACTGTGTCCAGATGGTTTTTGAATGTCTCCAATGATGGAGACTCTGCCTCCCCTCTGGGCAGTCTGTGCCAGTGCTTAGTCAGCCTCACAGTAAAAATGTTTTTCCTGATGTTCAGATGAAGCTTCTTGTGTTTCCATTTGTGCCCATAGCCTCTTAGAAATCTTGAACTAATATATTGAAATCTATGGCTAAAAACATTGTCTCTTTTTTATTCTTAGATATCGTGGCAAAAAAAAAATCCATTAAAGTAAGGCAAATACATTTTAATCATGCTTATTCTGCCTTCCTTATGAAAAGGCAGTATAGTGAGTTAATGGTAAATGAATTACTGATCTCCAAATGTCAGTCCTTTATCTACCTATAAACAGATTTCTGAAAATACAATTTCAAATTAATCTCTGATATCTTTTTATGCTACAAATTGTTCTATGTAGTTTAAATAGCAGCTGGGACAATCTGATAAAAATGCACAGAAATTTTAGCAGTTTTAATCCAAACATTTATCAGAGCTGTGGAGCCTGCCATTTTACAGTACAGAAACTATGAAAAATGCAATGTTTTAGAGAACTTGAATGCCATAAGTTAACAGCTGCAACTTCATATAGTTGTGCATCACTCTGCAATCATAAATTTAAACTATGACTGCTGTTCCCAGTCTGAACAGTCACGATCAATTTGAATAGAAATGATTCACTCAGGATTTGGGAAGCAAAGCAAAGAGGTTGGAATGAATTATTCACAAATTACTCCTGAAGAGGTAAATACCATAAGGTCAAAACTTCTCAAACTGATTATGAATACTGCAGCAAAATCCCCTTTAACCTAGAAGTGTGCTTTGGGTGGTGTGTTGGACCTATGTATTCAGAACCAGTTTTGAATTTTCTCTTTACTAAGCAATGTCAAACGGACTCGAGGACGGTGCACTGAAGGGTCAGTGAAAGTGAATCAGTCTCCTGACCTTTTAGGAGTCTTAATACATCGCAATGCCTCTGAACCCTCTTTCCTCCCCTGCTATTCCTGACTATTCCTCTGTGCTTTTTTTTTGAATCAGATTTGTGTAAGATATAGCCTAAATTTATCCACCTCCGAAATTGCAAAGGATAAGCTGGAGTTAAGAAAGCTGACTTTAACAGAGAGAGAATATTTGCCTGTATTTGTGAAGATAAGAGGGAGAATTTGGTGGTACTTGCTTTTTGATATCTCTAGCTAATGACCTGTGTTCAGTCCTGTGTGTTTGTCCCGTGTGTTGGTTCAATTGTGCTGTGCTCTTTGATATATAAAGGTGCTTGCACCTGCTGGAGCACTTTGTTCCTTGCATCCTTCATTGCGAGAAGCTAATTAATAAAATGTGAAGGATAGCATATTTTGATATTCCTACTCTGCTTTTGTTGTAACTGCATCCAGCAAGGCACTGACAACACGAAGGAAGGCCTGCCTGAAAAATGCTTTATTTGAAAGCTTAAACTCTTTCTATGTCAAGAATTTCATAGCAGCACTATTTAACTGGAGTGTGTGTGGTCATGCCTGTTAGATCACAGTCTCTGTGATTTTTCTGATCAATGCAGAGAGATTTTAATTTCAAATGCTTATTTCATGCTTAGACCTAATTATCCGTTTCATTGTAAATATATCTTGGCCTTCAATAGTAGTTTGTAGCCAGGACTATACCAAGCCAGCAAGCATCACCCAAGGCCACCTGGAATCTGGCTGCTCACCTGAAAATTATGCAGGTACTAAAGTGGATAAAATTTCCTCTTTGAAAAAGGTGAGTTAAATGTTTCAGTCTTTATGTCTGGACATGGGCAGGATAAATAGCTTTCATAGAGGAAAACAGTGAGTAGTATTGTAGCTGCTGTGGAAAATTTCACATATGCTTTACTGTGTCGTCTTGGCAAGGCTCTGAAGCAGCATGAAGAAAGGGCATATTGCTCACAGTGCTACCAATATGATTAAAGATACAGCAAGACAAGTAGCAATCTCTCACAAGAGATTTAAAAATCACTTATTTAGAAAACCGATGCTTCCAAATCATTGAGCAAGATAAACAGCCCACAGGGAAAACTTGATCTTATTATAATCTCAACCACTACTCTGCTACCATAGCTCAGAATATTCAGATGTTCTGGATACTTTCCAAAATCTATGCCCCCATCAGTCTTTAGATGTTGGTTTTAAAGCGATTGGATTTTTTCTTTTTAATTTTTTTTCTTTTTCTTTTCTTCGTTTAAAAGACATTTTTCAATTGCTTTTATTCTTTTGCTTATGAATCTTTAAGAGCCATGAGCATGAAAATACTCATTTCTTTAGCTAATTTCTTGTCACTTACTGAATGGAAACATGAGCGACATATTTATGCCACGAATAACAACAGTGTAGTTGGTTAGAGCAGGTACATACGTTACCAGATAAAAGCAGAAGTATCATAACTGTTTTCTTTGACTTCTGAAACATCACCAGATTTTCAGCAAAGAAATCTGGAGAACGCTTCTTCTAATCTTATTTGTTTCTCTGTCACTTTAGCTTCAATAGCATCTCTGCTTTTCTGATACACCTGGTTACAGTCATCTTTTACAGTCATTCTTCAGCCTCATGGGCTATTGCAATTGAATTAATTACAGTAAAGTGTTGCAACAGTGCAGCAATAATGTTCTTTGAAGTGTGTATTACACCAGATTCCCAGATGGATGAGTTTTTTAATAAACTCCAACACACCACATGTATCATTTTTCTCGATTGTCTAGAAACCGAGTTTACAGGTGCAGCTTTCTCTCACACACTTGCACGTGATTTGTCTGGGCTAAGAGACCATACTGATACACATCAAGCAAAGGTGAAAAGCGATTGCACATATAGGTAATTTTAATCCATTCCATTTTTAAATACCACAGTAAATTTAATTTTCACAATAAATTAAATAGCCATATTCAGTTTACAAAATAGAATTACTTAGTGTGAAACCAGTATTTACAAACATTGTACAATATGTACATGATGTTTAGCTTTGTCAACACACAAGCATAGAAGAAAAAATTATTTGACCTTTTTTTGACACATGATTGACATGCTACAAGTGACACTATGGTCTGTACAATAAAACAATAGTGCAAACTCACCACAGGAACTCTGAAACAATGCAGTTTGTATGAGATAAGATATTAATTTCAAATAATAAGAAAATAGTACTATCCACTCTCATTGTAAAAATTCAGCACTGTGTTTAAAGTGTCAGTATTCCTTTAGCAATATACATACCAAATATAGCTTGTAGATTATGCTTTCTCACAGCTTCACAGACTTCTGACATGACTTTTTATGGCATAAACTAATATTCTGCTTAGATCAATAAGGATGTCACATAAACATCTCACTGAGAGGAACACTGACCCTTTTAACGATGTCTGACTTTATGTTCCTAAATGCCTCCTTTCCCTTTATTATAATATCTTAAAAGATGCAACTATGCTGACAGTAAATTTATGTTAGATACTACTCTGTAGAAAAAATTGATCTCATTGTATATTTGGTCACACACTGCATATATACATGTATGCATGAAAAAAGTTACTTTGATAACCTTGTCTATGAAAAGTGCATATTTTATCAGAGACATTTATTGCATGTCTCAGGTGCAACAGAAAGTGTTATATGAAGTTTAGTTTAGGGCCAGTTAAATGTCCTCCCAGTGATCTGGTAAAATTTTTGATTAAAAGGATGAAAGAACTTGCGCAATTTGGTAATGACAGAGGTATCCACCTCTGGATGGATGCGTCCCTTGCTACCCGCCAGGCACTTGTTAAAGACAATGTTAAATCGCAAGCAGTAAAACCCTCTGGTGGCATTGAAGTATAAATTGTACTGACTTATCCTTGGAGGAAGATTTAGGAACTTCTCGACCAACTGGAGTTCTGGCAGTGGTTCCGTGATAAGCCGGTCTCCGTCTACGATATGAAACTGCTCGATTGGGAAGTATTTCAACCATCTTTCCAGATGTTTTGTGTAGATGCTGGTTCTCACCGCCTTATACTTAGTATTCACTTCGCAGGTATTGGGATCAATAGCCAGCTTCTCAAATTTGTAGTAAGTTTTGTTCTTCCTTTCCTTACCTTCCAGCACCTGAGTGTAATCAGAAATAGCTCTTGTGGTAGGTTCCCTGACAATGATCAATAATTTGATAGATGAGTTCATTTTGTAAATCCTTTCAGGTACTTCCTCAGTGATAAAATATGCAGGGCTTTTCTCAATTGTTATTTGATGAGGGTAAGAAAAAGGCATTTTTTTCCGGTACCACTCAATCCCCTTGGCATAGTTCTCATCATTGTCAAAGAAGTGAATCTCTTGAGAAGCTTTGACCACTGAGGGGTGAAGGTTCAGCATCTCTAGCAGTGCTCGGGTGCCTCCTTTCCGCACCCCAATGATAATAGCCTTCGGAAGCTGCTGAACCAGATTGTGCAGTCGTATTTGTTCCTTGGTGGCATTGCCCTTTCGGAACTCGTGAAGCAGCCCTCGCTTGAACTGCAGAGCTCGCAATGGGATTTCGTCCTGGCTGCGGGGTCCAAATCGACCATCAATGGGGCAGAGAGGCTGCAGTCTGCAATAAAAATAGGAGATATTTGTAAAAAAAAAAGATATCTCTTAAGGCAAGTTTTCACTCATGGAAATCTTTGATTATTTATTCCAGTATTTTGCTGTGACTTGTTTGAGTAATTTGTAACTCCACCTTTCTGCTCTTTTCAAGCACGGGAGCTGTGGTTACAGTTCTTGGGGCTTCTTGAACCTTGACTCACTTCCTACATTGTTGATTACTTCGTGATCGCTTTGAGAATATTTAAAACATTCTAAGATTAATTTTATTTGGTCATTTTGATCTGAAAATCCAGTTCAGTTAAGTAATCTCTTTCAACACTTATCCTATTCTAGCCTGAATGATTTCATGTGCTATATATTGTGTTAACTTCATTAGCTGCTGATCCAGAGCTGGCGTTTTTAGTGAAAAGGAGCAAAAGGGATGAATAACAGCTTTAAAGGCATCATCCTTCAATAGCTTCTTTCCTCTTGAGAAGGTGCCTGGTGTTTTCCCTGAGACAGAATCAGAAAGACTAAGATTTTAAGTCAGGCATGACTAACCAGGCACAGAAAGTCCAGCGAGAAAAGTTTTTAAAAATGCATTTATTATATCATTACATCAATGATTTTCTATGTGCCCACTGAACCTCATTTCATGCCTTAATGTTTCTTCTTTTGCTCCTATGTTTTTGTGCTATTCTTTCATATTCAACTGCAATTATTTCAGCTATTTTGCAATTTTCTTATGCTTCCTTCTTGTATGTGATGTCACTAAAGTCAAGAAATGATTCAGTAAGAAAAATGTTCAAATTTTGCTATTACAGAACCTTGAATAAGGTCTCACCTCCACTCCCAAATCAGCACTTTGGTCATTATATAGGCCAATATTGCTCTGTAGATGAATTTAGAGTGTAGAGAGAGCTTCCAAAACCCTACAGAAAAATATCATTAATACTTCTGTGGAGCTATGCTCTCCAAAATTAAGGATATGTAAGAACAAAGGTTTCCTAGGCAATTTTAATATAAGCTCACTGTGCATATATATTATGATACGGTTTTTAAATTACATGGCCACATGCTATTATTTTTTCACAGGACCCCTGCCTCAGCCAGTACACCAGATGGGCAATGCTCATTAATAGCTGTTTAGGTATTCAGTATTTATTCTGGTTTCTCAGCATGTGGCCCCTCACTCATTTACTGTATATTATTCAAACGCTGCTTTCAGGACAGAATTATTTATTTCTTTATAGCTTTTTCATCCATCACTGCTTGTTGAGGTCTCTAATTTGACACTGATGCTAAGACAATGGATGGTTGGAACAAAGTAAGTTTGATCCCCCTGGCTGACCCACGAGCTGTTTCCTTGATTATCCAGATGTTGAGAGATATAGCCTGTCCAGACAGAGCTGAAGAAACAACCCAGATGACATTGCTGGGTTCACATGAGCTCTAGCTGAGTCCTGCAGACTAATCAGAAAGTGTGATAAGAAGTGAGTTCCTGTTGTTGTCAGGTTTCCAGTGTCTTGGGCACAGTGATCTTGTGGGATGTCCCTGCCCATGGCAGGGGGGTTGGAACTAGATGATCTTCAAGGTCACTTCCGACCCAAAGTATTCTATGATTCTATGATTCTATGATTCTATGATTCTCTTTCCCTTTGCTCTCTGCTATTTACTGAATAACAGCCTGACCTGATCGCAAAGACTGAAGCATCACAACACTGATGCAAACCTGCCAATAAGAAAAAAATCCAAAACAAGCAGAAAGCAGTGTCTTGACCTGACACTGGTACAACTTGGTCAGATGGTGGTGTGGCTGGTAAGATAGTCTTTCTGTAGCAGTGATATGGCAGTTAAAAGCATAAGAAACAGAAGCTGCAGCTGCTATCTCTGTTCTCTTCTCTCTCCTTCTGCATATTTGTTATTTGTTTTCAAGCAAAAAGAATTCCACAACAGCAATTCCAGACCCATCTCAACTAATTTTATCTCTTTTGCTCAAAAAGACAGTTAGCACTGCCTTCAGTGTAACACAACAGCTTGTCAAACAGGGTGGTTTCTTTTAAAAGTAAATAAATACTCAAGATATCCTCTAGACTACGGGAAAGGACTGGATATTGTTAAAAGTCCTTCTTCAACACTTTACATTTAATTTGTTTTACTCTTTTCTTTTTTCTCTCCTCTAAACAATAAAAAATATCCTGTAAAGGGTCTTGGTAGTGGTAGTATTAAGCAGGCTGTCAGACCTCCGTAGTTGAATCCCCAGATGTAACTACTTACTGTTATATTGCAACATGTTAATATTTTTTACTCCCTGACTAATTTTTTCCATTAAAATAAGAATCCTTTGCACGGAAGCAGTATATGACATTTATTACATCACCTAAATTGCTCTCCCAAAACAGGCAGTTTCTCAAACTGCTACAACAAAACTCCACAAATACTCTTCCTGAAAAAACCCACCATAAAACAATTAATCTCAAGGAACTATATTTTTTACTAACTTTAAGAGACTTAAAGTATGTCTGGGCAATCTTAAAGACAAATAGCAGTGCTGTCTCTCCTAATCCAGAACACTTGCTAGTTGGCTTTTCACATAGGTGTTACAGTGGCAAAAGATTACGAGCCTGTTTCCAAAGGGAGTGTTTTGGAGCATTGAAATCAGGTGCAGAGGCTACTGCTAATGGGAGAGTCAGGCAACTCAAAGGCTTTTCCATATATTCTCAAAATTGCCAGAGAATCTGTTTGAGCTTCCATATGCAAAGTAGCTCCATGCACTTAGTAGCTCCATACGCTCAGGATCTGAAGGATGATGGCCTCTCCTGGAGGGAAGCACTCAGCTCATCCAACTTTATGACTCAATGAATCAGATAAGCTAGTGGTAATTTCCCTTTGGGTCAAAGAAAACTCAAAACATTCCTATTGAAGAGCCTAATCTGGGTAAATTAAACCTGCGAAATCCCTGTTTCTCTTGTACAAATTGAATCAGTGTAAATAAAGCATAAATTAATCTCAATTTCATAGAATCATAAAATCATAGAATACTTTGGGTTGGAAGGGACCTTAAAGATCATCTGTTCCAACACCCCTGCCATGGGGGTCCCACATGTCCCACTAGATTAGGCTGCTCAAGGCCCCATGCAATCTGTCCTTGAACACCTCCAGGGATGGGGCAGCCACAACTTCCTGGGCAACCTGTTCCAGTGCGCCACCACTCTCATGGTGAAGAAATTCTTCATAATGTCTAGTCTAAATCTGCCCCTCTCCAGTTTATACCCATTGTCCCTAGTCCTATCACTACAAGCCTTTGTGAACAGTCTCTCTCCAGCTTTCCTGTAGCCCCTTCCAGGTACTGGAAGGTCACTATAAGGTCTCCTCTGTGCCTTCCCTACTCCAGGCTGAATAAGCCTAACTTTCTCAGCCTGTCGTCATAGCGAAGGTGCTCCAGCCCTCCAATCATCTTTGTAGCCTTTCTCTGGACATGTTCCAACAGCTCCATATCCTTCTTATGTTGAGAATTCCAGAACTGGACACAATACTCAAGGTGGAGCCTCACAAGAGAGGAATAGAGGGGCAGAATCACTTCCCTTGACCTGCTGGCCACGCTTCTTTTGATGCAGCCCAGGATATATTTGGCCTTCTGGGCTGCGAGCACACATTGCCGGCTCATGTTGAGCTTCTCATCGACCAGCACCCCCAAGTCCTTCTCTGCAGGGCTGCTCTCTATCACATCATCCTCCATCATGTACTGAAAACAGGGATTGCCCGACCTACGTGTAGGACCTTGCATTTGGCCTTGTTGAACCTCATGAGGTTCTCACAGACCCACTTCTCCAGTCTGTACAGGTCCCTCTGGATGACATCCCGTCCTTCCGGTGTGGCAACTACACCACTAAGCTTGGTGTCATCCGCAAACTTTCTAAGGGTGCACTCAGTCTTGCTGTCAATATAATTGATGAAGATATTAAACAGCACCGGTCTCAGTACGGACCCCTGAGGGAAACCACTTGTCACGGATCTCCATCTGGACTTCAAGCCATTGACCACTACTCTCTGAATACGACCATCCAACCAGTTTCTTATCCACCCAACTGTCCACCCATGAAATCCATATCTCTCCAATTTAGAGACAAGGATGTTGTGGGGAACAGTGCCAAAGGCTTTACAGAAGTCCAGGTAGATCACATTCATAGATTTCTTCCTAAACAATTAGTTATTACAAATTCTAGCACAGCCACTCAGTGTCCTTTTACTGACAAATTCAACAATTTGCATTGTGCCCTAGTGCTAAGGCATAAGAACATTTCCAGTTAATTCACCTGTCTCATGCTTTCTAGTGCTTCTTTCTTTCTCTTTTTCAAAACCAGCCCAAATAAGGGGCTTCTTTTTAGCAGTGTGGTATGTTTCACACTGGGTAATGCAGGAGAATGAAACTGAGTTTTACTGCCGTTAGCAACATTATATATGAAATCAGTAGAATTCACTGCTGCAGAGGGTCAGTGAGTCAAATACTGTGGAGAGATAATTTTATAGCCATCAGTAAATTCTATAGATGTGAAAGCATAGATAATAGCATAAGGTTAATTAGATTTCATGCCTTTGAGCATAAAGTATACTTTTGTAGGGACCAGTAAGGAATTCTGCTTTTACTTACAGAATCACATTAGTCTCAGTCAAGTTTTCACCTCTGAAGCATCAAAAAATGCTTTGACCACCAGGGGAAAGAACACGTAAATTCTGCGGCTTAAGTCACAATGCATTTGGTCTCAGCTGAATGCATGGTCTCATCTTCTTCTGCAGTGGATTTAAACAGTTGAAGAAGGTACACATTTACCTCAGATGGAGCTCAACACTACCTAAATATGGACACTAGGTAGCTCTGTTTTCAAATAACTTTCCAGGCAATGCATATTCAGAGATCACTTTGTCTCAATTTTGAACTCAAATAATATTTTCCATCATTTAAAAGTAGAACACAAATAGAGCATTAGCACTGGCAAGCTTTCTGCCAGCTACTAGAAATCCTAAAGTCTTGTTGCCTTCATTCTTTCGAATCAAATTTTTTTTTTCCTGTCTTTGCGTAACACCTACCGAAGCAATCCTGGGATATTTTGAAGGTGCCAGAAACAGCAGTGTCAGTGCAGTAGCACTACTGTTGTGCTGTCAATAACCAGTCAAAGCTCTATCTGGTCAAAAGGGCCAAATATTCTTTCATTTGCTGTGCTGGATTTTCTGCTGCTGTCCAGGAAATCACTCGCAGAGCAAACCCTCTTATTTAGCACATTCAACTCCAGAAAATACCGGCTAATTAACATAGTTAAAATTCTCAAACCCTGAAGCAATCTTTCAAGTGAAATAGTATTCAAAACTTGACAAGCTACTCTGCAGGCTCATACTTAATTTTAACTACCACTGCAGCACATTGATTGCTTGCTTGTAAATTTAGAAGAGATGATATATAAATATATCATAACCGTTTTGCTGAAACTAGAGGTCAACACACAGATGCACACAGACAAAAATGAGCTACCGTAGTGACATTTTTACTGGATGCTGGTTTATTTCTTCTCTGAAAACAAGTTCCAATGCACCTAGAATACAAATGGGCACATAGAAGTACTTTGACAGAGATGACCCATGACTATACTTTCCTACTTTCTTCTCCAAAGAGTAAGAAAGAAAAATGAAAACTGGTACTAGAATAAACCTTCTTTCTGTCTTTCTATACATGAATAGACACTAAGGAAAAAAATGGAGAACAAGAAAGAAATCAGACCCTTTAAGCAAGCCCTAGACAATCTGAGGCCATTTTAAATTAAGACAACAGCTACGTAATGGCTTACCTATCCAAGCTCCCAACTCTGGCAACTAGATATAGGAGACTTCCAATAGCAAGGCTGCCTAGTACAAAGAGCTTCTGTCTCAGCAACGCCTGCTGTTTGAATAGCATGGCCCTCCATCAATCTTCAGGACTTCTTCAGTCTGCAGAGACAAGAACATATAAAACACTCATCAAAAAGCAATATGCAGGGTAATGGTTAATCTGTTGTAGCAAGTGATTAAGCCACACTTGCAAAATCCTTTCAAATTGCAAAATAATTAGTTAAAACTTTTTTTTTGTTTGCCATTGTTTTTCTGTCCCACATGGTAACACCAAGCAATGTATCTGGGATAGGGTGATAATTCTGGAAGTGATAGTTCAGATACATCCATCATTATTAGGGTTATCTGATAGCCTTACTCTGCGTCTTGACCGTGTAGAGGCCTGTATTGTAATAGGATGTCTTGTTAGGTAAATACGTTTAGACTTTAAGCCCTTCAAAATCAGCCTGGGCTATAATTCAACAGAGATTTAAATGTTTTGCTGCCAAGTGAGCTGGCTTGCAGGTCCTGTTCACACAGTACATGAGGGCATGTTTACTGTGTCTCCAGTATTATTAGAGGATAAGACAGAAAGAAATCTAGAACAGTATACTTCCCAATCTGTGCCAGCAAGCCTCTGATGATAGACCTGAGAAGCATGTAGATGGGGTGGGCACAATGGCCGTTTTTCAACACCAGCTCATCCTATCAGCTCCTTCTGTACTGGGGGTTGGCTTGGGCAGTTCTGTAGAGAAACCCTTAAGCATCTCATCTGACTGACACCCGCCTTGGCTGTCACCTCAAGACCTGATGGGACACAAACTGGAATCCTTGAACTAAGCATGCCCATATCCCCAGATTTCACCAACACAGAATCATAGAATCACAGAATCATTTATGTTGAAAAAGACCTTTAAGATTATTGATTGCAACCATAAATCTAACACTGCCAAGTCCACCACTAAATCATGTCCCTAAGTGCCACATCTGCATGTCTTTTAACCAGGCATGGTGATTCTAGCACTTCCCTGAGCAGCCTGTTCCAATGTTTGACAATCCTTTCAGCGAAGTAATATTTCCAATATCTAGCTTAAATCTCTCCTTGCACTCTCATCCTATCACTTGTTACTTAGGAGGAGAGACGAACACTCACCTCACTACAGCCTTCTTTCAGGTAGTTGTAAAGAGCAATAAGGTCTCCTCTCAGCCTCCTTTTCTACAGACTAAACAGCCCCAGGTCCCTCATAAGACTTGTTCTACAGACTCTTCACCAGCTTCATTGCCCTTCTTTGCACATGCTCCAACATCAAAGCGCAGACTTTAAATTTCATTTTCTTATGTACACCAGAGACCATCTAAAGCTTTGCTTCAAATACTTTAGATATGAGGCAGATATGAGTCAAACAATGTGACCTTGTGCCAAGAAGATTGAGGCAGAATAACTAGGACGTCCCTTGGTAAGATAGAAGGAATTGCTGAGTAAAACTATTTGTCTTTAACTTGACATTTCCCTAGGCTTTAGCTTTGTGTTCAGGACTGCAGACTTTTTTAGGAGACTCAGAACTGCATACCTAATACTGAGGAGAAAGATCAGTCCCTCCTTTCAAAGCACAGTCAAAGATGACATCGTTCTTCACTCTGTACCAGTCCTGGGCTTTCTTATAAGTATACAGGAGACAAAAGTTCAAATCCTCTCACTGGCTCAGGGAATCTAAAGCCATTTTGTCTTCCTATTAAGTGAATGCTGTAATTATCAAATCGATCATCTTGATATAAAACCCACAAATATAAATTAGAATCACCTAAACTACACTGAACTCCATATTCTCACTCTCTCAGCGGGAAGTATTTAATGTATGATGGAGTAGTTTCAACAGAAGCTGCTTTTATTCTGTTTCTTGCCCTACTTTTCAATTACTCTGAATTTGGGCTTACTTTAAACAACTTTAGATGTCAAGTTTCTTATGTTTTAGTACTAATAAAGCTCCTTCTGCAGCTCGCTTCCTTCTTTTCCAGCCTTAAGATTCACACCAAGCAAGATTGGGATAGGTTATTATTCACATATAACTAAATACAGAAGCAGAATGGATAGTGAGAATGTGAGGTTCGACTGGCCAACGTTAAGCAGTGGGGTTTTTATCCTGCCTATACTGTTAAAATTCTGGCCCATAAAGCTCTCACAAGATTCTGGGATACAGTTTGGGAGCTACTACAAGCCAGGGATGTTTCCAAATTGACAGCATACATGCAGCCTGCCTGCCTTAATGCTAGCTGAATCTAACGGTATGGATGCAGGTCACTCCATACCGGCTGTCTTCAAAGGCAGTAGACCAGGCATTCCCAAGCACATTTATTTTACTGCTGTATAGAATGCCTTTACAAGACCAGCCCATCATCTCTTGATAAAAGAGCCATGCAATATTGAAGCTACAAGTCTCTAACTGTGTCTCTAATGCACTTCTGTTGTGCTAATAATAATAGTAACTCCTTATACAGTCAGATCACAGTTCAGAATAACCTCTCATACAGGATAACCTATCATACAAAGTATATTGCTTTTACATAGATAAAAGCAACCCTATAATAAGAATTCTTAGATAAGATCCTTATTGCAACAAGAATCCTGTAAAACACGGACTAAAAGGAGTTTGCAATGTAAATACAGAGGCAGAAGATGTATTATCATCCTTTAAAAAATAAATGAGGAGCAGAGGCACAGAAAGACTAAGTGATTTGCTCAAGGTCACAGAGAAAACCTGTAGCACCAGTGAGATCCAGCGTGAAATGTCTGATTTCCTATATAATGCCTTAATGCCTCAACTACATGATAAACTTTAGCCTTTTTTGTAGTATATTTTTCTTCACATTGAAAGCTAAACATAAAAATGACAAATAAATGAGTAATTCTAATGAGCAAGGCAGAAAACCCACAGCTGAAGCTTAATTATTAAGGCAAATGCACAGATACTATATCTCTGAGTTGATATGCTACTGCTAAGTGCCTCTTAATTAAGTTATTTAATTAAAAAAGAGGAAAGAGAAGGACATGATGATGATGATGATAGCAAATTTTCATAGGCTTCCAGCTTTAAATCCTTCAATGCTTCTCTGTCTGTATAAAACTATCACTTCAGAGATACAACAATTTGTTCTGAACTTCATCTCTCAGAAAACATGCATGTGCAGCCCTCGGTACATGAAACTAAAGTTCTGTCCAGGTGTACCCTTGGCTCTTGGACCCTAGTTAAGTCCCACCTGCAGTTGTCACTAAGACTGTGGAGTTTATCAGGCCATAATGAAATCAAATTGATGATAGGCTGTTTCCTGAAAGAGATTCCACAAAGTTTGACAACTACAGGACTCGTGCTTACAATAAAATTAATTGTAACAAAACCCAAAACCAAACCAAACTAACCAACCAGTTAACCATAAAACCAAATACGAACTAGTTCCATTTGCTCTGTGTTTGCATGTACTTGAGTACTGGAAACTTTTCCACGGAATGACAGGTACTAAGCTAGTCATACACTAGGAATACAAACGTAACATTGTTTATTTGCTTGTTCATTTTTGTTGTCATTTTCAGCATGTAACTTAAAGTCCATGGAATCCAGAGATGTTATGACCTCTATAATACTTTCCTCAGGTCTTAACTTTTTTTCATAAAAAATGTAGACAAATAATAGCTTCATAAATGACTACATCTTTCAACTGAGATAGCTCTATGTGACAGAGAAGAGAAACGCTTCTATTTAAGCCACTTAGTTAATACAACCAGAATGTGATTAAGGTGAAGGTCCCTAAGGCAGAAACATTGCTGGATACTAACATGGCAACACTTCAATGAAATGAAAAGAAGAAATGAAAAAAAGAAGAAATGGAAAAAAGAAGAAATGAAAATTCTGTGACACTTAATAATCTGCACAAAGTTTTCTGTAAGGAATGTGTGCTTTTAAACTTAACAAGAAGCTGGAGGGCAAGATAAAATGTAATCCAAAGTGACGAGATTTTAGCAGTTGTTTGAGGCAAATAAGTGTGTTTTAAATTTTTTTTCCTCTCTGTTGAGGATGACAGTTAAACTGGCACACAAGCTACTGACTGGTAGGAGGATGGTTGGAAAAGCTGCAGGCAGAACTCATCCAGTAGCTGGATACTGAATGTGGAACATCATGCCAAAAGACATAACAGTATACTAATGCACATCTACAGTGGGCTTACATCAGAAATACCTATCTTTAACAACCTAGTTAAATATGCATACAAGGAAAGTTTCTTTCTGGTTATCCAAGAGAGTCATGATGCACAAAGTACAATACAAACAATTCACAATGCAGAATGCGTAATTTCTAGAAATTAAAGTGTGTGCAACATCATGTAGAGAGAAAAATATAATGTACCTTGTCAGTTGAGATGCACAGCTGATCTAACTTGTTTGGTTGACATGGTAAAGTTAAATAAAGACGTTTCATTTAGCAGTAGGAAGTAGCCTTATCAGCACATCAATGTTATTGCTAAACTGCTTACCATCATCTCTGGAAGATCGTGGAGAACAGGAGAGATGCCTGAGAACTGGACAAAATCTAATATCCCTCCCATCTTCAAAAAGGGCAAGAAGGAGTACCCAGGGAACTAGAGGGAAGTCAGCCTCGCCTCCATCCCTGTAAAGGTGTTGGAACAGCTCATCCTGGACGTCATCTCCAATCATCTGGAAGAAAAGAAGGCTATCAGGAGTGGTCAACATGGGTTCACCAAGGGGAAATCATGCTTGACCAATCTGGTAGCCTTCAGTGATGGAGTAGATGAGGAAAGATCGGAGGGTGTTGTCTACCTCGACTTTAGCAAGGCTTTTGATACTGTCTCCCACACCACCCTTGTAGGTAACCTTAGGAAGCAAGGGTTAGATGAGTGGACAGTGAGATAGATGGAGAATCAGCTGGCAGCAGAGTTCAGAGGATTGTCATTGGCAGTGCAGGGTCTAGTTAGATGCCTGTGGGCAGCAGTTTTCCCGGGGTTTGGTACTAAGCCTAGTCTTGTTTAATGTATTCATCAATGACCTGGATGAGGGAACAGAGTGTACCCTCAGCAAGTTTGCTAATGACACAAAACTAGGAGGACTGGGTAATACACCAGAAGGCTGTGCTGCCATTCAGTGAGGCCTGGAAAGGCTGGAAAATTAGGTGGAGAGGAAACTCATGAAGTTCAACATTGGCAAGAGTAGGGTTCTGCACCTCAGGAGGATTAACACCCTGCACCAGAACAGGTTAGGGGTTGACCAGCTGGAAAGTGGCTCTGCAGACAAAGACCTGGGAGTCCTGGTAAACAAGTTGATGATAAGCCAGCAATGTGCCCTTGTGGCCGAGAAGGCAAATGATATCCTTAAGAAGAGTAAGGCTAGCAGGGTGAGGCACATTATCTTCCCCCTTTACTCCGCCCTGGTGAGGCCACATATGGAGTATTATGCCCTAGCCCAAGAAATACAAGGAATTACTGGAAAGAGTCCAGCAGAGGACTACAAATATGATTGGAGAATGGACCATCTTTCTTAGGAGGAAAGGCTGAGTGAGTTTGGTCTGCTTAGCCTGGAAAAGAGAAGACTGAGAGGGGAACTTATAAATGCTTATAAATATCTAAGGGGAAAGTGTCAAGAAAATGGGGCCAGACTTTTGTCAACACTGCGTAGAGACGGCACAAAGGGCAACGGGTACAAACTGGAATACAGGAAGTCCCACCTTAACATAAGGGTAAACCTTCTTTACTGTGAGGGTGACAGAGCACTAGAACAAGCTGCTCAGGGAGGTTATGGAGTCTCCTTCTCTGGAGATATTCAAAACTTGCATGGATGTCTTCCTGTGCAACCTGCCATAGGTGAATCTGCTTTAACAAGGGGGTTGGACTAGATTGATCTCCAGAGGTCCCTACCAGCCCCGACCATTCTGTGATTCTATGATTCAGTGATTCTGTAATGCCTCATCCAAACCCATTCCCCATGTTTCCATTCCTGCTGGTGAGAGTTATTGAGTGAACTGCCAAGAGAAGACAGGACAGCTATGTAGAACTGTGATGATAACACCAACTGAAAAACAAATGCACTGCTCCTGACAAGATGAAGTGATTGGGGATAAAGGAAGCTATTGCATGTGCTTTCCAAATACTGTGAATTTTCAATGAACTCTCATAAGTCAGTTTATGTCCAAGTTAGGTCAATGTCAACTGAGAAGGATAAAACAGAAAAAAGCATAATGATGGTATTATGCATAAAAGTTTCAATTTGATAGCACCATAAATTGTGCAGAAACACCAAAACAAGAAGCTGCTACTATAATCACTTATTTCAAATAAACAGACAATGAGACAAGAAGATTGCCAGGAACTTGTTTGAAAATGATCAGAGATACAATTTTGGACACATGGAGCAGAGATAGGAAGATGCTATTGATAATGAATAGCACGTGGTTGATTATTGAGAGTAAGAAAGGAATGTGATGTATAATCTTTTTGTAAACAGACTGAAGAGATATAGTCTTGATGGAGTGATGTGATTAATCAGAGTAAAGTATAAACCACAGGCAAATGTGCACAAAGATGTCTGGAAAAAATAATAAATAGGTTTTTTTTAGTTGGATTTATCAATCAGTTGGCATAGATTTTCCTTGATTTTGCACACCAGCAGGGGTCATCTGTTGACCAACAAATAATTATTTTCATATAGTACGGAAAGATCTTCTGAGTTTACATAGAATATAAATACATTGACTGAGACACTAAATCAAGGAGCTGATTACTTGGCACATTTCCATTTCTCTTGATTTTACATTATGTTTCTTGAATGTTGACTCCAGCTTCTTGCATTTGTCACTGCGAGTAAAATTCATACAAATCAAGCATTTAGACTTTTTCAGGAGTAGGAAATAATATGATGCTGGGTAAAGGAAGGAATTTATCCCTCAAATTGTGTGCATCAGCTCATCAGCTCATGATCTTCTTCATGGCCTGTCTGGAATAGCCATCCATGCTCCTATTCCTTCTTTAGACTCCTCCAGGTCCTTCCTCTCCCTTGTACTATCTCACTATTGATGAAAGTCTAAGCTAGTGGCAAGGAAAAGATACCCTCCTGCTGTACTTTTCCCCTAGTATCCTTTGCTTCAGTGGTTTAATTGCAACAGTACTACTGCACTGTGTGGACTGTATTAAAGAGCTAGAATAATCATGATAAATTAGAACATGATTTTTCATTAGAGAGAGAATTTTTCACTCCTAATAGCATTGAATAGCCTAAGAACAGAAAAAATTCTTCCCTTTTTTTTTTTGACACATTAAAATGAAATGGATAATGGGAACTGAAAGCTTTGAAAATATATTTTTTCTGAAGGAATGGCAAAGTGCCGAGCCCACAAAATTGGAGTTTGGATTCAATTATTTTTAATTTTCTATAATGGTTCATATTTTCAATATCAAAGAGAAACATAATTCTGACGTGTAATTACAGCATTTCAATTTTTCCTCCCCAAGATAAGAATGAGATGAGGTGACATAGGATTAACGCATACTTGCTCAGTTCAGGATGTGAGGGAAGAAAAGAAGGAAATACATTCACAACATGGAACAAGTTCACAGATTCAAGTGTTCCTGTGTACTAAGCATGTCCTTTTCTCCTTGTGACTCATATTGACTGAAAGAGTGGAGAAGAAAATGTCAGCAAAGCTAACAGAAAACAGTAAATGATGCAGATAAACTCCAACACAAAGATTTCCTATAATCTTATACCACAGCAGTGACAATAACTTAAAAATACCTTTGTTTGGGGTGCTATTGTAGAGTTTTGATATTTAGGTCTGCCTTTAAGCTACCCTTGCAGCCAGTTCTTTGTGTAAAGATGCAGTAAGGTTCTCCAGAAAGTGTGCTTTGCTCTGGGAGACTATCCACAAAATCAGCATCTGTATGTAGATACCAGATAAGAAAACATATGTTCCTTTCACAGAAGTTAGCACACTGTCAGTGCTGAAAGGGCATCTGTGATTCATAATCCCAGCCCATCAGGGATGGCTTTGGTGGTACACGCAGATATCTGGGTTATCTAAAGCATATACAGAGTGGTAATGGCTATTTATTTAGTCCACTGCACTCATGAGATTTAACTTCAGACACCCTCAAAATTCATCTATCCATAGTTTTACTACTTCTAGGTAGTTTACTGTGTAAAGTGACAACAGTACAGAAGGCCATAACCAGCTCTTTATCACATTCATTTCTCACCCTGACCCCATTTTTTTTTTTCATTTTACTGAAAGACATTGAGCAAGATGGTGTTGGAAAGAGAGAAACAACTCCAAAGCTTGCCATTGCATTCGCAGTGCCCTGTGCCAAACAGATCTGCTGCCAGATTGTCAGGGTAGTTAGGAATCTCAGACACTTTGATGCCCTTGAGGTCTCAGACACATCTGCTTAGGAAAACTGCCTTATTGCATCTGAGCCGGCGAGGCAGGCAGCCGCATTCTGTTGAATGATGAGTAAGTTGCCATGATCCATGCTTAGCTACAGTGCTCCAGGAATATTTCCAAGCACATAGATCTTAATAGGACTTCATTAGTCCAAAATACAAATGCCTGTCTCTTTGCCAGCATCCTGAGTATACTACCCTGCACTGCTTGTCATAGAGCATGATAGGTTTGGCCCTTTTCTTTGAATTAATGGTGTTTCTCCAGCTACTTCCCTCCTTTGCTTTGGAAATGATCACCTTCCCTATTTGCTCCATTTCTCGGGAATGATGGAGCTGATGACATCAACGTAGAAAACCTGTGGACCTGCAATTCTGACTGTAGGAAGTTTGTAATAGATACTAATTTCACAGTCTTCCAAAGAGAACACCAGCCTCATTTCTTCCAGCTGGCATTACAACAGCTGCAACCAAATGTAACAATCGAAAAGGGAAAAGGAGGCTGAGGAGAAAAATGCAATGAAATGAAAGAGAGGGCAGGAATGACTGCAAATGTCAAAAAAGAAATCATAAAGGGTGACCAACAGCGCTGTCATATTAGGAGTAAGCAGTTTGTTTTTCATCTCTTTTTAAAAAAGAAGATTATGAATCCTTGGAGCTAAAGGTGAGGTAAATATCCAGAGATTTCTTCTTCTGTCCTTCATTTACAGTACTTAATTTTGAGTCATGAACAGTTTCACTTCACTGAGTGGGATACAAAGAGGGTAGGGGTGTGTTGCTTAATATATTTGAGAATTAAATAAAATTGCATCTTTTCATATACTTGTAATTTTAAAAGGTTCTTTTCTACCACTTCAAGTCATGCTTGCAGACTATTGTTGCTTTTTTTCCCTGAGAAAGTTGTCCTTTGCCAAATAATTTCATACCTGAAATAAGACAAACGAAAGACTGTTCAAAGGTTCTTTAATTAATTGAAACCTGACAGACAATTTAAGTTAATTCTCATCTTTGCTATTATGGTGGCAAAATGTAGATGGCCTCCTGCAGCTCTTTGCAGCTCTTCTCTGACTTTCCTTTAAAAAAGCAGCAAATCTAACTTAAATGTAAAATATTACAAGGAGTGAAAAGCATTCATGGGAAAACTAACAGCGAAAACTTAACCAAGCTGCAAATACATTTTGCTGGTACACTGCATTTACAGTAAAAAAAACCAAAACCCAAAGTAGATTTTCCTCATGGCTTTTACTCCCTGGTGAGAAAAAATTCTAATGTATGAGGTAACACATCCACTCGCTAAAGACCACTCTAAAGTCAAATCAGTTATTTTTCAGAATGCAAAGTCTTGGTGCTTCCCATGTAAGTCCTGGCCACACCACTTCCCTAAACAGTGCTGCTTATTTTAATATCAAAATATAAGTGAAAATATCAATGGCAGTTTAACCAGGGACTTGTTACAATGCTTCTGTGAGAGAGGGAGACCTATTCACAATTGACCTATATTTTCTGAGAATAAGACTGCTGTGATTTTTCTACTGTGCCTGTGTTTTAAAGGTGAATAACACTCTGCTATACCTGCCCGAGTGATAGCTCATAGCCCCCACCTGGGTGGGAAAGAAAGGGTAAACAAGGACAGACAGCTCATGTCTGCAGCAGCCAGGTGTTATAGAGCTGCACATTACTAGAGAGTTCCCCATAAATGATCTCTCTGCTCGCTAAGCAGTCCTGCTTTCCTTGCAAAGCCCATTTATCTTCCTCCCACTGGGCAGCATGAGCTGTAGAAATAACTGCTGTCTTGGGGCTGTATTCACACTCTTACATGTACCTAACTTGGCAAATGTACCTGCTCTCTGGTTTTAAATTAAAAAAATAAAAACATAAAGCTTCAACTGAAACCTCTTTGCACATGGTTTATTGGTGGGTTTCTGAGACAAGAAAGATGCCAGCAAAGAGAAGTATGTGTTTCTGATCCTCACTGGAAGTCACACCTGGGAATTTACAGTGGGCTGTTTCTGTGCTGGCATGAGATGCCTTCTTGCTCAGCCTTTTTTACAGCAACTTTTTAGAAAATACTTTTCAATGTACTATTCACAGTCCTTATACTGATTTCACGCTGATGCAGCTTTATTGACTTGGTGGACTTAACCTAACTTGAGCTCTATGGAATGGAGGGAAGCCATCCCTTTCTCTAGGGGTGCTTAAGCCTTAGTATCACTTTCCTAGAGATGTATTTAGTTATTAATTTTAATTTGAGGTTTTCTTTTCCTGACTTATTATAATGGCAATCACAGCATGGACTATCCACGTTTTTGTATATGGACACATTTTGCCTGCATGGTAAAATATACTAGAAATGACACCAGTAGAAGAGGATATCACTTGTCTGTCAGAGTTAGCAGTGATCAGTAAGTGAAAGAAAAGAGAGAAACAATGGATCTAACTGGATGTAAAGCTCATGTAATTTATCGAGGTACCTGAAATAATGTCTGGCCTATGCGGTTCACATTTGTAGTGGCCATTAGTCATGCTGGATGTCTGGTTTGGCTTTGCCTCTGATGCTCATTTACAGAACCTACATCCTCTTACCTTCTGTGACCTCAACACTGACTATTTTGTACAAATATAGAAGACTGTAAAATAATCTGCACAATTCAAAATATATTAGTTGGGTGAGAATTTACCCCAGAATATATCAACCTTTCGTTTAATTTGCTTTGAAATATACAAAAACAACTCCATGTATCACCTTATGGTCAAAAGGACCTCATATTGAAAGCAACTGATATAAGTATATAACAAAGTTAAACTAATTCTGTTTCTCTATGAAAATATAGGTCCTAAAGGGTCCTGCTTGCAAATTGTGTAGTTATCAGAGTGAGTGGCATCTTATAAATGTCCCAATAGATGGAAAGGTTGATCTAATAATGAAAAAAAGAATACTCACAAATAATTTATTTGTCATTTGATGGGGGAAAAGGAGAGTGAATAATTTATTTGGTCAATATTATACAATCATCAATAGAACTGGTAGAATAATTTATAAATTTACCTATGAATAATTTATTCATCAATTGACGGTAGGACGAAATTAATGAAGTAAACAATATTTGAATAACACTCAACAGGCTCTCAGAGGCGAGCAGGGCAGCCAGGGAGGAACTGAGGGAATGGATGCATTTTGTCAGCCTCATGACAGCCTGTGCATGAGCACAGAGGATCGCCAAAGGGCAGCTGCCCTGTAGCCACTTCCGTAGCTTGCTGATAGCATTCACCTTCTTTCCCATCTACCCACCCAAGACAACAGATCTACAAAGGCACCCAGAGAGTGCTATGTGATTTCTTTTTGTCTTTGGTGACTGTAGGAAGCTTTTCGGAAACTACTCTTCTGGTCTTCCACTGGCTTCTGCTGTAATTGCTCAAGCCAGACCCCGCTTGCTCTGACACGTGGCAGCAGAGGCTGCGTGCAGGTGCCATTGCAGCCCTTCAGCAGCTTGAAACTTGTCACACAGCTGTGAAGTGTGCTGTGCTCTGCTCAAGGTGGGAAGCAGAGGGTTTCCCTCAGAAAGCCACAGGGCACTGTCCCGTTTGTAAATAAACTAAATAGACTGCAGAGCTGAAAAGTAAAACTCCAAGGTGTCTTGGAGAAAAAATATCTTAACATCTTAAACTATCTCATCTCGTATCCCTAAAGGGCAAACCAGCAAGTTACTCAGAATCACACAAAATTACAGAAGTCTGGTTGTGCAACTGAATTGTGCTGTGCCTGAAATCACGCCATAGAGTGCTGATGTGCAAAGAGTTAGAAAAAACCCCCTTGCCTACCAACTCTTTTCAAAATAGCACTTCAAACGGTTTTTACTGTGACCATCAAAATAATTTCAAGGTAAATCTTATCCAAATATAATTTTTAGATCTGTTTAATTTAGTAACGTCTTTCCAATGTGGCTGCGTGAGGAGGAAGTTTCTATGTAACACATTCAGAAACATCTCACTGCCTTTGATAGCATTCATAGGTTTGCTCTGAGTTTGCTCTACTGCCATTGAATGAATCCATAACAAATCCAATCTGAACATTAACCAAGCACCACAACAGAATACTGTTAATAAAAAACATCCTAAAATAGCTTTTGTTGTGTTCTAAGCTCACATGTAATAGCTGCCATAAAAATACAAATAAAAAGTAGGCATGAGTATGTGAGCAGAAGGGTTTTTTTCTGTTTTCAAACTGCTACGTTTAATGGCAATATATGTGCAGTTTCCAATTTAAACAGATGACCTTTATGTACAGATGAAGTGGAAGAATCAGCTGGCTTATGTTCTCTCAACTGCTACAAGGATTTTCAACATTTTTTTCCTTTGTTAACTATAAACTGTAAGCACTGGAAATAAAAAAATGAGGGAAAGTTTATGAATTATACACGGTCACAGAGTTTATTAGTGCTCTGTGCTCATCCTCTTGGGAATCACTGGAAGAAGAGCTTTGAGCAATTTCCAAATTTTCAAATGGGTTCTCCATTTCTTTATCTCATTCAGCTTTTGATATAGTGCATAAATTATTTATCAGGGCTACCATTATTTCGTTAGGTTGCATTGTCCTCTGGCACCATGTCTGCAGAATGATATTCATTTTGCATTTGCAATTACTAAACTTAAAAGAAACCAGTTAATTCTTCCTCTATTCAGCTCTCTCATTTTGCAAAATGATGTGTGAAGGACTGAGATGTGAACAGAATTTCATTTTGACCTTGAACCCTAATTACTCTTTTCATCATGTCATTTCACCACAAGATGTAACTGAAGTTTATGTAAGAAGTATTTTTCTTTTTTTTCTTTTTTTTTAAAAAATTTTTTTGTTTTTTTTTTGTTTGTTTGTTTTTGGGGATTTTTTTGTGTTTAAGGCAGGAAGATGGGATAGGAAATAAATTTTTGCACATCATAAATTCACCATTAAGGCTTAGTGAATTATGTGCTATGCTGGTTAAGTTCAGAAAAAGATGCTCCTTTATATACTTCAAATCTGTCTCCTTGAAGTTAATTTTCGAGGCAGTTCATCTCCTAGCTTCTTGGCTGCAATAGCATCTGAATGGAACAGGAACAGCTTCTCAATTACTTCACCTTACAGAGCGTGAAGGAGACACCAGTCTTCTTCCACCTCACAACATGCAATATATTCTTAAGGAAATATTTATTATCATTGACCACTTCTGTTTTACTCTCATAACATGTTTATGTGCCTTGCTGCCATCCCCCACTCTGATTTGCTGATGCACTTACCAGGTAACAGGGTAGCAGGCAGAAGATTTCCATTTTAAGATGTATACATAAGTAGCTTTGCACCTAAAACAATGTGCTGGTGGACTAGAGATGGAGCACTTTATCCTCAGTGTTGGCTACAATAGCAGACTTAATTACACTGGTCCATTTCCCTTCATGCCCACGTGGCACATCTGCCTCCTGTCTCTTTGCAGGGCTCCTTGGCTTAAGCCCCCTTGCAAAAAAAGGAGGAAGAAGGAAGAGGTCTAATGGAAGAGTGCTTGAGGCCATTGCTGTCCTGCTGTGGTTCCCCTTATGCAAAGCAGACCCGGAGATGTCTGCTTAAAAATCCCTTAGGTGGTAACCATGCTGAACGGTTGGCTCTAAGTGACCGTGACAGAGGTGCCTGTGCTGCAGAGCAGTGGCAAGTCCCCACCTGAGGCATCTGTCAGGACAGGGGATGGATGGTAGCACCACGCTCCTTCTCCTGTGCTGACAACCACTCAGACAAACAGTTCGCCTCCTGGCATCTCTGCAACAGGCCCTGTTTTCTGCAAATGCAAGATCACAGACTAGAACAAGGAAACAATATTACCTAACATTATTTTTCTAGTACCAGATATGGATTTATTCACTGACTTGTTTTGATTACCATTCTGTCCTATCTATAGGTTCACTTTAATCCTTCAGTCTTTGAAGATGCTTCTCTAATGGTTCCATGATCATTCTTGTTGCTAACTAACCACCTTATTTTTGTTTAGAAATGTTTATTTTCTTGTCATCAGTAATATACTAACATCCTGCATTACTTCCACGAACAATTCTCATCCTTGAGAACAGCAAGTACTTTTACTCTTTTAAGAGTATTGAAGTATTCTAAGAGGTATCAAATGTATTGTGTTTGATTAAATTTAATGTACTTAGCAGTACTGTAGGACTGCCTACAAATAAGAATACAAGAAGGTGGGATGATGACAGTGGCCATAGTGTTAGTATCAGCAGAATCAGATTTCTGGAGAATGGAGTATGACACAAGGCACCTCTTACCTCTAAGTTAATAGTCCTAATGCTGTCTGTGTAATAGTTGCCTAACAGACTACATGAATGTAGGGATGTCCTTATGTTACATTAGGTGAGCTAAAGAAGTTGTTAACTTTTGTTTTGTAAAACGCATCAGTTTTCACAGCACCCAGCTTCAGGCTTTTTTTCACACTGCTCTGTGAAGAAAAGGGATGATTAAAAAGGAACAAACACTCCATGTACATTCTCACTTCTGATTCTAAATCCTCACAGCAATACCAGGGCACATTGGAGAAAACAGCCATAGAACTATGAAAGTATTTGTGAATGCATCAGGAAAAAAAAAAAGGGGGGGGGAAAGAAGGGATAAATCTCTTCTATCTCTTAGAATACTAACAGCTTTCCATCTATGAAAATAAATACATGCTTTGAAATTAACTCAGTCAGCTGAAAGTTAATGGAAAGCACTTCTGCAGACTAATATTCTGCAGTGCAAAGGTAAAAGAAAAGAACATTAAGACATCCACCCAGTCATCTCCTATCCTTGAGAGACTGCTCTGCACAGCATGGTGCATCCTGCTCCTTCCGAAGTTACTGAAGGGGCCGGTCCCTGCACATGGAACTTTCCTAGTTATTGCAGCCTTTCTAAAGACATAAATGTTATACAACAAGAATAGCTGCTAGGCTCATCCCTTGTACAAAATAGAAGATAATACAATTGAGTTTGCTTTTGGCCAAGGAAGGTCTGTCCTAATGTTTTAGATAAAATAGTGGATCAGATTGTTTGACACCAGTTTAATACCAGGAATTCTAGAGCAGGCTCTGGCCACTGTCTTACTGCTTTCCTATACATTTTTCTCCAGTGCCCCAGCACTCAAGCCTTGATGGCTGCAATGCTGTGAGAATGCCACTGCCTCTCCTGCCTGTAGTTGTTGCTCAAGTTGCAGCTTGGAAAATGCGAACTTTTTCCACTGAAAACTTCTTCCTCTGTTCAGGTTACTGTTGTTTCCACCAAAGCCTTCCTCTGCCAGCTAACAGAAGCAATGGATCTGAGACCTCTGCAGTGACTGAGAGTACTTTGCACTGTACCAATCTGCCTTACAGGAAGGCAGATCTGTTCGAAATTCCTGCAGACGAACAATTCTATTACTATTGCTAATTAATGGTAGGCAAAGACACAAACCCATTCCAAATCAAATTTCAGTTCCAATCAAAAAAGTAAAATGTGATTTCTAATTGATTACATTTTAAAATCAGTCAGGTTTTGTATGTTTATTCACAACATCCAACAGCTTACTGATACTTGTCTTTCTAGTGAGACTGAGATTGAAGCAGAACTGTGGAGGTTTTTTTTTTTAAAGAAATTGATTTTTGCAAAGGAAGATCTATTTTAATTAGAATTGTACAGTGAGATTTGTCAAGCTTATGCTCCTCTGGAAGTTTATTATGAAGCTGTGAGGAAAGAAAGATGCTCTATGTGTTTACTCTCTCCCAAAGGGTCAGATGAAGTTAAAATGAACCTTTGTGCCTGCTAGCACATACAGACCCCATGAGCCTCCTAAATTCTTGCTCAGCAAAGGCTTCTTCTCTCTATGAAAAGGAAATATCATTGCCTTGCTTCAGAATGGCAGATAAAGTTTTCCTTGGTTCCTCCTTTCTGAGGGACTAGACTCCAACATAACATATCTGGATGCTTAAGAACCCACATGGCTGGTTCAACTTTAAATTAATAACACCAGTACTCCGTTCAGATGGGGCATGATACAGTTGTTAAGTCTGTTCACCCCCACCCCTTCTGTGTGTTGCACTAATAGTTTAATTTAGTGTTTCTTGCTCTCCTCTTGCCCAAGGTTCAGGAAGCTGTTGTTGAATAGAAGGTGTCTGTATTTGACCATTAATATTCAGAATTAGAAGAAGGGATAATCCTCACTTCATCTTGTTTCAGACTATCACTTAAGCTCTTGGGAAGTTGCAATAGTAAAACAAATAATTTTGGAGGTAAGTCTTTTGATGATACTGGAGAGCTACTCCAAAAGTCTGAGTGTCCAAATTCCTGGGCTCCGTGTAGTGCATGGCTCTATTTCAAAGAGAAGTTAGTAAAGGAAAAAAATGCAATATGGAGCAAGCACTCCAGGATGAATGAAGGAATCCCAAATAATAATGATGTAAGTGGACATCAATACAATACGACATGCAACAGTGATGCAGGAAAATCTCTAGCTCTAGCAGTGCAGACTTGAAATAAACTGCAGCATTAAATAAGTCATTCGACAGTAAGGAATGACCATCAAAATGGTGAGGCTTCAGTATCAGAGCATAAAAGCTTTGGATAAGATACACTATATTCTTCATAGTGAAAAAAGAAATCTACATTTCATTGTGACTGAACAATCCAGTTTACGTCTTGGGCAGAACCAATATCAAACCCTTTGGAACTTACCTAATGGAAAAAGTGACTTATACTGGTACCTGCAATAACAGAAAAGTCTTCCCATTACTTGGTGCCTTGGATAGTTGTTCCTGTCTACAATAGAATATACATGATTTTTTCTCCCATTATTTCATGTTCCCAAGGGACAGTTAAAGTTGCTGGTCAATTAATATATGCCTATTCCTTGCTATTTCCTTCCAGATGTTAGGAAAGATAGAAACTGGCTTTGATCTGTGTTATGTTCCAGCATTCCTGATGAGGTCACATCTCTCTGCTGTAAGTCAAAGGCATGCTCTGATGGGACAGCATGCTACAGGCAGTTCCGTAACTTCAGCACAGATCCAAGACCCACATTCCAGAGCATGCTTTTTTTCTCTGAAAAAACATATCTTTCAGTCAATAACTGCTCATCTTGATGCTTGCTTTTAGGAGAGGTAGAATACTCAATATATTCTTCTTGCACTGTCTATATTTTCTTTTACTAAATTATATTTGCCACTGTAAAAGACCTATTGGTAAGAGACCTATTGATTAATTTAACAGAATTTTTTGTTATTTCTGCAGATTATTTTCTTACTTTTTATCTTACACCCTTGTGCAATCTTCATTTCAGTCTACTTAAGCATTCTGAAAGCTGTGCAGCATTTTTTTAAACTCTTCATTCTTTTGTTCCTTATATGTCAGCCTGGGCAGGGTGAAATCACACAAGCACTCAGCAACTACCAGCACAAACAGGTTCCTTCCCCCCCTGGGGTGGTGTCTGGTGCAAAGATGACAAGTGCCAAAAGGATTTGTCACTCAGAAAGCTGACATCAGGATTGCTGGGCTAAAAGTTGACTCCAATCCCCAACAGGGCTGGGCAGGAATATATTTAATTTTCCTCTGTCTTTAGCAGAAAAAAATCTGACACCAATTCTTGATTCTCATGTCTCCTCTGGCTAGAGCCTTGGGAAGTCAGTCTGAGTGTGAAGTTGCAATAAATCCTGAGGATTCCAGCAGAGGCAACAAGAAGACAACTAATACAGCAGTGTGATAACCTGTTTGGTACAGTGATGGGGTAGGAGAAGCAGGACGTAATGCTTAATAATACACATTCCCCTCAGTCAGTGCCCTAAATGTCAAAAGTCTCATCAGATAATTTAATAGAGACAGCAATCTGGCTTCAGAGCCATGCAGTGGAAAGCCACATTCCCCTGGATAGTAGTCTTAAATCATGAACTCGCAATGTGCACTGTTCACACTGTGCTGAATATCTAGGCTTTTTTTTTGTACAAATTTCCCATCTGTATACAGCAATTTGCTTGTTGATGTTTAGACATGATTGACATGATTCAACAATCTGGTTTATTAGTTTGCTTTGTAACTATGTAAAACACTTACAATGATTATCCCAGTTGACTGAGGACATGCTTCCTGTGACACAGTAAACAAATGTAGTGAAGGAGGCTTTTTCCAAATGATTGCTCCAACCTCCTAATGAGAACATTAACTTATTTCATCAAGACTGCACAACACCAAGTGTCTTAATGAATCCTCAAGTCACACAGCTCCATTTCTTGAGCCTGGGGTACGGTAGTTATATATGCCTACAGACTTTTCTCCCATCTTTAGCTGCATGCTGCATTATAATGAATCCATTCATTATACTGTCTGCAAAAAGACATTTCTTTAAAAACGAAAGTATTTCCAAGATTTGGTTACAAAACATACCAAACTCCTTACTGGAGCTCTTCTTCCTATAAATCAGAGCCTCTTAATGGAAAGAACCTGATGAAAGAATGAGTAATGATAGGTTAAAAAATAAGAATAAATCAACCTGCTCATTAACCTGCTTGCAGAGTAAATTATCTGTGCTCTCAAGGCCAGGATTTAAGACAGTTCCTCTAAATCAAAGGATTCCTATGAATCCAGTTTTCCAGCTCTCAGCCATACGTTATATTTGGGTAGTCAATGACCATTTGAAGGGGATGTTTTTCAGTTGTATGCAAACATCGGTACTGATTTATCTGGAGAAAATAACACATGGTGTTCCCAGTGGAAAAAATCATTACCTTGGTTTTGGTGCATCTAATTACAATAAGTCTCTATCATATTCACTATCTACCCTAATTATCCAGGGAATTGGCAGTGTTTAACAATGAAGGAAAGAGCGCTTCAGTGTCCAATTAAGGTTTTCTTTGAGGATTAATAAATCATGTCTCATCAGCCCCACTGACCCAGAGGTGTTAATCTTCACCTTATCACTCTAATCTTAAAGCAAAATTCTGCAGATCAAGTGCAGCAGAATAGCTGAGTTAATTGTTCCATTAGTCTGATGAAGTCTTTATATCCATGTCCAATAATACACTATTCCCTGAGTGTCTTTATGTGCTCTGCTACAGAGCAGAAAACAAACAGTAAAAAGAGTGCCACAGCTATTTGGTGCAGTTGAAGGGTAGCTTAGACTCTGCTCAATACTTACGTGTTTTGATATGACTGTGCTGCATCATATCTTGGAGCAAAGCAATGAGATTATAAAAGTCAAGAGAGGTTTTAGCCTATCTAAATGCAGTTACAAAATGAAATAAATCATGTAGCCAATAATGGAAAGAAAACTTAACAGTTATCTGCCCTGTAAACAATATCCCTGATTAGAAGGCATAAACAATACCATTTTATTCAAGGGCAAGAATCCAGATATTTCACTGGGAAGAGTTTTTCTCATTGACAAGCCTACAGTAATCATGGAGAGCATGGCAAATTGAGTTAGAACATGCTCCTAACCACTACCATAAATTAGAAATCACATTTTAACCAGTCTATTTGTATGTGTTTTTGTTTCTAAGTAATCAGGGAAGTTAAATTCTTTTGGCATGAATGTTCACAAAAAGTACCGAGCTCACATTAAAAATCCATTTCATAACCATTGCTTTTCAAACAATTCCTCCTCCTGATCTGAGTTAAGCAGGAAAGGAAATGGGAATTGATACCTTTCAGGGCATAGGTCACACACTTGTGTGTCACTGCACAGACGGAGACAGAGATGGGAACAAAGCCAGGATAATTTCATGGGACGGGTAGAGGGAAAAGGGAGAAAGGCTGGATTTCTGAAAGGCTTTTGTAAGTGTTATCTTTTTTCCTATTCACACAATATTTCCTTCCCCATGTCTGTCTCCTTTTCTTATAAATGAAACACAAACCTCTGCCTTCCTTCTCACTACTTCACTATTCCATTGCATCTCCAAAGCAAATGAGGCTGAGACAGACTCTTCCCTCTTCTAGGGGAAACAACTAAAAATGCTGCATTGGATTCAAGAGGACAGCAGCGTAATGCTTAAAGTAAGGCAAGTGTTAAAAGAGGGTTAAAGAATTAAGTGAGAGAAAAATGAGTAATACTTTCTCCTCCTTCTCTTTTCTCCAAAATGTGAGTCACATATCATGTTATTTTCTGAAACTAAGGCACAGTATCATCTTTTATGCTCTGAATCCTCTCCTGAATGTAACACCTGAACAAGCAAAGAAAACATTAAACATCACAATTACTTATGTTGTTTTTCTTAAAGATTTCTCAGAGAAAATGGAGCTCTTGGACAGTTTTCTCTGACAGATGGTATTTCATTCATATTATTTCTTTTTTTGTGTCTTGAAGATATTTCAACTAGATTCATCTAAAAATAAAAACAGATAAGCTATTATCATGTCTACCCTCTGTGTCCTGTGCTGAGAAATGGGACATATTATTACACTGACTTCAAAGCATTTCATCTGTAAAAAAGACAAGTGACTTACACATAAAAGTGTGCATCTTATAAAGTACACAGATCAGGTCATTTAAATGATTAATTTATCCAATACAGTTTTGAGAAAAAATTGATTTATCTCCTTTCCCTTACTTATCATCCTCTCTCCCCTTCAACAATTTAGTATTCAACCAAATACTATCAAGCATACAACATTCCCGAGGTCACTCTACTATCCTCCTTCAAGCCTCCCATTAAAACCTTCTTCTGGTAGAAGGCTATGAACAAAACAAAATTAATCCTCCCTTGCCCTCCAGCCTAAGAGGATTCAGGCTCACATATCTCATATCCCAAAAGAATTGCAGCCTCTCCAATTATGGACTGGTGTCTTTATGTATGCACATGCATATGTGAAAACCCAGAGACAGAGAGATGGAGAGAGGACTCTATGCTGCTCCTAAGCAAGCCATTTTATTTTACATTAAATAATTAGGGATTCCTTCGGTAAGAGAGCAGGACATAGCATGACCACAGGGCAGCAATTAGGGCATCCAACTGGGAGAGAGAGACCTGTTTTCTGCTCTTTGCTTGAAAGACTGGTAATTATTTAAATAAGCGACTGCTCTGATTGAAGTGACTGCTCTGACTATAACATGTATCTGAGCCTTTCCCTCTGCCCTGGCTGGTCAAATGTGTACGCCGTCACCTTCCAGGTGACTGGTTAGGTGCTGCAGGAGGAATTCCAAGAAGAGAGATCTTCCCTCATTTGCTGCAGCTTGTGTCTGCATTGAGGCATCTTCAGGCACTGGGTGTGCACTGGGTCATCATCTGGTCAGATCACTGCCTCACTGGGTACCTCCAAAAGTCAGTGTTCCAGAAAGCCCAAGACTCAGACACAATTGTCCTGCTTTTATGCTGTAGTGGTGTGAGATTGATTTCTCTTTCTGGAGGGTGGAGGAGGTGCTATAACTGTGTCAGTACCTCTTTATGTTAATGAGAAGCTTGACATGAGCTGGCAATTTGCACTCGCAGCCCAGAAGGCCGACTGTATCCTGGGCTGCATCAAAAGAAGCGTGGCCAGAAGGTCGAGGGAGGGGTTTCTGCCCCTCTATTCCTCTCCTATGAGACCTCACTTGGAGTATTGTGTCCAGTTCTGGAATCCTCAACATGAGAAGGATATGCAACTGTTGGAATGAGATCAGAGGTCTGAAGCACCTCCCATATGAGAACAGGCTGAGAGAGTTGGGGTTGTTCACCCTGGAGAAGAGAAGGCTCTGAGGAGATCTTATAGCAACTTCCAGTACCTGAAGGGGCTACAAGAAAGCTGGGGAGGGGCTGTTCACAAAGGCTTGTAGTGGTAGGGGCAATAGGTATAAACTGGAGAAGGACAGATTTAGACCAGACATAAGGAGGAATTTCTTCACGATGAGAGTGGTGAGGCACTGGCACAGGTTGCCCAGGGAAGCTGTGGATGCCCCATCCCTGGAGGTGTTCAAGGCCAGGTTGGATGGGGCCTTGGGCAGCCTGATCTAGTGGGATGTCCCTGCCCATGGCAGGGGGCTTGGAACTGGATGATCTTTAAGGTCCCTTACAACCCAACTATTCTATGATTCTATGATTTATGGGCAGACTTACAGAGAAGTGATGGCACAGAGGTGCTTTCAGAACATATCTATGGCCAGTTTTAAGTGTTACAGGATTAAATACTGCCAACAGCTAGGTAATTCAGCTGGATTATCAAGATTCAAGTCCCTGCTCCAGAACAAATAATTAATCACAAATATCTATTCACAGCAGGTGAATGAAAGAATGAATAGATGAGTAAATATCAATGAAAAATGTGAAATATTGTGTCTGTTTCATCAAATACAGAAAAGAGGCTTTGGCATCTAGCTTTGGGGCAGAGTTTGCAGCCAAGAGTTTTGAGAAATGAGATGTCTATCTGGCCACAGGCAGATGTTTCTCTCCCCTTCATTTCATTCCTGTTTAGTTCTAGTGGCTTCCAGTGCAGTTCCAAGGTGGAGCAGCACGCCAGAGGTTGACTCCAGGACATATTAGTTAAATCCTCTGCATGACAGTACCTGTCTTCTACATGCCTGAGTATCTAAGTAAGTCTAATCTACAGCTCTTCTCCTGGTTAGTTCTTGAGTTGTACAGAAAAAATAGGTGTTCCAAAGTTGGCTGAAATCACTCATTATTTTCTGCTATCATTCCCAGAAAAGAAAAGAGTGGAACAGCACTGGAAATTGTGGTGTGGACAAAATAAAATCATTTATGCAAAGAACATTATTACGAGACAAGTAAAATGTTTGGAAAGTAGTTAATGTCAGATTGTTCCCGTTCATACATCTTTAAAAAAGATTTATAAAATACATCCAATTCATAAATTATTTGCTTTTCATATTTCTTCTTAATTTCTTTTATTGTAGAATTCCGCTGAGTGAATATCTGTGCACATAATGTACAGAAGATAGCAATGGAATAATTTTATATCTTCTTCTGTCTCTCTATGCCTGAATTTTAATAATAATAAGTCTGAACGGTTATAATGCAAAATTGAAAGCCACCTACCAGGCAAACCAGGCAGAATGCATGAACAACCTCAGTGGTGCCTTCCCTTCTTGGTTTGCGAACAAATTACATCTAGTATATACATAAGATGTTATTCTCCTTGTGTTTCTTCTCTTTTTTTTCTTTTTAAAAAAAAGTTACTACATTTATTATTCTCATTCAGTATGGCAATAGGAAGGGTTTTTTTAAAAAAAATAAAAATAAAATAGAAAGGTCAAAAACCTGTCTGAGATGGTCATAAAGAAAAAGAGAGATAAAATGCAGATTTATCATTCAACTTCTTTCAGTTCAGCAGCCCAAATAACCAGGTATCCATTTATAACTCAGTTGCAGCCATAATAGAAGGCCAAATTCAATTTGCTGGAGTATTAAAAATGAATTTTTATTTTATTCAGCTGGAACCTGAACCTCATCTACATGAAATTGGTAGGAGTATTTCCACACATTTAATATGTTTGGGTTTGCACTTTTAATTTACTGCAGCATTTTCCTACTTCAGGACACTTTTTTCTGCCCGTAGCTGGAAGATTGTGAGTTTGTTGCTGTGGTGCTTAGTCCCTGTACAATTTAGAATTTCATTTCTGCATTTACTTATTTTCAATTTGAAATAGATCTTTAGTCACTGTGGGAAAACTGCAGTTGAGGTGAGGATTTCTTGGGAGCAAATACAGAGCCAAGAAAGCAAAATTCCATCTCTTCAAGGAGCTGTCAATAGGATCCCCTGGTAAACGATCCTCAGGGACAAGTGAGCAGAACAGAGCTGGCAAATATTTAAGGACCCTTTCCGTAGAGCGCAAGAGTGCTCAGTCCACAGACGTAGGAAATCAGTCAGGGAAGGGAAGAGATTAGAGTGGCTGACTTGAGGCCTGCTGGTCAAACTGAAGACCAAGAGGGAACTGCACAGGCAGTGCAAGCAGGAACAGGGAATCTGGAAAGTGCATAGGGATGCTGCCCGGTTGTGCAGGGATGTGTCAGGAAGGCCGGGGAGCAGCTGGAGCTGAAGTTGGCAAGAGAAGCAAAGAAAAACAAGAAAGGCTTCTATAGGTATGTCAACCAAAAAAGGAAGGTTAAAGAAAGTGTATCCCTCCTGATGAATGAAAGCGGTGGCCTCGTATCCACAGATAAGAAGGTGGCTGAGGTACTCAACAACTTTTTTACCTCAGTCTTCACTGACAACTGCTGTCCTCACCCCTCCTGGGTCAATATACAACAAAATGGGGACCAGGGGGGTAAAGCCCCCCCCACTGTAGAGAAGTACCAGGTTCATGACCACCTGAGGAACCTGAACATATATAAATATATGGGACCTGATGAGATGCATCCCAGAGTCCTGAGGGAATTGGCTGATGTGTTTGCCAAGCCACTCTCCAAGATATTTGAAAAGCCATGGCAGCCAGGGGAAGTCCCTGGTGACTGGAAGATGGGGAACACCGTGCCCATTTTTAAAAAGGGTAGAAAGGAGGACCTCAGGAACTACTGAACTGTCAGCCTTACCTTGGTGCCTGGGAAGCTCATGGAACAGATCCTCCTAGAAGCTATGCTAAAGCTGATCAAGGACAAGGAGGTGATTAGAGATCATGGCTTCACCAAGGACAAGGCCTGACTCACCAACCTAGTGGCTGGCTTTCTATGATGGAGTGACTACATCGGTGGACATAGTAAAAGCAATGGATGCAATCTATCCGGACTTCTGTAAAGCCTTTGACACAGTTCTCTACAACATCCTTCTCTCTAAATTTGGAGAGATGGATTCAATGGCTGGACTGTTCAGTGGATACCGAATTAGCTGGATGGTCACATTCATAGAGTAGTGGTCAGTGGCTAGATATCCAGATGGAGATCCGTGACAAGTGGTGTCCTTTGGGGATCTGTACTGGGACCAGTGCTGTTTAATATCTTCATGAATGATATTGACAGCGAGATTGACAGCAAGTTTGCAGATGACACCAAGCTGAGTGGGGTAGTTGTCACACCAGAGAGATGGAAAGCCATCCAGAGGGACCTGGACAAGCTGGAGATGTCGGTCTATGTTAACTCCATGAGGTTCAACAAGGCCAAGTCCTACACCTGGGTCAGGGCAATCCACGGTTTCAATACAGGCTAGAGGACAATGTGATTGAGACCAGGCCTGTGGAGAAGGATGTGGGGGTGCTGACTGATGACAAGCTCAACATGAGCTGGCAATGTGCACTTGCAGCCCAGAAGGCCAACCATATCCTGGGTTGCATCAAAAGAAGCGTGGCCAGCAGGTTGAGAGAGGTGATTCTACCCCACTACTCTGCTCTCATGAGAGCCCACCTGAAGTACCGTGTCCAGTTCTGGAATCCTCAACACAAGAAGAATATGGAACTGTTGGAATGAGTCCAGAGGGAGACTGCAAAGATGATCAGTGGGCTGACGTACCTCTGCTATGAGGACAGGCTGAGAGAGTTAGGGTTGTTCAGCCTGGAGAAGAGAAGATTCCCGAGAGACCATATAATGGCCTTCCAGTACCTGAAGGGGGTCTGCAAGAAAGGTGGGGAGAGACTTTTTACAAGGGCTTGTAGTGATAGGATGAGGGGGAGTGGCTTTAAATTGGAAGGGGGAAGATTTAGATTAGACTTTAGGAAGAAATACTTCAGAATGAGGATGGTGAGGCACCAGAACAGGTTGCCCAGGGAAGCTGTGGATGTCCCCTCCCAAGTGTTCAAGGCCAGGTTGGATGGCTCCTTGAGCAGCTTGATCTAGTGGGAGGTGTCCCTGCCCAAGGCAAGGGGATTGGAACTAGACGATCTTTAAGGTCCTAGGAGAAATGTTTTTCTTTCATGGAGAGAGGCTGGTAGTGATGGAGTAAAGGAGAGAAGGAAGCTACCATCATAGATGGAGCAATGTTTCTTCCATCCAGAAAGCAAAGTTAGGCACTATGGTAGTATCCAAAGCCTTAAGAAGTACCCATAAAGTAAAAAACATCTCTCACAACACTGCCTCCACATTAAATGCAGCCCTCCTTTGTGGGCCTTGGTTCATTCTTAGAAGATCAGAGCTGCAATAGGCTTCCTGCCACATTGTTGTCACCTCTAAGTAAGAGGTAGATTATGAGTTGTGAAATTTGATGGCACAGATTATGAAGAACTTATTTTTGCTACAAAGGAGTATTTGTCAAAGAACTGAACAATATTACTTGCTAAGAGGCAGCAAGGTAGAAATTTTTGTGAAAAGAGCCTCGCTGCAGTTTGTCATCTAATAGAAAAAGCTGTAACATTGATTTTCAGAACAGTGGTTATTGCAGTTTGTATCTGAGTCTTCGGGGGAAAAAAAATAGGCAAATGCTAGCTGTGCTTTACTAAACTACTTTGTATAACCCTCGCTCAGGATTATGTGAACTCAACCAATAATATATTTGAATAACCCTTTAGGGATCGCCCATTGCTCTTCTGCTAGCATTTGTGCAAAAGAGAGACTCTTGTTGGGCCTCTTCCTGGGGACTCCATCTTTCTGAGAGGAAACTCTTGCCAGGTCTACTCCACCTTTGTGCACACCTCTCTAGGGACAGCAAGATTCTCTTTCTACCCTTCCCTTGTCCTTGGCTCCTGCTGAGTATAATTTGTATTGTTACACAAATGTATTGCAAGCAAAGATTTTTTTTAAAAAATTGGGTTTACTCTGCAAGTATTAGACTGCAAGCTCAGCCCAGCAAATTTATCTTCTCTAACATTTTCTTTCTTCTGTTTGCCATTTCTTTTTCTTCACCTAGCAATTTTCTCAAAAAAAAAAGAAATTTTGTCAGCATAGCTGCTCTCAGCATGCTGCCTATATTACCTCAGTGAAAGAAGGAAAATTGATGTCTGGACATATGTAGTCTTCCGGAAAAGGGTCTTACTTCACTCACTGACAAACCTAGCAGTATAACTAACAGTATTTCCCAAGGGTAGTGGCCTTGCTTTAAAAAAAGAGAAGAAGAAAAGGAAACAAAATCAATATTGACTCTTGACACATTTTAATTTACGTCACTGCATGGCTTTCAGTCCAGGCACAAATCAATAGGCAGCTTTTAACACTGCTCGACTAGTTTGTTCTATGTAAAAGAAGAGAGATTTGCCTCGAGTGGCTTGTTTTTCCCTTCGGGCTCCAGGCAGACTCTCCACCATTAACACTGTGTGATTCTTCGAAATGAAGTTGAGTTTATTTGACTGCTCTTTCTGTGACTGATCAGAAGAGCTTGAACTGTAATATTAATCAGACAACATTTTCTTCATCACCACTTACAGTCAATTGACTTTGTACTTAGTAAAAGTGTCTCAAGCAGCCAACTCAATGTACCAGAGGGCAAAAGTCAATAGGAGGAAGAAAGATTTAGTTTCAAAACACAGTACACAGCCTGTGGAACTGCTGCCGCATACATGCTGGGCACTTTATCACACTGCAGGTGAGCTGGCTGCTATTACATGTTTTTATTTGCATGATGAAGGCATCTGCATCATCTCAGTTGTTTTTGTTGAATAAGCCTCCTCTGTCAACTGCAGATTTTCTTTCAGTCTGAGGTTTACCTGGGAGATGTAGGGACCAGGAAGCTTCTCCAAACTGCACCGAGTTTAATAATTATTTAATTTCAATTCAACTCTCTACAGATTTCAGCAGAGAACTGACCTATGAAGAAGGTGCCTTCTGTTTCAGATATACTGATGACTGTTACTCAAATGCCTGGCACATGTCATGCTAATAATACTACCCACATGATTAACAAATACCAATTTGCCTACGATACCATTGGTACCATTTTAATAGACACTTGCATACAGCGGGTCTTCTGAAACCACTTCTTTGTCATACATTGATTTTAGAATACAGAAGAGTCAGAATACAGATGCCCAGAGGTCCAACATTACCAGTTTTTTTTTTCCTGCAGTCTCAGCACCTCATCTCAGAGTATTTTTAGCTCATAAAGCCTCCATAGGCTTTAGTTTTCACGCTAAAGAAGTGCATGCAATATTGAAAACAAGAGCCTAGAGAAGGCATGCAATACTTTAGAAATGTTCTTTGCTAGAAGGAGACTCTGTGTGAAGTCCAACAGGCCATAAAATGAGCAGTCAAGTCTTTTTCTATGGCACATTTTAGACATGCATAACCAGAGTCTTCCCACTTGTATAAAGCAGCTTGTTGACTCCTTTTATTGCTTTCCTGGGGATTCTCCTTAAATAAAGTGGATTCCTCAGTGGTGCAGAACTGATGTAGCACTGAGCACAATGCTGACTCTCCCTCTCTCGTTTTTTCTGGATTAGGCCTATAGTTGTTTACATACATAACTAAATATAATAATAAAAATCGTACGGTAAATGAGTCTATGCTCATACTAAACAAGTTTTGTGTTTGCTTTATTAAGCAAAAAGGTTCTTTTCTGTGAATGAACCAAGGTTTATCAAAAACTCTGTTTACAGTGGATAAAATTAGTATCATTTTGATGGAACACATTGAGCATATTTTACTTGGAAACAGATTTTGCTGGTTATTTATTTTTCAAAATTTCCATAGACTGGGCCAAACTGCACGAAACAGCTGTCAGTCTCAGATCATGCAAATAAATTTTTGTTTAACCATCCAAGTTTTCTTTACATTTGTCGCTTATGAGTTTAGAGTTACAGGACAACATGAGTTTTCCAGTGGAAAACAACAGAGCGGTAGTAAGAATAAAGAAGGACTTTCAAGGACGCTCAGGGCAGGCAGTCAGACAAGACTTCCTTTTAATTTGTATTCTTATTCTGTTGAGGGGGGGAGGGGTTGAAACCAGGTTACATCAAATTAGTGAAGAAAAGTGTAAAAATAACTATTTATTCAAATACATCCAAGCATTATTCCGGAAATCAACTCTGCATACTACTAGTTTTGCACAATACTTTAGCTCTCAGTTCCTGATGCAAAGATAACATGCACTTGTTCTCAACTTTGTCTCCTGACATTTGCAAAATAGTACGCAAAACTCAAATTAATTGCTTAATTAGGAAGCATAAAATCCTATTTCCAGTGGAACGGATCCATTTGCGTACAGCTTGTACACCGTGTACCAGTACCAGATATATAAGGCTTATACCACTACTCACCAAAAATCCCATTAAATGCCAAGTCCACAAGCACACTCCAGCTGTTTTATGCTGTTCCACCAACAGGAGTCGAGGTAAATTACCCTTGTAGAGCGTGATGGGCTGTCTCCCAGGGGTTACAAATGCAGGCAGTGTACAACCATAGTGGGCAGGCCAGTGCTGTGCCGCGACATGTTAGAAACAGAGGCAGGGTGAGGGATAAGGGCAGGACTGCTGGGCAGTCAGCTCTGCTCCTATCAGGTGACAAACAGTGGGCACACTAGAAAGGTCGGACCAGCTCTGCCCAGCTCTCCCTATGCCCCCTCTGAAATCCACCCACTCTGTAGCTGCAAAATGTGAGCTATAATTTCATCCCAAACCTATAGCAGATGCTGGTGGCTCCTATGATTTCTTTTCTAGATCTCTGATACTAGGTCCTAGGTACTTCCAAAATTCGTTCTGAATACCTATTATACAAAGTAACAAATAGGCATTATATAGCTGGTGATGAAGTAAGATGTGAAGTCTTAGATATAAGATCACCTGAGTAATTTCAAATTTGGCTTTTCTGCCAGTCAAATAGGCTTATCCTAATTGCAGAGAAATAGACTATTATTGAAGATCTTTCACTAGGATAGAAACTAATCACAGGGATCCCACCAGCATAATTTCCCCATTTTATCGAGGCATGAGCGGAAGGGAGAGGGAGCTGAAGGATTGTGTCTGAGGGCATCCATCAGACCAATGACCAAGAGAACTCAGAGCCAGCCACACATCATTTTCCACTGGATCAGCAAGCAGATCCCACTAACTGCAGCTGAAGGATAACTGGCAAGAGCTAAGGGAGTGACAGGACCGTGGACCTGGTAGAGAGGACAGGGAGGGACTGGAACTAACTTTTTGAAGCTTGCATCTCTATTGGCTTAAGCACAACATCACAGACTGTGATTCAACTCCAACTGTTCTAGTTTAGTGGTATAGTCTAGCAGAGATAATACTAGGCAAGGTTTCAGTAGCCTTCGGGTGAAAATAAATTGTTCTAAACCTCCTGAAACAGAGCCTAACTGTCTCTCCCAGAGACCACACCACTGAAGTGCAACATACGTTTAAGTGGACAGTCAGAGTTCAAACATATGCAGTCATGCTGGTATTTCATAAAGGACTCCATTTGGAACGAAAAAGAACATGAGGATAAGGCTGTAGGAATTTTTCACCATCTGTGATAATAATTCAGAAAAAGCCTGGCACACAATCTGCAAAAGAAAATCCTCTCCTGGGGTTGTAGTTCTGGAATTTACTTCCAGGATTCAAGCATTACATTTTTTTAGTGCTTTATGATTATTCACAGAGGCAGATGATTTCTGTTATGTGGCACAACTCTTGCTATGAGTTCTCATTCTGTATAAAACACTTGACACAATGTACTTGGCACAAGACTTACAAATGACCAGACTCAATGCCACACTTATGCTAACTTCCAATACAATATTCCACTATAGGTTGTCCTGTTATTTCACATCACATTTCCTGAAATGAAAGATTAAAAGGTGATGTAACACAAAAAAATTACATCAACTGATTTTCTTAGTCATCTGAGTTTTCCTACACGTGTTTATGCGCTCAAAAGTTTAATAATTGTTAAGTGACAAATCTGTACAGGTACACACGAACCAGGGTTACCAAAACTGATTACATTGTTAAAAATCCAAGAAGATGCTGTTAGGAATATTACCAGACTAAGTGAGACTGACAGCTTGCCTACGCAGTTGTTTCCTTCCTGTGGTCAGGGTAGGGCTGTGCTATGGACAGGTTGGAAAGTTCAGCCCAAGCAGCTGCCAGCTTCCCAAGCAGTGTCCAAACTGCCTGACAAAACCTGCCTCTGGTACCTCCTGCTCCCTGAAGCCATTGCCCTTTCACAGGGTATGTACCATTCAGTGCTGGCTCTGCTGCCTCCAGGTACGCAGGGTCAGATCCCTATTTTCAGGACCCTTATTTCCCCTATACTGATGGAATTTGAGCAAATTATTCCTAGTGTTTTCCAATGAAGTCCAAAGGATGCTGGATTTTTCCCTCTACGTGGAACTGAATGGTACAAAGAAAATAAGAAATAACATAAGAAAATATATTAAAAGTGTACATTTGAAGAATAATTTGTTTAATGTGGAAGTTATTTTCTAATTGTCTCAGTCAGTGACTGGTTTATGCTCAGGACATGGTACTTCTCTGCTTACTACTTTAAAATTCTGATGTCAAATGTATTTAATCCTATTCAGTTCATGTCCTCAATCATTTCTTTGACAGCAAGCTCCATTGGCTAATCATTTATTCCTAAGTCAGTTGGGGCTTGCAACACCTTGGTTATTAATCAGATCAGGTTTTGCATTAATTAATTAAGTGTAACTGAAAAAAAATCAATCCAACTCAATCAATCTGATCCCAGTAAAAGTGTGAATGTGGATCGAACTTAAACCTCTACAGATCTGAACACTTCTAGCCTCAGTGGAGACATCAGAGAACTGAGGACAAAACCCTGCTGGTTTGGCTTTGTCTGAAGTTCAGAGTTGCAACAACTCTGATCCTGAGATCATAGAGTCCAAAGGCAATCAAAATGCAGCTAGGAGAAAAGTATTTGGAGACCATCCTCTTTTTTTTTTTTTCCCCTTTTACTATTACTAAACAAATCTCACCATTAAAACTTCTGCGTCTGACTACATTGTGTTATATTGGTGTCAGAAACAGGAGTATTTTGTGTGAAGCATCGGGCACTGGCTAGGCTAGACTGGTAGATGTTTGAAAGATTCAGAGAGCTAAGGCTTTCACAGAGGTCTTTTTGACTTAAATCTGGGTTTAAGTCTTAGGCAACTTTGGACATTTGACAATTGTACCAGAGTGTCTGGTTGCCACCGCTGATGTCTGCTGCTTGTTCCTCTCCAGTCAGGTTGCACAACACCTTTTCACGCATGGTGCTACAGCCCCTTCTCTGCTCTGTGGCCCCCATGTGTCACAGTTGGCTTCAGCTACTGACAAGCTGTTTGATACGTAGCGTCCTGGAGCAGGAGAAGGGCTGCCATCCTTTGCTGCTCAGAGCTGCACAGGAGCCTATCAGCAGTCCCGATAGTCAGCAGCATCCCTTTCTTCCACCTGCAGCAGCATGGCCCCCCAATGAGACGCTGCTGCCTTGTGCATTAAAAAGGCAGACAGGAGGGATCTGCGTTTGAAAAGCTGGGCAAGTGCCTGCCTATTTACTTTTATAATCCTAGCGCAGACAAGTGATGATAAGCAGGGCTATATGGGTCTTATAGGTAGGGACATAAATAGATATGTAGATGCAAAGGTACAAATGAGTGTTGTGTATCCTGTGTCTCCTGAGGTATCGATATCCTTTTATCTCAAGTAAAACTTACAAAGCAAAACAAGGTTAACTGCTGTGGATACCCATTAATGTAAACATCTATAAGGGGAACATATTAAGGTAATATTTTAACCCACTTTTAGACAGAAAGGATGTTTTTGAAAGACAGAAAATTAACTGAATTTTGGATTGGTTTGGAACAATTGAAAATCTGATGCTAAGGAACAGGTCTCTGTAGCATAGTGACAAAATTGCGGTGGCATCTTTCAGAGTCCAGGCGCTGATAACAATGGCTTTATTTCCCTTATGCTTCTCAGGAGTAAGAGATTAGGAGAAAACTACTCCTGCCACAGGAAGTCATAGGAATTACTGAGCACAGTATTGCATCTTTATACTGCTAAAAAGCGTTTTAAATATCCTTCTAGAGATCGAAGATTAAAGAGACATATTTTCCACTATAAGGTACTCATGCATAAGCTTTGTCCTAACCTGAGCATTTCTCCCAGCATATCCATAGCAGTCACACACACAACCACGTGTATGGCTGGATGCACAGTTTCTTAATGTTAAAAGTAAATATTCCATCATGTAGAGTAGCACTAAGAAGCTGAATGTACACAGTACCAAAAGATGTTAACGCCATGAAGCATCAGCACTATTGTAGTATCCATTATTACATTTGTACTAGTAAATAAAGTAGCCCATAGCCTACTCTATAGCCTTAGAAGCAATTTGCACCCAGACAGCTAAATCCTCTTTAAATAAGGTTGACCCCATCTATTTTGCTTACAGCTTCCTGAATGGAGCTGGAGCATTGGCTTAGGGAGTGTTAGCTGGCATGAAGCCAAGTGCATGTCGGAAAGCAAGCTAGGCATTAGCAAACAACTGTAGGATAGTGTTTGAACCTGGCACTGTCTAACTAGTGATAGGTGCAGCTTGTGGTATTTGTAGGCCCCAGAATATTTTGGTCTTTACAGCCCAGTGCTGCCACCAGTGCTGCCTGCTCTCACAGAGGCTGTGGCTTCATCCCTTGCAAGGCTTCCTTGCAAGGCTGGGATTTTGCAAATCAGTTCTTCCCAGACAGCTTCATTTTCTCTCCCAACAAAGCTGATATTGGAGAGAGAATATTGTGAGGGTGCAAATCCTGGGTGAGGGGTAGGAAAGAAAAGGACTATTGAGATAGGAAGGCTCGTATACTGGAGACAAGCATTCCCACAAGCCTATTGTGCGAAAAATCACTCAATTAGCTAAAACATCGAGCCATCAGTCCAAGTTCTTTACTGAGTTTTTGGACCTTTACCGATATCAGATTATCTAGGAGCTGGGGTAAGTGGGGGAGAGAAAAAGAAATGGAATCTTCATCCACCTCCACTCATTTCTTGCCTGAAGAAGTTACAGCACAATTACCAAGTACTACAAGACTTGTCTTATCATTTTTTTTGGCTTTGATTTAGTGAAAGATTCATATTGCGTTGCCTAACACTAACTTTTACACAGATGGTTGCTTGGTGTATAGACATCAGGTATTTACATACATCAGATAAGCATAAATATACATAAAACATATCCTTTTGGAAAAACAAAGCTAAGATTTGTGGTATTACTGTTCTACAAAATAAAAATTCTCCTGTGCTGACCAGGCCTAGAAACAAACTTGTTGAGGCTCATCAAATATATTCCCATAGGACTCAAGGATAATTTTAGTTCAGTTACTGAGCCATTCTCTAGCTGGGAAAAGATGACCTGTTAGTCTGTGCTTTTCCTAAGCAGGCTTTCTCCTAACAATCACTTTTTGCTGAAGTGTCCAATCAAGTTTTGAATAGCTCCAGACAAAAGATTTACCCGACGGCTTCTGAAGAAAGTACAGTAGTTTGAGAATTACCTGTTCTTTTTCTTTTTTTGCCACCTCCTTGTTCCAGAGACATATCATTTTTAAAATTAAAGTGCATCGTAACCAGCTGTATTATTTTATATACCCTTGCGCTTGTACAACTACTGTTGCATCTGCACTTTTCACTGTTCATGCAGCTACCAAGCATTTCAGATGAAGATTTTTTTTGTTGTTGTTGATAATATGATTAGGTATTTAGAGAGTTCTGTGAGTGTAGCCTGGTTGGTTCTGTTGAATGCAGCTACAAGATATGGTCATTGTCCATAGAAGGATAAAAATAAGGCATAATTCCCTTCATATTGGTATTAAACCTTGCCAACTGATCTCATTATCCTGAAATTACCAAACTACCAGATATGCATAGGGGGGACTAGAGTGTGCAGGGCCCTCAGGATAAAATGCTGCGGAGTGCGCTGAGGGTAGGCTGTTTGGGCAGGTGCCCAGAAATATGCCAGCTGCAGAAATGTGCTGCTGGCACAGTGCAGCAGCAGCAGCAGCAGCAGCCCACATTTACCTTGATGGTTTTTATCAAAAGCAGAATGTGCACATTCCAAGCCAGCAGAAGGAGCCCCACTGGCAGCAGCCTGGTCTCTGGAGTTTTGTGTTTCGCTTTTCCCTCGGTGTACAAGGATGTTCCTTTCTTTTACTTCTCACAAAGGAAATGACTCTTACAAACAGACTTACCATGCTGCTTTTCTAATGTCTACCATTCCTGTTTACCCTAGCTCCTCATTCATTGCAAATGGGGACAGAATTTGGAAATCTGCTGTTGCAAAATCAGATATCCATTTTCTTCCACCATCCTCTCTTTGTGTGCTCTTTAAGGCTCTGTCCTTCTCTGTGAGAACAAGTGCTCACCCATCCTGCTGTGGTCCAGACCTCGATGAGCCTTGCAGGCCACCTTAAAGGGAATCGGAATAGATAGACTTGTGTGTGAGTGCTGAACGCAGTCCACAGCTTTTAATTTTCAGAAGACAGCTACTTCCTAGGAAGAAAAGTTTTTGATAAACTAGTGTATAGTTGGAGGGAGAGATTAGGATTTGCAATGGGTCAAATTCTCAGAGTTTATACGGTGTGGAAAGTACAGAGGTCACAAAAGACTTCATATGTGTACATATGCACACATAGAATCATGGAATAGTTTGAGTTAGAAGGGACCTTAAAGATCATCTACTTCCAACCCCAATTTGAATATATTTTAAAATTGTTTGCCTGGAAAATATATCTGCCTCTGTTGAATTCTGGAGACAACTCAATTCCATATCATAATGAAATCATTTGCAACAATATAATTTAATCTGGATATTTAATAACATTTTTTAGCAGGTACCAGTACTTAGGAACAGAAGAGCTCCTACATTTAGTATTAAGCAAATAGCTCTGCTGAATTCCTGCTCAAAGACTTCAACTGGTGCTATTTTCCTCATAATCTCTCATGTCATTTAGTATGGTGCATCTTACCAGAAAGTAATGTAGCAGAGTTTTGCCTTCTGCTAACACAATGACAACACAGGTATTCGGTTTTCTCCTATCAGTTTTCAGGTTAACACTTGCTGACATCTTTTTTCTTCTTGTAATTGCTTTCCCCTATACTTCCTGACATGACATGTTCTTATACTAATTGGACATCTAAATCACACTGAAAAACTTGCATTCTGTAGGCTCTAGCTTTAAAAAAGGCCAAATATTACTAGCTGAAATGACAAAAGATGTGCAGACAAGGGAGGAAAAAAAGGTCTTTTAATATATGGATGTGGAAACATTTTCTGATCCATTAGTATTGTGACCATTTGGATAGAACAGATTAATGGCATTTGGGTAAAACACAGCTGGGAAATAAGGCCTTTCTCTTATAAATTCTGCAGGGAAAAAGATATTCTTGAAGGTATGGCTCCATTTGAATCACAACTATTGCCCTTACAATCATAAAATTTCTGTTGTCCTCTGTAAGGGCTGTTTTTTTTCTCTGTATACTCCATCTCCATCTTTTTGTGCTGCATTAGATAATATTCAGTGATTTATTTTATTTATAAACCCTCATTTCCTAGATCCACATGATTAACAAGGAAAAACAGGAATGAAAAAAAGGAATGAAAAAAAGCTCACTCAATGTATCAGCAGCCAATTAACCAGCTTTAATGGCCATGGAGAATAGCTTGGAAACATTGAGATGTTGTCCGAAAGACAAGCTCAAGGCTGACAGAATTTTTAACAATATCACAAGTTTTCATAGAATCATAGAATCATTAGTTTGGAAAAGATCTTAGAGATCATCAACTCCAACCGTACCTGTCTACTACTAAATCATGTCCCCAAGCACCTCATCTACCTGCCTTTTAAACACCCTCAGGGATGGTGATTCAACCACCTCCCCGGGAGCCTGTTCCACTTTAGGGCCTGATTAGATATTCTGGCTGACCATGGTGAGTCTAATTAAATCCAGTGTTAGAAGGCAGCTATTCAGCAGGGTGTGACTGTGAAAGGCTTGTGGTGGTGTCTTTTCTGGGCACCGTAAAGCCTCTTCACTGGTCCTAGTGTCCGAGGGTACCTATCCAGTGCATAACTTAGAGACAACAGGACAGCAGAGAAAGACTATTGGGAGGGATCCCACAAAAGACAAATCGCAGAGCATTGGGGCTGTGAAGATGCTCAGCAACAGCTCTTTAGCTTTAATGTGACATTCAGCTTGATGGCCTTGGCTTAGTGGTTAAATTTTTTGGGGATGACTTGGCGAAATAGAAATTCTCTTTTAGTATTCTGTTGACAGATCTGCAGTTTTAAAGAAAAATAAATTGGTAACATCATCTGACATCATCAGCTTGTTAATGGAACTTTTATCCTGTGGCACCAATGTTATCTTTGACCATTATACACTTTGGCTAAAAAAGGAAGTACAACAGTGTGAAAAATAAGATAAAAAGGGAAATACCAGAATACAATGGCTATTAGCAGGGAAGAATGGTCATTGAATTTAAGATACTTCATTAGGACTCAGAATCCAAGTCCAGTTTCCCCGTTGCCTAATGACTATCAACCAAATGAGTGATTAAATGTATCTGTGTCTTAGCACTATATTCCAAATAGTGCTCTCTCCATCTCATCTAATTAGATACAAACTGTTCAAGTTAGGGACTTTCAATAGCTATGTACACTGATTAACATAAAAAGATCTGTTTTACTGAGTGCATTGGCTACATACGCACTAGTAAATTAAACAGTGTCATCTATACCTTTAATAATAATAGCCTTTAATAGCGGTCACCTATACCTTTAAATAATGCTTAACTAAAAAAATAATCACAGTTCTCATAAATCATATATAAGATTAAATGCTGTCATAAGCCTGTACGCTATAGTCATACTCCTTTATGCATTGTACATAACTACATATTATATAGACATATAGAATTGCATATTCATTGCAGAATATGAAACAATAAGCTTTACATATAGCCTCTTTTTTCTGCCTCATTATACAGAACTAGCTACTTTAGCCATAATGCTTTTAATTTTGTAAGACAGTGCCAGCTTATCTCACTCCAGAATATAAGCCAGGGTAGTTAACTGCATGTTATAAATACTACATATGTTATTTTTATTTATATTGTTTGATTTGCACTCCACTGGGACTGGAGAACAAGTCTTATGAGGAGCAGCTGAGAGAGCTGGGGTTGTTTAGCCTGGAGAACAGGAGGCTGAGGGGAGACCTTATTACTCTCTACAACTACCTGAAAGGAGGTTGTGGAGAGGAGGGAGCTGGCCTCTTCTCCCAAGTGACTGAGGACAGGGCAAGAGGGAATGGCCTGAAGCTGCGCCAGGAGAGGTTCAGGCTGGATATCAGAAAAAAAATTCTTCACAGAGAGAGTCATCAGGCACTGGAACAGGCTGCCCAGGGAGGGGGTCGAGTCACCTTCCCTGGAGGTGTTCAAGGAACGGGTTGATGAATGCTTAGGAACATGGTTTAAGGGAGTGTTAGGAATGGTTGGACTCTATGATCCAGAGGGTCCTTTCCAACCTGGTGATTCTATGATTCTGTGATTTTACCTATCGATCTAGTGAAAAATTTCCTGTCAATAAGATAGTACTGGATATAAAAGGAATAAATTTCTCTGTTTTGTTAAATAAGTCTTTGACTTACACACAATTACATGAAATCTCTCTCTGATGTAAATAAACCCACAGCAGCTTCAAGGAAGATGTCCTAGGAGCTCCACATTGAATTTTGTGCAATCATTTGGGGAAATAATTAAAGTATTTTTCTGCCCTGTAAAAACAACTTTTGTTACTTCTGGCTACTTCTAGAAAAGACTGAGTAGTGTTATGGATTTGATTAGCTCATCTCTTTTCTTTTGACTCAGGGACAGGGAAAATAATGAATGACTAACCACTTCAAGTAACTGTTTTTACACTGAGCCCATTACAGAACCAATTACAAAAGCCAGACAGAAAGCTATATAGATGTGATTAGGTTATAGTGCTAATACAAGGGTTTGTGTATAATTATCCTACAGTACAGATAATTCAAACAAAGACTAATCAGAAGACATATCAAACACCTAAAAATCACAATTCTGTCAGAATTCCTTTTAGCTGTAATTTAAAAAACTGCAGATGTATTGTGACTTTTTAAACAACAGGAGAGAAATCACTCTGGTCTCTTTCCTTCCTTGCCCTGCACGACATTGTCCTGCGGTTTACAGAAGCTCAGTTTGCACTACATGCCTGCACTAATCATATCTGGGATGTAATTCAAAGCAGTTTTGGACCTTTTCTGAATTCCAGTGGCTGGTAATAGTTTCCTAGGGACTTCCCTACAATTGTGGACTATGACAGCACAGCACATGCCATAGCTCAGCAGACAGAGAGGATTACACCTCTGTATCAGGAGCTGCTGAATTAAACTCAGAGGCCAGAAGTAATAGCACGCTTGCAGCACCCCAGGTGCAGAAGAGAATGTGACAGAGTAAATTGAGGTAGTGCTGTCCTGCCCTTTGTGTCCAATTTCTAGGAATGAGGAGAGGGCAGCAACAAACTTTTAAATATTGCTATTTTCAAATATCTTTGCTGTGCTGACATTGCATTTTGAAATGTGGAAGAAAAGTGCTTGTCATGTGTATGCTACTCCTCCTGACCTCCAGCACTGTTACCTTCTTTCCCCTCCTTCATCACCTCTCTTCTCTGAGTTCTCTCCTCTGCTGTTGTGCTCGGAATAGATCCTGCATTTCCCTGCCAGCAGTTTGTATCTTATCTCAAAACATATGACTCAGTACCATGCCTCCTTCTCTTTTTCACTATTTATATGATGTGCCCTACACAGTCAGGTTACTCAGTTCTGAAAACCCTGGTGCAATTCAATTCACATCAAAGCAGCCAATTTGTCAGCTTCTCCATCACTTAAAAGCTGTATATTCACTGCCTGACCTCCCTGAGCATATATGTTACTTTCCCACCTTCTGCCAGGAAAAACTCAACTTGCAGGGAATTGACTGATTTGATATATAAATTATCTCTTGTCTTCCCTTTCTTAGTGTCTGCTGACTATTTAGTTGTCTCCTCTTAGTGTGTTTGTTCCTCAGGGCAGAACACTGCTCAGAAAGTGTTTAGCATACACAGAGCAGTGCTTAGTAATAATTACTAACTTCATTGTGCATCTAACTGCATTTTAGTCTTTGAAGTGCTCCAAATAACATTTTCCCAGCAAATGATGCCTTGTATGTAAAATGAAACCTTTGAAATAAAACCTTTCTAAAAACTGCTTGTTGACATCTATTAATCAAAATATGTAAAGAAAATCTGAAAACTTTCTCCGCACCAGCCAAGACCCTGTGAGCTCAGCCATGTTACCATGTCTTATTTCTTGAAGTGTTCAATCGGAAATCTGTTTCTGGGTAAGTGCAAGCTGTAGTATGAATGGTTTCTGAAGGTGGTATGAGATGCAGTATGAAGTACAGTAGCAACCTAATAGACTCTTACAAAATTGCAGACTTTTATCTTCCTAAGGTCACCTAAAAAGATAAATTCTAAATATAATTAAGCCTTGAACGGACTTGTTTCATGGACTTTATCTTTCACTAATTTTTTTAATCCTAATTGGTATTTAGCATTTATGCAAGACTGTGTGATTTAAGATGCATGAGTTCAACAGAGTCCTCAGCTGAAGGACAAGTATTTTAGTGAATGTGAGACCTGACCCAAAGGCTATTTCCAGCAGTTTGTCATTTAGTACAGGGAAGGTTAGGTAGGTTACAGTGATATATGATCTTTCATGCTCTGAACCTAACCACACAGTGGAACTGCTCCTACGACTTCCATTAACTGTATGCAGCTCTTCTCTTATATAGAGTAACCTGAAAATGTGTCAACCTTTCTGCTCATGACTGAACGTGAAAAAGTGAAAAAAAAGTGAAATAAAAATAAAACTTGTGATAAGTTGGGTCACTCCATCAAAACTCTGTGCTCAGTCCATGTAAGCCCGAATGCAAATTTCTGCTGAGTATATTTTGCAGTCATTCATATACCGAGAGGAGAGGGGGGGAAATCTTGGCTAGTGCTCCATGTGGAGCCCTGCCAGCACACTGCATTAAGCAGTCACCCTGGTGCAGGAGCAGCCTGGGGAATGCCAGTGGAAAACAGCACCTGCAAGCGTTCTGCAAATGGCATGAGGCTGCAAAAGGGGGTGGAGAAAGGATGTAAACGGACAAAATATGATGAAAAATGGCTAAGAGCCATGAGCAAGTAAGACATACAGATAGGATTTTCTGCTTAAGGGGACAAGTTAGTGGAACAATTCTTCTCTTCCTTTCATGGATACGTAAGAATCAGAGCTGTTAAAATTTCAAGGAGTGAGAAACAGGCATTTTTTCTAAACAAATAACATTTGGAAAAAAGCTGCTTTGTTTCACATTGTTGCCATTTTCCCCCTCCACATTTTCCATCAGAAGACTGATAAAAAAATAGGAAGAAAATCTGGAAGATACTTATTTTTCTTTTGCCAGCTGGACAGATATCAGCAAAAACAAATAAACAATCATTTCAAGAGGCATCTCATAATGTAGTTTATAATCACAAACATTTTCATCAATAATGCTCAATAATGTTTTTCATTGCAAATCTTTTCAGGAGAAAAATTTCTGGGCAACTCTAAATATAATATTGAGGGCTGATATCTGCTGGTGAAACAATTCAGTTGAACTCAAACTGCCTTCCACACAACTGAGATGAATTAAGAGCTGGGAATCTGTTGTATGTTCCTACATCAGCTGGAGGGTTAGTATATGAAATTCCTCAATAATGATGGCCCTTTTAGAAAGCCTTCCAACGTATAGCTATGAGTCAAATAAAAGTTCATGTACCTATGGATATGAGTGAAATAGGAAGAAAACTTATATTAATCTTACTTTCAAGGTAATTTAATACCACTAACCCCCTGGTAACACCTGAAGAGAGACCAGTTTTCAGAAAAGAAACCAAACCAAATCCTCAAGGCAGAAAACTTCTGAGAGCTAGAAATTATGAAATTCAGCAACTGGTTTATAGAAAGCTAAGATGTGCGCAAACAAAACTTGCATCCTTACTTTCCATTCATTCTGTGGAGGGAGTGGGCTGTCCCTATCTGTCCCTTGCCCAGCTAATTTCCATCTTCATAGCAGGGCTGGGAGGAGTTAGAGAGGAAAAACGTCTCCCATCCACACCTACCATAATGTCCTAACCAAGGCAAGACTGACAGTAGCATGCTAAAAACAGGTGGCAGGAGATCCTTTTCTTTCCCATATGAATGCAGACAATTCACCAGTGAGCACATTGACTCTGATATGCTCACCACGGTCTGGCATCACCACCAGTGTACATATGTGTGGTGGAGTTCTGGAAGGCATCCACAGGGCTGTTTCATTCAGGCAAGCCATGGCAGCGGGAGCATGGTTCAGGCACAATGTTGAGGAATATGTCTCAGATTACAACTTCTTCTTGTTGCATGATATTAATTCGGTTGTGGAAGAGTGTTTAGAATCCCTTTAGTCCTGGGTAACCTTTTTCCATAATAATTTTACTAAAGTGACTAAAATAAGCTGGGCTTACTTCTTAGTACTGTAAAGCCGATTGTCGCTAGTTGTATATGACCTTGCTGCATGCAGTCCTTCCTTTGCTCTAAGACGCTGACTCAGTGCCAAGCAGAGGATGAGTCAAGAGCATTATTGCAGATGCTTTAACTTCTACAGCTCTGAAAAGCAATTATTCTGCAGTCCATTCCACCCCCTCACAACAGACATCTGCATTTCTTCTAAATATAGACAAAAATGAAAGCCTTTGAAGGAAGGGAGAGCCCTGGCCGAGTGAGCAGGTGTGGGAACTCCTTCTGGGAAGATCCCTTTGCCTCACTGCCTAGTCCTGATATTTGCAGGGATTTCTTGACCTGCTAAACTTTTCTACTGGCAGCAGGGAAACACAATAGCGCTGACCACATACATCCCTTACTTTCCAAGAAGCTGATACTTGTAGCCAGCAGCGGCCTGTGGAGCATTGCCCGTCACTTGCCTTGCAGCAAGGTAAAGTTTGTGGGTTTCTGGGGTTTTAAGTTTAAAGTACATTACAGAGCATAATTTCTAGCTTCCTTTCCTGGCTCTGCTAATTATGTTATTGTTTCTTGGGATATATGATGCCCCGCTTATAAAGGCAGGGGGTGGGGGTATAGTATTTTTCTTTCATGCAAGGCAAGCTTATGGAAAAAAAAAAAAAAACATGAGAAAATCCCCACACCCAATTCCCTGCATAGCGGACCAGAAGCTTAGATGAGAAACAACAGAAGGCAGAACATCCTGCAACTGTGGTTAGCTGCAATGTGCAATTCGTGCAATGTGCCATTGCAGAGAAGTGTGAGAGCCCTCCTGCCCTGCCCAGAGCGCAGAGGGCTGTGCTGCTCTAGGATGAAGGGCAACTCCTTCTAACTCTGCAGTACCCTTCTTAGGGGTCCAAGACCCTTTGTTAAGGGCAAAGCAAATATGTACATGGAAATCTGGAATATACCTGGGATGTCACTTGATTGATTTAATGAAAAAAGGTGTTGTGTGAAGTTTGAAAGGGCCACTGTCTTACAGGTCTATCAAAGGAAGTTTTAAAAATTAATATTTGACCAACAAGATGATCCTTTAAGAATATGAGTAACCCAAATCCATGAAAAACACTTCAGAAGTCTCCGGAAATTAAAATCTATCTCTGCTGTACTGCATCAGCCCTCCATGTTGCTTTTAACATTTAAGAATCCTCTGAATTTCCTCTGCCAATTTCTGACATTTTTACTATTTGTATGATACATTTGTTATTTTTAACCTGCATCTTCAAGACAGCTATGCTGAGAAAATTCTAGCAAACAGAACATATCAAGAAATTAGAATGGCCTTCAGGAAATAACAAATCTACAAGGCTTTAAATAATGTATGAAAATTTCTGTTTCGTGTTGCATTTACAGCTGCATGATAAGACAGACCATTTTGGCATTTAAGCTACTAAACATTTTTCAAAATTTCAGCTACTGGAGAACACGCAAACCTAAAATATTTTCCTCCTCTTTTTCCTTCACCAAAGAAAGAATGATTTAGTGTTTTCCACAACAAAAAAATAGCTTATGTTTCCTGCTAGATATAAGGAAAAAAATAGTCTGAGTGCATCAGAGAAATTAATTCAGCAAATTATGTTGCAGAATGGCTCTCCCATGCATACACAAAATGACAAACCTGCATCCATCAGACCTGTCGAGCTGCACTAACTCATAACACCAGAGAATGAAGCCTGGTGTCTCTGTCCTATCCCATGGCACACATTCACTCAGAGCACTATGGTCACACAAGGTGCTACCCAGGCAGTCTGTTGCAGGTGGGATGTCATCCAGAAGGACCTGGACAGGCTGGAGAAGTGGGCCTCTGAGAACCTCATGAGGTTCAACAAGGCCAAGTGTAAGGTCCTGCACCTGAGTCGGCGCAATCCTCATTTTCAGTACACGTGGTGGGTGATGATGTGACAGAGAGCAGCCCTGCAGGGAAGGACTTGGGGATGCTGGTCGATGAGAAGCTCGACATGTGCTGGCAACGTGCACTTGCAGCCCAGAAGGCCAACTGTATCCTGGGCTGCATCAAAGGAAGCGTGGCCAGCAGGTCAAGGGAAGGGATTCTGTACCTCTATTCCTCTCCTGTGAGACCTCATCTCTAGTATTGTGTCCAGTTCTGGAATCCTCAATGTAAGAAGGATACAGAGCTGTTAGAACAGGTCCAGAGGAGGGCTACAAGGATAATTGGAGGGTTGGAGCACCTTCCCTATGAGGACAGGCTGAGAGAGTTGGCTTGTTGAGCCCAGACAAAGAGAAGGCTCAGAGGAGATCTTATAGTGACCTTCCAGTACCTGAAGGGGGCTTACAGGAAAGCTGGAGAGGGGCTATATGTAAAAGCTTGTGGGGATAGGATGAGGGGGAATGGGTATAAACTGGAGAGGGGCAGATTTAGACTGGGCATTAGGAAGAATTTCTTCACTACGAGAGTGGTGAGGCACTGGCACAGGTTGCCCAGGGAAGCTGTGGCTGCCCCATCCCTGGAGGTGTCCAAGTCCAGGCTGGATGGGGCATTGGGCAGCCTGATTTAGTGGGATGTCCCTGCTTGTGGCAGGGGGGGTTAGTACTAGAAGATCTTTAAGGTCCCTTCCAATCTAAACGATTCTATGATTCTATGATTTTGTGATATCTGCTGCCCAGCTTCAAGCAAGGGACCTGGTCTTTTCTCCACCAGAAGCACATCTCTCCTCCCACCTGGTGATGTGAGTTTTCACAGTAAGTGATCCATGAAGGTGGTGGGGAGAAGAGACTGTATTGGTTTTCGGGGACTGGGAGCTAGAGAGGTGTGAAGCAGAATCCAGAGGATGTGAAAGCAGCCCTCAGCAGCTAGGGCATCTGCTGGCCGGGGTAAAGCTACACAGAGACCCACAGGTGGCCTGATGCCAACACTTGTGCTTACAAAGGAGTTTACAAGCTGCCTTCCAAGGCAGCTGTTCTCCAGGATGCCAATCCTTCTCCATGGAGTCAAATCCCCTGTCTAGAGGGATTTCTCCTGTAGGTTCTATCTCTGCCTGGTCAGCTTATTTGTTAATGCTCACTTACGGAAGGGACTGAGAGTCATTAGTTGCCTTTGAATTCTGTATGAATAAAAATAATTCAGCATCACAAGCCTGAAATGATTTTGAGTGAAATACTGGCATTAGTCAGGCAATGAAATGAATGAGTTGTTATTTGGTCTTTCATCCAACAGATGCACATTTTTACCACCTGAACACGACCCTTCTTTTCTCTCTTCTTGCCTCTTTAGGCACATCCCCTGCTCTACCAGAAAGGCCTTAAAGGTGAGGTAGATATTGCTGACTTTAGTAAAAAATTTCTGATATTTCTCAACACTAGAACATGCATTTTCTACTTCAAACTTTCTTGGGTATGGAAGAAGCAGGCTTGAATTTTCTATGCCTGGTGTCTTTTTCAGCCTCAGTTTCAGGCATAGAAATTTCTTAGTAAAAATAATCCACCTGTTTCAGAGAACGAGAAGAAAACCAGTATTGAATAGTGCCTCTTAAAAAACAATGGGATAAAGCACAGGGATGTTATGACAGAGAAAGAAAAGAAAGGGCAGAAGTGTAGAAAACAGCAAGAGAGTAAGTGAAAAAGTATGAAAGAAATGGGTATTCACAAAGGCAGGGCATAGAATCTGAATTGAGTGCTAGGATACTCATAAAATGAAAGTAAATTGTGTTGCCATTTTCAGAGCGTAGTATATGTCTAGAAGTTATTTAATGCAATCTTTTATCTAACTTCTGCACGGTGACTTGCAGCTGCAAAGGGATAGGCAATAAGGCAGCGTTGTCTCATTGTCATCTTTTCCTGATTACATTTGAGGGAACATTAAAGAACTGTTTCTTTTGCCAGTAAAATATGTCTCTGCTCTAAACCTATTCAATTTATGAAGTCTGTTGAAGTAGGAATGATTACTAGCTTTTTGAAAGTAAAAATCATTAGTGGAGTGCAAAACATTCATTTGGTTTCACCATGAATTCAGGCATCCTGGGGAGAACTCTAAATAAGCAGACCAGCTCCAGCTTCCAAACCATAAACTGGCTTTCTGGTGTTAAGGTTTCAAAAACAGAGAACAATCACATGGGAGACTGACATATTCTGTTCAAAAACTGTTAAAGAGAAATCTTTCTCTTTTTTTTTTTCTTTTTCTCACTGAAATACACCTTTAATTTTTAACTGTTTGCAGTCACCCTAAATATTAAGCTCAGAATTTTCATCTGAAACCTTCTACCCAAATTTACATCCCAATTTACTCTTGCCAACTGTCAATAACATGTTTTATATTAGTATTCTCTCTTAAATATTTGTTCTTCTTACTATTATGTTTTATGTGTGACCCACAAATTAAAAAAGGTGTTTGCTCTTCTACAGTAGGGCCAGTTGAGTCCCTTCCATTATCACAGAGTGAATTCCCATTGTTTATCTCCATCATATTTTACTTGCACTGGAGTACTTTCCTGACTTTGCCCCTTAACACAAAGCACTTTCTCTTAGCATGAAGCAAACTCCTTTTTTGAATCCCTCATAGCACTAAGCAAAGGCGTTTCTCTCAGTGTGGGCTTTCTGAGAAAGCAAATTATCTGAATATTTGCTTTCAAGAAAAAGCATTTGAAAAGTATGAAGGTTGTCTGAAAGGATTGCTGTGAAAGCATCTGTAAAAACACCTGTAAAAGCAGAGTAATTAATTGGTTTGTGCTAACTATGCCGTTGATACACTGTATCGTCACAGGCAGCACCCACACATATCTATCATAAGAAACACTCTTTCCTTCACCTTTCATTGTTTCTCTATTAGCCAGTCATCCTACAATCATAAATTTGCTTTTCTTGTTTAAAGCATGTAGTGACAACGCTTTCAGGACTTCTGTTGATATAAAGCTAGACCAAAGATGTTAGAAGAATCATATGAGCATAGGAATTGCCAAGGCAGATTAAATCAGAGGTTTATGTAATTAACTGCCTGCAAGGAAACTACCAGTATTGGATAATCTACAGTCTTTAGGTGACTTTTCCTCCATGGAAGAAGTGCACTGAAGAAGTGCACCAGTCCCAGATTTCATATGCATATATAAACTGAAAAAAAGCCTCACAACAATTTGACTTTGGTCCATCCCTGGGAAAGAGATGTTTCTCATCTGCTGGCAAAGCATATTTGTCACATTTCAGGCAAGAGCATCTGAGCATGTTTTAGTTATCTATTTATTTGCTTGCCAGAAAGAACAGATGATGTTAATCACAGCAATGATGGAAGAGAGCATCCAAAAGGTCCACCTGGCTTTTGATTAAAGCATGTTAGATGTTATTTTAACTTCAAGGGGTTTGTTGTTTTCACAGCTCCCTGCAGAGATACACCTAATGCATATGTTTTTTTTTTTCACCAAATAGCGTATATGATAAACTAGTTATTTGGCTGCTACTTTTCATGTATCTTTTTCTATTTAAATCCCTCATTGATTTGGTATTTATATCTAAAGCTTTATCCAAAGTTTTAAATATTTTGGAAAGCCCCAGAACTGAGTTTGCCTACTCTGTATTACACAGCTCCTTAACTCAAGAGATTCAGCTCCACAGTTCCTCCTGTAACATGAAGAAATCCTTCATGCGCAGCAAAATTTGGCCTCACCTTACCCCCTGATTACTGCTCCCTGTACTGACATATTTTATTTTCCTTTGCACACCCATATCACTACATGGGCTTCCATGTGGCCTGTATTAGGAACTATTTTGACAGTTCTGCAGAGGCAGAAAAATTGTTGTGCCTTGGCTATGCAAGTACCTTTTAGGCTGTACCTATATAAGGAAAACAGTCTTGTATAATCCAATTATTGATGTGAAACTAATACCCTTGTATACCAACTCATATGAGCACTTATAGATCTGGCAGAGGAGAAGCTTTTGTTCAAAAAGGTTACCAGAAACAGTTTTGCATGAACCCCAAAATGTACCACAAATTAGAATATGTCAAATGCCTTGCTCAGAGGAGCGCTGCTGTCAGTACCAATCAGGTTCCCAGATGCACTAAAATTTGCCTACTCAGTGCACAGAACAAAGTCCAGCTTTTATGAAGGATGGGACTGTGGCCTTTTGGAAACCTTAGGTGGTTGGACTGGCTGGAGAGCATCACACCTGAATGTTCACAATCGCAAATTAAAAATATGAAGGCATATTCACCTGCCTGGGAGTGAGAATGTATGGGAGAAAGAAAACTCTTGAGCAGCTGGAATTCAAAGAGATGCATCTCAGAGGATGCATTTCCACAGAGAAGTGGGAAGCTAGAACACTGTGAAACTTCAGCCCAAGGACTACATCAAAATTCTGGTTCTTTCTAACGAACAGATTTAATCACTAATGAGCAATAATCATTTCTCTAAAGAGTCTCTGTTGTAATTTGTCATTATACATAGACAAGACTGACTTGGAAAGTAAGTTGAATAGTGAGCTGAATAGTGAAGTTGGATAGTGAACGAGTTGGTATGACAAAATATTCATGCTAGTCCAGAAAAAACTATAATTGAGAAGAGTTACAGAAGGAATTTCATGGTACTAAATGACATCTCTGCCATCTCAGAGAAAATTTAATGTTGAAAAAGGCAAACAATTGTGTGTTGGTATAAACAATCTTAAGTATACACGTGTACTAAAGAACGGTCATGAGAATCAGCTCTTGGTCTTTAGAAAAAATGAATGCAAATAGCTCTGTGCAAAATGTCACCTTATTGCTCAGGGTAGTTGAAATAATGAAAATAGTTGAAATAGTAGAAAAGGAAAGGATAATACAAAAGGAAACATAATCATGTCACTGCAAGTATTCCTGGTGTGCCAACATCTTGAATTCTGCAGACAGTTCTGGTTTATCCCTTCAAAAGGGACAAAGTAGAGTTACAAATTTTTCAAAGAATGGTAGGGTTGGGCAATGACCTCCCTGTGAGGAATAATTACATAAACTGGAACTCTTCAGGTTCAGAAAGGAATATGGGTAGAAGGAAAATATGATTTAAGTCTATAAAATTATAAACTGCATGGAGATAATAAAATACTGATTATCCATTATTTTTCAGTATGTAAGGACTAGAAAGAATCAAATGAGATTATCATTAGGAGATTTAAAATAAAAAAAAGGAAGTACTTTTTCAAATAAGGCATAATTCAGTTGTGGAACACTTTGTGAATGTCAAAAGTATAAGTGAATTCAGAGGCAGACTGAAGACTTTCAATGAAAAATCCATCAAAAGATTTTAAACAGTGAAGTGATTCTAACATACAGCTCACAAAGTCTCTGAAATGCAAATTACTGGGAGTAGCAAGAGTACAAGACAAAGTATCATTCTATATTTGCTCTGCTTCTTAGACTTCTTCCAGAAGCATACTTTATCTTTTCTTATCAGAAATAGGGTACTGGAGCAAATGCACTTTCGAACTGATCCTGCACAGCTCTTCTACGTGTAGTATACAACTCAGCTTACAAAGTTGCCCAAGCCACAGGATGCTTGCGATATAGCTGTGAAGCAAAACCACTACAGGGATTTATTTAAAAATCATATGCAAATTCTATAGGTTTATGATTTATGTATTCTTTAATTCAAGTGATGAGTCAGATGACTGCTTTTGCTCTCTTGAGTGGTAGCTGATCTTGTTGTGTAACTGTTCATCTGAGCTTATAAAATATATGGTCAATTCAAGGTCAGTCTAGAGTTTTATGAAATTAAGATGCTAAAAGATATGGCCAAACTACAAACATGTCACCTCGTTTTCCCAAATTATTTGCCTTCCTAAGAAACTCGTTAGTAAGTGCTCAATTAGATCAATATTATTTGATTTTCTTTTCTCTTAGAGAAGGAAGAACTCTTTCAGAAAGCAAGTCATGTATTTGCAGGCAGAACATGTTCTTAAAAACCAAGCAAATAAAACCAGACCAGAATAATTATTTTCAGGGTGTAAACCACAGAGTTACTGCTTTAATCCTACTACAATGACAAAATTTGTTACTTAAGAAAAGCTAAATACCAGTGGCGTTTTAGGGTGGATAAACATAAAATTGACTGACAAAAAAATATTCATTTCCATGAAGGAAGAGTATTTTCAATTTTGAAGAAATATTGTTTTCACATGTGAAAGCATAGTCTAAAGATATCTCTTGTCCAAGCGCAGTAACACTGAGTCTATGCATAAAACTCAGCATGTGCCATGTGGAGAGAAGGAAGAATTCCTTCACCTGCAGTGCCCTAAAAATATGAAGAGTAACTCAGGTAACTAGATGGTAATTGAGGTGCTCTGTGATAATTCAATATAAAATGCATGGTGCTAATAGATACAACAGAACAACAGAGGAATCCCATATTTCAGAGTAGTGATACTCTGTGGCACCTCAAAATGTATTAGGGACATAAATTTAGGACATAAACTCGATTCATTCCCTAAACTTCAAATTTAAGCAGGCTCTGAGGGCTGTCTCAATGGAGAGTAACAGGTACCTCCCAAAGGCAGTTCATCTCAGCCTATGATACAATTTTGAGATAGATAGATTGATTTGATAAATAGATAGATAGATAGATAGATAGATAGATAGATAGATAGATAGATAGAAAGAACCTGTCACTTGTGGAAGGTTGCCTTTCTCCATAGAAAGCAGGTCTTAATGGGTATTCAGCTAACTCAGGCTTCACTTCTTCCGCCAGTGTCAAGTGAGATGAATCCCACTCAGTTATTCTACAGGGGGACTATTACAGTATCACAACATGACTATTAATACATAGAAGTTTTGTGCTCAGAACAAGATCTAAGGCCTTAACGTTAAATGTTTCTCTTTTTTGATGAGGGAATGGAGTAAGCAGAGTAAAGTGACTTAACCCAGTTCACTTGGCAGACTATCAACAGACTATCTCTCTAGGGAGGTGTTGAGGGACTTCTGCACGCTGGGCACACCTTGGGAGCCGAGGTACAAAGGAAAGAGCCTCTTTATAAAAAAAATTGTGTGCTGCTAAAAGGAAAGCTGGAAGCGTGAGTGTAAGTAAGATGAGCGTTTCTCTCAGCTATAAAATGATATTCTTCATTTTTATATTGATTAATTGTTGCTCTGTCTTTAACTGTTCTATTCTAGAGTGTAGTAAGAATACTATTTAAAAAATAATTTTTTTTTTTTTTAGAATTAAAGAAAGGGAAGGATGTGTTGGAAAATACAATTTTTAAAACAGTAGATAAGCATACAAAACCATGGAGTTCTGTTAGAGAAAAAAATGACTATGCATAGAAGTCTCAGTATGAATATGCATGGAGGTGATATGTACAGGATGAAAGTGCTAATACTTCCATCTGAAGTTCCAAAAGGTGTCAATATGATATCTAAAAGCAGTATGTGCCATATTTTTACCAATTTGGGGTTCACTAAATGTATGTCTTGAATATATTCATACATTGCCCAAAACTGGCCAGTATCATCTAATTTCTCACATCTTTATGTATGTGTTTATTTGCCTGCATATGCACACTTGCAAACTTATACCTTACACATCCTAGAAAAAAAAAAAAAGCAAAATTAACACACAAAGAAAGGGAAATATGCAGCTTTTCTTTCCTTATTCTCTCTTCTCTTTGTGAGAAAGAGAATTTGAAAGAAACCCTCTCTATAAACATTATTATTTTGAATGAAAAGGCCAATTAATGTAAAATATTTTAGGCACAAAATTTTGAAAAACTGTTGCAGATACCAAACTATGTCTTATTTTCTGTAATTAATTAAAAGCAGAAACAGCAACAATTTCTTAATTTCTAAAAGCTGAGTTAAAATATGACCTGACAGAGTCCCTTTGAATTAAAAGCCTGAAGCTAGAACCACTCCAGAGTTCTCAACAGACTGGGGAAACAGAGACCAAAAGCGTTGGCTCTTCTTTAATTCTCGAGTCTTCCAGCTTTGAGCTCTTCTGGATCCATCTGTCCCTCTTGGCAATGTTTTGGCCAAGACGCCTCCTGGACGATAGATCAGACATAGACTCTTATGTATTTGCTCTGGAGTCTCACTAAGACGATGATGATGCAATATCTCTATTTTTAAAATAATTTTGTGTTGAAAATATGCATCTGTATAAACAAACACTTCTTCAACTCAGTTTTTCTGCAAGCCCAGAAACTGATCCTGCTTCACACCAGTAATGAATGGGATCTGCCACCAAAGACACAGTGGAGCTCCTCTGCTGTTCTGATGCATCAATATGTAAGTACTTAATTGGCAGCTGGATTAGTGCACAGCATGCATTTTCTTCTTTGTGAGTATTTTTTTTAAATTCAAGGGTAAATGTCAAAACAATGCTGTAAAACCAATTAAGGAGAAAGAAAACAAGATTAGAGGTGCAATTTGAATTATTTATTGTTGTTCACTGTTGCCAAGTCTTTAAATAAGTACTTAATAGACCTTACTGTAAGTCTCTGAGCAATACAGTAATTTATTTAATGCACAGTTCAGCAGCTTCTTAAGATTAAACTGAAATAGTCCATATAGCATGTTGTGAACCTTTTTGAAGTGCCCTAAATTTGTACTGTTCACCATTTATGAAAACCTTCATGCGGAGCTAAATTTAATAGATTTGTTCAATAATCTGATACATTAAACAGCTATTGATTTCTGTGGAAGGTAATACCAAGATTTATTGACCAGAAAGAATAATTCTGACCAATTTAAAGCCAAGGTCAATATTTATCTTGAGGGGAAATAAATCTTGATATTCAGAAAAACAAGAGGCTGCTATGTATATATTGTTATTTATAGTCACAGTGTTTTAACCAGAAATATCTGGAAATCAGTTGGATTCAATTCCATGGATTTGAATTTCAGGTATGTGACCCTTTTCATTGATATTAATATGATAACGTGGGAAAAATATTTATAGAACTGGGGAAAACCATCTTTCTAACTCAACTCCACCATCATTTCTAGGGAATATTCAGAACAGAGTCAGGGAGCATTTACTTTAAAGAATGAACAGATTGGTCGCCACAGGTTTACTTATTTGTGGTCTCGTAAAACCAGGAACTCTGTAATGTACACACAGTTCAGCACTTGTCAGCGAAATCATGTGAATATTCACAAAGGCCCTAACTCCACGGTGTCAACACACAACACTGCCAGCTTGTCCCAGCTGAGCCAGCATCTGTGCCTTGTTCTCCTGCAATATAACCTGTTTCTTATCCAATAAAAACACGTCGCCTTCTTTGAACATTTGCATTATATAGGACCTGTGGTTCAGGCACGAAGCAGATACCTAAACGATACATATTATAAACTTTACTTATTTTTCTGCATCACACAGAAGGTAATTTCATCACAGCCTTACCTTCCATGCTGCTATGCAAATCAGCCTAATGAAACGGAAGACGAAAATCAGTAATATATGTGTGGTGCTCAGTTTGTACAGCATCTTAGCTTTCATAGAGCTGATAGAAGAGGGGTTTATAACGGTGAAGGGGAAGAAATTCTCATTTTGAGAGAAGATTACTTTTGGTGGCATTATCTGACAATTTGAGCCGTAGGTGTCTTACTCTCTAAACATTTGGGCTGAGTTCCAAATCTTTATCTGTACACGTGCTTGCTTGAAAAATAGTGTCAGACACTATTAGCAGTAGCCTACAACTTTTGAAATCGACACCATTTACTTACAGGAAACTGTATTTTTCAAATAATACTTCATACTAAACCATTCTGAGATAATTGTACAATTAAAAAATACACGGGTCATTGCTGTGCACCTTGGGATAGAAACTTTACTGTGCTGTGAAAGGAATCAATGGGAGTTCAAATGATTCAGCCACCTGCGGAACTGATGATAGAGAGCCAAAAATTTGTAATTCATGCTGAAAAAAAGAAATTATTCTACATACAGATACAGTATTGAAAAGGATGAGAGTTTTAGCTTTGCTCCTTCTCCTCCTCCACCCTAGCTCCCTCTCTCCTGGGTTCCAAAAAAAAAAAAAAAAATTGAAGCGATGAATGTCTTTGAGTATTGCTGAGCTCTACATAAAGAGGAATATGCCTGCTGTAGGGAAACAGCGAGATTCAACTATTCCCATTAAAATGCTAATTACCATCCTTTTATAGATCAGCTAGAGAGGATTTGGGGAACCAAAATAGCACCCAGAGATTATCACAGAAAGAAAAAAAATCAAAGAAAACATGACATTAAGAAAACTTGCTTCTAAATTTAGAAGCTGACTAAAGTGAAGCTAACCATTTATTCTCCACGGAGCTGATCCATATATTAAACTGATACTGAGAAGTCATGAATTGCTATGCTTCCAAGCACAATTCATAGCATGGATTATTTTACTTCCATTTATTTTGTGTCCTGTCCAAGCTACCACTGACATCTGAAGAGAAAGTCCTTCAGTTGTTACTGCATAGAAATAAATAATGTGGGACAACAGCACTAAGCAGTATAATAATAAGATTACCTGTTATTAAAAACAGAGCACAATTTTTTAGAGGAAATATATTACTCATTTGTGAAATAATATGCTCCCCATTCACTCGAATGTTTGAACATTACTATTCCATCTACTAAAAAGCTGACATGGAAAATAACAGTGTAATAAACCAATTCATCATAATGTGTAAAAGAAACTACTGGAATAAATTGTAATAACCTTTCAAAAACTAGCAGCTTTTAAAAGTATTAATTCCTACTCCAGATAATTGGAAAAGACACCTGGGCGGCCAGGCAATATTTTTGATGGGATTGCCCTGTCAGGGACTTAGATTGTCTTCAGAGTCAGAAGCGATCGTTTAGCACTAAGTGACAGTGAATCTTGCAAATGGGTCTTCCTGGATGCTTTTTGCCATAAATTACCAAACTGAACTCTCCTTCAAGGTCAACCATAAAATAAAGGCAGATATCAAATGGCCTTCACAGAAACCCAAAGTAGTCTTCAGGCCTCACGCAAGTAGGCGCTTGTTGTGTTGGATCCTGTAAAATCAACTTAATAGACATATAAAATATTATCAAAATTCTTGGGAACTAAATCACTGTAGAGTGTAACTGGGAGTTCTTGATCCCAAGAAGAACCAATACAGTTCTTTCATTATGGAGCAGTATGTGCAATGATACTAAATTAATAGCATTGCAATTGAAGATAACAATATGTTTCAAGACACATATACAAAGCAACTTCCTAAAGAAAAGTAAGACATTCCAAGTCTGTTAATTTATTTTACCTTTTGCCTTTCGCAAAGTCTCTTGCATTTCTTCTCCAAATGAATAGCGAAGCTACCTGTGTTTATGTATACATTGTTAGTTCCAGTGTTTCTGCTTTGAAATCATAGTTCTGGGTTAATGAAAGTTTAGTCAGTGGTGTTTATAAAAGCAGACAGCCGTGGCATAAGCCTGTGTTACAGAAGTGATTTTAGTACTTTTGTCTATGAGACACAAGAAAGGTTTCTAAACAATCTGAACCTTGCTGAAAGTTCTTTATGGCTATCCATTTGTTTCCAGCCTGGAAGCTGTGCTCCACGAGTAATGCACAGTGTCCTTTTTTTTTGTGGCACCCGCATTTAAGCAGAGCTCCCTGTCACTTCCCATTGGAAAATCAGTGTACAGACTGATGGTGTGTTATAGAGTGTTGGCCTGAAGGCTGCTCACTTGAGCTTCCATTGCCAGCAAGGCAGAAGAAAAATCATGCTCAGTATGGTGTGTGTTTACAAAAGGAAGGGAAAGCAGGAGACTGCGAGGAGGCCGAATGAGTGGCACAGTGGGGACAGCACCTGCTTCAGGGACACTAGAGAATCCACGGGACTGTAGTGTTGGAGAAAGTGCTGAGGATGCTTCAGCCTTTGACGTGTGTTGGTTCAGGTCATGCGTGGGGATGCCACAATCCATTGTAATCCCTCCTGGCCCCTTCCCACTCCACTGAAATGTATCCTCATGCTAATGCATTTTTAAACAATCCTGTAGTGAAGTATTGGCATGCAGCATCCTATTGGAAATCTTTAAGGAGAGCTGCTGCAATGCACAAAGACTCAGCTAATGTAAAGTGCTGACATGTTTTCCAGAAGCCTCTCAAAATGACAAATTTCTCTTTGCATATGTTATACCATTTAGCCTTGAAGTAGCAACAGATTTTATGTTAAAAATAAATCTAACTGGAGGTTTGGGGATTTATAGAATGAATTCCAATTTAAGCACACCACCTCAGCCAACATCCCCAACAGCATCCCTGCCATCGCTGTCTAGTATATTGTATAGTATGAAAACAGGGCTTTTTTTATCAAAACTTTTGATAGTTTTACAGTAGTTCTGTAAAAGTCCATAAAAGGATAGAAACTTTGCTGGACAAAGAAAAGGCCTTTGAATTCCTGTGGTTACCTATACGAATAAAATGACTTACAAAGTTTCATACCGCGTATGTACCGTTCTTTGCTCTGCAGTGCTGCTCTCCTCCTTCTCTCCCTGTATGGTGAGCCAATCCTTCTTGTGTTATGATAATACTTTTTTTTTTTGTGTGATGACCTCTAGAACTGAATAGCTATTTCATATAATTGCAAAGCTACTCCACTCTTTCCCAGTTGCTTCACCTCGATCCTGAGAAATGAAACAAAGAGAGATTCTCCTCACAGCCACTCTTCACTGAGCTCAGATGTGAGGCACAGCCAAAACTAGGTCAAACAGCCTGTTTCCACATCACATATTGACCTCTTCTCAATTTTGCTCTGTGATATTCCTAGTGGGTTTTAGCACAGACATTTACAAGAAATGAGGAATAAAATCCTCTCCAACACTTTCTCTAATTTCAAAATAAATTGGTGACATAGTTTGAAGTTCAGACTAAAGATGTGCTAATTATACAGGGAAAAATCTAATTAAGCGAATCAGGAAACCCATAGCAACTATTGTCACATTCTTGTATGACAGAAGCATCAATCTGGCAGTCACTGGAGCATACGCTCAATAACTGCCTGAACTCAGATGCTTTTTCATCAAGACCTATAAAGTTAAAATGAGATACCAGCTACGACAACAGTTCAGCTTCACAGACCATATTGCATGAAGCAGCACTTCCATCTCTCCTCTTTTCTTTCATCTATAAAACAAATAAATATATAAGAAACCTCCCAAACAAAATGCACTTAGCATACTTGTACATTGAAAGTGTTGAAATGTTATTTAAATGACATTCCCTGCTAGTGAAAGGGGTTGAGGTAGCAATATAAGGTAATATATATATTTTTCTTTCTGCAGCACTAAATATATTTGACAGGAAAAAAAACATGGAATTCCTAGTTAGAAGAAAGTGGGAAATTAAGAGAGAGAGAGTGAGAAAGTGACAGAAAGATAAAATCCCATGTCTGCAGGACAGACGAAATTGCGCCACTGGTGAAAAATTACCACTTCTGCTGGGAATGAGCTTTCCAGCACTCATTACTTTGACTACAGGAAGAAGTTAAAATATTACGATCATTTTGAAGGCCCCTCCCCCTCCAAAATTATCCCTAAAAATAGGAAGAAAAATCCTAGACTCAGAGGCAAGGAAAAAGATACAACTTGCAATACTGTAAAGAAGTACGACCTATTTAAGTGGGTTTGGTACATACATTTTCCCAAAGCTTTTAAATTTAAAAGATTCATCCAAAGAATCTCTGGCATAATTAGCATTGCTGGTTAAAGAACACAGTAGAGTTTTAGGGTGAATAAGGTCTCTTTTTTTTAAAAAAAAAAACCCAGCTGATGTGGCTAGAAGGAATAGACCAGCTTTCAAGCATAAAAGAAAGTCAATACACTTAATGGTATGAAAAGGATGATATAGGGCCACACTGCATTTGGGAAAAACCAAAACTCCCTGCAAGACTGATGAACGTGTTGCTGATATACATGAATTAGTGAGCACAGGTGTAATATATGTGTAAAGAAGAGACTATCAATGAAGCAGTAAATCCTAAGTATTGCTTGACCAAAGAACTAACAAAAATCTCACCCTAGAAAACTGCAACAAATGGAGGGGAAGAAGAGAGATCTGAAAGAAGGCTCGATCAAAGGAACAAACAAGGTGTTGGATTGAATATGAAAAATACAAGAGGATTAGGCAGACTTTTGCAAATAAAAGCAATGAAAGGAGAGACTGGCTAACCAACAATTTTCAAGACTGATATAATGGTGGTGAGAACAGTTTGCTACACAAGGAGGTGAACTGTATTAAGCTTTGACTGAGCAGCCGTATCCTTCCTTGTGAAATGCATGCATAACATACATCTTCTGGTTAGCAAAATTGCACTTTTGGAGTTACTCTCCAAAAACCTCAGCCACACTTTCTATGAGGAAGCTGAAGTGAGATACCCTGGTTACCCATGTATGAGGATTTACTTAAGGATAATAGGATAAAAAACATCAGAGGACTATAAATCAATTTCTGAGCATGTCTAGCTCATAAATTCATTAAAGATGTAATGCCAGAGATGGATTTCTGTGTTCCATTTCCACTAAGACATAGTAAGCAAAATAGCATAATAAAAGGACAGGAATATATGTTTCATAGATAAAGGCAGTTTTCTGGATAATGTATTATAGAAGATACTACCACAGACTCTGCAAATTCAGTAGTACTTGCTGCACTGTGAAACCCTCATGTATGACACACTCAGCTAAAAAAAATTTGAAGCTTAAAAAGCATTACGTGCACTTATTTACAGATGGTCTTACAGAATAATGAAGCAGAGAATACAGAGCTAAGACAGTCCTGCTGTTCTACAGTTAAACAGATTTTATCCAGGTGATACAGAAGCTTGCCTGCAAAGTATAGCTTACAAAATTTGACCTATAATTAACTGCTGCTCATTTTTTTTTTTGGTGTCTTGAATAAGGTAACTGAGTCATCCATCAGATAAAAAAGAACACAAGGTATTTTTGTATTGACAGTTACAGAATCATAGAATCACAGAATCACAAGGTTGGAAAGGACCCATTGGATCATCGAGTCCAACCATTCCTAACACTCCCTAAACCATGTCCCTAAGCACTTCATCCACCCGTTCCTTAAACACCTCCAGGGAAGGCGACTCCACCACCTCCCTGGGCAGCCTGTTCCAGTGCCCAATGACTCTTACTGTGAAGAATTTTTTTCTGATATCCAACCTGAACCTCCCCTGGCGCAGCTTCAAGCCATTCCCTCTTGTGCTGTCCCCTGTCACCTGGGAGAAGAGGCCAGCTCCCTCCTCTCCACAACCTCCTTTCAGGTAGTTGTAGAGAGTAATAAGGTCTCCCCTCAGCCTCCTCTTCTCCAGGCTAAACAACCCCAGCTCTCTCAGCCGCTCCTCGTAAGACTTGTTCTCCAGCCCCTTCCACCAGCTTCGTTGCTCTAATACTTGAAAAAAGAAGATATAGTCAACCATGTTATTACATAATTCAACCCAAGAAGCATTTCCAAAGAAAGTGAATAAAGCCAATGCTTGCAATCAAGTGACTGGAGAATTGTGCAAGAATGTGTTGCTGATCCATGTACCATGCTCCAGAGGAAGAAGTTAAACAAATGAAAATGCATTAGCATACTGTGATAAAAACTAGAAACAGCAATTCCACATGAATTCATTTAAGTATAGGCATGAGACTCTTAGTGCATGAAAGGGAGAGGGTCATTTACAAATTACTGCTTCTCAGGGATGTCAAGCCTTGAAAAATTGTTGCAAGAAGTACTTGTGTTGGTATATAAAATCGAGAAAAGACACTGAGAAGCCTGTGGAGTCAATCAGAAAAAAAATATCTGTGGCAGCATCAGCAAAGTAACAAAGAACAGTTTTGCACTAGTAGAAATCCAAGACTGTCAAGGCCAAATCAGAAATATTGTGGCAGTTGTAACACTGGACATAGGCTTTCTCTAGCAGAGATGACAGTATGATACAATCTTCTGAAGTACAAGTTAATTCAGACGTAGACACTCTGTATATGTCAAACAAGCAGATGAAAGTATTAATCTAATTTTAACTGAGGAGATAGTAACTTAGGTGTGCTACTAGAAACAAAAATTGCTAGTCTGCCAAAATAAATGCTTTGGTTGCCATAATGATGGAATGCCAGAGGTTCGTGAGGAACAAATCCATGCAGATGACCTATTTTTACAGGTGAAAGATGTGGTACCATGATGACAAGAATTATAAATAATTATTTCCATCCTTTCCTGTGCTACTGAATGAAAAAAAAAAAAAAAAAGAGCATGCAAGTTGTCTTTGTTGATAACAGCACCTCCTGGCTTGATCATTTTGTTAAGCCTGCACTAGATAACAAAAGCTAACATTGGTCTGTTTGGTTTTTATATTACGGATGAACAAATCCCTTTAGATTGTATTGGATTGTCACAGTTATTCTTTGGAACCTATGTTCTAAGAAGTGTGAAGCAGCCTTACAATAATTTTTAAGGCAAACAGTTAATCTGCTGCTGAATCCCTGCTACATAGAGTAGCTACCACTCACTCAGTACCTCAGACATTGCTCCCAGGAAGCATTTCCCTTAATAACCTACAGGACAACAGCACCTGTTATTTACAATCAAATGAACAAATAAATGAATACGAGTAAGATGTTTGTTATAAAACAATGACATCTGTAGCAAACTAGAAAGAAAACAAACCCATGAAGTTCTTCCTTAAATAAATTAAAGAAATCTGATTCTTGCTGTATGGGCTCGTACCCAACATTCAAATGGATGTCAGGATCCATTGATGAATTGATCAGTTGTAGCCCACTACCTGCTCATCATCAAAGCCATGAATTATCACTTCAGTCATCAGCTGAGGAAGTTTCTGTCTAAGCAGGTGAGCCGTTCCTCCAACTACAGTGTTTAAAATGACAGGGTAGCAGACACGTTATTCAATACAGGAGGACCCCTCTGTAGAGTCCTTAATGAAGTCTTAAATCCCGATCTCTTGTTAAACAGCTGTTAAGTTTCTCCTCCAATGTTTTCTGTTGTATCATATCTCTCAGGATAATTTTTTTCCACAGGGGACTCTCCCAGGAGATCTTTTTGTAATGCTATATGCAACACGTTACATTCACTCAGCATTTAAGATATTTATTTGTGTTTTTTTTTTCCCAAGGCTGACTAATATAAGAAGACATGATTATCAATCTAAAACACTCAGACCCATGACACTGGAATACATGCAGCAGCTGTTTTTTCAAGGTCATTAGAAGACTGGAAACAATGACCAGCTGTAGTAATGCTTGTTTTCTTCTAACTCAGATAGGGAAAGAGAGGGGGAAGGTGAGAGACAACATGTCTGGATGATTAGCAAGTGGCAGTAGAAGGTGTTGTGAGTCTTGGGAGGGATACACCCAGCAGTATACTTACAGTAGTACTGTGAGATTTTAAGGACTGAAGTATTTAAATAGCTAAATTGTTCCTTTGAAGGTTTAATCTCATATATGTTCTGCTTAGTTGTATTGTGTAAGGTATCTTCTGGTTTTGTTGCACTGGTATGGTTTTGGAACCAATTTTAGCAATAGTCCTGTAGAGGAAGGTCTCTTGATTGTGACGTTTCTCAATGCATTATAATTTTGGTTAGAGCTGTTCTTCCTTCAACTGATAAAATAGAGGGTAATGCATCATAGGGAGCCAACAGCCGTGAGGTTTTAAAAGAAATATTTGTATCTCTATAGAAGAAAACCAATGACAGCAGAAATATAAAGCTAGCTCCATATATCCCCTGTATTGCCAATGAACAGTCAACAAGGACCAGTCACCTTCTTTCAACCCTGCTGTCAGACAGATCCAGCATGCCCAAACTCTCACACACGTGATGGAAGTCCCAGCATAGTCCTTTCCCTCCAAGAAGGACCCACATTTCTGTGAATAACATCTTTAAATGTTAAATAGGTTGTCTCAGAGACAGTGATGTGTGAGCTCTCATTTCAATTATAATTTTCCAGGATATGAAGACAGACTGAATGTTTTGTTTCAGTGGTTCTCACTGAAACCCACAACATTTTAAACCAGAAGGTACCGTATGACAGGCCTGAAGGAAGAAGCCTTAGCCGGGGCGTGGACACATCAGGAGGCACTCCCAGGTCACACAACAACTCAGCACAAGAGATAATAAATTTATATAAAGGTCCTTTGGGAGCAATAATTTGGGTACTCTGTGGGCAGTCATGAGAAATCCCCACATTGCTGCCAGAGCAGCACAGAGTTACAGAGGTGCATCCCTGCAGCACCAATGACTCCAACACCGAAAAAATCTTCAGATCTTAATATTGAAAAATTAATCATGTTTTTGGAGTGAACACCTGGAAAGTAAATCCCATTTTCTCTAGTTACTCTGCCAACATGTAAATAGGCTGCTAATACACAGACTTATTTCTGGTATTACCCATAATGGGCTAGGAACTGTTTGTGTGGTAGAAGGCACCTGACCTGCCTTGAGGAGCACTCAGGAAGGTGGTGAGAAAGCAGGAGACAAGTGCCTCCAACGCAGCAGTGGAGTGCTCTGGCACACACCTGCTACATCTTTCACATATGCTGCATTGACCCATATTTTGTCAAGCACCTGTATAGTGTCACCCTAGACATAGGCAGCCGAAGTGCACTGTGGGCGTTTATTAGACCACGGTTCTACCAAACCTTTCTGTGATAAACCATTAAGTATCTGATCTACGCTTGGACATAATTTTGTTCAGCAGAGGGCTGACACAAAATAGCAAGGAGGCATTAAATGAAGAGATAAAAGTATATAGCTCAAACAATGAGAGCAATCCTGGGCTTCTTTCATTTCTCTGCGAGGAGGATTGAAAGAAGGAATAACAAGCAGAAGTATTTTCAGGTGTTGCATTTGAATGGTATAAAGCAGACATTGCACTGAATGGTCATAGGTAAATCACAGAATCATAGAATCACTAGGTTGGAAAAGACCCACTGGATCATTGAGTCCAACCACTCCTAACATTCCCTAAACTATGCCCCTCAGCACCTCATCCACCCATCCCTTAAACACCTCCAGGGAAGGCGACTCAACCACCTCCTTGGGCAGCCTATTCCAGTGCCCAACGACCCTTTCCGTGAAAAATTTTTTCTTGATGTCCAGCCTATCATAGTATCCTAAAAAGGACATAACTGGGAAGGGAACAATAGTTCCAACCATAAAGTAGAAAGTAAATTATAATGAATTTTTAACTAAAATTTAAACTAATTTCCTCAAATAGTCTAATGTTCACATATGTAAACTGTTAATTTTCTGTAAAGAAAACCTATAAATCCTTTAAGTTAAAATCTGAATCAGTTGGAATGAAAAGAAATTAGGAAATATTTTTTTTTTTCAGTTTTGGAAGGAGGACCTTTCTGTCACATTTCAAACAGCATGGGTACTTCCCACATTATCTAAAAAAATACCAATAAAGTAATTGACATTGTCATTGAGCTAAAGGCATTAGATCAATATTAGCTTGAGAGCTCCCATAATTCTTGCAGTTTTAAGATTTAAATGACATTGCTGAATATAAAGTATATCAAACATAGATGATTTGAGTATTAACTCCTCATTATTGTGGAAAGGATGATTAACTTTATTGAACCTTCACCTGAATTTCTTGGGCAGGGCATTGAAAATTCATATTAATTTTCTTTCAGTGTTATATAAAATCCCAGATAAAGATAATAAGAGCAAGCTGAATGTTCAGACTTAGATGTAGTTTACTTATATAGTTATATAAGGATGCTTATTTTGTGATGTGAAATCATAAGGAATTTTCTGTATTCTAGTTTGAGCATTTGGTATTATTGATGCTAATAAAGTCTCTTTAGTTCAGAGGAGATGGTATGCTATTTTAACAAACCCAGCAAAACGTGTAAATCACTGTGTATGAAACAGAAATGGGGAAATAAATCTGGGTGCTGGCATATTTCCTTCTGAAGCTCTGCAGCAAATTAGAAATAATCCCAAAGAAAGCACTATCTTTTACAAGATGACACTTTTATGAAATTGTTTTAGCTTTTCTCTTTAGTGAAGGAAAAGAATCATTACAAGTAGCATACAAGTGACCTACAGATGATAAATCTCCTCCTATCTATGTCTTTGTGTTTGGCTCTTTGGGCTTTATATTTAACAAACACAGTAATTTTAAATATGTTTACTTATACTTAATTTTGAAATAATTACTACAAAACTGAGTAAGCCTTGATGTTACTGCCACAACCATTTCACATTCATTATTTATGAACCAGCATATAAAGAATATTAAAGCTTTGATCATCAGAAGGCCTAGATATAATCTGCCCTCTTTGTTGTTTTTGGCTGGTGATTGTCTACAGTAATCTGTTTATATTTGACAATATCACAGTGTTCTAAGATACTAATATAGAGCAATATTAGACAACTACAATGACTGTGGGATGGAAATTTCCATTTGCTCAGGAAAATATTCATCAACTTTGTGATGACAAAAAGCATAATTGGTGTAATTAGGTTGTTCACTATACAATGAGTTCTGACTCATCACTCTTAGCTGGATTTTCTCCAGTTCCTCCTAGTCTAACTCAAATGTACTTCTCTTTTTTGCCTTTTACAGAGCTCTTTGTTACTTTAGTGATTCTGTGAGGTGCTTTGGAAAGAACTACTAGTCATTCTCAACAACTAGATACTCTAATACCAAAAGCTCACTAATTCTTAATATAATTACAACTATATCACTATATGAATATTTAAATCACAACAGTTTCATGAGCTTGGTGGATTTGAAGATACGTATTCTGGTTACTCATATGGCATTCAGAGTTTTGCTAGAAGAACTTTGATTGATGATAATAAGCTCTGGATCAGGAATTTTGGGCTGTTATTTGACTATCTTTAAGAATAGCATGAGGATATCTGGACTGATTTACTAGTAATACTTACACTACACTTGGGAAATATGGGGCAATGAGAGGCAGAAACGGAGAATCTTCTGCTGAGGTTATTTAAAAAAATTAATTCTCGAATGCCAAAAGAAGTCATGCAGAACAGAAATTTAGCAGGCCCAGGAGACAGTCTTTTGGGGAAGCAAAAAGGTGCCCAGATGAGGTCAGGCAGCATACCCCTGGGCAGCAGCAGTTATCGGTCCTGCTAACATCACCTGCTCTGGTGCTGTTTGGCAGATTCTGAAAAGTGCAAAATTAAAAAAAATAAATAAATGCAACACCAAAAACCAAACAGAAAACCAACCTTTGGTTTGGTTTAAAAGACCCAACAAACTCAGCTTTAATTTTAATCCTCTGTTTCATTTGCAGCACATTGAAATGTGGTTAACAGCAGAAAGTGCTCATTCCTGGTAAGGGAATTGTTGCTACTCAAATAGTTATGCTCTTTCTATAGCTGAGCCTGGCAGTGAGACAGAGTAAGACTTAGCATCACACTATTAGGACAGTTAGTGCCTTTGACAAGAATCCATTTTCAGTGATCAGAGATGCAGTTTCTATTACTTCTCCTATGCCAGCACGAACACCAATGAAACAAACATATTCCAGACAAGTTGCTTTTAAATCCCTTTTTTATTTTTGCAGTGCTGATGTTTTTAATGTGTTTTTATAAATCTCCAACAAAGAAGATAAGTGTGGAGATCAAGAAGTGATGCATACAAATAGCATCTTTAATCTGTATCTCTAACAGGAACTGAGTTTTCTCAGTACTGCAGACATATATTTTTTCTAAGGACTCAGGCAAATCCTTTTCTAAATGTATTCATCAATTTGGTGTTCTTTTGCTTCTTAGCTAGCACAACATCTCCAGAAATCTCAGTGTCAGAGTAACGTCCAAAAGTTCTGCACAGGACGTCATCTGTGGTACTGATTTTTTTGTTTTGTTTCAAAACTCTTCCCCACACGTGGAAAAAAACCCACTTTGGACTCATGCATGCCACCTGCTGGCACTTCCTAAACCTCTTATAAGCACATTCTTGTTTTGCGGTCTCTCCAGTGTTTCTCCCACTGGCACTAATCACCCTTGGTACCTGCTAAGGTCAGTCACAGTTATAGGTAGGTGTTCCTAAAAGGGAGTGTCTCCTTAGGTGTCTCCACCTCCTGAGCTACCAAAATTTAACAGGCACCCAAGAAGCTTTCCTTGCCTGAATTTCTTTCTCTTTAAAATATTTTAAATAATGCCGGTGTAACTATTTCTTGCATTAGTGGGAAAAATGACTGAAAAATGCTGGTTAGTTTTTACATGTTTCTTCATGAAAAATGGTGTGATTCAGTGTCATACACATATATCCATCTGCGTGGGCAAACAGTTTTCAGTATATAGAACACGCACACTTGGTGACAGTGATTTACAAAATCTTGTGACTGTACAAAAATGCTGAAAAAGGCATGCTGACATAATGGGGAAATGCATTTGGAGACAGCAGTTCTTTTCAAGGCTACATTTTGTGTCTTTTCAATCACTTTAATAAAATGGCAGTTAATTACAATTTAAGTGTATGCACTTGCAGTTAAATAACTTCTTTGTGAATATGTACAAAAATATATATCTATGCATGAATATACAAATGCATGTATTTATACAAAGATAGAGGATGTTTGTGTGTCTATGTGTTTATGTAAGGCAAGCAAATCAGCAAAGTCTGAACAATTTTGAGCACCACTGGAATTCTGTGGTATTTAAAGGTGTGAGTATACACATATGCACACACATATTTATACATGCACTCCTATAATATCCCCACTGATAAGCTGAACAGTTATCAGCTGCATCCTGTATAAAAGGAGGTAAGTTAAAATGCACGCTGCTGTTTCACTTATGTCCAATCACCATTCTTCATGAAAAGGTTAAAACTTGCTTGATATTCTTGTTCAACAGTGACACTAATCACTGGTAGGGAAATTGTTAAGAGGCTGAAGTGGTAATTTAAGAGAATTACTACATAGCAAACGTCCTTTTTGGATGAGGAAAATGATTGTGGTAAGATCAACAAAATAAATTGGCTCCTCCATCCTGTCTGCACGAACTGACTGCCTTGTCCTGGGGATGGGGATGTGGGCTTGTGCTCTCAGCTCCTACACACATGCGCCTATCATATATAAAACATTTACCATATATTACTTTCTAGGTTATCAGAAATAGTACCAAAATAACAGGGATGCAGAAAACTCCTGGTTCAGCCAACAACTGGGAGTGAGTTAAAGCAGTAAAGCATTCTCTCCTGCGCCTCTTCATTGAACCATTGAACTTTGTGTCTTTTTATGAACTCTGCGAAGGAGGAACTATGCTTATTTGCTTTTTTTCATTTGCAATGAGCTAATGAAATTGCTCATGCTAAGCAAGGAGAAAAAAAAAAGGCAAACAAACACGCAATGGTAATTCTATGTAAAGAAAACATTGCAACGCTCAGTGCAATACAAGGAGGTCTCAGTCATGTTTCTTGAAACGTAAGGCATGGCTTCCCCGAGCCAGCCAGTAGCTCTACTTCTAAGCATGACAGTCTGTGGACATTCAAAACTTAAATGGCAGACATTCCAGTAGTAGTAGTGATTAAGCAGAGTAAAGAACAAATAATAATAAAAAAAAATCTCTTAAAATGCTAGAATATGAGAAACAAACAATCGATAATACATTCTACAACATGCACTGAAGAAATGGGGCAAAAGCATGAATCTTCTAATCTTTGCCCCTCACTCTTCCTCCCACACTATCCAAAAATGAAAGTCCTACTTTTGGATGGCTTGTTTTACTTAGGTTATCTCTGAAATGGGAAAATAGTGAACACTGAACTTACATTGGTTTCTGAAAATAAATATATTATACATTTTAAAGAACTGGTTTGATAATCTTATGAAAGTGTTTGAGGCGCTAAACCATTAAAGTTAAGCCTCTTATTAAGACCATATTTAGAAAAATGTCACAGTGACACATTTCTGGGAATCATAATTAAGAGAAAGGAGACTGACAGAGAAGACATTATTCTTAACAGAGAAATAGGACAAGTAACACTAAATAGTTTTTATGTTAGTTATAGAAATCATTTGGTGCAATTATAATGGTGTTCAAGGATTAATACTGGAATGTTAGAATGATAACATTTAAAATAATTGCTTTTGTTCCTTTAGTCTCTCGGTTTCATTGTTCTTTCATCTTCTGCTTAAATCCAAATGTCTGCATTTGAAAACTTTTAAAAACACTTCACCAGAAAAGCTCATGGAGATATATTATCTCACTTTAATTTCTGTCCTGAGGCTATCATGTTTGACAGTGACAGAAAATAGTTTCAAGGACAATATAACAGAGACAAAATAAATTAAAGGAAAGTATAAACTACTTACTTGCAGAAAAAAACTGCTCTTGTTCTAAATCTGTAGTTTGGAATAAATATTTTAGACTGGAAAAAAATGCCTTTAAACCATGACAGACTTTTAAAAAGCTGGTACTATCTAGTTCACTGATAGCCATGTTTTGAAGCAGCATTATGAACATTATCCAATTACCACTTTCTCTGTATATCATAATATTTGATTGAAAAGTTAATTGCAGATATATTCTGAAATAATTTAATCATACCATCAACAGTGTCTTGCTAATCAGGCATAAATCTGAGGGATTAGAAAAAATCAGTGTTTGTTTTCTCAGTGCTGAAATAAAGCAGATAATCCTCCAGTTGCTACATCTATGGGGGTTAAAGCTGCTTCCACATTCCTCCGTGCAGCTGAGGGCAGCAGGCTTTTGCCTGAAAAGCTGCCCGTCTTTTTCACACACTTTTCCACTCCCCTTCATACCACATGCCACAATCTTCTCCTGAGGTAGTCTGTATGGTTTTAGGTGATTGGAACCTCTCCTAACTGCGGGATGTGCTGCTTGATTATCACTGTGCCAACTAAGATGCCTTTGTGCCATGGCCAGGGCTCTTGCTGGCTCTCTGCTACGTTGTGCCCTTACTGTAAATATGCATGTTAATGACTTTCCTGTGACCCAAGAGACATCGGAAGATGGGTTTAACCATCCGCCTGGAAAACCTTTAGGTGTACGTGGGGTTTGCAAAAGCAGAAGCTTCAGTACCTTGGGGCTTCAGATGCTGACAGAGTTAGGCTGCAAGTTCTTCTAAGATAAGATTAAATTCTTTCTTTACCAGCTGAGGTTGGTGCTTTCATGATTTTATCGACTGTGGCAGCACTGTCACGGGCAAGGATTTGCTTCAGTCAGGAATTTCACTGCTGGGGGTCCGTAATACAATCAGAAATACCGTGTATGAACTAATGTGTAGTGAAACACAGAGACAGAGTTGAGTGCTTTTGGTGGTAGCACATGAAGCAGGAGTTGCATGAGCAAGGAAACACCAAGCACAAGGGTCCGAACTTACTAACAGCTTTGATAGGTGCTGCTTTATTTCAGACCCGAAGGTTGGCTTTCCTAATTCTAGTGCTTTAAACAGCTGGCCTAAGATACACAAGGCTTCTGCTGAGTGTGTTGTGGCTACAGCAAAATAAATTGAGAGGCTGGTAGTTAATGCACTCTCCTGCATAGAGGAAATATTTAAACTCTCTAAGGACAAAGTCCTTTGATGTCTGTGTAGAAACATAAAAAATGGATCAAGAACTTTAAAAATTGAAATAAACAACAACTACTGAAAGACTTCAGTACCTCAGAAGTGGCAACATGAATGTGGGTGTCCTTTTATTTTTAAACATTGGTGTAGAAGTCTTCATGTTTGTTTTCAAAAATTAATTCCCAGTCCTTTATTGCTTCCAGCTGTAAATTTTGGGGGGATTTAACTAAAGGTGTCTATTATCCTTTAGCTCCTTTGAAAGTTTCAACCATAATTAATATTTTGTATGGTAACAGAAAATGTGACTGTTTTTACTTTAAAAAAATATAAATATTTACGGCCTAATATACTGAAATTGATTAATGATGTCAGGTAGCTAAGTTTCCAAGCGTAAAGAAACTTGATATTAAATGCTGATTTAATACTCCGTGTTTTCTTTCTATGCATATCAAATGGAGCACTCACAGTGTGAATTACTGACTGCTTTTGAAAATGTAAACCTATATGTCTTCCAGCTTTCTGACTAATATACATAAAGGCAATAGTACACAATCCTTTTCAGAGTGGCTATATTTGCAGTCCCTAGATTAAATAATTTTGAAAATGTTATGAAGAAAAAAGATTGAAAAAAAAGACAATGAAACCAAACCAAACCAAACTCTGAACCTGGAAGACTGTTTTAGGAATAATTATTAATTTCTTTACATATTTAGATTTATTCTACTTTCAATATACCAGTAGAAAAGATAAAGGATAAATAAACTTTCATGAAGATAAGTTTATTTTGGGGAACTATGGCATAACTTTTAACTACTGTATGTCTACTGTGTCCTACAATAGTTACATAAATGAATTCTGCTTTATTTCGTACTATATTCCCACAATGTCTTGCTCTTCTCTCAAATACCTTACCCTTTCTATTTTTCTTAATACTTCCCCAGTAGCAGCCTACTAAAAGGATTTTAAATAACTTGTGCAAGACTCTCTTTCTTTTCTTTTTTCTTTTTTTTTGAAATTAATCACCTATAAAGCTGCGTATTCTCTAGATACTATGAGATGAGGATTGCCCCCATTTTGCATAAATTGCTTTTTTGTTACTGTTACAAGGCTTATAGGCTCAGCTCCTTGTTAACATGGCTCACGATAAAATTGAGTTTGTTCAGGTCACACTAGAGACTAGCACTTGCCCAAAGACATTTCTATGCTTATTGCCTTTTATCCGCAGGAAATCCTCCTCCCTGAGCAATAAGACTTAAATTCGTGTCCAGTTCACCTGGGTTTGCAGTCAGGGGCATTTCTTAAGCACTTCCTTCTCTTGGTTTCACGTGGGCCATAACTTTCACTTTCTAATTTCTTTTGGCTGACTGACAACTGAGCAGTGGGAGAAAAAGAGGAAGCTTTTCTCCATCCATCCATCCATCCATCCATCCATCCATCCATCCATCCAACCATTTCCATTCACTTAATGAACTCAACATCACCTTCAGGGTTTTTTTCCATTTAAGTCCTGCTATATTTTTGGTTATGACTGTAATTCTTGAGCAATGATATAGGTTGAAATAAAGTCACCAGCAGGGGTAAGGCTAGACTGGACCCTGATCAGGGGGAGACCTGCCTCCCTGGCTTCTTGGTGGAGGGTGGCAGCAAGATCTGAGAGGATGATGTTTCCTTCCCAAATCTTGAGGTATCTCTGAAATACCATCATCAGAGATACCGTATATCTCTTCACCATCAGAAGAGATATACGGAATGTTACCTAAAACAGAGAGACATATAGATACTCCTCCAGATATGACCCCCTACAAAAGCATATTTTCTAAGTTTGTTTTCCTGATTTTATTCAGACAAGAGGGGCTGGAATTCTTGTAGAAACAAGGCCTTCTGTTTTTACAGACTTGTTACTCTGTTTTCTAATCAGTATCCCAGCTTGAACAACTATCCTTCAATCCTGGAAGAGCTCAGTTATGGTGACGATTCAGTCATGCTTAATATCAAGTGTATGCTTTTCTCCAACTTTCCCCTTATTTACAAAATGCAACATATAAAAAAATTATAAATTCCTGATTTTAATATGCATAACACTAAAATTCCCACCTCTCACCCTCCTCTGCACATGGCATAAGCTGTACTCTCTTTCTGAACCAATATGTATCACAAGAAGTAAGTACAGTCAAGTGACAAAAAAAATTCTCATTGCTCAAATAGGCAAGATATGTATATTCATATATTCATGAAGAAATTCAGCGATGTTTTTAAAATGAGAGCATTCTGGAGATTTTCCAGCTTTCTTCTGGCACTATCGGTAGGGGATATTTCAAACTGTTGTCTCCTCATCACAAATGCAGAGTCACTATTAAGCAGCACACAGAAAGTTAACCAAGCCAATGGGTCTTGCTTTGTTCGCTGCACGATCAGGTCATAGGAATGTAAATCATTGTTACAGCTAGTCATGATGTAAGGCAAATATCCAGAAAATAAATTAACTGTGCATTTTACTATATTATCAGATTAATTAGTATTCAGAAACCTGTCTTGTTGACTGAAATCAGCACATGAAATATAGCTTTTTAGTAACCATGTTGATTTCCTAATCAATGAGAGAATAATGTTAAACAATGCAGAAACTAGGGCACATACAGAGAGACACTCTTTAATATTGGGAAAGGAAGCATTCTGTGCTCAAAAAACAGGAAAAAGAAAAGGGAAAGGGAATGGGAAAGGGAAAAGAGAAAAGACAGACAAGTCTCTCCACTCATCCTTTCACTCACAAACACTGCACGTATGAAAAGGATATTGAAGTATCTTTTGCCACATGCGCTGAAGAGCAACTTTTTAAAAAAATGTCATTTTGTCACATTCAAGAATATTACAAGTATGAGAGAAAAAGCTGAAATCGGACAGTGGTACACAACAGATGGGCTGAATTTCACTTTATATCTCTAGTAGGAATGACAGTTTCCTTAAAAAAGGACTTTCTGTCATGAAGTTCTTTGCAAAACCCAATAAATATATCTTAACAATGCTCACATCAGATGAAAGCATTGCTAGTGTTCCTGCAAGACATGGAACTGACCTACAGGGGTTCAAGATCATAGAATCATAGAATTTTGATTCATAGTTTGGGTTGGAAGGGACCTCAAAGATCATCTAATACCAACCCCCCTGCCATGGGCAGGGACATCCCACCAGATCAGGCTGCCCAAGGGCCCATCCAACCTGGCCTTGAACACCTCCAGGGATGGGGCATCCACAACCTCTCTGGGCAACCTGTGCCGGTGTCTCACCACTCTCATGGTGAAGAAATTCTTCCTAATGTCTAGCCTAAATCTGCCCCTCTCCAGTTTATACCCATTCCCCCTCATCCTATCCCCACAAGCCTTTACGAATAGCCCCTCTCCAGCTTTTCTGTAGACCCCCTTCAGGTACTGGAAGTTGCTATAAGATCTCCCCTGAGCCTTCTCTTCTCCAGGCTGAACGAGCCCAACACTCTCAGCCTGTCCTCATAGGGAAGGTGCTCCAGCCCTCCGATCATCTTTGTAGCCCTCCTCTGGACCTGTTCTAACAGTTCCATATCCTTCTTCCACTGCGGATTCCAGAACTGGACACAATATTCCAGATGAGGTCTCACAAGAGAGGAATAGAGAGGCAGAAACACTTCCCTTGACCTCCTGGCCATGCTTCTTTTGATGCAGCCCATGATATGGTTGGCCTTCTGGGCTGCGAGCGCACGTTGCCAGCTCATGTTGAGCTTCTCATCGACCAGCACCTGCAAGTCCTTCTCTGCAGGGCTGCTCTGAATCACATCATGGCCCATCTCCTCACCCCTCCTGGGTCATGGGACAGCAAGATGGTGACCAGAGGGGTAAACTCCCTCCCACAGTAGAGGAGGATCAGGTTCGTGACTACTTGAGGAACCTGAACGTATATAAGTCTATGGACCTGATGAGATGCACCCCAGAGTCCTGAGGGAATGTGGTGGCCAAGCCACTCTCCATGATATTTGATAAGTCATGGCAGTCAAGGGAAGTCCCTGATGACTGGAAGAAGGGTAACGTTGTACCTGTTTTCAAAAAGAGGAGCAAAGACGACCCGGAGAACTACCGACCTGTCAGACTCACCTCTGTGTCTGGGAAGATCATGGAACAGATCCTTCTAGGAGGAAGGATCTGCTAAAGCACATGGAGGGCAGAGAGGTGATTAATGGCAGCCAGCATGGCTTCACCAGGGGCAAGTCCTGTCTGACCAACTTGGTGGCTTTCTATTATGGGGTAACCACAGAAGTGGACATGGGTAAACTGATGGATGTGATCTATCTAGACTTCTGTAAAGCCTTTGACACAGACAGTCCCCCACAACATCCTTCTCTCTAAATTAGAGAGATATGGATTTGATGGGTGGATGGTAAGGTGGATAAGAAACTGGTTGGATGGTCGTACTCAAAGGGTAGTGGTCAATGGCTCAAATGCAATTAGGAGTAAAATGTACTTAGTGGGCAGCTGTGAAAACTGAAATTTTAGTCACCTGCCCACCATCACCAAGAAGCTTGTGGCAGAGGCCAGGAGAAACCCAAAGTAGTATCTTCTCTTCAGGTAATCTCCTTTAGGATAGAGTTGAAGCAATTTAAGGAGTTACCCTCCCTTGCTGTTACAGCATCCGCAGCTACAGCTTTAATGCCCTCATCAAGAGTTTGAGTCTGCTTCAGCGCAAAGTCAGTGGGCTTGTTTTAAACTGCCAGCAATGAATGCAACTCAGTTGTGGAGGCAGAAACCGCCAGCTAAAGGATAGTAAAGAACAGCTGGTGGGTAGTAACTGCTAAAATTGCTATACTGACTTTTGAAGCCTCGGGTGCTTTAATTTTTAGTTCCTGCATTTTTCTGCATTAGCTTTCATATAACTTCCATTTTTACCACATACGAGACAGGCATCCTACAGAGATTAGCATACTTTTTCTCTGTATTACTGTTTTGTTCTCAGTGCATAGTCCCTCCTGTGAGGTGAATAAAGCAGAGGTCTGAAAAAAATCATTATGTAATCACGAACTAAAGAATGTGCTATAATGCATACACTCAAGGGTATGTATGCAACACATACTAGTGTTGCATAAGGATACCCTAGTGTCTGGGTGCTTGCCTTGGCTACGTTTCAGGACAACAACCTGCCATTTCCCCATGCACCCTCACTGTTCATAGCACGTAAGGAGCATTACACAGTAATGCATTATGTAGTAAAGCATTTTAAGTAGTATGTCAGAGTGCCCAAAGATGCACTGGAGCACACAGCAGCATCTCAAGGTCAATGCAGCCGATGAGCACCCAGACTGGTCCCCCACATGGCGTAAGTCTTTTCTCCTTGCTGTATGTGTTTAATTGAAACCAGACTGTGCACTGCTTTGTGGAGGTCCCACCCGGGAAGAGGGGGCAAACTCTATACTAGGGGAATCAATGATTTAACTACAAAGAAATATTGGGCTAAAAAATGCTGACTTTAGTTCTTGCTAATTGTCCTTTAGTACTGTCCCTTACACCTACCTTCAGCAAGTCCTTGCCCCACTCTGCAAAAATTCTTCCATAAGCTTCACTGCTTTTGCCATTTCTAGAATCTACCCTTTTCATTCTTCCCTGCACATCATGTCCCAGATTTTATTCCCTGTAAAAGCCTGCGTTTTGTGCTTCTCCAACACTCACCTCTTCTCAAAATGATTATTCCCAATCTATAGTAAATACTAGAAGGAAAAGTGCCCCGTAAGTAGATACCCTTTCTATTTACGTTTTTTTTATAACTCAATCGCAGTACTTTTGTGCCTTGAAACTTGAAAAATCCACATTAATAACATATCTGTAGTGTTACAGAAGTACATCTGAAAGTGCCAATTCACTTCTTTTTGCACACCATACTGGAGAAGCAAAAGGCCAGAGGCAATAGAATGAGGAAGGCTGAAATGTTTGCAGTTCAGTTGGTCCTTGTCTTTTCAAAAGGCTACAATTATCATTATTGTCTCACACTGTAGCCCTACGGACTTGTTTATGTCTTGAATTGTGAGCTTCCTATGTATGGCTTTTCTTGAGTTTTGTCATTTGCTTTGATTGCAGAGTCTTCTGTAAAAGCTGGAACATGCCTTCTCTGTGGAGCAATTGCAAAAGTTGCTAAGTATTATGAACACAATCCCACAACACATCTGGCAGTGCACTATAGTATGTCTATTACCTCTTTGTATGGAGAGGTGCCTGAGGAAATAACGGTAAAAGTGCCAAAAGAATATCTACTGATGACATCTTGAAAAAAAAAATCCTCTAATGAAACTGGGTCAACTGAGAAACATGCTGTTTGGAAGGAAAGATCTTGATGCAATAAGCAATTCCAGTAGCTGAGGCATTAAGAAAGCCATTAAGTATCACAGGACTGAAGATAACATTGTGGGGATGGCAGAAATGAGCAATGGATGAGTTGGAATGACTCATGTGTTTGCAAGCCCTGTTCCTGTTAGCAGTGTACTTACTCACATAGAGTTTATCTTACGTATTCTTTGTTACTTTCATTCATTTTAACCTGCAGGTTGTAAACACATTTGTTATGAAAAGAATAAAATTACACAAACTCTGTGTGAAGCCCCTGAAATCTTGCTACAGGGCTATTCATCACCTTCCCCTTCTCATTACAAAGGCACCACACCATTTGTTATTATTAGATAACATGAGAAAGAGAGGAAAACAGGGGAAAAAAGTGAGAGAGAACACAGAATGTAGTTGGGGAAATGGACAAAAGGCAGAAGAGATGTGGTGGTGGTGTTGGAGGACAAAGAAAAAAGAGAGGACACATGGGCATGACAGAGCGATGAGTTCAACAACAGGCTTCCTTTATAAATATATGTTTTCTCTTGCCTCACTTTTCCTACTGTGATAAGGTGAGGCTTTTGAGTAATTTTGAACAGTGCTGTGGTGGTAATTATCAGAACAGTCTCAAGAGTACTTTTAGCCAAACAGTCTTCAGAAGTTTCTGACTATTTTGTCAATTCAATGGAAGTTTTAATTGATTATTAAAATACAGCACTACACAATAAAGACATTACTGCACCGCTGTAGAATTACCAGCAAATGTGCCATCAACAGAAAAGGAGATTCTCTTCTGTGGGTTTATCAGAACTCCTACAACAGCATAAATAGCCTGGAGCAGCAGAAATAGCAGACAGAGAAGGGCTTTCCAAATATGCTTTTCCCCCAAACAAAACCAAAACAAAGACAAACTGAAACAACTAGACCATTAATTTTACATGATTGGGCATCTTCTCTCTTCTTATTGCTGCATATGTAATGGGTCATACTTTACTGTGTGTTATAGAATGGTGGACTGCATATGAATACAAAAAAGGTTAAACATTATGTAACTAAGCAGAATTGCCATCTGACAACACTGCACAGAACCCATCCCCTCTGAATGTATTTGCTCTCTTTCTGATTTCCAGAACAAACATCCTGGTAACTGCACCAATTTAAGATGCAGAGATTTTTGCATCCTCAGTTCTGTAAACTCATAGGGATGGGCTGAACTCCAGTTTTGACAAAGCTCTGTCTCAGCTGATAGTTCCTTCCAGTCAGATTACTCTAAACACCACCACAGGTGGGAATGTGCCTTACCATTCCCCATGAGCTCTTGCACAGGGAAATGTGACAGTGTACTAGGCATCATGTCAGTGACAGTCTGTACCGAACTCATCTCATGACCAAGGCCAGCGAAGCCTACCATGGCTCAGCTGTCTTCATGAAAGGTGTATAGCACAGTCTGAAGCAGCATAAGCTGTAAATAGAAAATTTGCATTTTGAAGAAATTATATGTTGACAGGAATGTGCATATACAAAATCACACTGATCAGCTGAAATTGTATTTCTGGAAATCACATAAATGAAACAGCATTTCTCCATGCTGTGTTTGTACTCAAGTTGTGTAAAGAAGCAAGTGACCTTCCATTTAACCATGAGTTTGCTTATTAGGCAGCAAACAGTTAAGTATGATAGGCTCTGTTGCTATAAAGACTGAACACAGACCAAAAGCAGGACGAATGTTACACACTGCTGCTGGTCTCAAAGGGCTTTATTAAAAACAAAAGCATATAAAATAGTTCCTGTACAGGATGATTTTTAATTGTGGCTTCTTGGGAAACCTGTACAAGGCAGACTTGCTTGCCTCCCTTGTAGTCTAGAGGGACCTAACAAGCTCTCAACAGATTCTGTTTGGTCTAAGAAGAGTTACTGCTGAGTTTCTGGACTCTTGTTTAAAGTCTTAGTGACAAATTATGTTCAGCTGGTTCTGAGACAAATGCAATTTTGTTGACATGTTTTTTACACTAAAAGAAAAAAAAAATTAATAAGTATACAAAGGGTTTGATGTGACAGCTTCTTCTAGTTCTACTTTCTGATTAGCATAAGTCTCTCAGCATACACAAACAGCAGTGTATTACTAGCAAATAGTGGCCTTTAAAACAATACCTGCAATGTGCTGGACTGCAGTGGGGCCGGTGACAAACCTGCATTGCTTTAAGACTCTGAGGAAGCCAAGTTATCTGTTTTCTTTGGTGTCTGTACAGCCCAAGCCCCGTGCAGGGTTCAGAGCCCACAGCTGGGCAGTGCAATGCCACAATTTACACCCCTTCATTGCCTACACTCTGTGTTCTCTGTATAACATAAGCAATGCATAAGGAAGGTCAGGAGGAGGAAAATCCATAATAACTGTGATAGCTGAAGAGAAAAATCCCCAAGCCCTGGATGAAAGACCCTCTGAAGTTAAGCAAGCTAAACAATACAAAGCACTAATGGAAAGGAGGTGACTTAAATTCTCATTCTGCCTCTACATAATTCCAGATTTTTTTTCCTGGGCTAACAGAGGGTGCTTCCCTCCCATTGGGATTTACAGATGAACATCTGTAGCAAGATTAATTATTTATCAGAGAAGACAACCAGAGGAGAAAGAACAGAGGCATCCTCTACCATCCCTGGCTTATTTCACAGCTTTATAGCTCGTGCCAGACAAAAAAACATGCATCAGACAAGCAGGACTCTGACGATTAGGAACGCACTTGGAAAGAGGCAAACCAGGCTCCAGTGACTACTTGGCAGAAAACAGGACAAAGCACTCTAGCAGGAGGACCTGGCAATCTTCAGTTTATGTTACTGAAATGTCTATGCCAAGAGGTCTCAGCATGACAGTCTATAGCTGGCTGGCTTCTACTGAAACCAGGGGAGCTCCGCTCACAGGCACCAGCTGAGGATCGGTCCCTCCAATTATTTATGTTTGCTGTGATATGGTAACGATACGGTGCATTCTCCTACCATCTCATTGCCTTACATTGATCTTGTGAAAGACAATCAAAGTAGCAAGATGAAAGAAAAAGGAAAACCTCAAAACAAGCTTACATTAAATATTCATAACTGGTAGTAATTACAAACAGAAAATAAAGCAGTAGCAATTATGTAGTGTCCAAATCATCTATCTGCAACTCCCTCCAGGAATTTTTCTCCATAGAATTTTGTTGCTGCAGTTGGAAATTGAGACAGTCTTTTCAGCTTGTATCTTTGGTTAGATTTTGCTAATTTATATATCTGTTATATACACGTCAGCTAGCGCGATGAGTCTAGTAAAAGTAAGGCTCTACATTTTATTTCTACACTTCACTAGAATGTATGACAAAACTCTGTCTTGAGTAAAAACAAGATGGCATCTCAACTGTGGAAAACTTTCAGATTTCAACAGATAAACTGTTGCGTCTGTCACTTCAGATGTTAAATGTCTTTTGTGCATTCACAAAAGGAACTGACATCTAATTTTTTTCATTCTTATAGATTAAGTTTTTAATATTATTTCTGCTTATTATGATTAATAAAGTGATCATGATTGGCAAACATTAAGCCTGCTAACCAACATCTTTTTAGAAATCACATATTTAAAAGATTGTTTTTCAAATATAAGATGACATCAAACTAAGATCTTTATGCAAAGACTTCTTACATATGTAAATCTTTTATCTATTTCATGTAAAAATGATGAATATGTTAATTTTCTGGGAATTATGGTTTTTTTTCAAGTACATAAAATCACGTTTATTCCATTCTGTCTGTATTTCTGTGGTGTTAAAGCTGATGTTGCTTAACTGGTGTTAAATAGCAATGCATGTAGAGGAATTATGAAATATGTCATTCTTCCAGGTTAAAATATGTAGAACTATTGGACTTGAATCTCATGGCAGCACTAGAAAACAAGGTGCTCAGTCAGATGAAGGATAAAAATGTTTGTGGAACTCCAGTATCAGTTTCCTGACCATAACAGCTCTCTGAAATTACAGAAAATCACAGCTAATCCACCCATATAAACCAAAATGTTAGTTCATCGAAAAAAGCACAAACTCTTCTAGAGTGAATTTAAAAGCTTTTGCCATTGGAATATTCCATTCAGCTTTGGAGACCACCGTAGCCTTGTTAGGTTTCTAAGGCACCCTAGTTATATACATTTGAGATTGCAGAGTGCTTTAATTTAAGCTAGCACATGATCAGATGCTGTGCTTTCACAAATATTCAGAAACATCATCTGCCAGGATCAAGAATAATTGAACTGATATCTACTGGGTTTTATCTGCAGCTTTGCTGCATAATTTTTCATTTTCTTTAGAAAGGCTTTAACACAAAGACAGAACATGCCTAGAGTCCCACAGAGGTGTTTTGACATTAGGCTTAATAAAGCATGAAGAACTCATTAATAAATAATGTTCTACTAGGTTAACAAATAAAGCTGAATGCATTCGCATTACCCAGAAGTAAATCATATCATGCATGCAGCCAAATAACTTGTTAAAATGATTGCAATGGTCCTGTTTCCTCAGTGTATTTGGCACATCCCAACATGGCACAAATAAACACTGCAGCATATGCAGTGGGAACAATAGTGGCAAAGGATGAGGATAAAGCAGAGGTACTTAATGCCTTCTTTGCTTCAGTCTTTAATATTAAGGTAAGATGTTTTCTGGGTACTCAGCCTCCTGAGCCAGAAGATAGGATGGGAGAGCAGAACAAAACTCCAGTGATCCAAGAGGAAATGGTTAGAGATCTGCTCGACTCAATTAGACATTCACAAGTCTATTGCCGGATGCAATCTGTTCCATGATCTTCCCAGGCACAGAGGTGAGGCTGACAGGTCAGTGGTTCTCAGCGTTGTCTTTTCTACCCTTTTTAAAAATGGGCACAAAGTTACCCTTCTTCCAGTCACCAGAGACTTCTCCTGACTGCCAAGACTTTTCAAATATCATGGACAGTGGCTTGGCAACCACATCTGCCAATTCCCTCAGGACTCTGGGATGCATCTCATCAGGTTCCATAGACTTATATATGTTCAGGTTCCTCAGGTGGTCATGAACCTGATCCTCCTCTACTGTGGGAGGGGGTCTAACCCCCTGGTCACCATCTTGTTGTCACATGACCCAGGAGGGGTGAGAAGAGTGGTTGTCAGTGAAGACTGAGGCAAAAAAAGTTGTTAAGTACCTCAGCCTTCTCCTCGTCTGTTGATATGAGGTCACCATTTTCAACCATTATTGGGGATACGTTCTCTTTAACCTTCTTCTTCTCACTGACGTATCTGTAGAACCCCTTCTTGTTGGTCTTTACTTCCATTGCCAAGTTCAGCTCCAGCTGCGCCTTGGCCTTCCTAACCTCATCCCTACACAACCAGGCAGCGTATCTATACACGTCCCAGGTTCCCTGTTCCTGCTTGCACTGCCTGTGCAGTTCCCTCTTGTTCTTGAGTTTCACCAGCAGGTCTCGACTCAGCCATGTGGGTCTCTTCCCTTTCCTGCCTGATTTTCTACATACCAGGGCTGAGTGCTCTTGTGCCCTGTGGAAAGCTTCCTTAAATATTTTCCAGCTCTGCTCTGCTCCCTTGTCTTGGAGGATCACGTCCCAGGGGGTCCTACCAAGTAATTCATTGAAGAGCTGGAAGTGTGCTTTCCCGAAATTTAATGTCCTGACTATACTCCTCACCTGTCCCATACCCCTCTGGACCTTGAACTCCACCAGCGCATGATCACTGCAGCCCAGGCTGCCACTGGTCCTAAAGTCACTGAGTTCACTTGCAATAATGACCAACAGGTCCAGTATTTGCATCCATTACACCCATTTACAAGAAGGGTCACAGGAAGGATCCAGGGAAGTACAGGCTTGTCAGTCTGACCTCAGTGCCAGAGAAGGTCATGGAGGAGATCATCTTGAGTGCTATCACACAGCATACACAGGACAACCAGGTGATCAAGCCCAGAAAACATAGGTTTATGAAAGGCAGGTCCTGCCAAACTAATCTGATCGCCTTCTATGACAAGGTTACTCACTTAATGGATGAGGGAAACATTGTGGATGTAGTCTATCTGGACTTCAGTAAAGCCTTTGACATTGTTTCTCACAGGGTTCTACTAGAGAAATTGGCTGCCACTGGACTGGACAGCCATATCCCTTCCTAGGTAAAAAAGTGGGTGGATGGCCAGGCCCAAAGAGTAAATGGAGTTAAATCCAGCTGGAGGCCGGTCACAAGTGGTGTTCTCCAAGGCTCAGTGCTGGGTCCAGTTCTGTTCAATATCTTTATCAATGACCTGAATGAAGGGATTTAATTACTCTTAGTGAGTTTGCGGATGACACTAAGCTGGGTGGAAGTGTCTATCTGCTTGAGGATAAGGAGGCTCTACAGAGGGATCTGAACAGGTTGGATTGATGGGCTGCGACCAATGGGATGACGTTTGACAAGGCCAAGTGCAGAGTCCTGCACTCGGGACACAACAACCCCGTGCAGCACTACAGGCTTGGGAAAGAATGGCTAGAAAGCTGCCTGGCAGAGAAGCATCTGTAGATGATGATTGACAGCCAACTGAACATGAGCCAGTAGTGTGCCCAGGTAACCAAGAAGGCCAATGGCATCTTGGCTTGTATCAGAAACAGTGTGTCTGGGGAAGTGATTGTGCTCCTGTACTCAGCACTGGTGAGGCCGCATCTTGAATACTGTGTTCAGTTTTGGGCCCCTCACTACAAGAAAGACATTGAGGTCCTGGAGTGTGTCCAGAGAAGAGCGACGAAGATGGTGAAGGGGCTGGAAAACAAGACTTATGAAGAGTGGCTGAGGGAACTGGGGTTGTTTAGCCTGGAGAAGAGGAGGCGGAGGGGAGATCTCATAGCTGTCTACAACTATCTGAAAGGAGGCTGTAGTGGGGTGGGTGTTGGTCTCTTCTCCCAAGTGATAGGTGATAAAATGGGAGATTCAGATTGGACATTAGATAAAATTTGTTTACCAAAAATGTTATCGGGCACTGCAACAGGCTGTCCAGGGAGGTGATTGAGTCACCATCCCTGGAGTTATTTAAAAGATAGATAGATGAAGTGCTTAGGGATATGATTTAGTAGTGGACAGGTATAGTTGGACTTGACTTTCTCAAAGGTTTTTTCCAATTTAGTAATTCTATGATTCTATGATATATGCATGCACCTTCAATTATAATGTAACCTATCAATTTTTGTTTGCATTTGGTGGGCCTGAGAGGTTTGTAAACAAACATTCATGACAGTGACAAAGACATATTTATATATTGTTAAGCTTTGCTGAGAGAACACTGCTTTTAGAAATTTCAAAGGAAAAGACCTCTTATATTTATGCATCACCTCAATCCTGTGTCAAAGCTGCAAACTTGAAATATTTTACTGCAAACACATTTGAGTTACAGCTTTCAAGGCTGTGTCAACATTTCCAGACATCCTTATTTTCTAAGGTTAAAAATCTTGACAAGTTTTGAATCAAGGTCTGAAGTGAGCTTCTAGCTGCCTGAGGTCAATGACACAACTCCCATCAATTTCAGCTAACCAGGATTTCATGCAGAAATCAGAGTAGGATTGTGGCATCATTAGAATCTAGATTCACCCTTGATTATGATGACTTTCTCAGTGAAGTGCATAGGTTGGGAGCTGAAGTCACCTTAAACTCTCCCTATAATCAATGCCAAGGGATGAATGTTTCCAGAATGCGATTTGGATCTGGACTGCTGATTGCAGAACCAGCTTAAAATGAGCAAGTTCTTTATTTAGAGACTTCTTCTATGTGCTAATGCTTCTAGGCAGAAAAACTCCTCAGTCGCTCCAATGAGGCCAAGGAACAGATTGCAGAATTCAAGTTTGGCCCTGCAAGATCTCTACCATTTGTCAGGAAAAAAAACCCAACCCCAACCTGGAGGAAAACATTTCATTGGGGTTTGTTTAGCTTACATTTGCAATATAGTCATATTCTAAATAAAGGAGTCATGATATTCAGAAACAGGAACAAAGAATCCAAATGCATGTCTTTAAGTCTCCATTACACTTTCTGTAAGCACAGAAATGCTACATTCCTCTGTGTTAGTTCACTGTCATTTGTAAGAAATGCTACTGTCTTGGAATGAATATTGATTAATAAAAATAAAAACCATCTCATGGCATCTATTCACAGATTATTTTTCACATCTGACTGACTTGTCACGTTGCCAGGTTGCAAGAGTAACTCTAAATAAGAGGACTGGATGAAGCTACAATATCTTCTGAAAATTACTTAAAATCTCTGATTTATTTGATGAAAGAAATAGCTATTTATTTGGGGTAAAAACATCTTTCCTCCCCAGCTTTTTTTTTTTTTTTTTAAGAGAAGATGTTAAGAAAATAGACTTCAGATTTATGCTATTTTTTAGCATTTTGGATTTTATGAAACAAGGCAAAACTAGAAAAACTTTTTTTTAAGTATTCACAAATTTAAGCTGTTGGGGAAGGTGAAATGATAAATAAGCATCTGTTATATGGGATAGTAAGTAGAGGTGGACATAGTTCATATTTATTTTCCATGGTGGACATATTTATTTTCCGTGTTTTCTTCCTTTTACCATTGAACACCATTTCTATCCATGGTAACATAAGAATAAAAATACATGAACACAAGTCAGTGTAAATTGAAACAGTGAAGTGTTTTAGTGACCACACTTTCCATATATTATTCTATGGCTTCACCATTGCTGTTGTCTTGATTTTGGGAAGCAGACTTGGTGTAGGTTACCTCTGAAAATGAGACACATGTATGAAGTTTAGAATCCAGTCTCTGCTGCTCTGTTTCCCTAAGTAAAGGCTAAGTACTCAAACTAGGAAAAAAGTAGCCATGTTCTCAGGCGAGAAGCCAAGACTGCTGAGAAACTTTCAGTGTCAGATCAATTCAGAATACACGTTTGCAGAGGCACTAAGCTTGTGAGATCTGAAATGCCTGCAGAATACCAGAGTTAGCTGAACACACAACACAGCCCATACAGCAATGCTTCTGGGCTGTGTGATCACAGGATTTGAAGAGGCAATCTTTCTTGCAAGCTGAGATAGTTGTGAATCCTCAAATACCAAATAAGCTTTAAAGATTCTGGATTCTTTTCTTGGAATTACACTGGTAAGTTTCTGTCTCCAAATTCTGCCTGCATTATGCTTCAGTTGTTTACAGCCTTTGAGGTCTATGCCAACAATCCAGAAACAGACACCTATATACTTATATCTATATCTATATCTATATCTATATCTATATCTATATCTATATCTATATCTATATCTATATCTATATCTATCTAATATATCTATATCATCTACATCTATATCGAGTTGGGCATTGACTTTCGTTTTTAAGGAGATAAATTAGAATAATTTAGTGTTACATGACATTGAACAGCAAAAATGCATCAGAAAGTTCTATCCATTGTATACATTTACATAGTTTAACAAGGCTACATTGACAAGATATTAAAACCCCTTAAATATCCAAGATTTGGTTATGGTAAGTCTTATGACTACATGAGGATGTAGCTGACACTTTCATACAAGCTGCAACAGATACTCATGTAGCAATATGTGCATATAACCATAGGATGGAATCACATGATAAATACAGCTATAAAAGGAAGTGCTTTGAGGAAAGAAAAAAACTATTGCTACTTCATTTCCATTCATATTAATCTACAAGGAGAAAAAAATCAGAGAATGGTACTTGTGCCATGCAATATAAAAAAAGTAATCTACAACAATCAATCAAAAAGAATAAGGAAAAGAAAGCTATTCTAATATTTTTCCTTTTACTTCACTAATTTAAAAGAATTTTTCAATTCAATTTTCGTAAATAATGAGTACGTAGTTTTGGTATATTTGAAATATTAAAAAGGATTTGAAGCAGGGTGCAATAGCTGTTAAAGCAGAGACCACTGTCATTAAGACAGTAGTTTTCTTGACTTAAATCAAGATATCTGCATATTAACAAAGGAGGGAAAATGCCATTCCCTATTAGAACTGAGAGAAAGGTCACATTAAGCCTTTGGTATCCCATAGCATACACATTTTTCAGCTGAGTTTGTAATTCTGTCTTAGGGAAAGAAGGAGGATTTAGGCTTTAAAATAACAGGTAAAAATATAGGGAAACCAGCAACTGAACCTGCAACCCTAAATTCCCTAATGAATTCAGTGTTTTTAAGGCAATATTTCCTGTGAGCTTCCTAACAGAACAAAGCACCATCAGCTTTCATTACATCCCCTCAAAAGCAAAATATTCACACTCCAACTTCTGATCTGCAAAGACTCCAGAAGGCAAAGGCTGACCAGGAAAGCATTTTGGAATGCCGACTGTCCCTGGCCCCGCTGGGATTCCCTGCAGCAGCAGAGAATTTTGGGGCACAAAGACACAAGTAGATCCCTGATGTGGATCAGTTGGCTGTTCATTCCTTAAAGGAGCTGAGTTACACAAATGGTCAAGGAAAGGAAATTCCCCAGTTTCTGGTGAAGTCCCCTGTGCCCTTTTAGCTGGTCAGACTGCAGTCAGGATTTATGATTATACCTTGTGATTCAAGTACTGAAATGGGAGAAATTCTGCATTGTTTCCATGCCTTCTCTAACAAGCTCTGTCTTTTAAGTACCCCTGTAGGAATATACACACAATTTAGACAAACAAATGTGTTATTCATGATAGCAATAAGTACAGCATAGCTGTACACATACCAACTGAATAGTAGTTCTGCATTTTTTATTTCATTCCTCCAAATAACTACATGTTCCTACAAGTTCCTCAGAAATGTGCACTGAGTTTTCTACATAGCTTTTAATGGCGAACATTTTAAATAGTTTTCACAAAGTGAATGGATCTATGATAAGCAGTACAGCTGGTGAGCCAGTGAAGACCCTACAAGGAAGGAATTACCAACAGCAAAATGTTCTAGGAATGTATTTTCTTTATGAGGCTCAAATATTAACCATGAAGATTAGTGCTCCAGTTCATATATGGAAAATATCTATGGAAAGTAAATGGTCTGACTTGAGTCCTGTCTGTAAACATCTATGCTTTAGAGACAGGAATTTCTCTGATAAGTAGCTACCAAAAATTCAAACCATGCAGTTACTAGTAAGAAAAGCAAAAAGCTAAAGACCCGTATTTTTATTTAATCTTGCTTACTCCTGAATGTGAACTGAAGGAAATGCAATAGATATACTTACAGAAGCATGTCTTACTTGGATCATGTTGTGACCTCAGCAAACCTGGGGAATAAACTGCAGATGACTGCTTACACCATCGAAATTCTCACAAGTGAGACCCCAGGATGCCTTTTATTTTGCTCCCAATAGGGCCCTGGGCAGCCTGATCTAGTGGGAGGTGTCCCTGCCCATTGCAGGGGTGTTGGAATTAATGATCTTTAAGGTTCCTCCCAAGCCAAACCATTCTATGATTGACTAAAGCAAAGATAATGCTGTCAGGGAGAATGTTCAAGACTGACGCTGAATACCAACAGCTTTACAGTTATTTCTCCTCCATAAAGATGTCCATAACTTTTCATTAATGTTTGGGACCAGGCTCAAAGACCTCTTCCACCCTGAAATTGGACTCCATCTTCTACAAGAGTAATGTGTGCAGCTTCTCCCACTTATGTTTTCATCTGGCACTATTTGTCTGCAGCTTTCATGTATGATTTCAGCTCTACGCACCAGCTGTTAATTTCTATATGCTACGACTGCAGCATCGTGGCACTTCACGGATTAGGGATGTTTGTATGACCTCCTAGATTTTAAATCAGTTGTCTTTCACCTTTGTCCTACCAGAAGGCTTAATTTTATCAGAAGTACAGAATTTCTGATAGTCAAATTCTTTGTTGAAAGCACTCTGCAATATGTACACATCTTGAAAGCTCACCAGAAGAGATGCATTACGCCTCTCTCAGGAGTCCTCTTCGCTCAGAAGGTTTTAAACTATTTATTGTAGAAGCTGTCAGTTTGTGGAAAATAAAAAAGTAATCATGGATATCAAAAGATCCAAAAGGACTGTACCTTTGAGAACAGATTAGTGCTTTCTATCCAAATGCAAAAAGAAGCCTCAGAGACATTGTGATTCAGGAGCAATGTTCTCTTGTTGTGAAGACTGAAACAGCCCTGGCTACAATGAGTTAGATCAACCCCTTAAAAGGTATGCAGAGATCTCTGCAGCTAGACATTTCCCTTGGAGACACGGAGGAGTTTTCTACATGTTATTTTTGCTACCTCATTCTCTAAGCTCAGTGAAAAGCTAAGAAAGGCTAAAATACCCACTATGATGCAGATGCTTTTAACTGGGGTGGGAAGAGATTTTGTCTGTGGGCAGAACGTGCTTATCTCAGCCTTTTTCCAAGGATGTGAACAGTCTCATTGCAAACCAATGCATAAAGGCATGCACCTAGGAACGTTGCTCAACTGGCTGTCTGGATCATTTCTCTCTTGCAACCAGTATTGTCTGGATCTCACCCAAGTTCAATCTCAGCCAACTGCTCTTCTCCAGGAGCCACCTTCCTCTAGGCAGTGCAACATCTTTGTGATAGCTCTGGTTGCATCTGTGGAAAATGAGAAATACACTTGGGTGTCATCAGCAAAGCCTGTAGCAGCTTAGCGTCCCTCTGAACAGTCTTTTGGAAATATTGGAAAGGGATGTAGGGAGAGGGTTTATAGCCCTATTGTCAGCCTACAGGTGCAGGATATTGGGAAATAAAAACTATATTAACAGTGTTGGGTTTGGGTCTTATTGAAACCAAGTTTTGTGTCTGCAAGGTGCACAAGATTGGTATACATTCACTTAATATTTAAAAGAGAAAAAGCTAAATAATTCCTTATCAACACCTGCAATTAAAAAGTCCTTGCAAATTATTGCAGCCACAGGAAGCTGGATTAATGAAACAGCAAATGGAAACATAGTGCACAATATAAAACTCTCTGAATAAAACAGATAGAATAAAGAGTATTGTTTCTTACTGCAATATATTTTAGCCACTGTGTATTTTACATTTAATTTTACGGTGCAGAAGACATTACTGGTAGAACAGCTTTACTTGACAATTTTCTTGTTTGGTAGAGCTGATGTATTAAAAAGGTTAATGTACTAAATTTAAATTTTTCTACACTGATTATTTTTTACTTCATTATCTTCTTCCTTATTCTTAACCTCTTTAAAAAGAAATGATATAAAATAGGACTTATTTTTGACAGCTTTAGTCAGAAAACCTTAGATTCCCTGCCAATTTTCATGCTCTACAAGCTTTGCCATCATAAACCACTTTGCATGTATTAAGAAGGAGTATTATATTAAATGAGGCAATTTAAGTGTATCCCATTTCACTTCGTGAAACTAAGCAGCTTTGCATTATAACTAAGTTGAGCTAATGAGAATACGCTTGAAGCATGTGTTACCTGGAACTGAAGTTAGCTAGTCATTCAGTATCGCAACCTGTGAGTTTGCAAAACGATGGCAGGAATCCTGCTGTGAGGGAGATAGGAAAATTATTATAATCTACATTCTTAAATTGAATGAGTATTTTGCTCAGCAGAGGCCTCTTGACTGCAAATAGCCTGAAATTACATCCTGCTGTTTAAAATGCCTTTTTTTCAAAGTGAGTAAAAATGCCCACATTTTCTGAAATCAAATCTTGTGTGAGTAAAATTATGGAGAAAGAGAAAGTTATATATACTCACTTCCTCTTGTAAAAATTGTTTGGTATTCAAATTTTTGATGGTAGGGACAAAGTGTCTAGAATTCAGGGGTTTATACTTTGACATAAATTATTTGATTGATAATCATATCTCCCCCATGACTTTAGTACTGAAACAAATTCCATGCTTACAAATTTCTTATTCTGTACTAAAGGAAATTTAATATAGATATTTCATCAGAATCAGCTGATAGATGTAATGCTCAACACACCAGCAAGCTAAAACACACATACAAAGCATACAAGAACGAATACACAAACACTAACAAAATACCACACAGACACAGGGGATAACTTCCCCCATAACAGTAAAACGGAAAGAATAACTGTTCATGAGAATACCTTATCTCATGAAAGCTAGATATGTTATCAAAAAAGAGGAAGAAAAATGCCTCAGGATAAGTATTTGAGGTCACGTAAGGTCACCATAGTTGTCTGAAAAATCACTTCTACTATATAAAAGTAGCAAACACTGCAAGTATCCTTTGTGTTGCATCCTGCCTGAAAGCCCAGAGAGAGAAGAGGGGATGGCTTAGCTTGTCCTTCTTAAATTCTCTATCCTTTAGTGGCCAGTGAAAAGTTTAAAGATAAGGAGAATGAAGGAACAATTTGTGCAGACGTTAATGCTCCACAGCTAGAGTCAGAGGAAGCTTTGCAACACTCAGCTGGGTGCATGCTTGTAAGTTAAACAGATCAGTTCTAATTCTCTTGCCCACAGTGTGGGTGACCCAGTCTCTCCATCCTAAAATAAGGTGGCTGTATTCTTAGCTGCTTCTTGGAAACTTTCACTACCGTATGCTGCTCCCTGAACTACCCTGAACCAGCAGCTGTTCAGTGCTACCCTGGCATTGTGTGGGATTGTGGGGCAAAACCATGCAGAGAACATGTGACCAGATGGGATGGGTGAGCAGGTGTTAGGGATCAAACTAATGTCCAAGCCCTATTTTGCTGCTGCAGATAGATGTATATAGTTTAGATTTGCTGATGAGGCATAATGGTTGAGAGGAAGATGTGGTTACTCCTGTGTAAAAGATGTTTCTCAGGAGAGCCAGCAAGTCAAGCAAAGGTGATGACAAGAGCAGAGACATAGGATTAGAACTCACAGCTCTGACCTGCTTCTGAAGTGGCAGATCTCTTCTGTTTCTTCTCCCCACAAAATATATCTGATAAAGACATCTTTTTGTCTGCTTGTTAGGTCAACCTCTCAAGACATGGAAGGGCAGACTTCAGTCTTCCTCATTCCAGAAGACTCTCCTGCCAGGCTCCAGGAGACTACTGTAACCTCCAGGACTTAGTCTGTATGCTATAGGCTTAAAAGAAAATCTCCAGGGTAATGCCAAACCATCCCACTTTATAAGCCATCATATCTAGGTGTTTTTTTTTTTTTTCCACTTATTCACTGAATGCACAAAATTTCTCGATTTAACAAGGCAGATACTCATTTAAATATAACCATCATTTATTCATTTACAAGAGGGTTATGTCTTACTTTTACTGCCCAAGCTTCTGCACACCTTGTATACCCCTAGCTGCACTTGTGTTCTTGCAAAAGATATCCAGTTACATGATATGTCATGTAAAATTTGGACAGGTGAAACTCCATTGGGTTTGCAGCCAGTCTGATAATTTAGCTCATTTCTTTTCATTTGCACTGTTTAAATTAATGTATCCATTAACTATCAAATAAAGCTTGTTCTCCAATCTATCAAATAATGTTTGTAACATTTGTCACTTCATGAACTACAAAATCCACAACACTGAAGAATAAAGCATTTTTCTTGTGTATTTTTTCATCCAAATTTATATACCTCTATTAGTGTGTACTTTAGTAGCCATACTAAGAGCAAAATGAAATGTAACATAGGAATTTCCAGCATTACCTATCCTAGTATAGCAAGGATTTGTCAACGGTGTACTGAGTTTGCCAAACCCATAATCCTGTATATTATATATATTTAACAGTCCACCCAAATACATATTACACAAATCCCCTAAGCTGAACTACAAACATGTATGCAGTGCAAGGAGATGGAGTTCACATCTTTTGAGCTCTGCAACTGTGCAAGCTATCAATTCCCTCATTCTGTTTTTGTATATACACATCCATTAAAGAAGTAATATTATAAAAATCAATCTATACATTAAAGCTAACATATATGCCCCATATGAATTTTACTTTCTTGGGAAGTATTTAGCTACTACACAGTGAGGGCACCACACAGAACTAACACAGTTCTCCTCCATATGGAAATATTTGAAAAATCTCACAGCTCCTCTAACGTTCTGATTTTAAATGGAGTCTGGATTTTTATATCCATGTTCTTATACCTACTGAACTCTATTACAAAACCTCTCAGCAACTTCAATTCGACTTAGATGAAACAGAAGACTATTGTTACTTTTGTTCTTCCTGCTCTTCTATCTGGAGTAGACATTTGGTGCCAACAGGGAAACAATTCCTTTTGATGAGGAATGATATTTTTGTCTTCTGTTTACTTTGCACAAGGAATAAGCATTTAGAATGCAAGTGGAAATGCTAGCTAGTGCAGCAGACAGAAGGAGATTGATTAGAAAGCTATTATTCAGATGCTATCACTAAAATCCCTCCACAAAAATGAGAAACCAGACCTCAATTCATGTAGTTCTAATTGCATCAAGTTTGAGCTCCATCTACTTTAGCCAACAGATCTCCTAAAACTATTTTAATAGGATGTGGAGATGTTTAATAAGAAGAAACAGTATTTGTAAACCTAATTATTTTTTAAAAAAAATATCCAAATCAAATAAGATGAGGCTAACAGAGTAAAACTGAAAAGAATTTTACCCTCTGCTACCCAGACATAGATAGAGCAATAATCCTGAAGAATATTCTTGAAAAGATGAAAAACAGATGGCAATCATAGAATAAAATCAACATTAGGTGACTGTTCACTTTTCTTCTCTACTGCATATAGCATTATGCACATCATTGTAAACAAAACTTTTTTATTTTATAATGTTATGATTGGAGCCGAAAATCCTGATGTATCTTTATGATCTTGTTACTTTCCTTGTCAGTTATTTGTCTGAGACATGACTTGATGTGCACATATGCTCACACACATTCCACCACCTTTCTAAGCAAGTATTTTTTTGTATCATCGTTTCTTCTACATTTTCAATCATACCACAGAAAAATAATATCAGTGAATTGTCCTGATTGAGGGCGGTTTCCTAAGATGGCAGGGAGGTGACAGACTAATAACCATAAATCACAAAATATTTTAACAGAAACAAAGGGATAGAAAAAGCATTTTATTAAAATCTCACCTCCTCCAGGAAGTGAAGAGCTTATTATTTTTTTTCGACATATTATGTATGTCTTTGGCATTTCCCTGATGCCCATATGCCATCTAGAAAAACTAAGCACAGAGGTGGACAAACATCTACCCATTCCCCCACACTGAGTGTAAACGAGGACTGTTTTGTGAACAGAGGTATGTAGAAGACTCTTCTTTCCTCTTTTTACCAATGGGTAAAATCAGATAAGTGTGACTGCCAAGCTTAGAAGAAATACCACAAAAAAGTCTGATTACAGTCAAACACAGATTATGGGTAGAGCTTGCTCTTGTCAGCCAGCAAATCATTTGAAGAAGACTTTAAGTTGAATCAGCTGCCTAAGTACATTTATTCTGCAGCAGTTAACGCTTTATCTCAAGTATATATGTGATGTCAATCACCATTTTATCTACTTGTGATGAAACGGAAACGTAGTCTGCACTGGTAATGCTTAAGTGACACAGTCCTAAAATTGCAGGATTTTAAGGAATACACTAACCTTTGTGTCTTTATGCACATCCAGAAAGTCCAGTACGTCTACATTTGATGAAGAACATTCAAGAAGAATTTAGCTCATCCGTTCCAGCATTCAGTCCCAAGAATTCTTTAGTAGTTATGGACAAGACCAGTGAAGGGAAAACACAACTCCAGATATGCAGATGGAAAGATGAGGCATCTTTGCAGAAATGGTGTACAACTCACTGAGCCTGTATGAAAAGAGAAGAAGATTTTTTTGTATTTGAAAAAGAAAACAATAAAAGAAACATTCAGCATCCCTCTTTAAGACTGAAATCTTATGTAGCAGGGCCTCAGAGGTAGTACTTGCCAGCCCAAGTTTTTTAATGCACTGTCTTAGTGTCTTGTAAACATTGGCAGCCTGGAATCTGGAACACAGGTTAAGGAGGAAGGGGAAGGGAAAGGAAAATTGCAGGAAATCTGTTAACAATAGTAAACTCCAAACAAAAATAGTTCCCAGCAACAGAAAATTGGTAATTACACATATTTTAAGGGGGTTACAGGAAAAACAATGTTTGCTCCGTACTGGCAAAAGCCACTATACTACACATGCTACTGTGAGTCTGCTGATTTTTACCCTTGACATTGACCAGAAATGTATTTTACAGACATTTTGTAGAACACTGGAAAAATACTTTTATACTGAAAACAAAGCCAGACCTATCTGAAGAAAATGCTAATAATATGTAGTAAGAATTTTTTGACTGTTTGTTTTTTTTTTCTGTTTTCGTTACAAACTGTATATATTTACCATCTGACTAGGCCTCCACATTGAAGAAATGGGACACAGACATGGATGTGAATATGGTATTTAATTGCAAATCCTTTACTACAATTTCTAGCTTTAGGCATAGCATACCTAATTTCTTTCAAAGCAAATCAAACCCCAGGGAATTTGGAATACAGTTAAGCCCTCAAAATCATCAATGCCAATACGACCTGCCAAAAGACATTAACTCTGTAATTATTCTGTTAGTCAGAAAAAAAAAATACTTCTGAGTGGAGAAGCAGAATCAAAGCAAAGGTTTACTATAGAAACACTGCACAGAATGGTCAGCTTGGGTACCTTACAGTATGATCAGAGTCTGACAAGTGCAAATGTCTTTGAATACTTTGAACTAAATTTTGTTGTTGTTTGTTTGATGCACCAACAAAAGAACACAGAAATGTACAATGCACAAAATACAGAATCTGGTATAAGTCTAGGAAAACAACAGCTGTCCTTTGTTTGCAATGAAGTGTTTATTTCAATAAATACTTCCATCTACATTACATAAACTACTTACTTGGCTCAAAAAGCAGTTTACTTCTGACTGCTGTTGCCTGTATGATACACGATTTGCAATGCTGAATTATGTGGTTTTTCCATGAGAATAATTCATTAATTCTTTATCAGATAAATGGCTTCTGATCGAACAATTTAAAATATGTAGGCAAATCAATGACAAAAGACACCAAGCAGTGTGTTGTAATGATACAGTAATTCATGCTTTAGACCGAACTCATAATGTCCCAAAAGCGTTCTTTTGATAGCTCAGTTTCACAGAGTAAATGTTCAGCTAAAATAACTAATAAAACATCTCAACTACTACTCTGTGAAATCATGCCAATATCATGAACATTGTCTTTGAAAACTAACAGGTTGCCTCTAGAAAACAAATAAACAAATCCTAAAAATCTTTCCTGAAAGTTAAGTATACATGGAAATGAGTTTGATAGTTACATGAATGACACAAATTAACTCCTTTCTCTGATGTGTGAACAGGACTTTGGAAATCAGAAGGATCTGATTCCTTTTACACTAGTGATACCAGATTAGATATACAGTCCTTGCTATCGCTCTTACGTGTAATACAGACAGTGAAGGAAGCAAATATGATGAACCTCCTAAGAGGGAGTTATTAAGGGCTCTTTACTTATTACAAATAAGTCATGCTCGGAATTACAGAATTTCCTGTGAAGTTGATCTCAAAGAAACTAAAATGTATTCTAAAGGCTGTGCCTTGACAGTATTCACTGTGAGTTTTTAGAGAAAAGGAAAGAGATCTGAAAACGCTTTTGGAGGGCAGCGGCACATATATATTTCTCCTGTTTCCAATAAGTGTATGACATGAATTAACTTAAAATTTTCCAAGGCACTACTAAAGGTCCCTAGGAATAATGTTGCTGAAAGTCCTACAATTTCATAGGCATTCTGTAATTGCAGTATGGACTAGTTTCCCATTAGGCTTAAGGAGACCAGTCAATAATGTGCTGACAGTATGTAGACTTAATTATAAAATGGATATTGTTCATTTTAAATGAACATGCTTATTCTGCCAAGACTGGATTGTTTTCAAACTCAGTAATAGATAGGATTTCTCTTCTGTTATTTGATGAAATCTCATATTGATTATAAATAATACATTTCATGAATGACAGACCTACCAATAAAAGCCACTATTCAACATGTAAATGCACACAAATATCAGTATATATAATTATACACAATGATTAGAAATGTCATACATTTATTTATTGTAAACAATTTAAGTCAATACATATGAAGTGGAAAATCAAATTAAGTGGGGTAATATCATTATTTTTTCCTTATTTTACCTCTAATTGAACTCTTTCTTTTCATGCTAATGAGAACATTACGATTTTTGTTTAATGACTATCCGTTTTCAATGTGCATTTACCTACTCTACCTAAGACTAGATCCTTTGGCTAATGTACCCTTTAAGACTCTATGCCTGGGATCCACAGGGGCCTCCAAGTCCCACAAGAGGCAAAAGGGCATGGTAGATCCAGCCACTCTCAGTTCTTTCCCAGAGAAAGGTTCCTTTCAACAGGCTGTTTGCTTCTCTTTTAAGCATGCTAGTGTTAGTGTCAACACTACTAACCAGTAAGTTCTGACACTCTTTTTGCACAAAATGTCTTCTAGATGTTTCTTTATAAGCTAAATACACTCAGAAACATCCAGAGGCTTTCTCAACAGAGAAGAAGAAATATTTTTAGGGATCCAAGCAGCCCCTGCATGCAAAGCCTTAGCTACTGTCTTGCTCCATGAATTGCTGCTAGGTCCTCATCCTCTGACTGTTCTCACTTGTTTCATGTTAGTTTGCTGCTGCACTCCCTTTTAAAAGGAGCAGGTTGGTTCCTTACATGTCCTGGGCATCTTCCTGGCCATAGTTCAAATGGACATCACTCCCCATAGAGGGTTATGTTTGTTTCTTTATTTTTTATAGTGAACTTCAGTTGGTTTACTGGTTTCCTTCTCTGAATTTGCTAGTTGCATTTTGTGTGTGCGTGTGTTCCCAAGTGCAACAAAGCACTATGCAAGAAATCTTATAAAAATAGATGAGAAGATAAGAGTCTCCTGATTATGGAAAGGAAGAATTTAAAAATAAATATTTAATTTTTTTTTTTGTTCAACAAATAGCAAGTATCTAAGCACCTCCATATTTTAAGAAGTGATTTCCTCTTTCTTCACAGATGAAAGCTTCAAATAACACATAAATAGTGGATGTGTGTATACATCTACTGTCTCGCAATGCAGAATAACATGAGTTAGATTAGACCATGATAGCTGAATCACACATTAGACAGAAGACACTACATCCCAAAGGATAGGCATGTTTTTACTTATCATTGTGATCTCTTGCAGTAGTATCTGCCTGAGGTAAGTCTAAACACCAAAGGTCGTTTAAACTAAAGAACTAATGAAAAATACTTCATTGTCTGGTAATAGTGCTATTTTGAGCCTACATCCAGACACTATGGTTTAATAATATTTAATGTGCACTCTTCTAAAGCATTTTACATCTCAGTATTGTAACTGAAACCTATGTAAAAGGTAAGGTGAACAAGAAGCACCCAACTGGATACATTTCCTTGTAGACACTGATGTGAAAACAGTGAGAAGTGCAGCTATAGTTGCTTCCATGGCAGTGAAGAGGCTGTCCTGGCAGAAAGTGTCAGGGCTGCTCTGGCAGGTTTGAGTCACAGCCAGAGCTGGTCTCTACAAAATCAATGAATATGCCACGAATGCCATGAAAAAACATACAGTGAGCCATACTTATGTGGCTGGGGACAAAGAAGAGAAAAACCCAAATATCAGAAATATTTAGGGTTTTCACAGTTTTTCACCTCCTAGCTTCCCTCTACTACGTGAAAGTAATTTTCAGTATAACCCAAAATTTCTGAGTCTGTGATATGTGTCCAACTTTGATAATCAGATTGCCCCAACTTCTAAGAAAACAGAGTTTCTAGTATTTATACCTTTGCGGTAAACCTTTCTGACAGATTGCCTTAGGGAAGTAGCATTGTGAAGCCCGCCAGCACATACCTGCAGACCTGACCACACACAGTCCAGTAAAACTTGATGAAATCCGGGAGGAATTTCTATAGATTGCTTCTTCCACCTGCTCCACATGTATGAAGTACAGTTACCCTCAGGGAAACAATCCTCCATTCCTGTAAATTTTGATATGTCACATATTACCTATTCAGCTGTTATTCAAAATGTTCTAGAGACGTATGGAGCAATGGCATGTCATCATGACCACCACACCATCATGCTCAATACCAGCTTTTCAGTTCCAAGCGAAATGTTGGTAGCATGATGCAATGAAGTTCAAGCATCTACAGAATTTGCCACCAAAAAGCTAAATACTAGCAACCTGCAGTTTTAAAAATATCCATTTATCCTTCTGAACTCAAATTTGAGTATGATAAAACATGACTTGAACTACTGGCATCAATATGTAATAGCGGTTGGTAAACACACTGTGCTATTGTGTCTACTTTTCAAAACAATCGCTAACCTCCTGTTTAACCATCAGGTAAAAAGTGGCACCAGCATTCTATGCTGAGTAACATGTTACTATAGTGTCAACTTAGTGCAATATGTCTACACTAATAAGTTGCAACACATAAAAAAAAAAAGTCTCAAATAAAATAACATTAGAAAAAAAATGGTGTGAAATGTTCAGTAAATCTCTTGGGTTAGCAGTCTGAAATGATAAAGTTCTCTTTCAATAAATGTTTAATTAGAAAAAAAATAATAAAATAAGCAGAGACAAACTTTCTCAAAGTACTCTTCAACAGTGGTACATACTACAAACAAAACCTCATTTATACCTGAGTACAGTTCGAAGTATCACAACAGAGCATGTATATACATTTAATCCACTACATTCCATACACAGACCCTACATGCAATACGCATGTATCAGATACAATTTATGTAGGTTCTTGCTCTGCAGTAATTCAATACAATTTGCTACCTGGGACAGGAGTAGCTGCTCTGCTAGTGTAAATTCAGCACATTAGCACAATTGTACAGCCAGTTACAGCAGCTGAAACTCTGGCACATAACCTACAGAAAAGGGTCAGTTTTATGAGCAAATCACTAGTTCTTGGAGGAAATAAAGAGTGACTCTTTTCTTGGGGGGACACCCTCTGTAGACACGAGGCCAATGTGAAATTTCTTAGCAGGAAATCTGTTTTCCGTGACAGAAAAAGAAACAGCAAGTGGTCCAGCACCCATGCCTGTGTACAGAGAGATGTTTTTCCATCACACTGTAATGAGAGAGAGTATAAAACCATGTAAGGAGTGAATGGGGCTATCACACTATTCATGTGACAGTGTTGCCCACAGGGGTACACCATGGTCACCGAAAAGCGAAGACTGCAACCTTTAAGCAAAAACACTGTCAGCCATGAAGAATTCAGAAAAGTTTCCTGTGCTAACAAAATTATCTTGCTGTTTCCCAGTTTCCTTCATGAACACACAGAGAAAGAATCACTCTGCACCCCATAACAGCCGCATTTGAGACAGAGCAGATCTCTTTATTTCCTGTTTTTTTTTACGTCAGCTCCCATCCTGCCCAGATGTTGTCAGCAGTTATATTAACAGCAGACTTGAAGAGCATTTTTCCCTTCCAGACCAGAAGTATTGAGTCCGTTTTCAGATGATGTGGTTGAAGTTTCACAGTCTTCTACTGTCATGTGCCATATTAATTAAGTCAGCCCTGTTTAATTAAAACTAGAAGTTTATTTTATTCAACCATCTAAAATACCAAATTCCACTGACTTCCTGCAGAGATACACAGGCACAACAATTCCCACTGCAATTTTTCATTATACTTTACAGAGATACTGTGCCATATTCCATACTCCCACTAGAATTTTACTAACGTGGCAGCATTGACATTGGTAAAATTATTCCTGATTTACTTTGGCACAAAAGAGATTGGCATCAGGTCTGTTGGGATAAGATAGCTCCTCTCCATAATCATACTTACTGTACTTAAGAATAAGAAAAAAATACATTGCTTGGAAAACTTCAGTGGACCATCCTTTCTCAGGGAAAAAAAAAAGAAAAACAGAATTATGATCTGCTCTAAGGTGAACAGCTGTTCTTCCTCGTTATCTAGAAGAAGGGTAACAGTACCAATCTTGCAAAGAAACTTTCATCAAGAAAAAAAGGAGGGCAGTAACTGAAACGAATACAGTGTCAGTTTAAACTGACATGTCCCGTGTTACTTCTACGCACATGTGTTTACCAGCTCTGGTAAAAACCAGCAGGTCCTCTAGAACAGACCACCAAGGATTATTGCCTCAGTCTTTTCAAGTATTCATCTTCCTTTCTCAGTGAAGCCGCTTCTGTCACTCACATGCTATCCTTGGCAATCTCCATTTATCATAAGCCTCTTTTTCAGTTGTTTTCCCCAGCCTTCCTATCAGTTTCAGCTGATGAAACACCGCAAGATAGTCTTTTCACTTTTGGTGAATATCTCTGTTTCTATTAAACATATCAAGACCAGTAGCACCTGAAAAACTTTTTTATTAGAAACCAATCAGCGCTAGTGAGTAACCACATTGTTTGTCATGCATGCCAGTTTTGGAAATAAAGCGTACATCTTTAGGATGTTCAGGCACTGGGGTGGTAAGAACATAAGAATTTGAAATGGGCAGAAACTGAAAACACACTGAAGTAATGCCATTTGTGATAATGTTTCAGTAGGCTGTGCAGAAGAGTTGTGGAGCTTCTGTGGATGCACAGAAAGTTTGCTAAGCCATAAAACTTGGCCAATAGATTTGCTCTTTCAGCTCTGTTTTGCAACCATAATATCTCCTAATTAATCCACGAAACTACAAGTTACAAGACAGAGCCAAGAAGCCTTAAAGACAACCCTACTGGGCCTTTCCAAGTAAAAGACTTCCACTTGTGTTAATAAGAATATTTTGTGAAGAGAGATTGCAAATGAGGTGCAAGAAGTTACACAGAGACTCCTGACCCCTCATCTCAGCTTAAAAAGCAAGATATGTTGAGGACTGGTTTAGCTCCCCCTGTGTACTACTCAATCCATGAGCTTTAAAGATATGCAGAACATAAATTTTCTTAGGAGTTCTCACCACTGCACAAAAATACATCTGCAGCTGAAGAATATCCCTTGAATTAAAATAAGAATTCTTTTTCTACCGTGTGATAAAAGAGACATGAGAGTACCTAAAAGGGGCTACAAGAAAGCTGTGGAGGGACTGTTCACAAAAGCTTGTAGTGATAGGACTAGGGGGAATGGGTATAAACTGGAGAGAGGCAGAGTTAGACTAGACATAAGGAAGAATTTCTTCACCATGAGAGCGGTGAGGCACTGGCACAGGTTGCCCAGGGAAGCTGTGGTTGCCCCACCCCTGGAGGTGTTCAAGGCCAGGTTGGATGGACCTTGGGCAGCCTGACCTGGTGGGAGGTGTCCCTGCCTGTGGCAGAGGGGTTGGAACTGGATGATCTTTAAGGTCCCTTCCAACCCAAACTATTCTATGATTCTATGATTCTGTATTTTCTATCCTTTTCTTGTGAGCAAGACTTCCTCGTGCTATTAGGACATCCTTTCTAGGTTTTATTCTTCCTACAACATTAGATCTATTTCAATTCATTCTTCAACGAAAACTCTGGTTCTTCTATGCTCACTTGACTCAGCTTCACAAAAGGTCACAAAATATCATTGTGCTTACAATCAAATTAAGAATACTGCCAACACTGAAAAAACACAAAACAAATTACTTATCAGCAAAACACCATCTTTTCAAAAGAAGTGCTTATGGAGTGAAAGCTCTTTTATTTTCTTAGAATTTCCTCTTAAGTTAATTTTGCATTACACACCAGCTACATGTTACTGGTAGATTGGGTTGATGTAGCACAGCATGTGACCCAAAAAGGATCATCCATTGTCATTTCCCAGATCCTAAGGCCCACTCTGCAGACAGCAGCAGAATCTTCAACGGATGTCAGTGGCAGCTGCATGCCAGAAAATGGAAATAGTCGCAGGGTCTGCTGAAACGCTAACATCAGCTTTGGTTCTTACTCTCCCTTCTACTCACACTAAAGTGACACTACAAACATTCAGCAAAACTTCCACTTCTACCTTTGGTTTTCTTGAAGTATAAAGACAAAGGCAGTGGGAAAGGCAGTAGTCAGAATGGAATTAAACACTGATTAGTCATAGACGTGTTTGCAGCTGTGTCCTCTAACCCTGCCCTGACAGGAATGGTCTCAGTGAAGTTAGGGGCAGATGGATGTCTGAGAAAAGGGTCTAATCTAACAAGTTTATTCAATTTAGAAGGACTACTTTCATGAGTACACAGAAGAATCATTCTTAAATCAATGTCTGAGAAGATCCGTGTCCAGAAAGTGCTTACTCCTTTTTCCTTAATCTTCTCTAGAGACCTGTGGGACAGATGGTTCAAAGGACCTAAACCTTATTTCTCCAGAATAGATGTCTGTGCCCTTGGGCTCGTTGCTGTCACAGCATGCATTAAAGCTCCACTCATTTTTTTCTGAAGCTCAGCTTGCTCACCAGTTGGAAGCCCTGTGGTGACTCATACAGACAAAAATGATTTGCCATCAAATAAGCTTAAAATTAGAGATAGTAAAAAAAAAGGAAAACAACTTAGTAGAATCTTTTTCCTGTATTTTTGGTGAGCAAAATTTTAAACTTTTCAAACTAACTTTGCTGAAAGGCAAAAGAATAATCTTATTTGCAAATATGTTTACGCAAATAAATGATACTTCACAAATGAGTACTTGCATAGACAAACTTTCAGGTTCAAGAACTCAGACGTAAAAGGTGTGGTGATTTGATCAATTTCTATAAACATGTTTCTGGTCAAATGGATTAATTTTAAAATGTGCAAAATGGGCAGAGGATCAGCAGCTCACACTATATCAAAACAATTTGTGCTCCGCATTGCTAATTAGGAAACCCCAGAAGATCAAGTAATATGATACTTCACAACTCTATTGAAAATCTGAAAAAACAGCAAATTCCAAACACTCCAAACAGAAAGTCTTCAGAACTTCCAGGGTAACAAATCTGTTCCATATGAAAGCTTTACAGCTCTTGTTCAAAGCCTTGACAAATGCAAATATCATCACTGCATATAGACTCTAAGCTGATGTAATTTTCCATAGCTCCACGGAAGTTAATGATGATACATTGATTTCCAGCAATGAGGATCTGACCCAAAAAATGCTGCATTAACTTACTCAAGAAATGATTCCACCCCCCTTTCAAAGTTTAGCTTTTCTCCAGGGGAGCAGAAGTGCTGAATTGACATGTAAGTACATTCAGCATCTACATCTGAGCCAGACAGAGCATAAGAGCAAGGAGGGCATAAGAAATTCACCACTGTGCCTCTACTTACTATAAATTGAGATAATCGCTGTCACAGAGATGAAGAAAGGGCAACACAGATGGTGTTCTGAAAAATTTTTCAGTTGCTCATGAGACCCATGGCAGTAACTGGGAAACAATTTAGGTAATTTTATGACTCCAGATAGAAATAAAATTATTAACATTTACAATGAAAGAATGGTAGAAAAGAGTTTACTTCGCACATTCCTTTAAAAAGTTTTCCAGAAGAAAACTTTAGAGAAACAAGGTGGTTTGGAACGATAAAAATAAATTGAAATATATCCTGCTGTTTTAGCAATGTTTTTTCCTCCTATTAAGTGCTATGGGGGTTTTTTTCTGATATACTGTAAGAATAGAATATAACTTTTCTTAAGAAGAGTGACGACTGACCCAGTTTTTGAGGTAGCCTTCGTATCGTTATCCTCTGGGTTTTATGTTTAAAAGATTATCTTGACATTAGGAAAGAAGCTTTTATGCATTTTCTCCCCAGTTAAATTTTGAACTCTACACTTACAGGGAAAACTAAGCTGGTAAGAGAGAAGAAAAAAAAGGTTTCAAATAAGAGTTCCATTTTAAAAAACCTTTTTAAAGATACATACTTCTGAAATTTCCTTTTAGGCTCCACTTCCCAAGAAAAACACCTGTTGGGTGACTTCTCTGACATTACATTCCTGTCTACAAATCAAAAGTTATGAAAAAAAAAGAGTCTTCCTTAGGTTGCACCAAATTTAAGTAGGACACTTTTTCTCCTCACTGAAGAAAGCAAAGCCTCAGGCACCCAGTGCACTTGCCTGCCGCTTATCAGAAGTATTCACTTTTTTGGGTTTAGAGGCTGGGAGTCTACCACGGCTGAGAGTTGAGGCTATCACTATTTAAAGAAAGCATTCTACTTATAATATAAATATTTAATCAAATATTTACACATTAGTGTTTCCTTCCTTGGTCATACTCTTACACAATGATAGAACTGAAATCCACCACATGGTCAAGCCAAAGAGTATTTTTTTATTTAAAAAATTCTTTCACCAGTGTCACAGGTGCAAAACTTATTATCCGAGAAAGCAGCCTATGAAAGTAAGGTTTCAAAGGTTCTAGTTGCTTGCTAATTTAATACTTATTTTGTAAGGATGACATATTCCAAAGCTATATATTTTTATTCCTATTAGATGCCTAAATCATCTACTGTGCTCATCGTATAGACTCTGCAGGGCTTACTGCATTGGTTGCAACCTACAGAGGCTAATCTGAAATATACCACAAACAGCTTGAATTAAGGCCCGAAGGAGACTTGTACCCTTCACCTTTCTATAAGAGTAACTGAGACATGTAATGTTACCATAATATTTTTATAGTTCTGAAATGTAAAAAGCTGACCATATAATCATTACTTTCTTTTCTCAATAATTATAGTCATTTTGTAACATATCTAGAATGTAAACATGAAAGAATGTAATTGTAATTTTCCACAACAGTTAGTGAAAACACTGTGTTAAACTTGAACCCACAAAACTGCTGTCCTTCCTTCTGCTACTGGTGCCTGGAACTGCAAAAAAACCAATTCTAAATAATTGTTGTTTTAGAAAATTTATCTATTAAACAGATGATTGTAGCTAGAAATTTCAAAGTGCAAAAAGTGGAACATCCTGAGTGATATAAGAGGTTTGCATATTGTCAGTGGAACAAAGGAGCACAGAACATTTGCACAAAGTGGTTTTGATATCAATAGGCTGAATTGTCAAAGCTATGAATCATCATAAAAAAGCACCTGTAACAAGTAATACAAGACTTTGTAAGACACTCTGTTGTGAATCATGGGTTTAAAAAAAACCCAACAAACTCAGACTGTTTTAATTCTTTTAACTGTTTTTCCTCTTATCAGAATAATATTACACAACATGGAAAATCCATTTTCACATTTCAGTGTCCTTTTGTACATGCCCTCAAAAGACCAGTAATTGTTCTCTTTTCCTTTAAGCTTGCTATGAATATTTGAAAAAGTTGAAAAACCTCCAGCATTTCTTTCAACATTGTTGCAGGACTGATTTGACTTAAAGCTTAACATTCACTGAATTGTTTCTACCTTTTTTTTTTTTTTGGTGATAGTTCCATAATATCCCTTGCATTTTATCTATCTTTTTGTTATGTTCTCTGAACATGCTTTCATATCTTCAGAAGGCAGATAAATACCAAGAAAATAGTATTCTAGTTATACCAGCTTTTCTCATCAGAAAGAAAGCTGACACTTTTGTGTGGAATAGCTACACTCCAGAAATACAGCATATCAAGCTTATGGTTAAGTGCAATGTGACCTGTACAAATAAGTCAAGTAAATTCTATGCTGTGCACCCGTATGCAATCTTCTACTTTGTCCACTACTCAGGCAGCAACACACAAAAAACTGCTTTATATGTATTCATATTTTCAAAAAGGAGATGAGTCTCCAAAAAGGATGGGTGGCATGAAACACAATTGCATGTCAGCACGCACGTGCAGTCCATGGACTAGAGGAGCCTGAGTGATCCAGCAGGTGCATCTATAATTGTGTGCAGGACCCCAAGGATTTCTTCCCCATTGTCCCAAGGGAAACTTCAGTTCCAAGACTTGCTGCTAGCAAGATGCAGATTTGCAGGTTTGTTTTTTCTGACACTTGCACATGAACAGAAATGAATGTTAAAACTAAGTAATGAAAAATTTTCCATTATTGATTTTTTCTTCTTTTAATAAACTAGGATTTATTTTCTCATAAAAAGTGAAGAAGCTTTGCAGCAGTAAATAATATTTAAGCCAAAATGTATTTCTTATTCATGAATCTGCTGGGAGTTTTCACATGATCTGGTTTAGATCTACAAAGCAAGCATTTAAACAGTGAATATGGATTTCATGAGATTAGTTGGCAAATTGCTACTTTGTCTTTCCCTTGTTCTGGACCATCTTACCAAAGATTCATAGACAGGAATCCACAACCTGATGGCTTTTAAAGACAGAAGGTAACATTGTAGGTTTCCAATGCAATCTGAAAACATATTCAAAAAAATTCTTCAAAGAATCTCCATGGAGCTTGGAATATCATATGTGTAAAAACTCAAAATCTATGATGAGTCATCTGAAACAATAAGAGTCTGTTTTCTAAACCAGTCACCTCCTTGAACTGAACTGCTTCATCAAGCCTTAAGCTTAGAGCAATAAAACTAATTTAAAAATTGTGTCACTGAAAACTGATTTCAATGAGAATGACACAACTTTACGGTCCCTCATGCCTTCTTATGCAATACTTGCCAAACCTTATTGCGTATTTACAAAACAATAAATATAGCGTGAAAAGCCATCTGTGAATGGCTAGAAGTACAGTTTTTGGGTGTTTTGCATCTCTGACATATTCCTAGAGAAAAATACTGCTCATTGTAAGAATTTATATTTTTTTCTGCATGTGCTTAACTGTAAATGAGTATCAATACAAAAACTGTTTAACTGTTGACTAATAACTATGAGTTCTCCCAGCAACAGAAGCCAGTGATATCCATTTTCAGAATACATGTGACAATATACTTAAACAAAGCACCAGAAATTAAGTAGAGAAAAAGAAGTACTAGGTTTTAAGTACTGCCCACCGGTGGAAAGAACGCTTAGAGTCGAAGCATTAACTATGCGAATACAGACTGTGGTCAACATTCGTACCAAAAAGCTCCTACATTAGGCATAGAGATGTGTGCAAATCTCAGTAATATGAGTAATAATTACATAGAACCTACAAAGGAGAACTGAGGTAACTGAAGTTGGCAAGGTGTGATAAAAACAAAAAGAGCCTGCAAAAATGCACAGAGATCAGAAAAACAAACCAGAAAATGAAACTAATATCTGCATAGGCTGGAGTGTTAAAATTACTTTTACATTTAATTTCTTCCACAACACATAGTTAACTCCAACATAATTCTGAACTGAAATAAACTATTGCATCAGCTGATATAAGTATTTTTCTTGATCCTCCTATCTAAAGAAGAACTAGTCTCTTATAAATCTGTGAAACATTTATGTTTTCCCACCATGCCCAGCTATCCTTGCGATTTCTTTGCCATGTGGCTCCTCAGCCTGATAAAACCTGAGCTTCACATAAGTTCCACATCACATTCAAGGAATATAGAAATGAATACTAATGGTGAACATGTGCCCCGGGAGGTGTGTGAGCACTACTCCTTGTGATCTGACAGGACTTCACTGCCTTGTAAAACAGTTTGGTCAAGAAAAAACAGTCTCAGCTCTCCTGACTCACAAATGCAATGTTGATAGTAGTGGGCTCCATATTAGTGCCTCATGATCTTTCTCTGACTTTTTAAGGACTTTCAGCTGATTCTATTACGGTATGTTTCCAGGATGAAGCAATCACTAAAATGTTGATGTGGCATCCAGGAAGGAAAATGCGCATAAAGTTAAGGAGCTTGTCTAAGCAGAGGGTACAGATAGGCATCTCCTTTGCTCCTTTTCCTGCCTAAAGACAATTTGGGAGTTGTAGGTGTTGGACAACATGATGTAGAAACACTTGCGCTGGCATAAGGAGCAGTATAGCCATGGCCACACTTTCAGAATTTCTCAGCAGATCATATTGATTTAGGCATAAATGTACTGTTCCACCTCAGGTCCTCCAGTTTGCTGAAAGTAAATGCATTGTCTCAAGCCAAGGATATCACCATCGTATACAACTTCTGTAGCTTTTTTCTCCTCCACTGTCTTTCAGCACTCAAATATTGGGTGACATGACATCCAGCTTCTGTGAAGGCTAAGTGCTAAAGATCTGCAGATCAGAGAACACTTAAGCTTCACAAAATGTGATTAAATCTTATGAGTAGTTAATTAATTTTTAATATGGGTAAAATGCACTTTTGTACTACAAAAGCTTATTTAGAATGAGCTGTTATTTTTCTTGAGTCCTTACATTTAATGGATTTATTTATTTTTTTTTGGCATGCTGCAACATATATCAATAATATGGCTCTTCTCACAAATTGACATCTAATAAATTCTATTGAAGAATGCTGAGTTTTATTGACAATTTCTACTGGCTCTGGCCAAAAAAAGCCCCTGTAGCCCTGAAATACAAGGACTAGTCCCTCTGGGTTTCTGTACCAAATGAAATCTTGCAGGAAATCTTTAATAAGCAGCATTAGAAGAGGCCAAGGAACCAGGAAGGAGATATTTTTACACTTTTGACTGCTGTAAACACCTACAGGTAGCCCTCTAGGATGACTATGCTAAGACTTGGACTAATGAACTATTGACAATAATGGCAGCTTAGACACCTAGTTCATCTGGACACCTACATGTGAATGCCTAAATTTAGTTGTTTGAAACATGATCTGAATAATTTTCCAAACTGTCATTACGAATGTCCAAATGTTATATATACTTTTCAGTCTCAAACATACCTAAACTCTGCATTCACTCATAACCATCAACTTTGTGTTAAAAATGAAAATGAAAAACAATCCTGAAGTACTCAACTTTCTCCTTGCTTTCTAATCTTCAGGACGCAGAAATGCATCAAGGTCTATTAACTGCAGGGAACAAGGTTCCAGGCTGCAAGAATTTGAAAGGTATGGCAAACAAACAGGGCTAGAAAGACAGGGCTCTCTGCTTTACACAAGGAAGGCCATTATATGAACACTCATATCAATTCATACCAATTGCATCATGCTAAGTTAAATGACAGATCTGTTCAACTTGCTATCTTTTACCTGCTTTTCAGTTACAATATAAATGCAGATCTAGACATTTCACTGTATTGTGTTCCACATATTTGTTAGTTACAATCCATCATAAAAAATATTAATGAATCTCATGCTAATAAGTCCTGTGCTCTTATTCAATAATGAACTTTCCTTGTCCCTGTATCTGTAACTTAGGATATTAGATTTCACCGGACACAGGAGCTGCTTTGAGCTCTACTGCACCAGATATTGTCCCTTAAAGCCAACATAACTTGAGAATGAAAATTATCCTGGATAAGGGAAAATATTGTATGGTAAAGTGTCAGGCTCTTCTGACTGCTAAACTTGCAGCTTGCATATGAAAAATGAGAACATGCCCAGAAAAACTGATACTATGAGGTGCTCGCACCACATCTCCAGTTGCCCCGTCAAGTAGATTTTTGCCACCTTATGCTGTTAGTACACACACATCCCTACTTTCTCAGCGGAACACTGCCTGCACCCATGCGCCTGGCCATTTCCTGCCTTCCACAGGACAGACAGATTTTTCCTAACACTATTTAACTGCCTTTGTGGAGCTTTTTTGAGGGAAAGTGCTGATGCAGCAGTTCTACTTGTGGATCCACTCGAATTGCCAAAATTCAAGGGGGAGTGTGCGTACGTGTCAAAATATTCTAACTCACAGAAAAATCTCTTTCTTGACAGATTCCACTGATTTCAAATTTGCTGCTTCTCTCACAGACAGCACATGACAAGCTCTGTGACAGTGATTCCAGTCCCTGATGAAAACAGTTGGGATTGTTATCTGCCCTTCAACAGCCCGCTGCCAGTGAGAGTCTATTTAAGCTTGTGTAACATGCAAGGTCATTCACTTCCACCACACTCTTGTTTTCAAATTTCTCTGGGAAAAAAAGTTCTCTTCTCTTCTATTATTATTCTCCTAATGTTTTAATTCAGTGATGAAACTTCTCCAGATAAAGGAAGGAATGTGGCAATTTTAATTTTAATCCATTAACTACACGTACTACTTCTATCTTATCAACAATTATCTATTACTTTGCACATTCATCCATTAATCTGTGTAGCAGCCAACACAAGAGGTTATACAGTCATTTTTAGCACTCCACAGATACGCATTTTCCATTATTACTGTACTCAGAAAGCTTTTTTCCCTAGGGGGCTTCTAATGTGATATTTAGCTTGAATCCTAATGCAACTAAGCTCCATTAAAACTATGCACATGGACTCAAGGGCAACTGTAAACAATGCAAAAATAGATCAATACTAATCTTGATTTGTTTATGTGTATTTCTCAAGGGGCTCTTATATTTATGACTCTAGCCACATGCCCCCATACCATAGGTTCTGACTGGCTGTTCCTTTCAAGTCATGGCAGGGACTTACAAAGTGTGCAACATCAGAGTTGCTCTTATGGATTTAACACAAAATATAAGGAGAATTGCATATTCTTTCTATAAATACAATTAAGAACATATAGAGAATATATTCTCTAGAACATATTCTTCTCTAGAGAAGAATAAAGTTAAAGACTGAAAATAAATAATATACCTTCAGTGTTGCTTACTCTCCTGGGGCTTAACTTGCTGATCCTATTAGGTGATTTTGTTTTATTTATGCAGCCTTTTGAGCATAAACAGACTAGGTAAACAACTATGAGTTATTCCAAATCTTAAAGAAGCAAACTGTGTTTCTATTGTGCACCTGTGATACCAGTAGACTGTATTTGTGCATGCATATTCTATACTAGAAAAAAGTCAACCATTCACAACCATTTGTTGGAAAAAATATTGAATCCACTTTTGGGCCTTAAAAATACACCCCCATTAAGTAATAATAAAAATTTAGTTCTTTAAATGTGTATTTTTCCTTTTAAATCTAGATTTCTAGGCACAAAACCCTTTAATAAACTTCTAAAGACGTTCTATTCAGAAGCCATTCTCAATTATGCAGCTTCCTGCCTTCCTTCTCCTCCTCTCCACTCCTATTCTGTTTATCCATTGTGATTTTTCTTGTTTTATTTTTCTCCTCACCTATCCCTTTTAGGAATGCCAACCAAAAAGCTGCTTTTTCAAATGCCAAAATAAGTATGATTTTGAGGGAAACACCTCCTTGCAGGGTTCTAGCAGTATATTTTGCTCATTAAAATCTTGCAGACAGATTGCTGATGAAAATTCTAATAAGTAATATTAAAGCATTAATACCATGAGCTCAGGGTTTTGTACAGCATAGCAAACCGTATGCTGCAGAGCTTGGGATCTCTTTCCATCTGTCAGCTGACAGTATCCCTGGGTTCCTGCTAATTGTCTACACACCAAGGCAAACAAGTCAGCTAATTCCAGAACAGTGAACTGATTAACTTTGGGTGTATATACATATTTATAAAGAGTGTTGCTTTTGTCTCAATAACAAAATATAGGCATAGTTTTCAGTTTTAAAAATTGTGGACTACAAAATTATTAATAGCATAAAAAACCAACCCAGGACTAATTCTTTCAACTACATATTTCAATGCTATAGTAACATAAAAAAAGATATATATACATGTATGTAGAAAAGTGGAATAAGCAGTCATTGTTTCATTCCTGTTTACTCCAAAAGCCTCACAATTACCCTTCCACTACATTTGGTAAATAAAATACAGATATTTTGAAAGAATGTAGTATTTTCCCTATTTTAGTACTGAAAAAGTATGTTAAAAATAGACTGGTTTTATTTTCACTTTTTATCTCTAGAAATTCATACACTTCTACCATAAAGCCATGAACAGATAAAATCACATCTTTTTAGATCTATAACATGTTAAAGTATTTACTTTGATTTCCTTTAGTGTAAATATGAATGCTCAGGTCAGCAGATGCCATTCATTCTCCACTGCTGTGTACACTAAACAATCTCTTGGTTCTACAATTTCAAACCTAATGTTGGGATGGTTCTGTAAATGGTGAAACCCAGCAGTAACCTAGAGCAACTTCTGATTATATTTTGCTCCCATGCACGCCTGATCCCCTCACAAACCAGAATGTGCAACTTTGGATGGGCCCATGTACAGTTCATTCTTTTTTTATGACCATGCTGACAGCAACTGTGGTGTATTTTTAAAACAACAATAGTGAATACCGGCAACATAAAAGAGTACTGAGACCAGAGGCTAGAAGCCCATAGCTAGCTAATAGCAAGAGTGTCTTCAATTCTAAACCACAAATAGGTATCTCTTTTTTCTTCCAGCCTCACCACTTTTGTGTTCCTTTTTTTAGTATGGCCCAATTACGAGAGAGCGCTGGAAGACGTTTTTGCAGAGAAAGTTCACTAGTCTGGTGGTGGAGCTGTGATTTTAAACTTCCTGAAGACAGCAACGGCCATGAGATTTGGCCTCCCTCTTCCTAGCCCCAATCAATAGAATGTATGTGTGGTTAGAAGTAGAATTACTGTGTTGATGCATGTTCGACTATCATTAGCTTTTTTATTTTTGAGAAAAATAAGCACATATATTACCAGAACCTATTTGCTGCTTAAAGACAGAAAAGAGTGTTTTAATTTATAGCTTGAGTTCTATGGTAAAGTTCTCTGTACATTTATTAGTATGACTTATCAAAAAAAAATTATCTTGACCACAACTAAACTCAATTAGCTGAGAAGACTGGAGACATTATGCTTTGTTATTAAAGGACTGAAGATCTTTTTCTAGGACTACCTCTCCAGCATCTCTTTTATAATTTAGAGAAAATCCACAGTAACAAACAAAAATTTCTGCATCAAGTCCTTCATACTGCTGCCACCTTTCCTTCTAACAGATTTTCTTATTGGTAAAATGATAAATCTGGCAATTAAGTGGTTTTGTTTGGTTTCTTTTTTTTTTTTATCCCCAAATCTAGTCTTATATGAACAGTTGTCTCACTGAAAATCATTGCGTCCCTTCTGATCACTGTCCACACTCATTAAATTGAGCCATTATATAGCACAGCACTGCTGCGGCAGCAGGCAGGAGCAGGAATCCTAGAATTTACGTATTCAAATATTAAAAGATGATATGCAATATTTTCTGGTTCCTGAATTAGCAAATCAACAGAGGAAAGGCTTATGCTTATATAATGTATTTCAGCCTGAGTGTGACAACATTAATTATCCACTGTAACATGCTGATTTATAATTATGAAATCAGTAATTTAATTGGCATCTAAAGCAGTAAAAACATTCCTGCCAGTGTTATTATCTAAGTGTCAGTGCTTGATGCTTTCAAACTTCGTTAAGTTGTCAAAAAACACCATTCTGTTAAATGCTTATACCTGCAAAACTGATAACTATTTGACAAAAAATGTTTTAAAAAGTGTTACTACATGACTGCTGAAGATGCTGTCTACATATTTCAGGCAAACAAGCCAAGCTCAGTGCTGGTCATCAAGCACATGTCTTACTGTTGATGATAGGAATACCTAATATCTATACTCCTGAGGAACAGAAGCTGCCACCAAATCAAGTAAAAATGACTGATATGTGAATTAGTGATTATGTCAATCTGACCATCACAGCTTCAGTCCTGGATGCAACTGCATGTTGGCATCCAAATGTTTGCAGGTTTGTGATGAGGTAGTATGAACTACAGAATAACATAGCACCCACCAGAAGATGAGAGTAGCTACTTCAATGAAGCAGTGATGAGCAGTACAAGAGCTGGGATCAGATAGCCCAGTTCACTATACCTGAGGTACTGCATGTTAAAGAGCCTGGGGACTAATTTTATTCTTGACAGTCCTTTCACTCCTGAACTACAGATCATAGCTAGAACAGCAGACAGTTCTTCAACTTTGTAGACTTGAGTGAAGGGCCTGATCTTCAGAGAGAAAATCACATAAAGGGAATATATCAGAATAAACCTAACAGGACAGCGATCTGCATGAGCGATGCTCTGTCAAAGGAAGTATCCAACTTAAAAACTGGATAAGCAGGTGGCAGAAGGCAGGGAAGAGAATAAAAATCCCAGTGCTGTAGTCAATAAATCATCCTACAATGGTTTCTTAGCCCTGCTGTACATGACGTATTGTTCCTGTGTAACTATTTCTGTGATGAAAGGGATTCCTTCTACTGAAACTGTTCTACATCTCCAGCTGCTAATGGGACTGTAGTACCACCACTGTAAGCAATTCATTAAACCCTATGGGAATAATCCTGGATAAGCAAGATATAACTGATGACATAACAATGTGAACTGCTGAAATATTTAGGCATAATTTCCAGTTATTGCATACTGCCCTTTTTCAGCCTCCTGGCACAGTCATAGTGCTGCAACTGCTGAGGCCATTTTCTCAGATCATTTAAGAAGACTGTCAATTCCTTACACAATATGTCATTTTGACATAAATAAAAGTATTCTACTAAAAGCTGCTAAGCTAAAGATAGCTATAAGTATACCAAGAAAAATTTAGTATTTCCAAGAGTATAACCTATGAGGTTTCCCAATGGGAGATATGTAACTTCACACTAAAAGTATCATTCTGTCAGATGTGTGTGTACAGAGTAGCATTCAACTTGAGTGAACTAAAAGTAAAGCAACTGCAATGGGAATCCGTCTGCAGCCAGTGGAGACAGACGTCTCCCTGGGGTGCTCCATCCCTTCCCGAGGCAGTGTTGCAGTGTCTTTGTGTTTTCCACCACCAAGGGCTGCCTGCATGAAATTCTGAAGCCTGCCTTTCATTCAGCTCAAATCTCTCACAGAAGTCACCACCACAGTGTTTTATCAAAACCTTACAGTACTATTTTCCCATTGCTATCCTCACATCCTTGTATCTGCAAGCCTCAAAGTTGTTGCTATTGTGCATTCTAACAGGAAATGACTGTCACTGTTGTGAGAGTCACCGTTCTTCCATCCTTTCCCTCCACTTTGATTACTTAGTGGACCAAATAAAATGCATTCATGCAGCTTAATTCGTTGCAGCACCTGCCCCTAAAATGTGCTTCCATCAATACTAACAGCATCATACACATAAACAGCTGACAGTTTGAGCAGGTCTTGAACACGTTCATACAGTTAATATAGAAGTTAACGTGTGTGTGTCTTGGTAAATTGCCTGCTGATGGGAGTGGGGCTCAGGGGCGCTCAGCTGTGAATCTAGTCACTTCTCTCCCCTGATGACCACCAGGGATTGTTTTTACTCTCTACTTCCTCTTCTGTTTTTATCTTTCCCTCAAAGCTACTTTGACTGTCGATGTATGCCACCAGCTACGGAGTCTGCTGATAAATCTCTATGCACGTGAACCTGCCTCCTTTGTGACACAATAGGTGACTGATATTTCTCAGGCACCTAATTTTCTGACAGTTGGAGTTAGGTCAAACAAATCCCACCCTCAGGCAGTGCTGAGATGGAGAGAGCTGGCAGAAACCCTTTTCTAACATCTGAATTTTAAATACTTAGCTTATGTGCACAGTCCTGAAGACTGTAACCAATACACACTAGCAACAGGATTATAGCCTATGCTGGTAGAATAACTTAATTGTTCATGCTCAGTCTTTCTAATATTTCCCACAGCTTTCGTTCTGTTTGAAAGTAAGCCTCAGCCTTAGAAGCACTTTTAAGTCTTTGGTAATATTAATAGACTATAATCACGGAACAATCAGAACCGTGAGAAGTAAACTCTCTAGTTTAGCACTTGTAAATCAAGATTCCTAGGCTTCTTTGATCACTACAAAAGTAATTAACCACAACATGGAAGAAAAATAAATACAAAAAAATGTTATTGAAGAACTAAGCTATTATTTAGACAATTGAAAAAAACAGGAAAAGCAAAAGAATGTGGAATACTTAATTTCATTTCTTTGTGTATTTTCATTATCAATTGTCATTACTAAGAAGATTCACAATGGAAAATATCATCCCAATTTTTAATCACTTTAAATACAGATTTGTGAAGCATCGCATAATTATCTTTTATTCTCCCTTTTGTACGATGAGAATGATATGAAAAGAGCTATTTTTAAAGCAGCATACTGCAATACATAATGGTCATGTATTTATAAAACATTAACTGTTAGTGTCCTCAGCATAGCGATTTGTTACTCATTGTCTAGTGAAAACGAAGCCAATTCAAAGCAGTCACTGCCACAAAAATACCAACTGCAGCACAGGGTAGAGATTTCAGTGAAAAACAGAACATGTTTAAAATACTAAGAAAGAAATGTGAAATACAAAAAGTTTCAGAATAAGTATGCAAAACACAAAAGCCTTCACTTACGGCATTTTAGAAAGGAGGATGATCCACCAGCCACTCAAACCAGGAAGAAGGTTACTGAGACAAAGCAGTACAAATTAGCTACACACAGACATATTTATGTGGTTTCTGGACCAGAGCTGATTCCTATCCAGCCTAAGAGAAGCCTGGGGAACAAGCTAGCCTGGCATAAGTAGCCTGTTAAAACATTTGTCTACTCATTTTGCTGTTAGTCATAATCCATAACTCACTATTAAGTAGCTTGTTCGAGATGACTCAATGTTGAGAGCGCTCATAACTTTTTGTGAGTCTCCTAATGTGCTCTTTCTAAAGAACTAGCTTCTAGGAGTCTTATGTTTTCTTATAACTATTAAGGATATTTCTGGCCTCAATAGCTGTGCTAAATTTGAAAATTTTATCAGAATTCATAAAACCAGAACACAAATAAAAACAAATGCAAATGTTGTTGGTTTGTTTTGACTTATTTTTACATCATTATTTTTGAACAGCAAAGCTTATACGCTTATATTCTTTGCTAGTGCTTACACACTTTGCTAAACTTGAGCTGAAATTTGGTGTGATCCAAGGAAGCAAACTGGAGTGAATAGGACTCAAGTAGGACATAAGGACTGAAAACTAAGTACATTCTCAAGGACTTTCTGGAATTGGGTCTTGGTATGTCTTTTGCACAAGCTAATTTAGACTCTGCGTATCTAAAATAGAATTCAGCCACATACATATTAATTTATTCAAATTGCTCAAAAGTAATTACTGAATAAGTCAAGAAATAAAATGAAAAAATGTTACAATATAGTGTGTGCCCAATACATAAAAATAAGTTACAAAGCATGTAAGAAAAAGCAGCTCTCATTTATATAAAAGAACAGTTACTTCAAATAAATAGTAAAAGTAGGTTAAAGCCCAGGGAAATCTTGTACCATGTTCAACAGCATTAAAACTGTCATAATATGAATGATTGTCAAAAAGTGATGGGATCTGGCAATATTAAGAAATATTAAATAGGCAAGAGATTTTTTTACAACATTACACCATTTTTGACAGTTTATATACCTAGAAAGAAGGCTCATTAATACTTATAAAGACCAACCTATTCAATTTTGTTTCATATTCTCTGATACACTTCAGCAGCAATGAAAAGATGATTTGGACACAACTAAAGGCTTTTGTAATAGCTGTCAACTTGGTCAAACACTGTTTTGAACAATCTGGACAAAAAGTTTGACAGTATACTTAATTCAATGTAAAATTAATAAAAGCAATTCAAAGCAAAAGCATTTTCTTAAGGAAGGAGGGAAAGAGAAGAATCTACTATTTCCAAACAGTTTTTATCTGTCCTTCTTTCCTGTTTTAGGACTAAATCCCATTCATTTTGATCTACAAGTTGCATTCGGATGAATGGTTGCCTCCAGGAATTAGCCTGTGTCTGAGACATCAGTTTCTGGAATGAAAAACAAAGTCTGTGATACTGAATCATTTATTGACTTGGGGTTATGTAAACACAGCATTTAGAAGTTGGTTCTTTTATTTACATTTAAAAATCTAGTTGATTGTCACTTCCTGCTTTAGTCAAGTGGCATACAGTTTTTGTTTTCTGAAGCCACTCCTGCTTCTTTATTCCACCATCCCTCATCTTCCCTTCAGTTGTTAATTTCTATTTTACAAGAAGAATGGCACTCAGGAGGGAAACAGTGGCCCCAAAATTCCAACACTGCATCTTAAATTAGTTGATATAATTTTTATTCGATGATTAGAACCAACATTGTCTCAATATTTATGGAAGATAATGATATATCTATACAAAAAAGAACCTGTGACCTACAAAAAAAGAAAACTAGAACTAAGAAGTCCAAAAATTCTCCTCCTCTCCCTCACTCCTTGTAGAATATAGAAGTTTTGGAAAAGTTTAAAGGGATGATACTAACTACAGAGGCTTCTATACTTTATCAAGAGAGACATGATCAGAAAATGTTTCTGTACTGTCTGAAGCGGCATTTGAATTCCAAAACACAGATTCTCAAAAATACACACAGTAAGTATACCACTGGAGTAAGAAAAAATGTATTTCCATCCATAAGGCCATGCGGAATAACTGGTTGTGCTGTCAGCATTAGTGATTTTTTTCCTTTCTTCCCTAAGGGCTGACTGTTAACACTGTGCAACACCAGGAGCTTCCATTGGTGTAGTGAAAGAAGAAGCCATTCCAAGACCCAAAACTTACCTTGCCCCATTCAGAAGAGTGTTTGTATCCATCAGATCACATTCTTCAGATTAAATGTTTTCTGATAACTCACAATACAATAATTATTCCAAAATATTATAACTTGTACTCCAACTACCCTTGAAAGGAAAACAAACATAAACCTTTCACTTTAATAACTGAGAAAAAAAGGCATAGACAAAACCTCAGCTACTGAAGAGGTAAAGAAAAAGATAAAGCAGCAAGACTTAAGGACGTGAACAGACTGTCTCACATCAAAGGTATGTCTCTGTAGTGTTGTGCTGCTCAACTCAGGTACGTGATCTAAGACAGACCTCTGGAACAATGATTTAGTCGAGTCGGTGTGGCAGGATGCTGAGGGCAGCTGGCCCTGTATCTCCCTGTGCCGCTCAGGTGCAGCTGTACCGCCCCTAGGACATAACACTGCAGAGTTGTAGAGACATCTCAGCTCACCTAGGGTTGATGTATCTCATTAGATTTTGCTGAAAAGGCAACTCAGTCTACACATTCACATGTGGCTTTTTCCTTCCATTTGTGTCTATCCAGAACATTTAATCCAAATCTTTTGGTGTTTAAGCCTGTGCTCTCTGGATGACTAAACAGGACTGCCTAAAATCTAGAGAATTTCATTTGTATCATTACCTCTCCCGCTCTGTGGTGAGGATACATGCTAAGGCATTAATAACAACTTCTGCCAATTCCAGTTTCCTCTAACTTTTTTCTAGGAGGCCAGAACAGGCAAGTGCTATCACATATCCCCACAGCAACTCATATTTACTACATCACAAGAAGCTATAGAAGTATTCTCCCAGAAAATGTACAAGTGCATGCAGAGAGCTACCACTATTGTTTATTTCTGCTCAGCAGAACGGTCTCTCTTACCCTAAAGAAGGTACCCTGAAACCGCAGCAAATTTGGCAGATGGGTCTGAGGAGAGGTTGCACAGTCAGGGCCTCCAAACTAAGTGAGTCTTGTCTAAGGCTTAATGAACACAGTTTACATGGGCAGACGGGAGAGAAAGAAGTCCTGTCAGCATTATCTGTGTCAGAGAGATACAGAACTTCTAGGCAATGTGCTCTAATGCGGTCTGGCTGAACTACATCTCTTCAGTTATACAACGACAGCCTTTAGTTATCTGACTCACATCCTACCTCTCAGTGTTAGGTATGAATGAAAGCCATCTCTGGTCAGAACACCTTACTCTGCCACTGAAACACTATCTGATGAAACAATGTTATATAAACTCTCAGGGCTTACATTTTAGGCAGTAACATATTTTCCTTCAGTTGCAAAAATACAGTCTTGAAAAGCCGAAGGTAGAATTAATTATGAATTTAGTTGTTCATGTAGAATAATGTGTATTTAAAATAGCTCAGCACTGAAATTGCCTCAAAGGCAGAAACATCTGCTGTAGAGCACAAGCACACACATCCTGGCTAAAAACAGAAGCCTGAGATTTTACTGTTGATCAGCTCTGCTTTTGCTTGTACCTAACACTGCTGCCCGATTACATTACAAACACTATATAAGTTTAATGATTAGTGTGAGCGGCACCTAAAACATAATATGCAGGTAGGATGAGTATGTGGATGCATAAAACTAATGTGAAAATGCATTTACATAAAATGACATCGTCCTAAGAAACCTGCCTCTTCAGCACAAAAAAGCTCATACATACATAGATCTCAGAAGGATTGTATTCCAGAAACAGATGGAATTTTGCACATTTTTCAAAATGAAAAGTGAAGCAATAGGAAATAGCCTGCAGAGAGCCAAACAGTCCAGATAGTTCACTGGTAGCTTACCACTCACGGAGGAGGAGAGCATGGAGGAAAAATACACATCAGCATGCAAAATCTGAAATCACCACGATATACTTTAGTGTTTGACACTGAGATTGCTTACTTTTTACTTACAAGAAGGAAAGGAAGTTTATTGTGATACGGTGAGAGACACTAGCTGTGTAACTGAATACTGCTTGCAGTAATGACTATTCAGTTAAAAGGAGCCTGCAGCAGGGCCATTCCTTGCTGCTCGGAGGTCAGTTGACATCTGCAAGTCCCCAAGAAGATTTGCAGCTTTGCCTATGTACCACTTTAAGCCAGTGGCTCCTGGCTTCATTTTCATTATGAAAGGAGCAATGGGAACATGTTCTCCTCGTAGAGGCCTCTGCTCTTTGTGGTTTCTAACCCTCCTCACAGTAACACAGAGTGAACGCAGTAACACAGAGTTTCACTGAGCATATGTTTGTGTGTTGGACAGACTCACTAGAAATTTATTGCTGTTTGCTGTTCTAAACTCCTGCAGGAACACACCTATTAGAAGCCTATTGCTTCTTTCAGTACACAGGCGTAGACTTGTTATAGGCAGCTTCTGATCCTCTGGGACGACGGAGTGCCACAAACAATGTGAAAACATGGATAACATAGAGCATATATAATTGTAAGGATATATAATTAAAAGGTAAGTGAGAAAGGAAAGCTTAACAGCACAGTATTGACTGTGAACCACAGATTACCTAAGTGATGTGGAAACAGCAACTTGCTTTGGAAGCATTATAAAACAGAGCATCACCTCATCCATGGTACAGTTAGCCTGCAAGACAGATAACTTCCCTATTCAAAAGCTAATTTATTGAGTTGAAATTACTGACCTACAATAAAGGTAACATAACAAGTCTTCCCTGATAGCTCTAAAGAATAGTAGCTATCCTTCTCTCTCACCCTACATAATGAAGGAAAGAAGAGAAAACCCACTTTTATGTACCTAAATATCAGAGTCTCATTTTGTCTCTGATGACAAACAGAAAAATCCATTCAAGATTAGTCTTTTTGTGATGTGCACCTGAGAAACAGACAGCAGAATTTTTTAGCATAATAACTCACTGTTAGATTACCACTTCTCATATAGCCATGACAGGGACAAGAAGAAACAACACCTGTGCTCTGTAAATAGCTGCAAACTTAGAAAAACCCTTCTAGAAATGTGGAAAGCCAAGGTCCCAGAAAGGCACAGTAGAACAGAGCTTGTATGAAACATTTCTAGGCACTGTTTTAGATCTGGCTGTGTTAATAGCTGACTATTAAATCAGATCAAATGACCACCAGGATAGTCCTACCCCATCACTGGTTATTGGTAAAGAGACCTAGCTGTCCCTCACTCTTCAGCCTGCACAGGATCTCCACTACTGAGTGGTGAAGAGTAAAGTCAGGATTTGGAATTTTAGGAAAGCAAAAAAAAAAAAATGATCAGAGTGATGGAACACCTCTCATGTGAGAAAAGACTATCAGAGTTGGGGTTGTTCAGCCTAGAGAAGAGAAGGCTCTGGGGAGGCTTTATTGTGGCCTTTCAGTAATTAAAGGAGGCTTATAAGAAAGGGGACAAACTATTTAGTAGGGCCTGTTGTGACAGTACAAGGAGTAATGGTTTTAAAGCAAAAGAGGGTAGATTCAGACTAAATATAAGGAAGAATTGTTTAATGAAAGGGTAGTAAGGCACTGGAATAGGTTGCCCAGAGAGGTGGCCTTTCCAGATCAGGTTGAACAGGGCTCTGGGCTACCTGATCTAGTTGAAGATATCCCTGCTCATTGCAGGGGAGTAGGACTTTAAAGGTCACTTTCAACCAAAAATATTCTATGACTCCAAGATTCTCCCTTTAAAGGGAATGAGTGTGGTACATACAAGTGAAAAGGAGCAGGGAATGGTCATATTTAACAGTAGATTTACACAATCCACTGCATGATAAATTGGAAATCAAGTGCAATTCAAGTGGAACCATTTTGGAATTCAGGAAAATAAGTCCTGAGAAATGTCACACATAAAGGATTTAAACAGCAAGCAAATCACAAGATATGCTACTGAGACCACAACAGACTCTTATTTACTGACAAAACAACCAACATAGAGGAAACATACTGACAATCTACATTAACTGACAAAATCCCACGCAAAATATTGTCAGAACAACAACAAAGGAAAAACTTACTTGCAGCTTTGCAATACTCTTTGTAATACTCTTGCACCATAGTTATAATGATGATGATGGTAACTTAAATATGGTCAAGAAGATGAAGAGATATAGTCACTGCAATTTTTTTTTTTTTTAATTTCTTCTTCCTCCATCACATCTTCTGGACAAAGGAAGAGGAAAGCCCCAACTGAGGATTTCCCCTGTGACATTGTTAGCTCCAGTGCTTTCCCCGAGTCCCACTGGCATAAAGAGACATATTGGCAGGGAAGGTACATGGTGATACTGTTCTGGCAACCTCCATCTGGCGTATTTGTCCCAGAGGAGTTGAAGACAGCTGGCATCAGTTTCAATAGGCAGATTCAAAGCTTTCTCTGGATCAATGTGCACAAATCAGACCTATAACTCTGTTGGTTGTTGTGCTCCTGCATCGGCAGACTTTGCCACAATTGGAAAACACAGGATTTTTGTCTTATTTCTTCACTCTTAAGCCTAAAATATTATCCATTGTAACACCAGTCATTCAGCATCATCTTCCCATCTTTGTTGCCCTTCTAGCACAAAAAGCAGAGTTTAAAGCCCTTCAAAGGGAACCTCTCTTAATCGGTCCTAATCATCTGAAAAAGAAAATCATTAAAGAAATAGCTCAGCCCTTACAAATTAAGGACATCTGAACTTTCCTAGCAAAAAGCTCGAATCAGTTAAACTGAACTTCTTCCACTGGCAGTACTGAAGGTTAACAACAGACTGGATCAATTATCCCTAAAACATTCTCCGTGAACATATCTAGCTGAAATCATACCTGGAGAACCTGTGTGATACCTTAAAAGTTTTAATGAAATAAATTTTCAAAAAGAGCAAAACCTGTTACTTTCTTCTTTGTCCCAGATAATGTGAATTAATACTTCTGTTAATTAGTGTAATAATTAAGATATAGATTGATATTAGAGAGAGGAGTCAAGTAGCATGTATGAAAATAGAATTAGATCTCTTATATAAGCTGTTCATGACAAACGGTATCATTATTTAAGACTGCAATGCAATACTACAGAGACATACACAACACAAATGGCCAAAAAGAATAATAATAAAAAAAGAAACCTATTAACAACTGCAGTGAGATTTTACTAGCAGGAAGAAACCTAGCAGCCAAGAAACTTATTTTCACAATCCAGCATCAGGGGCTAATAAACTGTCATCTCAATGCTGCAGACATTAATCACTGAGAACAGTCCCACTGAAATTAAAAGCCATCAAATGTTCTTTCTCATTATGCTTAAAGAGGTCTTTTTTAAGAAAAAAACTTTGAAATCATACCGATATCTACAGCCATGGTAGAGGACACAATTGTTGCTTCCATGTGAGATTTACTCTAACAATATTCAAAAGCTGTCTTTTGAAGTTTAAAAAATGCCTTAATTTAAGTAAATTTTGCTAATAATATGAATAATGATAGAAAACTAGACAGAAAAAGCATTTTTAAATTAAATGTCAGGTTTTCCTTCATGCTTTTTTACATGTCTAGTCATTCATATGTATCAGCAGAGCATCCCTTAAGCACAAATTCAAATTCTTTCATGACTCAGCTATTTAATGTGAAATTAGTGCCAAATGTTTATGTTATAGTGAAAAATAAGAACTTGCTTGAGAAGTTTTTATGTGGCATCATATCCAAGTTTCATGTGGCAATTTTATTACTTAACATTTTAAAATATTATGATCTAAAAGGTAATTGGTCTTGAAAAAAACCTGAAAAACTGAAATACCCCCTCTTCTACAATCCAATCTTTCCTTCATATATGGCCACCTAGGAAGCTGTTCAAGTTTTCCTATTTGATGAAAAAAAAAAGAAAGGAAAGAGATAGGCTTTTAGATCTATTTGGTGTAGCAGGACAAGGGTTACACAGATTTTTAATGGTGTGTTTCTTCCATTATCCCTATCCAAAACATTATGACTTCTCTAACAGAACTTTATTTTCTACCTCTTTGAGACACTGTTAGCAGTGAGACACTTGAACTACCTTTCAGCATAATAATAAATAAGTCACTTTTCCGAAAATGCTGTTCTCAAAAGAGATGTCCTTTAGAACTTCCTTGAAGAACTGAACTTTAAGGGGGTGTTTATAAATTGGAGGGGTGGTATGTGTTGGATAAAAGAGAGAGATTGTGACCAAAGAGGCATTTTCCATAAAAATAATTTTCAGAAAGCATCAAATCTTGACTAATGACATCTCATTCTTAAGGATGCAAAGGCATTGGAATCAATCTTAAGGTTAGTTTCTTTCATTAGTACATATTAAAATAATTTCTATGCATATCCCAGAGCTCCTGACTATTTTTCCCCCAGATAAATAAAGTCATTTTGAGAGAACTGAGGTAATAATTGCAATACAAGTGACTTAAATGTTGGCAGTGTTAAGGGTTAAGGGTTGGACTTTATCTTAAGAGTCTTTTCCAACCTAAATGATTCTATGACTCTAAAAGCCCCTTGCCTTTGCTAGAAACATTTACACTGACCTCAGCAAGCTTTGGCTGAGTTTCAACGGAGATTATTAAAGTGTTTTGATTCAACATCTAACTACAATGCAGAAAATTAAGACTTAGAAGAGACAGGTTTGTTGATGCTGTAAACTTTCATAGCTCTATTGACTTCAAGAACGTTTCAATAATTTATATTAGCAGATGCTTTGCCTTAAAAAATCACAAAAAACTTTCAATCCCCTTATATTATTCTTCCATGCTGCACAGACGACATTTTGGACAGTGAATATGAATGTAGAGTCAGTACATCGACTTTTCATTTTTTTATTATCAGCTATTAGAAGACAAATAAGTTGTGTGCACATTGATTTCCCACTGTTCTGTATGTGGAGCAGATAATAAATCCATATTGTACCAAGTGTGCTTTAGAAAAATATGTACTCTGTATTTTAGAACATATAATTAGGTCCAAAACGCAGCCTGGATAGCTGACTTGTCTGGAATCAAAGATCTTATCTGAAAACAAATTGAATACATCACATAGACATTTTCATTAACAAGAGAAGGTGACTGACAATTTCAATGTTGTATATATTTTAATAAATCAGTAGGTAGTAAAGAAAGCAATTTGGGGATCTATTTGTAAGAGGTAAGATGCAAAACTTTTGATTGCTATGAGTTATTGTGATACGAAACAAAAAGGTCTTTCATAAATCTGCAGAGAAGAAAGATTTGAAGGTGCTGGTAGAGAAAGATTATACAGTTGAGAGGCATTTATTTTTATATCAGAATCATAGAATAACTTAGATTTGAAGAGACCTATGGATGTTGGCTGTTCAAGTCCAAGCTCAAAGCAGGGTCACTTTTAACATTACATCTTATTTAGAATTTAGACTTAGAATTTACTGAGGGTACTATGCAGACAAGTTTTGAATATCAGCAAAGAACAATCATCCCCCAGATGCCCTGGGCAACTCGTGTGCAGTGTTCGACCACTCTTACTTTGAAAGGATAAAAAAAATGTTTTCTCCAATATTTAACTGAAATATCAACCATTATAACGCACAGTCTTTTGTTCTGCCCATTTCAGAGGATCCTCCACCTTCCTTGCTATCAGCTATTCCATACACCTCAAGTGCTCCATCCCCTGTACCATTTTGGCGTCTATTCTTTGGATTTGCTCTACCATGTCCACATCTGTCATGTATTGAGGGTCCCAAACTGGACACATTTCCCCAGATGAAGTCTTATAAATGCCAATTTTAGGGAAAAAGTCACTTTACTTGAATGTCTGCAAATAACTTGACAATGCTGTCTGGTGCGTAGTTAGTCTTCATGGCGCAAAAGCACACAGCTGACTTAAGTAGCATACAACTCAGGTCCAACCTATTAACTGTCAGAGACTGAATTTTAGCTTGCCCCTTGCAGGCTCTTTACATGTATCCAGCTCACACTCAGCCTTCCCACTTTTAAGGGGGCTGGTGCTTCAAAGGAAGGATAGAAGAATGTCTGTTACTGAGCTTGCTTAGCCGAGTGTTTAGTTTAATTTAGTTTTTAGCTTAGTTTTTAGCTCAGCTTAGTTTAGATGAGTGTTTAGATGAGTATTCAAATACTTTTGAGATATCGCTGTTTCAAGGGATATGGGAGGTTAAGCCTTAAGATAGCTACATAATAGTTCTGTAATAAATTGTTGTCCTACCCAACATATGGGACATGAGGTTTCTTAAACAGAAAGGAAAAATGGAATGTGTTTCCTGTTGTCTGTGAAGGATACTCATATGAACACTGGTACTTGGACAAGTATTGATATTAATAAAGTGAAAGAAACAAGTCTGAAAAGCAGGTTAAACCACATCTGTACATGCCACACAAGGTTATGCAGGTTTTCAGAATTTTTTATTGCTCTTAAGTGTTCACCTAGCAGCTAAAAAACAGTGAGTTCTTGCACATTTGTATAGTGAGATAAAAACATTACTTTTAGATGTTTCTGTGATCAGTGCCTCTGCCACCTCGAGAAAAGGGTACCAAAATACAGTCTGTGTGAAATCATTTATTTGTAAGATCATTTTAAGCTGAAACAAATTGTGAATGCTGCTTCTTGAACATCGTGGGGCAAATCCTATTGTGAATGCACAGATATAACAGTTCATAAACTACACTGGCTGTTAATTTAAGAATTGCATTTGGACTTCTAATGGCCTAATTATTTAGACCTAGAAAAAACGCCTTTTTCTCTGTGAGTAGATCTAAGGTTTGAGTCAGTTTAAATTGAGTTATATCTTAGCAGAATCTGTGTCTAGGGCTGCTCAGGTCTCAAACTCACTATTCAGGTTTACACTATGAAGTTTTTTTCACCCACGAAATTATGTAGGGGATTTTTTTAACAACATAAATATGAAACACCTCTGGCAGTATCACAAACATGTACACAAAAGGCTGACAGGTAGACCTGGCAGGTAGATCAAACGTTAACTGATAGTGGAAAGCAGAGTGAAATTCATAACCTGATCTGAAGCTCACTGAACCTCTTATTTTGGATTTTTTAAGTCATCTGGTTCAAGAGGCGTCAGACTGGCCTCATAAAAGATCTTATTTTAAAAAAAAAATACCTTTGCACTGAGGTATTTATGATATGAAACAGCATATTTAAGAAATACATGGTATACATCATCTTTTTATTGTGTCTCAGCCACTTAAGTTATGGTAAAAATCAGTAAAAGGCTGTCTATAATATTATTTGCTTTGTTGGAGTATTTTAGTGTTACAACCATCACTTCCAGCTTTCTGCACAGAAAGGTGACTGTTACAGGAGTGTCTCAGAGAACAAGCACCTCTTCTGACAACTCCCAGCAGGCAGGTTTTCAGAGGACAGGGAAAAGCACGGCAAGGAATGCACTTTGACTTCAACAAGGCACTCTTTACAATTGTTACAAATTATTAAAACTAGGAGTGGCCTTTGAGAATCAGACTATAACTAGATTTCTCAAAACTCTCACTCTTTGACTCCCCAAATAAGAAACAGAAAGTATCAATTAATCTCATTATCATCACCAGTGGAAATTTTCACTGTATTAGTCTTTACCATTGACTTAGTATCTTCTAGAAATACAACCACATTGCAGAAAATTGTGTAAAAATCAGGTGCTGCAGTAGCTAAAAGACAGCTTTCATAAGGGATCACAAATCTAGTCTATTTTAAAACCTTTCTAATCTCAAGACAATGTTGCTATATTACATAGATTATTTTAAACAAAATTACTTACCTTGTAAATCTTTCTTCCTCTTTTTACTGTATGTTCTGTGGCTTACGCAAGTACACAGTAATTAACCATCAGCACTATCCATTCTGCTTAGCTGACAACAATGCACCTGGTCTAAAATCTGTAGACCCAGTCATCCACTCTGTTGTCTCGCCTGAGATGAATCAGATGAATTCAAACTTGTCTTGTGTTTTTTTTTGTAGCAGAAGTAGACAGATTATTATTGATGGAAACAAGCAGCTGTTGATTTGTCACTGACCCCAGGCAGAGTACACAGAAATCTGATTCGGTGTCTGTAGTCTCCTGACGCTGAAACCTTGTGCAGAGGTATAATATTATGCAATTTCTAGGGTAGGGCATGGTTTTGTAAGATCATTTTTGAGACTTTCCAAGATCTGGTCAAAGATTAAACATACCTGGGAGGTCTGTTCTTTGACTTCAAATTAGTAAGTAGTAGTGTTTATAAACACTACATGCATAATGTTCTCTAAAACAGCAGAAGGGAAAGCTATGAAAATAGGAGTTGATGGGGAGGTTACTAGACTGAACACAGCATCTGTGATATTATAGTCCTTATAATATTGGGGATGTTGGAACCCCCAATAAAATGTGTGGATACATAGATTCTTAAGTGCAGGGTTTTGTCGTTTTTCTTGTTGTTTGTTTCATTTGATTTTACAGTTTGAGAATATTTTAATAGTAAATATACATTCTAATAATATCTGTCTATAGTTACATTTTAAAATACAAAACTGCTCATTCTAGTCTTTTCCAAGCTGCTTTAAGTGTACTTTTAAATGAAACAAGGAACACCTTTCTCCTGCTAGAGACTGGCACATAGGCCAATATCAGAATTATTTGACCCCTTAATATATGGTTTCTGCCTTAGGAGGTGTTCCCTGGTCTGATGCCATTCTAAGCTCTGAAATTTTTGCACATGCAACAGATCTTACAACACATACAAATCCAAACATAGCAGGAAATAAACATAGAAAATAAAGTCCTTGGGGTGTTGAATTTTACAGCATTTACTTAGATTGTTGCTCTCAGATTTAGTTGGAAATTGTTTAAACTTTGAATATTGCTTTTCTTCCTAAATGAAGCTGGATAATCTATCTGCGGTTTGTTTAAAGACCAATAAGATATTTTTTTCCCTATGGTTGAGGGAGTACAGGTTGCTAGTTTTCAAAAGATTTTGTAATAGCAATCAATCAACTTTATGAAAAATAGAGGACTGAAAAACAATTTGGATTTCCTTTCCTTCAATGATGAGATCAAAGTAGAATCAGGCATCTCAGGCATAATGAAAAGATTTTCAAGGAAGAGTATTTATTCCCACTTAGTAGTGATGACCTTGCTAAGAAGAAAAATCTCTCTTTTCTCTTACAGCTATTTCATTATGTGCACTAGGGTAAGGAAAATTCTGTAACAGTAGGAATATTGATGGTTTAAGAATAGGGGGAGTGAGATAATTGGAGACAATCAGGTTACACAAGCAGTATGGTGACTGGTAGAATTTCATAAACCATTCAGTTGCTTCTACAGGTTTATCAGTCTGCTGGAACTTGCAAGCATTCTTCCACACTTCCATTGGATAAAGGTATACTTCTACCCTTTTACAAAATTCATAGCAACTTTTCCACTCAAATTTAGAATGCCTGAATCAAACATTTCACAGAATTATATGACTTATTTTTTTTTTTTATAACACGAAGCTTCTGTTCTTCTCTTGTCTTTCTTAGTATGATTTTTAAGCTTCCCTATTATTTTCGTAGAATGACAGAATCATTTAGGTTGGAAGAGACCTTTAAGATCATCAAGTCCAACTGTAAACCTAACACTGCCAAGTTCATCACTAAACATTGTCCCGTAAGACATGTACACATTTTTTTAAAAATAACTCCAGGAATGGTGACTCAATCACTGCCCCCGACAGCCTTTTTCCATACTTGACAGCCCGTTCAGTAAAGAGGTTTTCTATGCCGTATTTCCCTTTTTGGATGATTCAGGTGTATTACAACTTTATGATGCCTGGTGTGCCAGCATCACATTTAACTTTTCAATAGTTCTTCTATTACAAAAGTGTAGTTTAAATGTTATGACAACCTTGCTCTGAATAGAGAGCACTAATCACAGAGATCACCAGCTGCTGTTCATGCTCTCAGCAGAAACCAAGAAACTACAAGTTCTGCCACGCACTGTTGACTCTACTCTCTTTCCCTGGAAGAAAAATGCAAAAAATACTTCCTTTGTGTAATTGTAGTTACCTTGTAGAAACTAATTTGCCAAAAAATCTACTGATAGGTTTCCAGATACAACTAGAAAACTGAAGTATATGCACTGAACCCTACACTAGATTATAGTTATACACTAGATTTTGAAGAAAATATTAAAAGATTAATATTCTTTTATCTGTATTCCTTTCAGAACAGAAGAATGTTGAAGAAGAGAAGTAGACAAAAGTTTTTTTAGTCAATATTTGCCAAAAAATTGGATAACATAGAACTAAGCAGACAGCAAAATATGATTTAATCTTTTACAAATTAAAATAAATGCTGATTGCTCTAGGCTATAGATAATATAATTTAAGTCTAATTTGTACATACCAAATTAAATAAGTTGTAATAAGTGAACAGGGTGAACAGAAATGTCAGATAATTTCTTGTGGGATTTATCTTACTTTTCTGCCCCCTTTTTCCTGTTATTCCTTCTGATATACGCACAACCCATAAAAGTCTGTCTTTCCTACTATCGTGATTCATCTGAACATTTGTTTTAAGTCTGATGAGTGAATGGTGGCAGAGTGAATGAAGATTGCTAATCACAGAATCACACAATCATTTATGTTGGAAAAGACCTTTAAAACCATCAAGTACAACCATAAACCTAACATTGCCAAGTTCACCACGAAACCCTGTCCCTAAGCACCACATCTACACGTATATTAAATACACCTAGGAATGGTGACTCAACCACTTCCCTGGACAGCCTGTTCCAGTTCTTGACAATCCTTTTGGTAAAGCAGTATTTCCTAATATCCAATATAAACCTTCCCTAGAGCAACACCTCCCTCACTACAATCTCCTTTCAGGTAGTTGTAAAGAGAGATAAAGTCTCCCCTCAGTCTCCGTCTCTCCAGACTAAACATTTCCAATTCCCTCAGCTGCTCCTCATAAGACTTGTGCTCCAGACCTTTCAGCAGCTTTATTACCCTTCTTTGCACACACTCCAGCAGCTGAGTATCAAACTGACAAATATATGAACAAAAGCACTCAAATTTTGTTTACTTGTTTTTCCTAAGAACTATGTTCTTACAATTAAGGGCAAATTAAAAAAAAAAAAAAGGTACCTCAAATGAATCGTCTTAACAGAAGCTATCTTTTAGATGATGAAATAAATTTTCTGCTGTAACCAATACTTTGGCTCAATTTATTATTCTGATTTGTGCTTAATGTCATTAAAGATATCAGGATAGACTGATTTTCAGAGTAGACTGCAAAAATAGCGAGGGGAAAGTTTCTCAGATTTTGATATGGCTGGACTTTGACTTTATGTACAACAAATCAATTACATAATCAAATACAGACTTACTTTCATCTCACCTCTGGAGAATGGGTTGAAAATCTGATTTACCAGAAAAAAAGAAGATTGAGTGGTTTGGCCTGAGAAAAATATTAAATGCCACCTGAGTTTGGAGCTTTATTGTTTTAGACAAGTAGCAAACGGTAGCAGGTATCACTGTTACCAGACAGGAGAAGTGATGTGGCTCTTCCTAAGAAACAAGATCTCAATATTTGGGATTTCTCTCTCTGACACAGCATTGCTCAGCAAGTACACAAAAACAGTGGAAAATTTCATCCCAATTTAAATTCCACTTTAAATCATCTTTAGTTTGATTGATGGGATCAGCCTAGATTAAATAGTATAGAGATTTTCACTAGTAATAAATCTCAAGCATTTTAGAAGAATACAATCAACTTCAGCTACATATTAACACACATCCATGTATGTGGAAGTTAAAGAACATTTCCTCTATGATCTAAGTTTAAATTGGATAACATCTGAAATTATGCAAATTATAAAAAAAACTGATTTTGTCTAGCTATATTATTTTGTTTGAACTTTATTTACAAATTGAGAAATTTTTTGGAGTTTTTTTTTTAGATATTATGTTTACAGTGTATTTACTTCACATCTACTAACTAAAGACAAACAAATATCCAGATGTACTCATTAATTTCATGTAACTTTCTAATGGCTTTATGGGGAAAAAAAATCTGATCTTTTAAAAAAATCATATAAGATCATATCACGAACTTCACTAAAGTATTCTTCTCTCTCCATAAGGTCCATTTGTCTGTAAGAATAAGATGAAATACAGTATCTTCACAAATCTGTACTGATTTCTGTTCATCTTTCTGTCATCAGCCTGGCATTTGTAAATAGTTGGATTTGGGTATTGGCTTTAGAATTCGAATGTAAAAGGGCAGTTCTAGAATTTTTAATAAAGTGTCCCCCTCCCCCCCCCCTTAGAGGGGGGCAAACATAATTCCTTTTTGTTCCCAGTTCCATACCTGTCTTCTACAAGTTCTTAAAGCTATGAGCTAATAATTTCAACTTTTCATCACTCGATTGCTAAAGAACTGTGGCTGGCTAACTTGTAAACTCTGATCACATATTGAATGCTACTAGTTTAATAGTCTAGAAAACTTTTGCTCTCTATTCTATGCTGACCTGTGCCACTGATATTCAGTGTGTTAAGCAGTCAATATTTTTGTGAAAATTTAAACATTTTGACCTTTCTAAGATCATTTATTTTTTAATATCAGCTATTACTTGTTAATTTTATTGCAAAAGTATTTATTAGCTCTTTTTTACGGAGAGAGAAGCTTTGGTGTCCTTCTACTGTAGCTCTATGTACTGTATCTCTGTGGTTATTGGCTTTGTTCCTTACAATTTCTTTGTGGTAATCCAACCTATTTTTCCCTTTCCTTAGTTTTTCTGCTTGTCTGAGAGTTACTAAACAGTTAATGATTTAGCCAAATTTGCCTCCTTCTATATTTCCTTAAGAAGGGAACAATCTGACCATCTAGCTTTGAAATTGGTTCTTAAAGGAACTACTTGTTCTGTGTAACTTCTCTCCCCTTGAGCTCATTTCTCAAATCTCAGAGTCTGTTGAATTTGACTGCTTATTTTTGTTTTGCTATTCTGCTCCCTGAGCTCATTTCTGAAAAGCTGTGAACTCTGTCAATTTACTGTCATTCGCATACAAGTTTTCTTCAGCCTTCACAGTATCAGTGAATATCTTTCTTTTGGCTGGAATTGAACTAGAAAAATATCTCCCTCTAAATGCTTTCTTGAACTTTTGTACCCAAATCTTCTCATGCCCACATTCTTAGAAAATGCTGGATATCATATCACTGTCGTACTCTCCATCCACAGTCAAAATCCCCACATGCCACTCAGTAATTCTGCCACACACACATAAAATACACAACAAGTCTCACCCACCCAATCTGCATTGAGTCTACTGTCTTCTAGTGATCCAAATCTGAAGTCAAAAGGAAGCATTTGTGACGTATCAGGCAAAGAATATTTGCCTCATTACACTGTCTGTCCTTGGACAAACTGTAACCTTATATTGCAATATTTATGTCTTATGAATTAAGAGGAGTAATTGTTATGTCTCTATTATACCAATGAAATCACATTTCCATCTTGTAGTGAGATTTCTAGCTCTTGCTTTTTATTCCTCTATTGTCTGCATTAATGCATTTTAATGTACCTTAGGTTTGTGGTACACTGATATATTATCATCCTTGATGTTCCTCTTATCATCCTATTCTCATCAAATTTTTCTTTCCTATTTTTTGTGGTTTTGTGCAGGTTTCTGATATTTCCTTTGTGCTATTGTTCCTTGGTCCTCTCAGTTCTTTGCCCGTTTCACAAGCTTCTAAGAGATATTAATTTATTCTTTTTAATCCCTGCCTCACTGCCCATGGAACTTTGCCTCAGTTAAAGCAAACTCAAGTCATCTTAGTATCATCCTCTGTGCAGTGATACACCTGTCTCCAAGACATCCATTCTGCAGGCGGCTGCTTTTAGTTCGAGCATCATTCACTACCTATAGTTAGATTACATAACGGCTTTCACATATTTTGATATTTGCATCTCCTTATGTGGGAGCTCATCAGCTCCCTAATAGGTTTCTTCTATTTGTTAGTTTCTTTTTTTGGAAAGGATTTAATTTCTGACATAAGGTAATAAGAATGTAATTATTTACAGAAAAAAAAAAAATCTATGGTTGGATTTTAATATATTCCATAGTCAGAATGCTACTATTGTTTACACACTAGACAAACATTTCAGCCACTTTCACATCGTGAGGCTTTTATGACCTTTAAATTTGATTACAACTGTATTTGGTTGACATACAGTCTTGTGAACTCTTAAAATAATCTCAGCAATACATTTTATCAGAAGATCCAAAGTCAACCGATTAGTCATCAGATCATCAATTAAAAAATAATCAGTTTTACTACGCTTAGTATTGATTGTTTGAAATGCTAAAATATACGCAGATTCTAAAACTGACAGATGCAATATAGTCATCATAAACTATAATGAGAATTCCCAGAAAAAGTTGTAACAGTTTGGTGATTTAAATGTGCTTTATTTATCACCTAACAAGATGGCAGCAATAATTGCCACCCCACAGATGACATTTTTTTGATAAAGCCTAGATCAAATTCTAAACTCTTAGCTTTGTTTTAAGGAGAGATACGGAGTTCAGAATCTGTTTCAACAGTAATTTGTGATGTTAGATACAGTATACCGATGAGACTTGCTCTGTCATCTAAAGTTTTAAGAGAAGTCAGAACAGAGAATTAAATGTTAAGTTATGGTGAGACTCTTTGAAGTAGGTTCTATTCATTAGCTGAACAGACTTCCTTCTAACTGTGAAAAATCTAAAGTTTCTTAATTCTCTAGATATCCACGTATGTATTCTTCACACTCAGACTGCTGTGAGGTGGGTTTTTTATTTTATTTCAGCTATCCTGGACTATACTGGAAAATATTTATAATGACGAAGGACAGCATACGCTTTGAATAAGTAAATCAAACTTGTGTTTGATTGAAATAAAATTCTCTGCCCTTAAGTACTGTAACTTACTCTATATGGGGCTACACCTTAAGATAACTTTGAAAATTCAGCTAGAACAGAACATTTCTGACAAGTTACAGGGTACTTTCTATGAGGATTTTATGCCCAGTCTCCTGCTTCTAAAGAGAGCAGTAGCTTATGCTCTGCCTACCCGAACAACTATTCACAGCACAACGAGTGACACTAGTAAAAGGCCATCTTGCTGATTTAAACACTGAGTAAAAGAGCAAGAACTTCTTAAAAAGGGACCCTTAGTCCCAGAATGGCCTTCTTCCTTCGTACAGCACAGCTGAGTCTTGTTCAGATCTCATCAGGGCATAATAAAATGACCTCTTCTGTAAGTAGCAACTTGTCTCTGTGCTACACTGAATACAAGAAGTATTAGGTTAAAATGGACTACAAATGAAATTACAAATATTGTCTCCAGTTTTCAGTCCTCTTTCAATGCTCAAAATCTATCTAATCCTCTGCTTTTAATTTCAGTTTTCCATTCAGAACTGATCTTGGTTTTCACTTTAAAGTGACAAGGATAAACTTCTGTTAAAAAAGATAAACAGTACACTTCTTGACAGTCTTCATGACTGCATGAATTACTGATGCCTCTTCGTGGTGGTGTATCTTCCCAGTTTACTCTTATTTATTACTAAAATCCAGTAGGTAATTGTGAATCACGCTTCCCTTTAACCCTTCTTCTCTCTTTCATACATGTGTATGATGTCAATGTGTTGAAGTAAAACATATATAAATCCTCTCATGTAGTTAGCTATTGCTATTACATTTTCAGATTAATCTGACATTCAAAAAGCAATCTAGAATGATGCATTATACACTGCATGAATCAGCTTCTAAAAGTGTTTACTGTACCAACAAGAATAACTGCTGAATATTGTGCTGGGGGCTTAAACTGACAAATATTTTGTTATTGTTCTTTCTCGCAGGCTAGGAATAATTAGCAGTTGATTAGACTTAGAAGGGAGGATTCAAAGATTTCTTCCAGATAGAATTATAAAAATATCCTTAAAGGAATAGAATACGATTCTAAATGTGCTCTGCAAACTACAAAATTTTCACCTTGAACATTTCTGGACATGCATTAAGAAGAACCTAATCAGATAAGGCAGCAAAATAAAGAAAAAATCTTTTAACCAAACTTTTATACACTGATATACAATCAGCCCTCAGAAAACCTGCTTAACTAAGAAAATACATATGTTGTATACCGGTTTGGTATTTAAAGAAGTTCATACTGTCACTTGATAGGTATTTTACAGTATAATATGTTATATTTGAAATTATGTACTAATGTTCTTTGGTTACATAGGTTAAATAGGAATCTGCTTTTATTAGCAAGCAATCACAATGAGTATTGTTTACTTCTGTACTTTATTCAGCAGCCCAATAGAAGCAATGAGGTAGAAGGAATCCTTGTTACCACTGCACAGCACTGAAAGTAACATTTCTTTTCATATATACCATGAAAGGCAGTTTGAAGAAGTGACAACAGTGTACACTTGTACTGAAGGAGAAATTGTGGAAACATATGGGTAATTATTATAAATAAAAATAGAAATTAAAGCATTTTTTAGTAGAAATGATCTTCCGTTGATTAATATTGTAGGATATTTAAAAGTAATTAGGTCAATGGAACAATTCATTACTTTCTGAATAAGTTATTTTTAATGGTAAAGTTCAGCCTTTGAATTTAGTCAGAACAATATGAGAATTCTAAGCAGAACTGGACTGTGATTCCAAAAGCTATAAGCTGACACGGGAATGCTAAATGAAGTATTTTTCACTGCAGAAACACTCTTATATTTCAATGTAAATCCTACTTGAAGTAAAACAGAATGTATAACTGGATTTGAAACTGTTTTTTTTTTATTGTTAAGCAATGCAACATTTTCATAGGAAAATACAGTGCAAGAAAGATTCTTTTTTTTTGTCAATTCAGCAAATAAGTCTCCACTTTCAATACTTCAACAAGCTAGGCATTTTTTAAATCTTATTGTATGCATAATCAGTCTTAGAGAAGACAGTATGCTCTGTAGGATGAGCTAACCACAATACCAATCTAATTTCAGCAAAAACTTCAAAGGAGAGAAATAGTAAATCAGTTACTACAATTAAATATTGCATTCCATACATACAATCCACTTTTCCCAATCAAACCAGACCTAAGGATAAATATGAAATATCAGCTGTATAAGTAATAACCATAACCTTTAATTGCTGAGATTGTCAGCAACATGAAGCCAAATAAAAAGAAGAAAATAAAAAGAGAGCAGTTCATTAATCATTGATGCAAAATCATGTCAGATATGAAGTTAGATATATTTTCTCACATTTGCATGCTGTGTTTTGACTAAAATTAAGTAGTCTAAACACCAGTACAAAGATTAGGCTGTCAGATGTTCGGAAATATAGGTATTGAAACTTTAGATGAAAACCGGAGTAAAGAAAGTGAATGTTTACAATAAAAAATGGAGTTGCAGGGAAAGGATGATTTCATGTGTTGGTCACGGCAATATTATTCTTACTTCTAAAACAACAAAGTATTTAAAAGTGCCAGCATCGCAACACAGGCCTACCCTGTTAAAAAATCCTTACTGTCGGATACCTTAATTATGGCTTGGGTGAGGATTTCTTCTCGGCGCTTGCCCCTCCCAGATGAGGACACCTATCTGCAAAAACCCTAAGTGGAGAGCCGGGTCATGCTCACTTTTATCCCAGGGAAAGACTTGGGCTCAGGCTCAAGCCTCTTGTTGCCTTCAGGGAAAGAAATAAGGCAGGGTTTGCACAATATTTTGTTTCAGATGCTGCTGTGCATGTCTTAAGTTTCCTCTTTTATTGATTTGGTTTGGGGTTTTTTTTTGCTTGTTTTGCAGTCAGCATGTTTCTGTTAGATTTAACAATTAATTCTGTTCTATTGATTAAAATAATGACTCTTGCTCTAGTCCTTTATTCTAGTATGAATACTAATTAACTGAGATGAATTTACTGGAAGTCAATGGGTCTAGTCACACAAATGAGAATGAAGTGTGACTGAACTATACTGTAACCCCAGCAGTCATAGCTTCATAAGTCATCAGGTTTTGCTTATGAAAGACCTTATAGATAAGAGAGTATCATTGGCACAAGCTTTATTTAGTACGAGGAATGAATAACATCTTGCTGCTGCTTATCACATAAGGGAGTTCAACACCCTTCTGACGGGGCAACCATCCACCATTCCTGCCCCGATACATCAAGATTTGCCCCTTCTGCTTGTATGACAGTTTGCTGAACCAGTGTAGCTCATTAGGGCAGCAAAAAGAGCAAGTAAATTTCTGTCAGATTAGTGAACTGAGTAAGAGTACTGTGAGGCTGGAGGTGGACCACAGCTCATACAAAGGAAGGAGCAAGAGAAGTGGAAAAGGGGGCAGAAGCATCTGAGAGGTGGGCAAGAAAGAGGAACAGCAAAGCAGTCTGGGAACCACACCTTTCATGGTAATTTTGCGGTTATACTGGTTTGGCTCCTTCATCTTTCTATCATCTTTCATCCATCATGTAACTTCCTGACTACTTTCCATTTGAAAAGATACCTTCTGAACAGGAATCCAGTGGGAATAGACAAGCAAGTAAGGGGCTGATCTTGTAATGAGGGACCTGCAGACTGTGTCTTAACACTAAGCGTGCCATTTATAATAACCCAAACACTATTCACCTTTTCTACTTTTAGCTACCCGTGCTCTAAACTGGACCTGGGAAATGTTAAAGTGTTTAAAGAAAAAAAAAAAGAAAGAAAAAGTCTTGCCTTATATATAAAAACATGCCATTTCATCCGTCTGAATTATAGTCAAGAGAACAAACTGCTGAACTGGCATAAATAACCATCAGGGCTCAAAGGAAGGAAGGAATGCATTGCTACTCTTGGGGAAGGAGGGGCACATTTTACACGTGACATGCTTGTGACAGAATAGGAGCATGAAGAAATTACAGGCTTAGTTCAGGCATAAGTTTAAAATTGTGAACATTGCAGACAGGCAGCAAATTAGACTGCTTAGGAAGGTTGCGAAGTCTTCCTCACTGAAGGTTTCTTAGAATAGATTAGACATGAGGCTGTCAGGATGTGCATAGCTTAGCTTGGGAATTGGGGTGCTATAGCCTTGTTTTCTACCAGTTGGTGGAGTGTTCTGAAATATTGTCAATATTTGGTTATTTCTATATTTTCAATATATTTTCAAAATCAAAGAAAAAGTTTCTTTATGCAGCTTTGCCTTAAGTAGTAAAAATGTGCTACAATTCTGTAGTTTTATTTGTCCTGTATCTCCATGGAGATTAATTTTAATAAAGGGGTAATAAAGCCATAAAGGAATACCTATTTCATCTTAAAGCAAAACTTTTTGAACTTGAATATCCACATTTATAAGTATCTGACTTATGTCAACGTCAGTAGCATTAAATTGTAGAAGCCTGTTGTAATCAAGCAGGCAATTTGGTATACATTGTCAGAAAGCCAGTTTTACTGAGCTGACTGCACTGCAATTGTTAAGTGCTATACTGCCTTTCATTTCAGACAGCTTGGAGCTGAGTTTCCAGCTCCAAGGGGAAACAGGCAGTTTCTGAAAAATCCAGACACTTTTGAGAGTCCCAGATACATTTGAAATACTCAAAGTTACCACAACAGAGTAGGATAGACTTAGACATTTCAGTGTTTCACCTACAGAGGCTTGAGCTAATTTGGAAATATACTCTACATTTAACAGATCTCATATAGTTTATGAAGTACAGAGGAGTACTAAACCTTTTCCTGTTTGAGTGTTTCTCTGGAGACCAAATCTTTACAGAATTAAAGTATTATTATTTTTTTATTTTTAACAGGAATTGTTTTGCAAGTGAAACAGATCTGGTCACTTGACGCTCCTTTGACTTCTTAAGACACAGTTTCAGGAGCGCTAGATATTTAAAAGTCACATATGAATGCCAAATCAGTCAATTACAAAGTTTAGACTTCTAGTGCATAACTAACAGATGCAATTTCATGCCCTTTCAGATATTAATGGCATCAGCACTAAGAGTAACTGAACCTTATTGATAAGTTAACTGATGAAAAAATAAACACTCCTCAGATTTTGGATATAAGGTTCCTTGTGCTGTATTTTTATCATCGCTTATATCTTACCTAAATGCACAGACTTCCACTTGCAGTATTATATTCTTGTTTACTGAAATAGTTCGCAGTTAGAGACTGAAGGAATAAAAGCCAAAAGGAAACAGATTACAGAGCCAAAAAGCCTGAACATCACTCTTGAGGCATTAGATGCCAACGGAAAAAAAAAACAAACTAAAAAAGACAAATAATGAATGATATTATAAGTGGGCAGTATCATTGCCTCAGCCTTCTCACACGTGTACAGCATTTCAAAAAGCAACAGCATATTATAAATTTGTACCAAAGCTAACAAGCCATTCAAAAGAGTCCATGGAGAGGTGATCGATTCTGTTTATGTCTTCTGCATATTCATTAACTCTATAGCTATTAACCAGAAGATGCCTGAACTTTGCTTCAATCACAGAGTGTAAAGTTGTCTAATACTTTCCACCATAAAATCTTAGTTTTAGTTGTTTGTAACCTTCACATATTTGAATAATGAGAGCTTAAAGTACCCATCCTAAGTGTCTGGAACAGACTGCAACATTTTGGTAAATTTCAGCCATTTCAAAGAGACAAACTTGGGAAAAAGCAATGCTAAAAAATATCAACCAAACAAATAAACCCCCTGGGGGTGGGGGGTGGAGGGGTGGAATAGGCAGCAGCTTGTTTTATAGACCTCAGAGTCCTCAGAGTGATTTGGCAACAAGACCCCCAAATCTTGCGTAGACATGATCTTTGTGCCAAAAGCACAAAGCAAAGTACCTCTTCTTGCATCCAAACATACTTTCATGGGCAAAAAAAAATTAAAATCAATACTTTTACACTTAATAAATTAGACTTCAATTATTTTCTCAAAGATCCTGTTCTCAGTAGGCCCGTACCAGCTCTGGGCTTCTACGTGACCCATGCCACGCACCGATCTGAGCCTGTGAAGTGAGCAAAGGAGCTGACATCTCAGCCACCACAGTGGGGGAAAGAAACCTGACTCAAGTGGGAAGGGGACAAGAGCTAAGTATGCTGCATGCATGTGCATGTGCTGATGGATGAGTGGATGAAAAGCAAGAAGGTCTGGAGGTGCAGAGGGAGCCTGAGTGAGAGATATGGCTATGGAACTGGAGACCGTCAGCAGGACAGTTCAGCCGCAGGGGTACGAGATAGGGACGGGATGGGGAGATTTCAGATTTGAATGCATGAGATGACTAGGATTGACTGGGTACCAGTGGAATTTGAAGATATTTTCCACAGGAATAACTGGAAAGACAATAATAAAGGAGAAATGGAGCCAGAAGTCTAAGAAGTTGAGAGTTGGGACAGGATTAAAAGACTGAAATAGGAATGCCAACACAACCTAAAAGCTGTAGATGCTGATGAAAACACAGAAAAGGCAAAATGAGATAAGAGACAAGATGGGTGAAAAGGTGGCTAAAAGCCAAGTGGTCAGTGAAACTACTCCTGGAGTTGGCCTGAGAAAGATATTTTGCAATATAAAAGGACATGAGTATAAATCAAGATAACAGAGACTAACAAGCTGGATGATGAGCAAGCAACTGAGATGGTCTAGGGAATAACATGAAGAAGTCTGGAGGAAGAGCCTGAAACAACTCTAAAAGTATTTGTGAAGTCACCTAGCAATTTGCGCTTGTTTCTCCTGTAACACTGATCTATACTGATCTTAAAAACTCACTTTCAGTTGTACAACACTACAGTACTCTGTCAAGTTAGATACCATAAGATCAATCTTTGAAGAATGCAACATATTAACATTAAATTTTATTTCTGTTTTCTTTTTTAATAGAAACCTTGTCTTGTTTTGTGACAGACCTGCTATATAAATGACTCTGAAGCATGCAGTGGAAAAGACTGAGAGCTGCAGGAGCTTCTGTTTTCCCCCCTAAAGGAGGACATAAGGCAAATGTTTCCAGAACTGGAACAGAACATATTTTAGTGGTAAAATGACTTTGGAGAGACAATCAAGTAACAGAATTTTTATGTGATGCTGTAAGAGTTGTTTAAATCAGATTAATCTCTGCTAATTTGTTCCTTATTTTCCTGGTAACAGATCTGCAGAAACTTTCACAATTGTAGGCGCAGAAAAAACTGTTTTGATTATTTATATTGCTGTATAATCTTGCAAAACATTGTGTTCTTCAACGTTTCAAGCTAAACTTCCAAAATCAGTGGATATTTCTAATTTTAATGTCCATATCTACAATTTATCAGCCTGTAAATGGGAACCAGTGCTCACTTCTCACAGGATATTATGAAGAAGCAGCATTAATATTTGTTAATCAGTCAGGCAAAATGGTAATGAATATCTGAGGAGGGAAAACCACAACGAAAAACACACTACTACACTCAGAATGAGCACAGTTAGTATGCAGTTAACACTGGATAAAGACAGACTAAACCAGGAGGTCAAAGAACTACACTATGCAGCTGTGTACGACACTCCTTTGTGCACTGGAAGAATGCATGGAAAACAGGACGTAACTATGTGATCCATGTGTTCTGATACACACTCTGGGGAACTGAATTTAGATGTTATAAACACTGTAATTCTGGCATTTCCCAGAATATCACTCATCTGTGTAGGAGTGTGTATGTGTGTATATATTTGCGTGTATGTATTTCTGTACAGCATGACTGTATGTGTAAAAGTCTGAGCTGTTGTTTATGTACAAGAGAAATAAACGAGCTGTATATATTTCTAGTCTCCTCTTTAGACTTTAAAGACAGGACAAAAAGCCTTTGACACAGTCCCTCACGACACCCTTCTCTCTCAATTGGAGAGAGATGGATTTGATGGGTGGACGGTAAGGTGGATAAGAAACTGGTTGGATGGTCGTATTGAGAGAGTAGTAGTCAATGGCTCAAAGTCCAGATGGAGATATGTGATGAGTGGTGTCCCTCAGGGGTCCATACTGGGACCAGCGCTGTTTAATATCTTTATCAATGATATTGACAGTGAGATCGAGTGCACCCTCAGCAAGTTTGCAGATGACACCAAGCTGAGCGGTGTAGTTGCCACACCAGAAAGATGGGATGTCATCCAGAGGGACCTGGATAGACTGGAGAAGTGGACCTCTGAGAACCTCATGAGGTTCAACAAGGCCAAGTGCAAGGTCTTGCACGTGGGTCAGGGCAATCCCTGTTTTCAGTACTAAATGGGGGATGACGTGCTTGAGAGCAGCCCTGCAGAGAAGGACTTGGGGGTGCTGTTCTATGAGAAGCTCAACATAAGCCGGCAATGTGTGCTCACAGCCCAGAAGGCCAACCATATCCTGGGCTGCATCAAAGGAAGCGTGGCCAGCAGGTCGAGGGAAGTGATTCTGCCCCTCTATTCCTGTCTTCTGAGACCTCATCTGGAATACTGTGTCCAGTTCTGGAATCCTCAACGTAAGAAGGACATGGAGCTGTTGGAACGGGTCTACAGAGATGGCTACAGAGATGATCAGAGGACTGGAGCACCTTCCCTGTGAGGACAGGCTGAGAGAGTTGGGGTTGTTCAGCCTGGAGAAGAGAAGGCTCAGAGGAGATCTCACAGTGACCTTCCAGTACCTGGAGGGGCTACAGGAAAGCTGGAGAGGGGCTATTCATAAAGGCTTGTGGGGATAGGACCGGGGGAATGGGTATAAACTGGAGATGGGCAGATTTAGACTGGACATTAGGAGGAATTTCTTCACCATGAGAGTGGTGAGGCACTGGCACAGGTTGCCCAGGGAGGTCGTGGCTGCCCTATCCCTGGAGATGTTCAAGGTCAGGTTGGATGGGGCCTTGGGCAGCCTGATCTAGTGGGATGTCCCTGCCCATGGCAGGGGGGTTTGAACTAGGTCCCTTCCAACCCTAACTATACTATGATTCTATGACGAATCACATGTCAGAACAGTATCTCAAAAGAAACTGCTACTATGTCCAGATTAAATCCTTCTTGTCCATCCAAAGAAACGCATTTCCAGTATTCAATGGTTCTCATGGAATTCATTATTAATCATCTTCACTTTAGAATCCACTATTTCCAGCAGAGAGCAAAGCCACCTAGCAACGCAGAGCATAATTTTGAAGTTCTTATAGGGTATGATAACAGGAATGGGGTTTCACTGCGTGCAATGGCCACTGTGCAAAGTGATATCATCTAAATCTTAACTATAAATTAAAAGTGATTGGCTGTTATTGTAGGAAAACTGCCGGGATCTTCAACTGCATCCATGACAAATTCAGTAGCCACCAAACCAAGATGGTTTAGTCATGGTAGACTATTTTGTGGCTTCAAGGAGCTGAAGGGAGGTTCCCCTGCCAAGTATATACTGCATGACAGCTGTAACACTGCTAGCATAATGACAATTCCCCATTCTGGGAAGAAACAAGCCAGGCTTACTGAGGCTCAAAGCATGAGGGCAACCCTGAATTCATCTACAAACTAATTTCTTCATATAGTTGAGTAGAAGTACTCCTGAGGAAGCACTGTCTTCTTTAGCCTCTTAACTATTTGGCTTGTTCCCCTGTGCACTCCTTGGACTCACTGAAAAACATGAACTTTACAGTGGAGAGGTAGATTAAAAATTGCCTGCAGCTTTGGAAACAATTTAATGTTCGTTAGTTTATTCCAATTTTGCATCTCAAAATAGTTTGATCTCTCTATAAAGCAAAAAAGCATTTCCTTTCAATTTAGTATACCGTAAAAATGACTGCAATATACATATAGCATTCGCTAAAATACTCATTATCATATCCCTGATCTCTGTACAATATCTTCAGTTTTGCAATTTACAAAAAGCTGTCTGTTTTTTGAACATTTTCACACACTCACTTTCAGTCACAACTGGGAGATATTGGCTTAAAAGTACTCCAAATGCTGGTCTTATAGATGGTCACTATGTTCAGATAAAATTAAGGTTTTTTTCCCCAGCTAATGTAGCCTGCCAAAATTATTTCTATTAGTTGTTTCTTGGCTTTTTACAATGCTAGTATCACAATGCCCTATAATTAAAGGGCATTTATGTGTCCACATTGCAGTTAGTATAAAATTGACTTGAATGGCCAAAGCCATGTGAAGCATTTGGTTAGGCAAAAAGCTGAGGAAAACTGTTATTAATGTTTCTGGACTGTTAAAAATATTTCTAAGAAATTAAGGGTTATGTTTTACCTTAACTGTGCTCACATAAAGTATGATGCATTTTAATTCTATGGAACTTGCAGTAAAAATGACACCATTTAATTCTCACATATGTTTTAAGTAGCCTATATTTTCTCTCCTTGAATTAAATTCTGGACAGCATAAGAGACTTCTGTAGTTGTATGGAAAGTATGTCTAAACTCATTTTACCATCACTACTTCCTCTTGTGTCTGATTCCAGGCCATTTAACGCCAGAAAGAACATTTGATCATCAAGCCTGACCTCCTGAATATCACAGTCTATTAAATGTCTTCCATTTGTCAGTTTAGAACCTAATATTTTTATTGGACTGATTTTTTTTTTGGTTTTGATCTGCAGGTGATTAACCTGTTGTGGGCAAGGTGAGAAACAAGCTGTCACAGTTCTTCAAAACCCTAGCCGACAGTTGAACTCAACCGACAGTTGAACAAGTATGGCATACCCAGTTAATTTTTCTACAGGACTCATACCACACAGTGCAGAGAAGTCTAATGAACTTTACTGACCTGTTGTAGAGAAAGGTTCCTTATCGGTCTCGTGAACAGCGAAGGGACAGGTACATGAACAAGACTGACTACAAAGAAGTATTTATGCTGTCTTAAACTGCTGGTCAGTAACAGCTAGCATGCTATTCCAGTTGCAGTCTGTCCCTAAAGCCTTAAAAGAGGACAAATGCAAATACATGTGACCTAGCTTTTCACCAGGGAAAAGTTCCTTTTTATGTTATGTAAGGTTAAAAACTTTCCTTATTTTTTTTGCATAGATGTGTATACATTTCTGTCTCAACTGAGTATTTTAATCAGCTTGCAAAGCATGTAATGATTTGATTTAGTGACTAAGTATGAAACTATGAATGATGCTATAGTGAATTTCTGGCTAAGTATTTAAGCTATGCATATTTCTGCTAACTTTGGAATGATTCAACAAATTGCATTTTCTGCTTATTTTATCTTCTTTATTTTAACAATAGAGCCTTAAAGTCACTACCTAAAAGTAAACAGAATGGCCATAATTAAAGTTGTTGGTTCATATACTGTGACTCCTCAACTGGTAAGGCTATTAAAACTGTTTCAGGTTAGCATGTAAAATCCCACTCGGTGAGATTCTGTAAAATCACTCAACAAAATTTCTTCATTTAAAAAGAAAAGAAAAGAAAAAACAAAAACCAAAAAAAGACTAAACTTCCCATGACATTATTTTAAACACATATGAAAACAGTACTGGCAAATTTTTGTGAATGATACTCATTGCTGTCAATGTGTCAATGAACTCATTCTGCCACATTTTTCATGCTTCCTTACAGGCGAAAAACCTACCCACCCAACACAAAACTCAAATGTAGATTAGTTGTATAAAAAATGTTTTGTCTACAGAGTTCTTAAGAACACCACAGTACAAATAGTTCCTGCATTTAATACAAATATTAAATTTACAAATATTAAATTAGCATGATGTGAAAGATACTAATCTGTATTACCAAACACCCGAATAATGATGACTAGCAACTACAGCATTTTCTTGCATCTGAACTGAAAAGAGAAAAAAAACTTGACTACTACTGAGTCTTCCTTTTTTCCAAGAAGTACTCCATTTGCACTTCTAATTTTGTACAGGTTATTCAAAAGTAATCGCGTTAATTACCAATACTTTTGTAAGAGTCTAAGTTTTCTGAGATAGGGGATGTACATGACAATACAGTAACTCTTCAGTGTTACACTGTCTATCATAAATAGATCTCAGGTATGGATTAGAAATGTTAAGATCAGGGAATCATTGTACCAGATCATCATTTTCCACAAGGTAGAAAAACTATAGGGTCCCATCTGTCCGTCTGTGTGAAGATAGAGGATGTCTCGCTTTTGAACTTGATAAATGTGAGAACTGAGACAAAGTAGCTCATCTCCAGAAAAACTAGGTGAAGCTTACTTGGAATAACTTTGTTGGCTTAGTCCGGCACCCTTCAGTGCTAGAAAAAACACTGGGAAAGGCTCTTGAGAACACATGTTGATAAAAGCAAGAGCCGATAAATTCTGGATAGAAATTAGGAAGAAATACAAAGTGCAAGCTCTTGTTAAAATCCCAAACGAAACAAACATGTCTGAAGAGATAGGTTTGCTTTGAGCTTTTTTTCCACCACTGCAATTAAATTAAACTACGCTCTTAAAAAGAAATAAATAAATAAACAGACACAGCAGATGAGACCAGAAGCTCAGATCTCATCCAAATAAGATCTTTCTTTATTCCAGCACAAACCAAGTTACAAATAGTCTATATGACATGGGAAATTAACCATCAGGACCAGAGCAGAACACTTAAATGCTAATCTACAAAAATAAATCAGCCATATATTTCAAAGAAAAATATTTGGACCATAAATATTGGTCTACACAGAATTTTATTTTAATACCATTTCACATAGCCAATGCTGTTATTACTTTAACTTTTTAGTGAGAGAAATATATTAGTATAAGCCCTGATGAGAATACTTTTACAGAACAGTCTTCTACTGTAAGCGGCATTATAGGAGTACTTTGTGCTGGAATACAACAAGCAAAATGCTTCTCTTTGAGAAGTTAACTTAAATCAGCAAAACTGTAGTCCAGTAGTATAGTTTACTCCAGAACAGCTTTCCTCTTCCTATGATAAATAAGTTATCTTGAGACCCAGGCTGCACTTAACAGGTTTGGTGATAAGAGCTACACTGATAGAATTATACCAGCCATTCTTTGTAGTACAGAAATAGATCACTCTGATAAAATAGCTTTCTTTGCAGGTATGTTTAAGCCAGCTCCTTGAAGACAGTAACAAATACTATCAAAATAACTTTTTTCTGCCTCTTGATCCAATAATTTTTACTTTCACTACTATTTCTCTTAGGAATGTCATATCTGGAGTGACCAGAAATGCAGCATCTTTGAATGTAGACTGCTGGCACAAGCTTAATATTTTTGGCTTACTGCTTCCTTACATGCTGTTAAGTGATTTTACTCCTATGTGTCAACCAGAGTGTGCGCTGTCAAGCCTTCAGCTAATATAGCTGTGCCAGTAAAACCTGTAATATGAATTTGGCCTTAGACTGGTGTGACTTATTCCCTTTCCTTATGAGATTGAACTAATATATGCCCACTTACACTGTGTGTCTACTTAAATCACAGATCGTACCAATACAGCTTTTAGTATGTACTAATGCACTAACCTTAATGTCCTGCCTTCAGGGCAGAATTGCACTGATTTAACTTAAATTGCATTTCAATCTGGCATAAAGCTTTAATACACAAATTTAGTCCTGCGAATCAGCTGCTCCAATGTTCTTATGCATAATCTTACTCTGCAGCATCCTCTGTACATGTCAAGAAGCTTACTCTCCTTACAAAGGGTAACCTGTATCAAATACCTTACATTTATCATGAGGAAATGGAGCATGCACAATACACAGTTATCATGGAGCCGCTGATGCCTGGTAACATATTGTCACCCGGTCACCAGCTCATATATCAAAGCTGATAGTCATACTGTGATAGGCACCTGCCTGGGCATTTAAAAAAAGAGCATGTCTAAATATTTCACACAAGTAGAGTAAATCAGTCTATCCCAAGTTTTATGTTGCCATATCAACACAATTTAGAAGGAGTCTGTATAATTTAATTGTAGATCTGTGTCTCCATGTTGCACTGAAGTTGTCTCTGGAGCTGCACTACAGATATACCTTTAATCTTCAAGCATACGAATATAGTTTTTAACAAATGGTGACACCCTCGTCCTGAAGAGCTTCAAACTCTCAACAGTCATGAGGCAGCAACTTGGAGAGACAGGCATTCAGATTGCCCTAAATGAGGGTGTTGTGGTTTTAAGTCCCAACTAGCAACAGAGACCATGCAGCTGCTAGGCTCAACAGGCAACAGAGAACCACGCAGCTGCTTGATCACCCCTCTTCCTTCTGAGCTCCACTGGGGAGAAGAATCAAAAGAAACAAAGACAAAATTTGTGGGACAGGACAAGGACAGGGAGGGATTATTCACCAACTACCATCCTGAGCAAAACAGACTCAACCTGGAGAAAAAAAATCAATCTAATTTATTACCAATCAAGTCAGATAAAGATACTGAGAAACAAAACCAAATCCCCAAAAGAACACCCCCTCCACACGCCCCCCCCCCCCCCCCCCCCCCCCCCCGCCCCACGACCCTCCCTTCTTCCTGAGCTTGACTTTGACACCCAATATTCTCTACCCCCTCCCCACCAGCAGTGTAGGTATACGGGGAATGAGAGTTGTGGTCAGTTCATTACACATTGTCTTAGCCACTCCTTCCTTCTCAGGGAGAGGACTCTGCAAACTCTTCCTCAGCTCTAGTGTGGGGTTCCTTGCATGGCATACAGTCCTCCCTGAACTTCTCCAACATGAGTCCTTTCTGGGGATGGCAGTCCTCCACAACCTGCTCCAGCGTGGCTCTGCATGGAGTCATGTCCTCCTTTGGGAACCTCCACCTGGTCCAACGTGGGGTCCTCCACAGGCTGCAGGAGGACAGCCTGCTTGACTGCAGTCATCTCTGTGGGCTCCAAGAGAATCTCCGCTTGGGTATATGGAGTCCCTGCTCCCCCTCCTTCTTCACTGACGTTAGTGTTCTCTGCAGTGGTATTTTTCTTGCATGCGATGTTTGCACAGTGTTTTCTCTTGCAGCTGGTGTCTGTAGGGCTGTTTCTGTCATATCCCCCTTCTCTCTCTCCACCACCAGACTGGGCTGGACCAGCCTGATTGGTCCAATGAGCCCTGGCAGCCCAGCACAGACATGGACAGAGAGAGGTAGGGCTGTGCCTACCCTCTCATCTCTCTCATCTCTCTGTTTCTGCTGCCCCTTCACCATCTTTTTCCCTTTCTTAAATACGTTATCACAGACGTCATACCACACTGATTGGTTTGGCTTTGGCCAGAGGTGGATCCTTCTTGGAGCCAGCTGGCCCTGCCTTCTAGCAGCTTCTCACATAAGCTGCCCCTGCAACCCCCCGCCTCCTAACAAACCTCGCCACACAAACCCAACACAAAAGATTAATATGATTTTTGGTTGTTTTTTTTTTTTGTTTTTCTTTTGTTTGTTTATTTGGTTTTTTGTTTTGCATAAAGTTACTGTGGAGTGATTTCATTTATGCTTTGACTTCTGTGTCTGTGTTCATATGTCTATGGCTTTATGTCAGTACATCCTCAAGTCTAGCCCCAGCACACTCAGAAAATATATTATTCAAATGAGAACAGTGTCTATAGACATATTTCAATCTATTTTGCAAGGCCATTTTAATTCATCTTTTTGGTTTATACCTATGTAACTTTCTTGTGTGGCCAAGATTAGAGGGGGAAATGCAGGTGGTGGAAAGAATTTTTTCCTTTTTTTATTGCTATGTTCTCTTTTTGAAGAGATAAGCGGGAAGAAGGAATTTGCATTTTTATTTAAAGCAACAGAAATGAATTTGCATTTTACCAAGAACTGCAGTTTTTTTTCAACGCCTAATAAAATATTGATATTAAAATAAACAATGAAGGCATTGAACAAACAAAAATTTTAATTAGTGCTGCTAAATGATGAATTCAATTTTCTTTTCGTATTTAGAACCCTTTCAGATGCTGCACACTGCTCTTTTTGGATTCAGGAAAATTTATGTTTCTAACTACTGCATCTAAAACACAGACATAGCCTTAACAATTGGAAATGAAAAATAAATATATTAGCTCTGCTGTTGTGAGCTAGAGCTCCAAAGGTCACACCTGAGCTCCAAAGAGTGACTAAAAAGAATATAAGCATGGAAAGGAAGGCTCAAAGGAAGGATGAGCAACAGGCAGGAGTGTCTCTGGGAAGGACTTTGGAAGCTTTGAGAAAAGGTTCTGGCTGATGGAAGAGAAAAGAAAATTTCTTCTTGTTCTTCCTCTCTTCTTCTGAAGTGAAGGACTGGTCTTGCCTGAAGGTGGCTGGCTGGGTTTTGCTTTGAATCCCAGTATTTATTTAATGAAGCCAAAAGGACTAAATGAAGCCTTCCTGCTCCTCTTGCTTTTGTACACCAACTTCTATAAACTGATTCACCATAATTCTTTGGCTTGTCCTAAAACAGGAATCTCATATTTCCTTTTGCAATGCTAAGTGGGCCCAGCCATGCTTCACTTTCAAGAGCAAACAGCAGTGTAGAGTAATCCGAGCAAGGCAAAGGGCCTGGAATTTAACTGACCTTCTTGACTTTTCACAACGGATTCCTCATTTCTGGAACAGTAAGAGCAAAGGGACAGCTCTCCTCCAGAAAAGAATTAATGCAAGAGATGATAGAAAGGGAGAGAATTCATAGAGGGCAAAAGGGAGCACAAAGCAAAAGCAGAGCAGGTTTAAATAACGGAGTTTGCAAGAGCTTCTGCTGGGATTCCAAAAAGACACTTCGGATGCATACATGGCAGCAGCACTTAACTTTAAGTTAATAACACTGTTATAAAAATAAGACATTTGCATCAATAAATAAATGAATAAAACAAGTATTTTAAAGACATATTATATGCATTTAATATCCTCTTGGAGCATGGACTGTACACGTCATGTAATTCATTTACTGTACGTGTGCAAGAACAAAGACAGTGTCTTTATCAGTGTCGATTCTCTTTAGAAAACTACTGAAGGTTATAACATATCTAGTATTACAGAAATGTCTACTTTTCAATGGTATTAAAGCCCTGGACCAAAATTCAACCTTTGATCTTAAGTTAGAGCTCCATGAAATTCTTGAATTATAGATTCTGACAAAGCAAAAAACATTTCCTCTTATTTGAGAATTACTGCATATGGAATTTTAGACTGATAATGTTGTCTACATACCAATTTTCAAATCCTACAAATTTATGTACCTAATCTTTTTTTTTCCTGAACTGGGACACATCAAGAAATTCATTCTAAAAGGCCTGTGCTCAGGACTTCTATGGGTATTTCGAGCTGGGCATGGAGAAGACATTCAAGTTATTACTAAAGTGGTGTTTTTTCCAGGTTCTGCCAATGATTTTGACATTCTCAATGTGAGAAAAAATTACGGATGCTTGACACGTGTGTTTGGAATAAATGTCCTTTTCAACATTTAATAGACTTTCAGCTCATACTGACCTATGTCACAGTTTGTGGCCTTCTTTTATTGCCCGTGCCCTGTATTCTTAAGGACAATACTTGTTCAAATGCTCAAATGAAACTAAATAACATTTGTGCTTAGTAGTGATTTGCTGATCCAATAAGGAATATATCAACTATCAAGCAACATTGTTTGTCAGGATATTATAAGCGAAAATATTTTCTCCGGTGAGAGTAGCACATGACCCCCTGACAGGCGATCTCTTCTTTCTCTCTCACTCATTGTTAGATAATGATCCAAATAATTCTGAAAATTTACAGATAAAAATCTTGCTTTCCCAGTAATGACATACTCACTTAAAAGCAACACCCGGTAATAGCAAATCTTGATTAAATTTTGATAGTGCACAGGCTACCAACTTGACAGGCACATATAAAAGGATTATGTTGCACAAACCTTCAAAAATATTGCCAAAAGCTGAGGAGTAGAAAGATTAAAAATAAAGAAGCAAAGTAAAAGATTAGAAGAGTACTGGGGACAAAAAAGCAGTAACAAAAGGGAAGGCTAGGATGAAAAAATTTGATCCCTGTAAAAATTAGCTTCAAATGAAAGGCATATGCATGTTCAATGATTGTATTCAATGTGAAAGATCTTCATTTTTTGCCTTCCTGGTGCCTCTTTTTTGTTTTAACTTTTCAGTTTCCTATTCTGTGTACCTTACAATTTTTATAACTTATTTATTTTCTTAATTACTGAATGCAAGGTCAATTATTATCACAGCATTCTCCCAAATCCTGCTGCTCTGTACTTAACCAAACTCTGAGATCACTGTATAAACGGGACACACTATCTGAATATTTCTGCCAAACAGGGCATTATGCAGAGAGCCAAGTAAGCTGTACAAACTAAGCTGAACTCCACCAGTGTGCTCAGAATACAGTTGCATGATGATTTTGCATTCAAATTCTCTGTGGACAGGATGCAAGTCAAACTCTGAAGAAAGGCTAAATAAAGGAGCTTCATGAACATTTTTTTGTAAATTTGAGAACTAATTTAAAAAGTTGCCCGTAAACTGTCTGGTAGTCAATCAAAAAAATAAAGACAGAAAGGGCTTGGGGGGGGGATTTTATTTATTTGTATGTCTTTCTTCTTTTTCTGAACTGATGTTGTGGTGAAAAGATCTTTCCGTTGCATGCCATCTTACTGTAAAGTTAAAGAGGTCTTGCTGACACCAGGCATAGCAGAAGATGGCACCTCAAATGCAAGACCACCAAGATCTCAAGGAATGTGTGATAATTCATGCTATCCTTAATGCTATAGTTGGGAGCAGGAAACTAGGAGACTGACCTCAGCTGCCAGTGCTTAATGTACATACATATCTATTTTTAAGGAGCAACCAGTGCATGATGCCTGACCTCTACTTGTCTCTTTAGATGCTTTTATGACCTCAGAATTGAAGGAAACATGCAAATTTCAGCTTTCTGGGCTTGCTAAGATAGTTGTGAAAAAAAAAAAAAAATTTCCTACATGCTATTCTCTGAAAATCTCACAAGACAGCTGTCTGGGGAGAAGTATTCCTCTGAGCAGTACAAAAGCATATGCCTTGAATACTTATTTCAGGAAGGAAAAATGTACTAAGGATCCAAGAACACAAGTCAGGCACGACTAGTTAGATCCCTTGCATACTAAAGGGAAAAGAAACCAACCTATAAAAATGATTTATTAATTGCTTTTATTTGTTGAAATCTCTAACATACAGGACCTTGACCAGGATAACAAGCCATAAATCAAGTACTTTTATTAAAACCTGATCATCCACCTATCAAAATCTCTAACGGTTGCAAGAGAAGGAGGACCATTCATAGCTCCAGGCAAGTAGAGGGCAGGGTTGCTGTGATCAGGAAATGCTGTTGACACGGTGAAGTGAGGAGGCTTTCAGTTTCAGCTCACAAAGCAGAGTTATATTTCTCCAGTTACCCTAACAAAGAGACTGTACTAAGACTTAGCAGAATAAAACCAACATTATTTCAAGCTGCAGTGAGACAGCACCTCTCCTTATCTCTTCCAAAGCCTGGTCTTGAAAGATGTTGAACCCAAATAACTTTTCCAAGCTTTCAACCTTTTCAAGCTTTCAGTGGTTCCTAAGGACCTCTGAAAAAGCCCATACTTGGTCAGTCAGTGCTCTACGTATCCCAGTTACAAGGGGAAAGAATGAAGATTTTACTACCTTGAAGGAACGTAGTTTGATGATTACAGATGGATTATATCATTATTTCTTCTGCAAAGAGGCATAAGTCTAAGTGGCATTAGAGCCAGGAAAATGCACAATGACAAAACATGATTTAATTCCTTCCACCAAATACAAGTCATCCTTACGCTCTTTTCCTTTAAAACTATGTGAGAATTTGTAGATCCACCATTCAAAGGCTCTGGGATGGACAGAAAGAAGAGGAAAGCACTGCCTCCCCTTGAGGTGACTTCATGATACAACTGTGTTGCTAGAACAGATGAAAACACACCTTCTGTGTCAGCAGGACACAACAAACAGGGCTACAAAATCTATTTCTGAAAATTCTGAAGTTATGTTTCATGTATGGACTGGAACTTACAGCAGTAGCTACTTCATTCCCACACTGTGGGATAGCCTCTCTAGGGCACCCAACTGTGAAGCAACACCCATGCAATAAAGAAAGGATTCTGGTGACGAGTATTCTAGTATAACATAATATAGTTCTAAGCATCGCAGCTGAAATTTGTGGAAATTTATCAGAGATTAATCTTAGCTGTTCATCAGCTTGTAAATAACCATTAATTTATTAGGATGCTGATGGCTGATTTAAAGCCTGATCTTTTCTTTCTTGTCCTCTGTAATACCCATTGACATTAACAACAATTTTGGGTATCCGGCAATGCAGGATTTGGTTCATGATACTCAGATGTAATTGAAATATTAAAAGGTTATTCCAGATATGTAGTGCTCTTGACTACAAAATTCTGTAGCTAGAAGTACTTGGTAAGCATTTTGATTGTAGCAAATTTACTACTTGCCGCCAGTGATTTATTTCATGCCCCAATACGTTAAAAGGTCAGTAGCCTAAATTTATCTCAGCGCTTTTCAACAGGTTATGGCTTCTACAGTGTGTTCATACATCAGCTACCTTCGGATGCTAACATTCAATCTAATCTCCAAATTCTTCAAGTTAATGGGAATTTCTTTAGATGTGAACTTTGCCTTTTTTTCCTACTATTTCAATCTACACATAAAATCGCCCTGCAGCAAGATGCTATATTCTCACTTTTTGCCTTGTTTTGAGCTGCTACTAACAGCTTTTAATTTGGAAATACTACCTCTGAGTTTACTCCGCCTGACTGGTTTCAGCTCAATTGTTTCCCTCGCCAACAGAGCATTTAATTTCTCCTGAAGGTCATCGCAAGCTGTCAAGGCACTGAAACACACCAGCTTTTCATTCACGCTGCAAGCTAATGTTGCACTACCATTAAGATAAACACAAGTAGGCATGTGTGTATGACTTTTTCTATCAACAGTTACCAAATTTATTATAATACAAAATAAATTAGGCCATCAGTGAATTAGCAACTGGTAATAACCTACCTTCTTTGACTCCAACCCTTTCTTCAAGTTACTAGAATTAATCCTTTCATTACAGTGATATAATTGTATGCTGATAACTATTCGTACAAAATACACCGACCGTCATGTCATCTGCGTGTGAAAGTGACTCTTCCAGCTGTAGCACAACTAGTTGCAATAAGCTGGTGATGCAGTAAACTGCATGGATCCAAACCATTCCAAAAAAACAAACACAGTGGCCATCTGTTGGAGGAGGGCAGCCATTAACTGTTTTACGAGCCTGGACATGGTCCAATATTGTTCATTCTGCCACCAAAATGAAATGACCATTCTAATCAACAATGTGCATTTTAGAACTGGGTCATCATTGCCTGCAATGCCCTTGTTGTTTGAAATCAATAAATGCAGTGCTGATGCACACTTATAAAAGGCAAACCACCCTAGTCTGTTTTCAAGCTGAACTATTTTCAAGTTTGCATGCTCTAAAGTTTTCAGAATTTCTTTAATCGGAAAAATTTTCAAATTTTTTTGAAGATTCAAATTCAAATTAAAAAAAATGTGAAAATAGAGTCTGCCAAAATATAGCTCTACTGGACATTTCACTGAAGATGGGAAAAGCAGTGGTCAATAATGACCATAAGAATGAAAAATCCATAAGAATTCACAATAATATTAATACAACTCTAAAAATATTAGATAAGACAGACAAATTACAGAGTCAGTGCAATATTTACTTTGATTTATTTAAAATTGTTACTCTATTCTATTTAAAAGACAAAACAAGGACAGAGTTTATTTCCCTGACCCTCAATCTTTCTGGCTGGATTTTCTATTTAAAGCTGGACTTCTGAGTAAATGTGGACATTTTTAAGGAGTTCTTGGAGCTTCTGCTGTAGCAGTGGGAAACCCACTAATGTAGGCACAACATTATAAGTTTCCTTACAAAAGTCTGCCACAAGGCATAATATAGGTCTATCAAGACATTTACTGTTTTATAAGTTCTACCTTGGGAATTGTTGCAAATTATGCCTATGTCTCTGATAATCTTATCATACAGATAAATATTTACTACAATCAAAATAAATCAAGCTAATCTTATTCATGGTTTCAGTCAAAACTAAGTGCAGATCTCAATAAATGAATAGCCAGCATGTTGTGTGCAGTCCAAAATGGAAAGCCCTGAGTGATAATTACTGACACAAGGTAAAGAAGAGTGGCTTGTTTCTTACAAATACTTTCTTGCATTCATTCCTTACATAAAACTCCAGCTAATTAAATGTTAGATAAATATTAGATTAATTAAATATTTGTTTGCATTTGAATCTCAGGCACAGAAACCTGGGGCGAGCTTCTGATGTCTAAACACTAGTACTAATATATTTATAAAGTAAATATTTAAGAAAAAAAATCAGCCTTTTATGGGGTTTTGATACGTCAAACCAACCATATTACAGATGCATTAGTTGCTGTAAAGATCTAATTAAATATTTTACCAGTGGAACTGGTCCAGTCCTTAGCCAACAGTCAAGTCATCTTTCTTATATGACTGAAGTTCTGAAACAGAAAAGGAAGCCAAATTGTATGTAATCACTTCGGGTGAAAACATCCTCAAAGCACGAAGAAAACTTGCTCAGATACAGCAAGCCCAGAAGAACAACTCCAGGTCATTCTCTACGCTTTTTCCACAGAGGATTTACTTTTTGGTTAAGCATGATGAGGGAATAATGGCTTCTATCTCTTGCCGTTCCAAAGGCGTGAGCCAAGACTGAAGCCCTTGAACCTGCAGAAGAGCGCAGCAGTTTCTGCTTCTCCAAGAGAGAGGCTTCTTGGCCACTGACATTGAAATCCTGTTTTAAAGACGAAAGTTATACAAAGAGGGTTCTGAAGTCATGCTGCCTTAGGCAGAGATATCTGTAAAGTTGGGTTGCAGGTATGTATTGGGAAAGAAATTATCTGAACAGCACCGGTTTACCTAATCTATATGTTTAAGAAGTTTGCAGTGGATGTGCAGCTGAAGTACCTGCAGGTTTTATTTACTCACTGTTGGTCTCACTTTGGTGTCCTTACTCTGTGTTTCATACAGTTATTAGTACTGGGGCAGCAGCTCAAAAATATATCACTATAGCATTTTACAAGCTCTTTTGCTCTTATTTAGGGTAACTTGAAATGCTGGTCAAATATGAAATAAATCCAGAATGGGGAGGAAATGTGCAATTTTTTACAACAACTTTACTGTTGTATGAAAAGGAATGAATCACCAATCTCACCAACTACATAATTTCTATGGGTGCAATAGCTGGTAGGGGCAATCATTCAGTGATACATTTGGATCTTTCCAGAAAAGGAGTGAGCCAGGTGTAAGAAGTCTCACTGTGGGCACTTATTGTCAGTGTGGACATATGATTGCCATCAAATAGAAGAAAGGCAATTACTACGACTGGATTGAATTCCGCACAAATATAGTTCTAAATCCATCTTGATCAGTGTCTGATCTGCACTGCTAAGATATTTCAGATCCACTTCTACAATCTTCTTTCTCAAGAAAGAGCAGTACAAATGAGTATCTGATTCACTAGCATTCGTAGTTAAGTGATTGCCTAAGGCAGTGATTCAGATTAGAAGTCTCACTATGAGGACCCGCTGGAAGATTGCTCTTCCTCTTCCACTGATTCTAAACCAGCTTGCTGGTGGCTGAAATTAGCCTTTGTTTAATACTTCACAGAATGACAGGCTGCATGTGGGATTGGCTCTTCTAACACATATTTTGGGTGTGTCAGTTTACTAAGTGCTTACCAAAGGAGACAGAACCAGTCTGCAACTCAGCCATGGGGCATACTTAGGAGGAAAAGCTACCTCATTGACTCAGTAGAGCCACACAAACACCCTGCTTCTTTTTGTTGCTTTTTCAACTTTGGCCAAATGTTCTGCTCCAACTGCAGAGCCAACAGCACAATTCATACAACTGCTTCCTAATCCACTGCCAATAAAATCAGCTTAGTTCAGACTAGCTGTTTAAGCTGTTTAAATAGCCTGTTTCACTTTGCCCTGGAAGCTGGTGTGTGACTTCTCACATACACACTGCTTGGAAGGAGAGTGACAATGTCAGAGCAGCAAGTGCTGCAAAGTTTTCACCGCTGCACCAGGAAGAACCCAGCTACCATCTTATTTCCCTCTGGCCTAAAGGTTCCAGTGCCACACAGATATAGAAAAATAGGATTAAAAAAATGTTCTTACTGTTATAGAAATATCACCAACTCCTGTCTAAACTTTTATCTTACACTATCTTATTAGTATGTTGTACTTATGCCATACTACCTTATTAGCATATATTATCTTATTAGTATAATATATTGGTATATTAGTATAATACCATATAATATATTGGTATATTAGTATAATACCATATTATTACCAAGCAAGAAGCAAAAAAATCAGAAAGATCTCTCATCTAGTGATTTGTTCTCCCTAAGAGTTTGGTTTCCTATCTAATTAAAGAGCCCAGAGTGCCAGACAGAACCTTGTTTGCAATAAGTTATCTTGTTTTGGTCAGCTCCTTGTCTCCTTTTACCAACAGCAATACAGCAGACACTGCTTTCCACTGCTACTGTACAGTGTAACAAAATTAGAGGTAATTAAAGTTGAATCAGCGTAAGTGGCATGGCATATCTCTAGTTCCAGCCATTTTCATTGCCTATAGAAAACTTCAATATGTGCAGGAACTTGTTGCTGTCTCTTTGGACCCTGGTTTGTAATAGTAATATTTTGGATTATACTACTTGACCTGAATGACACAGTTGTTGGCATTTATCAGCCACCTACCATGCTAGAAGTGTAATAAATTTGTTTCCTGATATGCTGCTGTCTATAAAGTGTTAACTCAAAGAGAAAACATAAGCTAGAAGAACAGAAGCAGGAAGTTATGAGGAATCTCCAGGATAATGCACGTGACATTATGTTGGTTATAGAAATTTTGCTATATTTAGTAATAAAAGCAAACACCATTAAGGGCTTGGCAGAAGATAAGATTTTCTGCACACTTCTCATAAAAAAAATCTATTACACACAACTGAATGAGATCTCATTTGTTTTTTACTAGGCTACAGTCTCACCACACTGACTTTGTACTCCACTTCCTGCTGAGGTCCATCAAAAGCTTAGTAACTTCATACTGAAATGCATGAATCCTAGGGAAATCTCAGGTCAGCTGGAACAGTGCCATATTTGTTGCACAGAACCACTGGCTCTGACACCAGCCTTGATCATTTTTACATATTTAACATATAGAGCAGTCAAAAAGTCACAATGAAGTAATTGAGGAGACGGTGTAATTTAGTGCAATAGGGTCCAAGCAGCTGGGAGCCTCAGTTTTGTTATAGACAACCTATAAATAACTTAAAAGTAAAGAAGTTGTTTACCAGCAGAACTATTTGTTGGACTGACACAGTGAAGGCAGTCATTGAGACAACTTCATGCACAGGATATCCTGGTATAACAAAATCTCCATGGAAGTATTATGCTAATATTGGATATAAATCAGGATCCTCCTGAGCACAGCAGCACAGCTTTGCCACACTTGGAAGGGCAGGAGAGGTTTGGAGAGCTATGAAATATTCCTTTCGAAGGGTTTTTACTTAAAACATAGAAGTCATATAGGTATAACTCCTCATATGAATGCTGTCATCGTGGAGCAAGAACAGTTGTTTTGGGTTTTTTTTGTAGTTTTGTATTTGCTGTTTAAATTGCAAAACCCCCCTCACAAAACTCTCCAACTTAAAGATACAGAAATGAGTGAATTTACAAATTGGATTTAGACCAGTACTTAAATAATTTAAAAACCTGTTCTTGTTTATACCGGTTTACTTTCCCTAAGCTGGCAAGACCATAATGCTCAACAACTTCATTGTGCTCTCACTCTAAAAAAAGTTGATATACACAGAATGGTGTGAGAAATTTGCTGCTGTGAGGGACGCTGACTTCCCTGCTCTCCTGTGCACAGAGCAGCATGCACCTTCCTCCATCAATAAAACAACTTCTGTGAATTCTACTGAAAGTTACAGAACCAGGTATTGCCCAGATGGCATAAAATTAAAGTTTTGAATATGCAAACCCTACTATATTCTAGAACTAAATACCCTCAAGAATTAAACATGTCAGTTTCCTGACAAGCAATTGACTTTCTTCCACCCACTGAAAAGGAGATAAAGGCTCTATACAACCTGTCTGGATACATTCAGGTCATACATTGTGACAAAATGCTATATGCTAACATGACAAAACAATATGCTAGAAATTATTAAGCAGTTTCATACTGTTTGGCAGAACTGAAGAGAGGAAGTAATAAAATTTTGGCACACATTCAGCTAGACAGCACATCTTTATTGAATGAACAGACATATCTTGTAAGTGACCAGTTAAGAAAACAATATATATTAACTGTAGAGCAGAAAAGGTCCTCAACAAAAGGTCAAATAAACTTGTCCTAAAGACCATATGGGGATATTGGGATATTTTTATGTGGTCATTTAAAAAAAAGTTGTGCATTGGAGATGATTCATAAGGTTATCAAAAAGCAAGAATATAATGGCTGATTCTTCCAAAGGGCAGAAGGCCTTTTCTAGATTTAAAACGATTTGCTGAAAAAGGTTTACACTATGGTTATATTGGTAAATCTTAAACATGGGAGACACAGCAATAGCAAAGGAGCTTCATTCTGGGAATAAAACAAGCTGTACTTGCAACATGGGGATTTTTTTGCTGTTTTAGAAGCACTTTTACATCCAGGGAGTTGTTGTCATACTTACATCAGTCAGGATGGTGAAAACACCTCACCCCTTCCCAGCTCAGCTATGTCAGCAAATTGTTTCGAGAGCAAACATGGCCTAAGTAAAGAAACTGTCAGAGAACTTTTTTTAAGGTTTGCTTGTTTTAGTAAGACACACGGAAAATTATTTCAGATTTGTTTTATCAGATTTTGTTTGCAAGATCATTATAAATTATACTTTGGATTTTAAGCAGTTCTTACAACTGCCTTTTTGCTTTATCCTTTTACTCTTCTTCTATCATTTTCCCAGCCTCTCCATAACCTTGTGCTACCTTTGAAGGTAGGGTTCATTTGTGGGAAAAGATGCAAATAACAATGTTTAAAATTGCACAAGAAAGCCAATCATATCTTGAGCTTCATCAAAAAAAGCATGACCAGCACGCCAAGGGAGGTGGTTCTGCCTCTCTACTCTTCTCACATGAGACCCCACCTGGAATACTGTGTCCATCTCTAGAGTCCACAGCACAGGAAAGGAATAGACCTGTTGGAGTAGGTCCAGAGCATGGCCAAAGAAATAGGGACAGTGCACATCTGCTATGAGGAAAGACCAAGGGCACTGAGGTTGTTTAGCCTGGAGAAGACTACAGGGGCACCTTATTATGGCCTTTCAAGATTTAAAGGGTGTTTATAAGAAAGACAAAGACTTCTAGCCAAGGCTTAGAGTGACAGGACAAGGCACAATGTTTTGATTGAAAGAGGGTAGATTTAGATTTGCCTTAAGGAAGAAATGTCTTTACAATAAGGATGGTGAGATACTGGCACAGGTTGCCCAGACAAGTTGTGAATGCTCTGTCCCTGGAAGTGTTCAAGGTCAGGCTGGATGGGGATTTGATGAATTTAATCTAATGAAAGATGTCCCTGCACTTGGCTGGGGGGCTGGGCTACATGATCTTTAAAGGTGCCTCCCAGCCAAATAAAAAAAAATATACTCTCAAGTTAAGGTTTGCATGACAAAAATTACTTGTACATCAAATCTGTACAGAAGTGTATGCAATTAATGAATTCCAATCACTGCACTGAGATTTCTAATTTGAGTAATGTAAACACAATAAGAGTTTCACACTTGATCTAATTCCCCCTGGGGTTTCTTTGTAGTTACTGAAGGTACTTGTATGGCATATGTCACCTGTTCCTAAAGTAGATATTTGAAACAGGTCAAATGAATCATACTCAAAAACTGTCTCTCTTTTTTTTTTCTCTCTCTTCAACTGTAAAGTTAGTTTCATCTAACTGAAATACTGTAGAAATTTAAAGTGACACAAAATTAATTCCAATTCTACTATATATAACCATCACAAGATAAAATGGAAAGATAGCCTTGCTCAGGGCAACTGAGAAGGTAATCTGAGAAAGTTCCATAAATCTGCCTGTGAGAATGAAGCCTCAGTTGATAACCACAGTTATCCATAAGAACTAAAAGGAACAACATCCTTTTTTTATCAATTCGCTTGCAACTGCTTATCTTTGAGTGAGGAAAATAAGATTACAAAGAAGAGGAGAGAGGCAGAAGAAACTGCCAGAGCCACAGCAGAGAGAACTTTTCGGCACAGGTGGAACTTGCAACTTCCAGAAGCCCCAGCCCATCTTGACTGGCAGCTAAATGCAAGCAGTTGGGCTACCAGTTATATTCTTCTCACCACCCATAGGGAAAGGGGAAAAGGAAATAAAAAAGACTTGTTATAAACTAAAACAGCTTTAATGAAACAACAATAGTAAGGAAAATACTATTAAAAATAAAACAATAAAATATTCACAAATACACAAAATTGCTCCCCCCAAAGAGTATGCCACCACTGATGCTGCACAGCAGGCACGAGGAAAAGGTCCTCTGGGCTGGACTCTGCAGCAGGAGGGAGCTGCACTCAGGAATGGTTTTAGGAATGCATGGATTCGGGAGCAGGGCAAATAGAGGTATGAGATTCTCACTGGACATCAGCCATCAAAGAGGAGAGTTTGACCCTCGTGATTCCCCAGTTTTACAACGAGTATGATGTACATGGGATAGAATACTCTGTTGGTCAGTTTTGGGTCACCTGTCCAGTCTGTCCCACCCTGCAGATGCAACTATTTTTCATCCTTTTCACTTACAGCATTCCACCAGCTCAAAGATGGTCATGGTTTCTATAGGAATAAGTATAAGTAATGGCCTTTCTGCATACCAGTGTCCTGCATTATCACTTCTAGACAGAAGCACTATCTGAAAAACACGCAGTTAACTTTCAGAAAATGTAGTTACTTAGATCAGGCTTAGCTGAAAAGCCAGAAAACTGATACTTCTTTAGCTCGAAACAGAACACTGACAAAAACAAGAGGATCCAGCATGGCTGGCCATGGGGACCTAACGCTCCAGCTGCTTGAGAAGGGGTATGATGAATCTTGGTATGAGGAAGGCAGGAGAACAGAGGTGCACTGGGTGAAAGGAAATATTAGTGTATGGAAAGAGGGTCTGGAAAGAAAAAGTGGGACATAATATAGAGACTCACATCAGACAACGAAAAGAGGAGACCAGGGATGGGAAGCAATGAGAAGCAAGGTATTATTAATGTCTCTAGGGAAACAAAACAAATAAACCAAAAGCAATGAGTGAACTACAAGACTCTCTGAAATAGAAGGGAGAGGTTGGTCGGTAGAGTGGACTTACATGGGTTAGGGACACGACATGAAGAAGTCAATAGTGGAAGTGCTTTACAAACCAGTAAATTCTTCAGTAAGCAAACACTTTTTCTGTCTTGGCTCAGATTTTCCATAGGATATATCTACTGCTCAGACTTCAGTAGGTTATCAAGAGTTTATTTTAACTTCAGCATATTTATCTTCACAAATCTTAATGAACACCAAGCAGTTAAACAACACGCTTCTTCAGAAGACTTATGGCAATGCAAGCAATTGGAATTGTTCTCAGGACAGCTGACCAACCTTTTGTTTGTATTTTTTAAGAGGATCTGCATGAGTCTAATAGAATCACAGCTAACTACCATCGACATAAATTGCAGTGCCCCCTCAGTAGCTAAGGGGGTTATTTAAGTGGACACAAAATATACTGGTTCAACCTCAGTAGGGTAGAACTTAGCTCTAGCTTAAGGATTGCTATTTTTCTTAGGAAAATTAACTCATCTTTTGTTAGACAAAAGCCTGTCACAGATTACTCATTGTGGATCTAACTCTCAGTCAAGGTCTTACCATTAAGTTCAGTGAGGAATGACGTAATACTTGGCATATGTTCCTTTGTTTAATAAGATCTAGCTGTTTGCAACCATAAACCCACAAACTTTTTTAACTTAACTCACAGAAATAAGTATTTTATAATCACTTCACAACAAAAACTCTACAGCATCTACATTTTGACCTAGGATTTCATTCTAAAATGGAATAATTTAATTTTTTTTTTTTTCTGGGGACTTACACATCATCTGTGACAAGTTTACAAAGGCTTTGTTTATTCTTGTTCCTAACCATCAACCAAACAAACTCACCCTGGCTTCTGAAAGCCAAGCTGTGCTGTTTCCTTTTAACACATCATCACCAGTAATAAAGATTCTGAAAGCAAAATTAAACCCCAAGATAATGCTGGGCCACCCCACTGTCTTTAGATTAAGCCTGCAATGGAATTGCATAGGTGTAATTGACTGGAACTTAAGTAACTAATTCTGCTAGGGAAGAAAAAGCAGATAGAGTCAGCACTCTCTATATTATACAGATTTGTCTACAGTACTACCAGAAGTAAGACGGGCCTAGGTTTTTTTTCCAAATGTTTTCTTTAATTATTAAGGCTTCTTTATTGGACTTGTTAAATTTAGTTGTATACAACCACATTGAAAGAATTTCTCTAAGAATTTCATTTTCTGCTAGTAACAAATATACGCATCCATCCATATGTTTGTGATCCATTATGAGGCTGAAGAGTCATTGTTAAATTTCCATTCTTGTGGGTAATAATTGTTAAAAGAGAAATTACTCATAATTACCAATCAATTTTAAGCACCAGTAAAGGAAAAGAAACATCACCATTCTCAACAACTCAGTGCTAGGAAAAAAGTTCATTTGCCACTTTTTTTTACACAGAGAGCTGAGGAAAAACACACCTTTCTGAGACTCTATAAAAAAATTCACTACATTGGATAAAACTACTGACACCTTCAATGCTGAACAGCACAAGTTATAGTTTACACTGCCCCCACCCCCAAAAAGACGTATAAATTTTGTCTAAATTTAGCTGTGTAATCAACACTGTGAGATTTGTGCGAAGAATCCAGACAATGGGTGAACTCCAGATTTCAAGACAAGGAAAGGTAGAAGACAGAAAGCAATAGGAGATAGGAAACTGTAATCTCTGACATACGTGTCTTCTACATGGCATTAAAGACAAAGGCATGAAAGAAAGCAAGGATTCCTGTAGAGTTTATATAACCTCATTTTCAAAGTCACTGAACCCATACATTCCCCTTGATCTAACAGAGCAACACTACTGCAAGTGAAGCTGTAAGTCTAGAGTACTTCCTGATTCCTTGCTTTCCAAACACTATCCATGACCAGCCCACCCATCTCTGTCTCTATGAATGTCTAGGCCATTTCCACCTAAATTAGCATCTTTCTGGACTTCAGGAAATCCTAAGTCACAATGACCCCAAAGCATAATTCAAGAAAGAAAAAAATCATCACCTGATGCTAAGGCAGTTATGTACTTCTGTATACTTAAAGATTATTTTGTTGATGAAGATTTCAGTAGGTACACAGGGGTAGTAATCAAAGGCAGGCAAGAAGAAGGAGGAGTACTCAGAGCTGTTAAATTCCAAAGGCCTGTGCAACACAGAAGAGTTTGAGACACATTTTTGTTTTTCCTACTAGACTCTTCCATTTTGCATTTCACACCTTATTACAGCTCTCCATAATAAATTATGTTTGTGGTCTCTATAAAGTCATTAGAAAATATTCAATGACCATATTACAATGTCCAATTTATAAACTGAACCACTTAGCCAAGTACAATTTATTTTATAATGGTGGAAGAAACATCCCTCTAATCCTTTAATAATCTTCTGATAACTGTGGCTGATAAAACACAGTGCAAACAAGTTGATAGCTCCCAACTATTTTTAATAATGGCCACTAAAAAAAGCTTCAAGAATAAAAGTCAAGAGAAATTTGAGAAATTATGCGAAAATATAGATGTGCCCAAGACGTGTTTGGACATAACAGTTCAAGTAATATTCATGTCAGCATGAAGTAGTAGCCACATACATGTGGTTACTGCTTCTAGATATGTAAGGCAGACATTGAAAAGACATGTCAAAAGAAACTGAAAGCTTTTTATTTATTTATTTGTTTGTTTCGTTTTGTGGGCAAACTACAGATTACTTTAGTTCAATAATGAAAGTAATCACTTTTGACTTTTAGGCTGGCACCTTGGTCACAAAAGTGTCATCTCTATTAATATTTTGGTTATCTGCTGACAGATTAAGATTAAGGTGTCAAAAAACTACTTTAGGCATTCAGAAAGAACAGAAATTACTCTCTCTGCTCAAAAAAATCATAGTTGTGTGGAGACATCCCTGAATAGAGGTTTATTTCCTATTTCTTTTGAGATTTTTGAGATGTGACCCAGCATTGAAAAAAAAAAAAAAAAGAGGGTACAGAGAGGTGATATTTCTTTGGGGATTGGGGTGGTTGTCAGTGAGTTCCTATAGGCATACAAGCTGTTGCCTCACAACAGAGTGACCTGAGAGAGGCAGTAGCTCCCAGCTCCTGCTGAGATCCTCCGGAGCAGGCAGCCTCACACTGTGACAAATTATCACTCTATGAATAACATCATTAAGCAAACTCAGAGAGAAAAAAATAAATTACCATTCAGAAAGCAGCTATTTGCCTAGAAGAAGGGGTAGGATGGTGTACCACCTCATGACAGTTTCTGCATTCACTGGGAAAAGTATTCTTACAAAAATCCCCGACATATGTACTTAAAATCAGGATGAACTGAGGTAATATATTCAGTTTTGTCTAATATCTTAGCACGCTCTGTAAGATACTCTGTCACAGCTAAATCCAGAAGAGTACATAATAACAGCATATACAATTGTGTTTGCTTCAGATTAAGTACTTTCTTAATGCATTTGTGGACTGCATAAATGTCTCTTCCAGCCTTCAGTTATTCAGACTAACATACAATATTCTGCTACTCTTCCTGAATACATAATGTAATACAATAATCACAGTTATCATTAAAGCAACTTGAAAAATTCTTACGAAGTTAAGATCATTTAAAAAAGAATGTGAGTTACTTTTATAAAACTTTCAAAACTGTAGACACAATTTTTTTTCTGTTTTCATATGACATTATCCTATAGTGCTTTCTTTACAATAACAAAATCATTTAATGTAGGGACTTAAGGTATGGAAATCTAGTGGGTTTCCAGTTTAAGATCATTTGCCTTATTGTCAATGAATACATCCATTTTCTCATAATGCACAGTCCTATACCTACAAGGACTTGATAAATTGAGGCACCGATAATGGATAGTACAAGGTCAAAGTTAGCCGCTAAAGTTCTAGAGAGTGATACTCTTCCTCAGTGCTTACTTACAAACCTCTCAGTTACTGTAAACTTTAAAATGCTACTTGAAATGAATTGGTTATAATGTCATAAACTAATAGTTATGGCATCTAAAAATGTTGGCTGTCTGTCCTTTCCAGTTCTAGTCTGAAAAAGATAGCCCAACCCACAGCACTGTCATTCAACTACCACAACATCTATATCAAGAGTGAAGAACTAAAAATTAAATGAAAAATGCTCAAAACGCTAAATAGGGTCAGATACTGGGTATATAACAGAAAAATCTAACCATCACAGCTCATTTCCTATACATGATGGTAACATATGACCCAGATAATTATATTCTCTCCTAAACAGACGGGAAGAAGAGTGAGGTGTGTCAGAGAGCTGGAAGCAGTCCCTTTGAATGTTATACCTTGTGACAGGCATCCCTAAATCGTGCAGCTGGCTTCAGACCCACCAGGGACTCCAGCAGAGTTGCATTCCGGTGGCAGAGTCATGCTCCGGTAGATTATTTTTTGTGTCAGTCATACAGGCTGTATGAACCGACTGCAAGGCCCCTGTGCAGCCACCGTGCTGCTGAGTACCCGAACCTCTCTGTACACGGACTTCTGCAGCAGGGCTCTGCACAGCCTCCACCGATCTGGACCAGACTCTGCTGAGGGGCAGAAATTTTCAAAGAGATTTGGTAGCAATATTGGCACTTGATGACACAAGGTCCTCTTGTCTACATTGGAGGAATATATTGTTCCCTCTGCTGCTATCCTGACAGTGCAAGGCTAGAGTCAGACAAAGATCTGTGACACATGAATGAACAACCCTTCCAAAATATTTTTTTCAGCATTTGAGTCTGAGCATTGCTTCGGAGACTTCCAGTCAGCAGCTACGCCCAGTGGGTAATAATGATTGGGATGCTCCTGAGTATCTCAACCCTCTGATGTTAAAAAACTCACAATAACATCAGGGATCATAATAGTATTAAAAATTTTTGACAACTGCCTTTAGAGTTTGGGGAGAGCTTGCCGAAGAGCAGGACTCTCTCCTTGCACCATGAACCTTGCCAATAACCCTGCCTTGCAGTAGACTTGGTCTGGAGTAGGCTGCGGCATGATGTAGCATCAGACCCTCTATTTTTCTTCCAACAATCACGGGTTTACACCTGCTTACTTCATAGTCAAAAAAATCCACTACAAACGAAGGCAAGTGCTATTTTACTTCTCTGAGTGATTTTATTTCCTGCTTACTTTCATTCTCCCCAAGAGAGAAGCAATTAGATCATGGTGAGCTGCGCTGCTCTGCCACATAATGGCCTCCTACCTTTCTTGCCTTACCCTTTTCTCTTATAAAAAGTCTCCATCTTCAAACCCTTTCTCTCAGCAAGATTCCATCCTCAAATCACTGTTTCCTCAGAGCACTCTGAGAAAAGTAGGCAACAGATGAGGACCAAACCATCTAATTGTCTGTGGTAAAGCACTGAGATTCCCCAGGATTTTGCAATGCTGATTTAATACTAGCCCTTGCCATTTGGACACTGACTCAGATAAAATGAGTGTATTGGTAGCTCTGCAAGTTCAGATGTCATTCAGCTGGCAGTCTGAATTGCCAGGACCATTTTTCTTATCTTTCAGTGATAATTGATCCTTCCGGCTCCAGTATGACCAGGAAAGGTACAGCAGTCAGGACTGAATAAAGCATGGCTGCACAGCAGGGTGGAGAAACCACATCTCCTGCAGAAATCATGTGAAAGCTCCCATTCAAAGCCCAGCAAATTTCAGAATTCAGAAGAAAACCCAAGGCGTCGGTGTCTGTTTTCAGATTGTCTCTAGTTATATTGACTTGAGCCACTATATAATTCAGAAGTACACAGTACGCCTATAGGTTGGCCTCACTGGCATTTTACAATCCTAAGACATATCAGAAGCACCTTTTCTCAAAATTGCATCACGACAACCAGACACACGTGAAACCATCACTTGTTTGGCTAAAGACTTTCAGTCCTTCCACAGCTTCCTTCTTCCTACTCACACTACAGGCAAAGACCTAACAACTCTGAACAGAAGTATATTGATTTTCATCATCTCTTACAGTTGAATTACTGCGTAATTATATTTTGTAAGATAAAAGAGAGCAGTAGAGAGAGAACTGGTTCATTGAGGGCATATTTATCCTTTATTGTCTCTTTAAACACAAGATGAAACTCATCTTCATTGCTGTATTTTTAGTTTCAGCTCTATTTATACAATTACATAGTTGGACTTTAAAACTGTAAATTTGCTCTTACAAATTGCATCATGTAGTTTCTGTATTGCACCGTAATAGGTAATTCTCAGTTATGTTATCCAAGGGGCAGGTGTGGGAACCAAGCAGAACCAAGCAGAATGCAGAGCTTGTGGTGAGGGAGCTGCAGCAGCAGCATTTCAGTGAGTAGCAGATGCTCTGATCTGCACAGGCCAGCTGTGCTTTTCAATAGAAAGGAAAGTGTGTACAACACCCCATCTCCCTCCAAGTCCAGACTGTCACTTAACAACCCATGGCACATCTGTGTTCAAGTACTCTGATTGCTCCTGACCTTGCAGGGGTCAGTATGATCACCAGAATCTTAAATCCATCTTGGTTCATCTTCAAGAGCTAACATTGCTATCTTACTGTAACATATATACAACCCAGGTCTCATTTAAATCTTGGTCATTTATGAAGTTGAATTTACCATGAAAAATCTGATATACTGCAACAGATAAGCATTGCCCTGAATAGCCAACCATAGTTTCTTGTGACATAGTTCTACAATTATTTCTGCCCAAATTTGAAAAGGCTCCATAACATTAAACTGTAATAAGAAATGCAGTCTTTTCTGAATTGTGACATCCACGTGATACTGTATTTGCTACGAGCCTAAAAAAAGAACAATCTTTTCATTTGAAATTTTAGAGAAACTATGCAGAACATTAATTAACCAACCTCTTCAGGTTTTATGAAAATTAATAACTGCATTAGTGACTTTGGCAAATTACAACAATGAACACTGGAAAAAGCCAATGAGAAAATCAGGATTTCTGTCTTCAAAATAAGGCCTTGCCGGCATGAAGTAAATGAGGCATAAGTTCACTCTGTAAACAATAAAAAAGTATTGAAATGGTGCTCATGAGAGAGTCCATTCTAATCATCATACCAAGTAAGTCAAGATTCCTTTGGAAAAAGTACTATGCACTCATGTAATTGAAGTCTGAATCATAATGCATCCATGTAAGAGAGCTGAAAGAGAAGTTCCCTGGTTGCGACGTTTCCTAGCATTTGAGCTAATTAATTTCAAAATTAACTTCAAAATTAATTTCAAAATTAATTTGAGCTCTTAATTTCAAAATCTTCCTAGCATTTTTAAGCGTTTGCCATTAGTTCTATGGCTGCTTAGTTGCTTACAGCTTGTTTAAAAGGCATGTTAGTGGTTTGACATCATAATTCCTGATTTTGGCTTCTTTTGGTTTTGGATGACTAAATAAGGTTTCTCAAACTGCACAACTGAAAGCAGTAGCTATTTTTGAAATCTGTTCTCCTTTTATACAGACAAGCTGTTAGTGCAACCAACAATTATATACATTTCCCATCATTGTAAGATTATGTAAGATTACACAATACAAAAAGGATTATTAAAAGAGACAAAATTAGTATACTAATGATTCAATTTGACAGTTTCATTATGTATAATGTAGATAAAACTGCTAGAAACTTTTAAATTACTCCTGCCATGGCCTGCACAAGACTGCTAAACCAACCTGCAATACACTAGCTTATGTTCTTTTGTAATATATTTATCATAAAGGTGCATATGTAAGCAGCCATATATTTTTCCTTTTATACCGAATGTTCAGGACAGTATTTTGATCTAATTATATTTCACCTAATTATAGTTCATCATGGTTAAAATATCAGATTTAATGGTATGTCACGGATTAACAGAATAATTTGATTTTTACACTGCTAATTAGAATGTACATTTACATGATTATGGAAAGTTATATATGAATTACAAAATTATAACTTAATGTTTAAAAAAAGTCTTCTGCAGAGGAACTGTAGACAAATTAAATTATTAAAAATATGTTTAGATATTTAAAGTCAACTAATGGGTTTCTTGGGGAACTATGCTCTACTATAGACATTACATAAGTGAAAAACTAGTTTATAAGAAATTATTTGCTCATGTGTAACAAATTCAAACATAAACTTGGAACACCCCAAGGATTTTCTAGCTAATTAGCTTTCTCGTCTTTCTCTCCCGGTGTACATCCACTGCCACTGAGGCAGGAATCTCCTCCATCCCCTGGGAGCACTCACACTGCAGTCTAGGAAGAAGGAGGAACAGGGGGGTCTCGATATGTGCAAGACAAACCTGCTTCCAAACCTGTGGCGCAAAACCACATGTCTCATCACACCGTCATCTTAGAGGTGTGGAATAACTGGCAAGGACTCCACAGCTAAAGGAAAGCGATTTCTTAGGGCAGACAAACAAACAACGCCATTCCGATCTAGAAAGAAGATGCTAATAACTATGGAAATGCACTATTCTGGCCTGCTTCATACTCATAGCAGATGAATTTATGGTGTATAGTCAGCTGAGAATGTTGAGCTGCAGAGGCAAGTTATTCTGTGATGTAGGGCTAGATGATGTGCTGTTCTGCATTCACATCTGCTCTAAATACATGGCTAGGAGATGATTTTTCACCTCTAAATTCTGAGGTGGAAAAATTATCAGATCCCCTAGTTTAAATACAGCTAGTATACGCTCTCTCTGCCAGAAAGACTGAGTATGTCAACAACATAATGGTGACAGTCACTTTGCAGACTGCAATTGGTCATAGGGGCAGTGGCATATGACACTACAAACTGTTCAGGAATGTGCAAAGTGACAAAGAGATCCTGCATTCATCTGTAGGGACAAGAAGGGATTTCATTCCTTCCTAGTGACGTAACTATAAGCCCTGTTTGCAGACTCGGTACAGGAAGCAAGAAGGTCTAGCAATTATTACAGTGGGCAAGGAAGACCAGTAAAGGAAAGAAAGTATATTCCATGCATTTTTTTTAAAGGCTTGGCAGGTTAAGCTTCCATGGTGAATGAGCAGCCTGCTGTCACGTGGGAATGCCACAGTGTGTAGTTGACTGTGAGAAACATTCATTGTGGGGATGGTTTGAATTTGGATCATTTTAGAGTACTTTATCACATCACAAAAGCAATTTCCTGTCTTTTCATCCTTCTTATTTTTTCCTTCACAAACTCAAGCACCAACTTACTATGCAAACCTATTTCCTGCCAGGATTTAACAGGAATATCAATTTCTTGTGCACAATTGCATAAGAGTTACAAATATGCGAAGGAAACTAAAGTCCAAAGTTTTGCAAAGCAAGAAAGGATTCAGAAGGCTGTCAGGCCATTTTCTGAGTTTAAGACCTCAGAATACCAACCTAGGATATATGACATCTTCTCAATCTTCTCAAAAGATTGAGAAACATATTAAGTTTCCTTCATTAAGTTCATTTATTTCCTTTTCCTTCTTTTTTTTTTTTTGTTTAAGAAAGAATAAAGAAATGCAGAATATTTCCTATTTATATTCAATCTTAATAGCAAGAAAAAGTCACTTCCATTATGCTGATATGCTTTTATTTCTTCTTCTATTGCACTGGACTGCTCTGAATTCCTCCAGGGAAAGAAGACTCAAGCAAAAGCAAGATAAAAACTTAACACACTAAAAAATTTGGAGGCATTTGGTTTAAGTCTTCATAGTATAAAATTAGAGTTCTTTAAGTAGTGCCTGTTCAAACACACTATCACTCTGAGAAAGCTTGGCATTATATTACACTTTCAGAAAACCTAAGCTGATAGAAAAACAAGCTACAGGTGGAAAATATGTAAATAAGACTTTTCATCATGTAGTGTCTGAACCACATATCAAAGCATGGATAGGACTAATTAGCTACTAAGGCAGCTGTTGAAAATTGGTTGTACCTGGGAATCTCAAAGGGATGTCTACACTGCAATCATGCTGAGAGCACAGCTCATGTCACGCTGGTTCATGTACAGGAGAGCTGCCACCGCAGAGAGCCTGCTGTCTTCCCATCTTTATACGCAAGGTGGGACCTGACTCAGATCACAGACATTGGGTAGAATGGGCATAGAGAAGCCTGTTATCGAAGTTTGTTGTAATTACTTGTATGTGGGATATTAGAGTCTCGAGCAGGATTCACTGGTTAGTTTTACATTAAAACTCCTTCCCCTTTACTTCACAGGTTCTCTTGAGAAGGAAGTGAAAATTACTCAGCTATCACTGGCAGACTACAAATCTGATATTTTTTTCTATGTGTCTCTTAGCCTGGCCCCGGACTGTGCTTGGAAAATGACACTTAGTCAATTAATACCTACAGGTCCAGCTAGCCACATAAGCCAACTTTAAACCAAAAGACTTACTAACGGTTCTTTATGTTGACACTCTATTCTTTTACCAGCTCCTCCCAACATCTTCAGAGCATTTCCACCATACATGTTCACATTTATGCCAAAGATAAGGATGTCTACCACATGCCTTCCCTGCCCAACCATGATCATTTCTCTGCTGATGCAGGACACCCTTTTCCACACACTGCAGCTGCAGTGGTCATCCTGCTGCTCTACAGAGGTTGGCAGAAGGGATGAGATTGTGCCCTGGGCACCTGAGGGTTTAGATGTTGTGCAAACACACACAGACTAGCACGTTTGAGAAGAAAAGAACGAGTAAGAAATTATGTGTTTGAAGTGGTGTTGGAAGATAAGTGTACACATATGGATACACTTTTTTTGCTTAAGTCCTTAAGGACAGTGAACACAGGCATGGCTCACTGCTCAGTACATGCTTTGTCTCATGCACCACTCATAAGTGTGACAACAGGGCTCAGCATGGATGGACACACCTCTAAGTCACAAGTATGAACATTATTGTAGTTATGCTCCACCACACAGGCTTCACTTTTCAAAGTAATCAAACTTAAAACCTTATAATACGAGATCAGATTCTTCCAAAAACTTATAAAGAAGCCTATACATCTTGCCCTAGACTTTACCTAAAAATGGAATTACTGTTACTAATGCTGGAGAAGCCTTAATTAACTTCTTATAGAAAAGATTAAATCTGTACATCTCACCGTCCTCTAAAGGCATGGCAAAGGTTCTATGTTTAGCAATAGCACTGCTCTGAACATGGAACCATGCTCCTCTTACCATGCTAGCAATGGAATATGCAGCGTTCCCTCTTTTACCCACTCTCTAACAAGCAAATACTGTGAAGTACCCAACTTTAACAGAATGGTAAACAGTTAGTTCTCTTATGTTAGATGCAGGAAATACCTGAAGAGTCTTTAGGTTGGATATGTTAAAGGCTATTTTTCCCCCCATGTTTTACTTTAAAATATCTTTTAAATTTTATTTGAAAGAATATCCTGGAAAGCAAGTTCCTTATTTTGGAAATCATTACAACTTGGTCTAATCATGGCATAATGTCCAATAAGAGTAATTTGTTCCAGCCGTTGGTCAGATATTCAACCGGTAGATGTGTGAGCTAAGTGGTGAGTGTATTTTATGAAGTAGTGTCTGTTTTATCAGATACAAGCCTGTGATTTCACTCATAATAAAAAATCACAAGAGCTGTTGATCATTTCCAGTAAGGACAACTCCCTCCTAGTAGTGTAGTGCCCTTTTTCACTGAGTATTTGAACATTTCAATCCCATTTGGTATCTCATGTCTCCTTAAATTATTGGGAGTAGCACATTTCAAGAACCAAAAATGCACAGATATATAAAAGTGAGGAAAATAAATTCACTACCTGAGCTAGATAAAAACCTAATTTGCTCAAATGTACATTCTACAGGAATGTACAAAGTAACGAGTTTTAATCATAGAAAAGTCTAAAGAAATTATTCTAATTTATACGCTGGAAGTACTTAAAGATATAGTTTTTAAACCTAGTATTAAGTATCAAAGTAGCAGTAGTTGAATATCTTTTCAAAACTGAATCCACGTAGAAGTATAATATATACCTGTGAATGAATTGATTTACATATGTAAAGAAAGGAAAAGACTGGAAGATGTGGCTAAGTATTTATTCTCATGTAAGAGTGCTCACACTGGCAGAGCCCATAGATGGGCTCCTATGAAAAACAGATGTGATAATTTTTTGAATACATGATCAGTTAAAAACTAAGAGCTGCTATTTTCATAAGTTCACAGGGAAGAAGAGTACCTTGTGCAGAGGCAGTGTGGAGAGTCTCACCTTTTCCCCTGCTTTGTTACTGCACTGAATGTTGCAATAGCATTTGGTAAACTGTGCAAAACTGAACTAAAATATAAAGCTTATGATAAAAAAGAAGTAGTCCTGGAGTATGACAGAGAAATCAATTCTAATGGTTTCTGCAATCATTTTTGAATGTATTTTGTTAATTAATTCTCTACTTATTTATCTGAAATGAAAGCAATGAAGACTATTTTTTTAGGAATAACTCCTTAGCTCATATATTATTTAGCCATAGATGTAGTTTCTGAAAAAAACCCCCAGTGAGTGTACTAGAGAAATATCCTGGGTATGAAAGCAATTCAGAGATGACACCAGAAGTCACACCATGATTTTATGAATTTCTATTGCCAGGGAAATTATTTGAATGATGGGATACAGATTATTTTCAGAATCTCTCCTTATTTAAATTATCGCTATGTCTTATTTCTTCAGTAAGTCTCCTATAGCACAAGAATTCTTTCTCAATTAACTGCAAAAAAATATGGGACTGCTTAGTTTTGTAGCAGGACTCAGGCAGCCAGAAATGCCAGAATTCTTGCACATCACAAAGGCAAATTCAGACCCAGAGCAGATACAAAGAGCTTTGCAATATGACTGCTCACACCTAAAATTAGACTATGTCAAGTAGTAAAACCCAAGTGCCGATCACTCCCTCTGCAGAAAAAGACCTAATCTTAAGTCTTTTTTTTTTAAAAAAAAAGGGGTTTTTTTGTTATAGTCACAGCTACAGATTTAGCTTTCTTTGGTGGGTTATTATTGGGTTTTGGTTATTTTCAGATTTTGTGCTTTTATTTAAAAACAAAAGATAGCACCCTTTGCAGAAGCACCAGAGAAATGCTAGTGCCAGGTTCCAATAAAAACTGAAACATGCTGACACAGATTCTAAGGTCAGGAGGAAACAACACAATAATTAAGTTTAACCTTTTTCAAACTGAAGGCACAGAAAATTAGGAGGCAATACTTTCAAGAAAAGTTACTTTTACTAACTTCAAATTTTTTCATGAAAGCTTTAATTTTCTCTCACTGAATGGACTTAGTAGGATTTTCTTCCAAGGTTATCTGGTGACCTTTTCTAAAGAGACACATGAGAGGAAGGTAACAAGAGAAAAAAAAAAGATTCCTTAGTTTGAAATATGCTGACTGTGTATTACGCAGTGTCACTTAACTGCCTTTCTTAGACATAGACTCTCTTGTTTCCTGTGAGCAATCCACAGAATAGCTTTCTTCTTCAACGAAAAGAAGAAGCAGCTTTTTTTGTATCAACAGATGAGAAGGCTTACGTACCCTACAACTTTTTTGTCTCAGTTTTCACCAACAACTGCTGTCTTCACCCCTCCTGGGTGAAAACACAACAAGATGGGAAGCAGGGGAGTAAAGCCCCTCCCAGTATAGGGGAGCATCAGGTTTGTGACCACCTGAGGAAGCTGAACATATTTAAGTCTATGGGACCTGATGGGATGCATCCCAGAGTCCTGAGGGAATTGCCTGATGTGATTGCCAAGCCACCCTCCACAATATTTGAAAAGTCATGGCAGTCAGGAGAAGTCTCTGGTGACTGGAAGAAGGGTAACATCGTGTTCATTTTTAAAAAGGGTAGAAAAGATGACTCTGAGAACTACCAACCCGTCAGCCTCACCTCGATGCCTGGGAAGGTCACGGAACAGATCCTCCTAGGAGATATGCTAAAACACATGGAGGACAGAGAGGTGATTAGTAGTAGCCAGCATGGCTTCACCAGGGGCAAGTCCCGTCGGACCAACTTAGCGGCTTTCTATGATGGGATAACCACATCAGTGGATATGGGAAAACCAGATGTGGTCTGTGTGGACTTCGGTAAAGCTGACACGACCTCCCACAACATCCTTCTCTCTAAATTGGAGAGAGATGGATTTGATGGTTGGACTGGTCGGTGGATAAGAAATTGGTTGGACAGTCACATCCAGAGAGTAGTGGTCAATGGCTCAAAGTCCAGATGGAGATCCGTGACAAGTGGTGTCCCTCAGGGGTCTGTACTGGGATGAATGCTGTTTAATATCTTCATCAATGATATGGACAGAGAGACTGAGTGCACCCTCAGCAAGTTTGCAGATGACACCAAGCTGAGTGGTGCAGTTGCCACACCAGAAAGATGGGATGTCATCCAGAGGGACCTGGACAAACTGGAGAAATGGGCCTGTGTTAATCTCATGAGGTTCACCAAAGCCAAGTGCAAGGTCCTACATCTGGGTCAGGGCAATCTGCGCTTTCAATACAGGATGGGAGCTGACGTGATTGAAAGCAGCCCTGCAGAGAAGGACTTGGGGGTGCTGATTGATGAGAAGCTCAATATCAGCCGTCAATGTGCACTTGCAGCCCAGAGGGCCACTGTATCCTGGCCTGCATCAAAAGAAGCATGGCCAGCAGATTGAGGAGCTGATTCTGCCCCCCTACTCCACTCTTGTGAGACCCCACCTGGAGTACTGTGTCCAGTTCTGGAATCCTCAACATAAGAACAATACGGAACTACTGGAAAGGGTCCAGAGGAGGGTTACAAAGACGATCAGAGGGCTGGAGCACTTGCCATACGAGGACAGGCTGAGAGACTTGGAGTTGTTCAGCCTGGAACAGAGAAGGCTCCAAGAAGAACTTATAGCGACCTCCCGGTACCCGAAGGGGGTGTACAAGAAAGCTGGAGAGGGACTTATAACAAAGGCATATAGTGGTAGGACTAGGGGGAATGTCTATAAATTGGAGAGGGGCAGATTTAGACTAGTTATAACGAGGAATTTCTTCATAATGAGAGTGGTGAGGCACTGGCACAGGCTGCCCGGGGAAGCTGTGGATGTCCCCCCATATCAGGCTCCATGTAAAGGGATTAATCTTTTTCCAGCAGTTTTGCATGAGTAACCAAGATATTTGTTAACTGTACAGTCATTTTTTATTGCAAAGCTGCCACATACTACCTAGGTAGGAGCTTTGAACTGTGTCTCCCAGAGACAGTGCTGGATGTTTTTTTTGCCCAAGGGGAGACATATATTAATTCAGGAACAAGTTACATGTACCATAGATCTAGCTTATCTGTCATTCTCTTATTTTCAGCTAGTAAAGCAACTGCAAGGCTCCAAATAGTTATAACTCTTCATAAGCAACAGTCACGTCACTGTGCATTCTCCCTGTCTGCTTACATGTGCAAGAGCTATACACTTTATACCAGGTGACATATAAAGTTCGAGAGGACTTGAGTTAATTAAAAAAGGTAGCCAGGATTTCTTAGATTTGTAATGAAATATTTTGAGTGACGAAGCAAAATTATTCTGCATAAATCCGAAGAACTCCATATAAATGAACTTAATTGATAATATTTATTGACAGAAGAGTAGTAAAATCTCATTAATATTTGCAAATTTCAATTACAGAGAGGGCATGAGCATGTTAAGTAGTCACAGTTTTCCATTAGGATTGGAACAAACACTGATTTATTAATCCGTCATCTAATTTTGAAAGAGGTGAAAGTGTGATGCTACTGAGAATGATATATGATAAAGTAAATTATTTTTGCATAGATGTAATGTTGTTATTCCTATGACATTGAAATTCTGTGTCAAACTCTGAGAGAGAGGAAAGGATAAGAAAGCATAGGTCATTCTTCATATAACTGAAGACTTGAGATGGATCACTTAGCATGATGAAAGCAAGTAATACAGTATTTAGCTATTCAAGACCCGAATCTGTTGGGCAACAACCCCAATTGCAGTTCACAAAAAGATGGATAATTGTACGTGTATTTCCCACAAGTAAGAAAATAGGCAATGAAATGCCATTTAGATTCTTTTACTTTCAGCAAAGATATCCCCAAATGAAAAAATGAACAGCTAGTCAAGCAGAACAGCTTGACAGGAGAACTCTTGACATACCTTTATGACTTCCATACAACTGTGTTCTCATATATATTAACAGAGAAGTTTGTATAATGAAATAATGGATTATTTGTGGAATTGTATAACCTTTTTTTTTTCCCTTCTGTTTCATTTTGCAAATAATATAAAGCACTATCAAATAATATAAAGCACTATCATTACTTTCTTATTTGGAGCATATTTGTATCAAAAGGCTCCTGTGGAGAATCAGAATCATTGTCTACCTCAACAGACAACCAAAAAAAAAAAGTCACCCAGTCCCTAAGAAGGCAATGATTTTAGACCAAGACAGGGATAAAATAAGCCCTCTGAAGCAAACTCTGCCCTCCTTCTACTCAAAAGAGAAGAACTGGTGTATTATGCATCACACATCTAGCACAAAAGCAACCATTCAGCCCCAGAAATAATAGCTTGCAGATGTCACTGCCAGGCACAGTTTGGTGTCAATCTAAAAATAAGACACACGATCTTAGACAGAGCCGGAGAAGCATTCTAGAAGCTCTGCTAACTGACAAAGGACTGAACACATGTTGATGTTAATAAACCTTTTCAACACAGGGTAGATGAGCAGTTGCTAAACCTTCTTCCTAGAGCTTGCTGGAGCACTTAGAATCTAAGACTGTGGATTATCTGGGAAGCCAAAGTGTATCTTTTTTTGTCCCAGTCCAGGCACCTGGCATACTGCAACATTTCACTGTAGCAGCCATTGTAGGCTTTTTACTTCATTTTGCTCCTGAAAACACAACAGGGAAACATCTGTTTTGGCATTCTTCATTAGATGTAATAAAAAAAAAAAGTTGGAACCACAGCCTCATCACCTATCATGGAAGATGTCACTCTGTCTCATCAGGGTGCACAGTGTGAATGGATCTGGACTCACAGGTCCTTGGAGAGCAGATGAATATGTTTGGTGGCAGCTGGTAGAACAAGGAATATATTGAACTCATCCTTCCTTTCCTTCTGGCTCAAAAAGGCCTCCTCCCAAAGGAGAAGAGCTCCAGTCAAGCTGAGTAAAAAGATGTGCTGTGAAATGGGAACTGATTTCAGCTTTCCAAAATTTGATTTCAGTACAGAGAAGGTTAGATCTAGCATGCCTCGAAGTCTGTTAGCAAGAAAGTGTTCAGATAAACCAGAAAGGTACACTTGCTCAAGGCCTTGCTGGAAACTACCTCTGGGTAGCCCTTCTCCCTAATGATCCAGCAAAACAGATGGCTAATGGGTTGCAGTCCCTGCCTAGAAGCAGCAGGGTTTATTTTGTGCCTGAAAGCTGGTCCCACTTCATGGCTGGATGCCCACTGCAATCTGCAGTTTAAAAAGAGTCTGAGGGCGAGGGAAAGGCTGAACCAGAGAAGGTGATATGGGACCAGAAGAGGAGCCTAAAGGGATGCGCTGGACAAGCAAGGATCACTGGGTTCATTTCTGCAATAGAAGATGCCACAGCAGCAGAAGCAGCAGCTGTAAAGCGCAGGCTGGGTGGTATGAGGATCACTGCATGATGAGAATCAGTAAGAGTGCAAGTAGAGCATCAGGAGAAGCAACAAATATTGGATAAGCTACATGTGAAATGCTTATATAAATCAGAAACTACTTTCTCAAGACAAAGATGTAGTCATTGTGGTTTTTCTTTGTATATATGTAACAAAAAGGATAAAGGAATGCTTCTGTTTGGAAAAATAGACCTGGGTCCATCACCTCACCTAAATCTACATTATAAAAAGATCATCTTCTATATACGTTTCAAAATAATCCTACACATTTGAGTAGGCAACCACCTGCAAAACCAAAAATGAAGAACAGTTAATTCAGATGCAAATATAACTATTACAGTAATGCAGAACAGAACTCATATAGTTAGCAATCTATGGGCCAGATCTCCAATAATGGGAACTAAAATAGCTGCTGGTATCTGTAAATTCAGAGATTCTTACTCTGCATTTTTACAAAGTTCAGCCTGCATACCAGTGTGCTATTAACTGAACTGAGCTTAAAATTCTGTGTGCACTCTTAAAGATAATTTTTGAAAAGCATGGCCTTTTGAGGATAGTTATTTAAAATTCAGAAGGCTGCCCAGAATATCAGAGTAAGTTCAGCATTAGTGTAATTTTTCAACCTGACCCCAGAGGCCTACGAACTAAAATACCAGCAGATTAAAATGCCTTTTAAGAACCACACTGCACTAAGTGTGTGTATGACAGAGTTATACTTTGAGTTATAAGCAGACAGTGCAACTTCTGAGGCAGCAGCAGACATAGTTAGGCTAGAACAATTTCCCTATAGCGTGGGCCAAAAGCTAACAGACAGGGCTCCGTTACCATAACAGCACCTTCAAGGTTAGGTTTGGGGTCAGGTGTCAGAGTCAGGACTGCCGCCCACAGAAAGCAGGCAAAAGGAAAGTATATTTTTGGCCAGGGTAACAATTTCTTATTCATTGTTTATAGGAAGTCATTGGCACCAGTACCACATTGTCACCAAATGTGTCATGATCCTTCTCTCTGGATGTCTCAGCCTAACATCTGTTCAAAGTACCTTTATAACACAGGTTGAAACATTTAATAGATGCCACAAATGGCACTTATTGCCACAAATGACAATGTTTTGATATTGAGGCAGTCTGCAAAGAGATTTACAGAGCTAGGTTATAATTCGTTGATTTCCACACCCCCCCCCCCCAAAGAAACAGGCTGGATGGAAAAGTCTCACCTCTGAAAGAAAGACGCCCAAAGCAATGTCAAATTCATGGTAAACTCTGCATCTGCCCCAGGTCTGAGACTGGCTACTGTTTCACTATCCATCAGCAAGCATTTGGTAAAAATGCTTCTTCTGGCTGCATGACTTGTATTCATCAACTGAGATCTACCACACCCGCAGACCAAACTGAAGTAAGAGAAGAGATAATGGCAGAGGCACCAGAGGCATTATAGGATGCAAGGAGCAGGATGCTCTTTAGAAAATGAATTATGGTTGTAGTTAGCAGATGTGCTTCAGCCACACACCGAAGAAGATCCCGGCTGGCTATGAAGCTACTTATTAAACTGTTCCTTTTTAAATATCACTGATAAAGAAACTTTTTAGAACACACTTAGGTCCCCTTAATCGTTGCATCCCATACCTGGTGATAAAATGTATTTATATTTTGGTAAGATTGAGTACAATATATATTAAATAATACATCAAAAATCAGTATTTACTATTATAAATAATAATTCAGTGTCTCTCTCAGATTTTTATCAGGGCCTTTCAATATGTGTTACTATTCTATACGTAATTTTCACTCATGAAGAATTTTAGGGAACTCAGTGATTTCAATAGGAAAGCAAAGTAAGCGACTTGTATGTCATTCCAGATTCTAAATCAAAGCCGAGCTCAAAATCCCAGTACGCTTCATTAAGTTTCATTTTTCTACAAAATTTTTCACTTCTTTATTGGCCAAGCAAAATACCTCCTACAGAGTAATGAAACTTTGACTGCTGTCTAACAGATTCAGATCCATATTTTTGAAGGTTCTGTTCATCAGGTTTGTTATTTATGTACTTATGCTATAGTTAAATCAGACTCCTTGAAACTCCCCTGAGAGAGATCCCAAAAGCATCAGTTATAGGAAGGAGTGGCTAAAAGATCTGAGTTTGTTCTTGCTCCCAGTTTGAAACCACCAAAAGTATTACATCAATGCAGCTTGCCAGAGCCTTAACTGGAAGCATTGTCCAGAGAAGGTACTGGGATCTCATGACCTTTCCCCTGAGATTCAGTCTTACTGCACACACGGCATTTGGAGGCAATTATTTTACCACTGGGAGGAAAGTATCACCTCTCTGCTAGGCGACTTTCCCCCAAGAGCGCCGTATTTCATGTATGCAGCCCATGAACCACAAAACTGGTACTGAAGGGTACTTCACTCAAGTGAGAAGTAAAATCCCTCCTAGGCAATATTTACCCATGCCTAGATTCATTTTCACTATTTTCGATGTTGTGCTATCCTGCATTGGTGAAAGAATCATAGGACCTTGCAAAAGCTTACCAGTGAAAGAAGAAGAAAGAGTGGAGAAGATGACTTGTAGAAGTTGCAAAAGATGTAACAGTGATGTTGAATAACAAGAAATAAAAACCTGTGATAAGAACCACTATAAATTAATGTATTTTTTTCTCCACAACAAACTGAAATATTTTCTTTTATGCAATTAGTCCACTGTCATGTAATTACTTACTACAGTTTTATCCAACTATTCTGTGTAAGCATAATTTCGAATTAGCTGAGAATCCCTATATTTTAAAGCTTAGAGGAATTTGATTTCTGAGACACACCCTAAAGGTTATGATGGGTTTTTTTGGTGTTTTTTGCTGGCACACAGAATATGGAATATTCTACCAAATAAGGATTTTTGTCTCCACTTGCATTCTCTGGCAATGTAAAAATGCATCTTCAAGAAGTGCTTGTACCCTCACTTTTCTAAACCAGATTTTTTAATATTTTACAAACTTCTAACAACAAATGCATAAATAGATAATAGCTTTTCTGTAACAGTGATTTCTGGCTAAACTGACCCCAGCATCAATGAGAAACATAACTATAAATAATGAAAAGTATGCAGAAAAGTAGCTACCGTTTCCTAAACATTTTTCCATGTTTAAATTTTCCACTGCTTTCAGAACGTTATTGCATAGACCACAGCTAATGACTGCTGACAAACAAGTACTAAGCCCCTTATACACTATGTGTAAAAACATCATGCTGTGCTGTAGTAACACCACTTAAATCAGTAGAGTTCATTCCTAATGAGAGAAGTGAATAAACAACGTGTATGTATTTGGAGTCATACTGACCTAAATAACACTAAGACTAAATCCATGCAAGTGAATTAAATAGTGCTATGGCATGAATCCATGCCCTGGAACTATTCTTTTTTTCTAAAATACAGAATCTCAGGGCAGTCCCTGACACTCTTTTGATCTTGGCTACTTGACCAGCCATCTCCTAAGTGTTTCCTGGGCACAGCTAGGGCACTAACCCAGCTTGGATACCGTCCCCAAGAGGCAGATTAGCTGCAGCCCGTGCTCTGGGGGATAGGGGAGCTTAACCATATGGAAGTGGCCATGCTTAGCTGTCCTCCAGGCTAAAGGGAGGCCTTGCATCATCCAGCGTATTCGTAAAAGGAGCAGGCAAGGAGCAGAAATGCAGCTGTAGTAGAAATAATAATAATCTAAACAACAAACATTCCCAGTTAGTCTTCCAAGAGTAAACTTTCCTAATTAATTTCCCATAATTACTGGAATGAAAGAGACAAACCCTGACAAATCTTTTCTCCTGTGTCCACGGAGGATAAACAGAAGTGAGCCGCCAGCTTCTGCCTACCACAGCGCTGGGGATTTACACTGTATCTCCATGCTGTGCTTTCTATATTGATCCAGTGCACTGGTGCTGATACACATCCGAGTCCAGAGGCAAGCTGTCTCATCCATAAACAGTACTTACTGATACATGTCAAGTCACATAAACCACACACATTAAACTTAACTTCCTGAAACAGTAGACTAAATAAATTAGATTTCTTTCCAGCTGGCCAATAAATGTTTTTTAAACCTATATTCCAAGCCTAAATACAGTTTGGTCAGAAAGCATTTTCCTCTTAAAAAGACATATCTGATTTCCTACTTATTATTTTCTTAGTTATGGTGAAGAGACACTTTCTTTCCTCCTTCCTTCTGTAATCAACTGAAGTCTGCCTCAACGTATGAACTGTATTCAGGAATAAAATAATAAGCAGCCCTCCATTACTAAGTGCCTCTAAGAAAGTGTCTGGTTACCCTTCCAATAGCTTCCACTTTATGCACTAGACTACAACCATGATCTACCCAATGGTGTGTGCTCTAGAACCGGGCAAAATGTACTCTCCCCATCAGAAAAGATGCTTGGAGCTTTAGAAAAATTTTTTGGAAGTTGCAAAAGGAAGGTAAAAATTCTAACATTTAGATTACGGACCAATCAAGAGTCTTGGGTCAATATCTAGGGGACTTTTTTTTTCATTTTTAATTATTTTTCTTTGTTTTACCTAAAATCACCCTACAGATGAGAAGGAAAACGTAAAATATATTCAATTAAAATATGATCACAGTACACAGCAGATGTATGAAAACACGTCCTTTCTACAGACAGCTTTGGTTGCAAGGAACTTAGATATCTGGAAAACTTAATTTTCAAAGACATTTCAAGCAGCTTCAAGTTTTACATATAAGCTGACAGAACTATCTTAAAAATAAGATTTTTATGATAAAATTTTTTCATTAATTCTGAAGTGACATAAGAAATGTTTTCTTTATTTAATGCAAAATGTTTTCAAAGTGATGAATAATAAAAAGCCATTTAAAAGACATATTTACTTCTTGTAAAAGAGAAAATTGTTTGAAAGCTTAAAACTATTTGTATGCCTTTTTCTTTTTTTCCTCCTTTTCTCACTGAAATTCTCCCCCACTTGCCTGAGTAAGAAAAACAGACAAGGAAAATGATATACATATTTAAGAAACTTAGATGTAATTTGGTTCTGAAACAAACAAACCAAAAATTTCTATTTTCCTTTGTTACGGAGAAGGAAAGTTGACAAATCTGAATGATAGATCTTTTTTCAAATCCGTTTTTGTTAAAGAAAATAATTTCTGTTCAGGCATAATGCTGCTAAGCAAAGTTTCTGTCATGACATTCTCCTTTGTTGTTTCTTGCTCTTAAGTTGTGTGAAGCAGAGGTATATTAAAATGTCTCTTCACACACCTGCACCATAAATAGTTTCTTTGCTAGCCTCCAGGAGAGAAGCAAAGGTAGTTACAACGCTGTAGGTCTGATATATAAGGGAGGAAAGAGCTCTTGATTCATGTTACCTAGATCTACCTCATTAGCAGGCAGGGAGCAGTCCTGAAGGAACTGCTGGGAAAGCAACCACAGAAATGAAACACTTATTCCATGTTTTTAGGCAGACCTGAATGAAGAACTGGGTTCCCATTTTCTGCAGCTGGATAGTTCACCTTGCTGAAGTCTGTGTTGCTGACTATATCAGAAGGAAGTGAATTTCATTCTAAGGTCATTGAATCATGGAATATGGGATCTGAAAGAGGGGTTAGCAATGTCAATTGCAACTAGAATTGTCTGGCATATGCAAAGTGAGAACTTCTAATCCTAGAAGGAATTTTCACTAATTCTTCTCAAATGTTTTCTACCTCTGGGTGAAAACTCTATGTAGCTGGTAAAAAGCTTATAAATCATATTTTCCCTTTTGTAATTATTTACCAAAAAGATTATAATACATAATACTAGCCAGATTGTGCATCATCATTCAGGAATGTTGTTTTCCACCAGAAGACAAATAAAGACATGTTGTTTAACTGTACTGATAGAGTCTACACTGATAGACTTTTTTCCCACTGCAAATCTGTCTTACTTTACATTGTAGATCAATCCTTTTACAAGACACAGGAATGTGAAAGAAGGGCTTGCTGCCACCTCTGACATTATTGATACTTGTGAGGACATGCAACAGCCAATTAATTGAAATAATTTTCCCTAAATCTTACTTCTGATATCAGGCCAATGTTAGCTCCACTCAATTCAGTCAACTGACTTTCCAGGATCAAAATTTTATTCAAAAATGGTGTATCTATTTACCATATTAAACACAGTGCTGTATTAAGTATTCCTCTGCTCTACATTCATCGTCTGTATTCTTAAAGCTCCACAACACATCCACTGATAAACTCTTATGGTTCTTCAGTATAAGACTACAGTTACTTTTTCAAGTTTTAACATGAAGATCTTGACTGTTATGTTAAATGACACTAGACCATAACTGGCAAAATATCTTTCATATTCATGTTTTTCAGGACAAAATGTAAGATTGGTTTGCCACACTAAAGCGAAGATTCATTTTTTTTCCTCCTTTTTCAGGATTCAGTTACTTTTTTTTTTTTTTTTTTTTTTGACAGCAATGGCTATTGTTTATAGCCTTGAGTTTAAAACATGCTGCAGGAGAACCACTGGACCCTGCTGTTTTACCTTCAGGAAACAGTTTAACCACTCTCAGCTATTTATTGCATTGTCATATTTTCCTCTGTATCTTTATGGTCAGAAAGGAAGAACAACCAGCAAATCCCTGCTGGCGTGAGGAAATCAGACAGTAATAAAGTAAGGCATTACACAGATTTTTTTTATTTTTTTTTTAAAAAGTATGTATGTGCGCACACAGATAATAGTGTATACAAATACACATAAAATCTGTTAGGGCCATCTGGATTTCCAATATGGGCAATGGTTATTTTCTGGCTTTTGTCTTCTTTTGAAACTCCCATCCTATTACTACGTCAGCTTTAGTTACTTCTCCCATGTGCAAGACACGTTAGGTAACTCAACTTTCATAATTTTATTTTTAACCTCAGTTGCGTTTACTGTTATGCTTCACTTCTGTCTTAAGGATCTTTCATAAAATAGTACACTTTTTCCTCCCTGAAAAAGAAACCAGCAATACACTCCTTACATATTTTTACTTCATTTTGCTATGTCTCCACCGTTTTCAACATCTTTATAGGTTCATTTAGGCTTTTACCAAACTCGGTTGTGTCTGTATACCTGTAAAAAGTCATACCTTCAATAAACAATAGTATCTGGTAAGGAAAAAAAACCAAAACCAAACCAAACCTGTCTGCACAGAATCCAGGACGCAGTGTAAGTCCGTTCCCACTGATGTAAACTGACTTGTCTCTCAGGAGATGCCTGTTCTCTAATGCTGTCATCATAGTAGCAATGCCAGGTTGCAAAGGGAAGTTTTGATGCAAGTTGAAAGTCCATTAGCTAGTGCAGAAAGTTTACATGCTGCTGCGCAACTTAGGTACCTGTTGTAGAGGACAAATCCCTTATTTGCTGGCTCACTTAATTCTACACAGGATTAATCCATTAATATTAATATTGTCTTTACATACTTTTCAAGGAAAATAGCTTATATATAGAGAGAGATATTATAAATATATATAGAGAGATTATAAATCCTTCTACCAATCATTTTTGGTATTTGTAGACTTTTTTTTAAGCAATTTACGCTGTAATATAAAATCATGTCATCCCTTGGTAGACTCTGAATATGTGTCTGCTATAATACAGTCAAATAGTTTTATTTATGACAGTTCTTTGGAGACTCCAGCAACTGTGTGCAGTCAAGATTGTTCAAGCCATTATAATACAAGATTGTATTACAGTAATTTGAATGGATAAAAGTTCTCTCATCTCCAAAAGAGAAATGGATTGATAGACACTCTTCTGTAACAGATCAGGGCAAATGTCTTACATTAATCCCCAAGAGAGAGAGAGGTATTTTCTCAAGAAGCCCTGTTACAAGCAGCGAGATGCTAAAGGTGCTAGTGCATGAAAAGTACACAAATTACCTTTTTTTTTTTCGTAGTGTGACACATTCTGTATCAACTCATGCACCTTAGAAAATCTTAAAAATGTTTGTGGACATTTAACAGTTTAAATATGAGGGCAATCCTTCAATTTGCCTCCTTGAAAAATGGCTGTATCTTACAAAACTGTCTATTAAAATCTACCTTATGCAGTATTAGTTCCTGATATCATGTTTAGAGTTCACTTTGTGGCAGTCCTTCATTATAAACTTCATCCTTCACATCTTATCTACAAAAGATTAGAAATATCAAAGAGTGCAGCTGTGCAACTCTTTTTAAAACAGTTAATTGCTCGCAGTACTTCTAACGTATAAAAAACATTTTTTAAAAAGCTAGAAATATTTAAAGCTCTTCCCTTGGAAGTTAAAAATTAAAGTTGTCTGATGCTGACAATATTTCATAACCATGGATTTAAATACTTGAATAAACTTGGGAAAATTATTACTTTTCATGGTCATTGATCTCAAAAGCATCCTTGTTCAACAAAACAGGTGATTAGGTTCCTTTGAGGTCAGCACATGCTTAAAGACTAATATTTATTTAAGGGTTTTGCTGATGTGAATCTCTCTGCAATTACCATTTCATCTGATTGTGTTAATAATGCACAGTGATGCTTGTTTGTTCAGGAAGAAATTTTGTGCTTACAGGCTTGTAATACTTGAGAGACAGTTTGTGTGGAGTTAACATAGTATTTACGCAACAACACAGAAGGACTATTAAGTACTATTGCCGGGTTGGCCAAACCATGTGCATGAAGAATGTAGAAAAATACAATCTTAGTTGCAAATGTTGTCCAGACATTTTCCTCTCAAGGACTAAAAGTTGTGTTCTTGATTATTTTCTTAATTTGCATGCATTTGTATTTCGAACCCAAACAAAACTAAAGTAGTTTTTCTTGTATGTCCAACTTTATTTCATTTATCCGGGAGCATATTAATTTCAATCTGCATGCTTTTCTAGCAAAGATCATATTATCAAGGAAATGTCCCAATAGAAGTTAAGAGAAAACTCAACACACACACGCGTACATACACATACAAGTGCATGTGAACTTTCACCCGCAAAACCAAATCACAGTCGAGACTAGACATGGGCCAATAACTGATATTTTAAGATGCATGTGACACTCTTTCCTTGTTCTGTTGTACTGTATTTAGATATTGCATGGCTCTCCAGACACGCTATGCATAACTTTACATACCATCTGCCTTACATGCCAGGTTCCATATGTACAACGTATAACCTAAAACCAATATTTTGATTGATTTGAGCTACAGTGGAGGCTTTTGTTCTTAAATTGCTGGATAGAACAATATAATTGTAAATAAATTATCTGACGGATGCGTTCTAGTATTAACAATCAAATTTATTTTGAAGTTTTTAAAGGTGTAATAAGTACAAAATTCAGGTGACTTTTAACTATCCTACTAATATTGTTTCCTAGATTCAAATACTAAGAGACTTGTTAACGCTTGCTACCATTCACTTAACAATCATAGCAATACAATGGCGTAAACAGGTTTCAGAGTCAGGCAAGGGACAGCAAAAATAGTCTAGAGAGAGATTTACCTGAATAACTACGAACAGCACTTATTACTCAAAACAGGATGAGTTTTATAAAGACGCTATAGATGAGTAATGGATATTCAGAATCACATTGTGGAGATTCCCAATACTTCGCTATCTGACTTCTTTTAATTCTGTTTTAAATACTCAAATCTTATAAACTTTTCAGATACAGATAAGCCTAAAAACCCTAACTTTCTATTTCGGAGACGCTGTCCACAAGAACATCCATCTGAATTTCCATATGCACATATGAAGAATAAGTATTGAAACACCAAAAATGAAAAAAATACAGGATTTCAAAGAATGGGTCTCGAGACAAAAATGAAGATTTATGCAGATATATTTCCTTATATTTAGAACTGCTGACTCTCTTCATCCAAGCAAGCAAGGAGGATTAAGCATTACTTTGGACCTTAAGAAAAACACCATCACACCCCCCACTCAAAAAAAACCCCAAACACAGTCCAAAACTCTTAATATGAAAATAATCACCACATTTTTCACATTTGACTTGAAATGGAAGTATTACCAACAAAAATAGATCGTAGCATTACAATGTGTTAATAAACAGCAGATAAAGTGGAGAATACAGGAAGCAACATAGCAGCTAAAATAAATATTTTCTCCATGCACTGTGCCATAAAATGTTCACCCTTCACCTCCATATATGGCACACGATAAACGAAACATTTGAATTCACAGAGAAATTAGAAAGCAACCTGTAATATGGCATTTTAAGAAGGTTTCTGTCTTCCCTATGTAATTGCAAGGAGAGAAGAGATAATCAGTGAAGCATTTTTCCATTTTACAAGTTGGGTTTTTTTTTTTTTCATTGTATCATAAACATCTTAATCTGTTCATGGTTAAATAGCAGTGGCACACTGAGATCAATTCAATGACAACTCTACCAGATGCCTACAAATAAAGCTGAACAAGAGATACAGCACCTCAAACTTTTTTTTTCATACTTGCCTATTAATACAAACTTGTGCTTAGAAGGGAAAGATTATTATTGGACCATAATTGAGAAAGGCTATTTTCTTATCAATGTAATAGTTACATTCTTCATGGAGTATGGGCATAATTCTGACACTTGACAACCCGTTGATCACATGCAGCATTTTTGGGGTTCTTTTAACATTGAGATTTGAAAAAAAAATTACAAGCGTGTCTTCGCACTTTCTTTTAAGGCTTTGCTAGCAATTGAAAATGGTTAGTCAGGTTACAGGAATTAGACTACCTTTTGCCCTTTGAATATCAATATTTTTATCTGGTGTTTCATTACACATCTGACTGCTTCCAGTCTAAATACTGCATGGAGCAGAGAATGTTTTGTAAACCATAACTTCCATTTGCTAATGGATTTTTTTTTTTTTTTGCATAAAATCTGTTTGGTAGTCCATATGAATATGGGCATTTTAATTATTAATCAGAAGTGTTCTTTCATATTTGTATCTGTGTTGTGAAGGAGTTCTTAAAAACAGGATAAGAAACTGACATGTATTTAGATTTTTCTTCTCCCTTGAGGGAGGCTGTTCATGAGTTAAACGCTTATGCAACACCTTTCCTTACAAACTGCACTACA